>NC_137895.1:26605193-27211851 GCF_963455335.1 Martes martes | reverse complement strand
CGAATTCAATGAGCACTTTCAAAGTATGGGTCTCAAAACAAGAGTCCTTCTTCCTTGGAATATTACTGTTTTGTGCCAGCTTAGGAAGCCCGACTGCCTCCCGTCTGCTTCAGAAAATAGACAGGATAACAGGAAACAGTTTCAGATTCCACAGTGATTATAGCTACTTAAGTTTGTCTTACCAAATACTGTCTCAAACAGATGGTATGTAACATTTGATTAAGGGCTTATCCTGCAAGCCCAACAGGGAACATTTCTTCCCCTCTTAATATAGAAAAGATTCAGAGAAGAAAGGAAATAAACTGACATCTTTGCTCATATTCTATGTATGTCAGTTTTGCTCGTGTGTGTGACTTTCCTGAAATGAATCTACGCTTATTATGCAAGTCAAGACCAAACTACTTAATAGTGACACCAGAGAATCTTGGAGAAGAAGGATATGGAAGATCACCTCATCAAGCTCAGAGATGAAGACTGGGAAAGGTTAGCTGATGTTCCCAAGGTCATACTGTGGCAAACTCGGGACCAGGTCTTCTAACTCGTGGTCTGGCATTCACACCAGCCTTTATGTGTGCCTAATGTTCAACATGGGGAAAACACACAAATTTGTCAGCACCATTTTTACTAAATTAGCACCAATCTCCAAGGAGCAATTACCGGAACTTGAAGCTGATGGGTAATGCCATTCAAGTCCAGTTAATGAGCCAAAAGCTTGGTTCTTCAAAAACACTTAACATTAATCAGCATTTGGCTTTGGTTTGTGACAAATGTTTTCAAAACATCACAGACAATTACAATATTCTTAGCTTTGCCTAGTGTAAATACAAAATGAAAGAAAGTCAGAATTTCATAAATGACAGTCTCCAGAATGGAAATAATGAGTCCCACAGAGAAGGTACAATGTGTTCATCTTTCTAGAGGCCAAATGTAATTTGGGAACTAACGAGGTCACTGAGAGATTACAAAGTGTGAGCCTTCTGCTTGGTGAGGACGAAAAGGCAAACAGGATCAGTCACATAAGGCAGTTAGAAAGGAATTACCCCAGGCCTCACGCCCATGTCCCACTCCCAGGCACACCACCTATGCCCGTGGTCACCAGCAGTGCCCCAGAGAGGAAGGTTTCCCAGCATCTAGTGGGGGGTGAAAGGAAACTGAACACACAGTGGCCTGGTGCTGGGAAAGCAGCAGAGGAGAGGAAGCGGGGGTGGGGGGTGTGGAGAGAGTAGGAGGGGGTTCCTGGGTGGCTCAGTGGGTTAAGCATCTGCCTTTGGCTCAGGTCATGATCTCAGGGTCCTGGGATCAAGTCCCACATTGGGCTCTCTGCTCAGCGAGGAGTTTGCTTCTCCCTCTCACTCTCCTTCTGTGCCCTCCCTCCCTCCCTCCCACCTTCTCTCTCTCTCTCTCTCTCTCTCTCTCAAATAAATAAATAAATAAATAAAATCTTAAAAAAAAAAAAAAAAAAAACTAGGAGGATAATGCCTTAGCTCCAAGCTCCAGGGTTCCAAGAAGAGTTCTTATGCAATTTTGTTCTCTGGATTTCCTGGGGCAGTTCATCTATGACCTGCCCATCTATCTATCTACTCTCTATCATTACAAGCTAAAACCCAGTTGTGGTTAATGTTAGGTTTTCTAAAAGACGGAGGATTGCTTCATTCACTGGGCTTAGACAGCATTACTCACCAGCTAGTTTTATATTAATAAAAAGTGTGTTAATCAATTAACCAGTCATTGTTGATCAGCCCATTAATAGTTAACATTTATTGAGAAGTCACTGTGCCAGAAACAACACTAAATGCTTTCCTCTGTATTTCCTCATTTATTAGCTACTATGACCCTGTAACATGATAATAATGATCAGAGTCACTTTCAGGAATTTATTCAATGCATACATTAAGCACCTGTGGATATGACGCACTGTTCTAGGCATTGGGGATATAGCAGTGAAGGAAACATGCAAAGTCCCTCCTCTCTCTTAGGTGACTTATATCAGTTAGCTATTGCTGCATAACAAATCTCCCTTAAACTTACTGGCTAAAACAATTAGCATTCACTATTGCTTATAAATGTATGGGCTCCCTGACCTTGGATGACTCACTCACACATCTGTAGCCATCTAGCAGACTGGCTGGTCGAGAAGAACCTGCCCTGGGAAGACTCCTCTCTATTCCATGAGGTTATCATCCTCCAGCAGCTCTCCTGAGTGTATCCTTTTCTTTTTTTTTTTTTTTAAGATTTTATTTATTTATTTGACACACAGAGAGAGATCACAAGTAGGCAGAGAGGCAGGCAGAGAGAGAGGGAGAAGCAGGCTCCCCGCCGAGCAGAGAGCCCGACACAGGGCTCGATCCCAGGACCCCGAGATCATGACCTGAGCCGAAGGCAGAGGCTTTAACCCACTGAGCCACTCAGGCACCCTCCTGAGTGTATTCTCTGGCAAATGTGGGGGTCCTGAGACAGAGTGAAAATGTGCCAAGCTTCTTGACACCTAGACTAAGAATTAGCACAGTATCTTCTGCCACATTCTATTGGCCAAAGAATGCCATAAGTCCAGCCCAGATTCAAGGGTGGGGAAACAGAGTCCATGTCATGATGGGAAGAGTCACATTGGAAAACACATGGATACAGGGAGGTCATTAATACCCTCCATCAGTGATATAGGTAATGATGGCTGACATGATGTTAAGGAATTCATGAAAATAGTTCATTTGAGTCTCACAGGTACTCTGTGAGGCAAGTTCTACTATTAATCTTTGTTTTCTAGATAAGGAAATTGAGGCCTTGAGAGGTAAAGATTTGCCTAACATCTATAGATATACCATGATGTAGCCAAGATTCAAACCCAAGACTGTAGTGCCTGAGCACCGAACCACTGTGTGCTTCTCTCCACCTGGGCACTTCAAGAGAGAGAGAAAGTACAAAATACAACCAGTATCTGCAAGCCCCTTCCTGGCCTACTGGGGACACATCATATAAATCCATGAAGAATCAGTAACCATACATGCCTCTAAGCTATACTTCCTTGACAACTGCCAACAGGACTGAGGATAAAGGAAGCCAAGACAAGAGCCAGAAGCTTCCATGACTAGGGGGACACTAACAGACCTTTGAAGATCATGGACAATGAACAGCAAATGGCATCCCCCTAACTTCTATGTAAAGAGGTTTCTGCATCTTCCTTGCTTACGAATAAACTTCGATTTTCCCAGAATGGCGTTCAGTATTTATATCACATGGGTTTATACAGCTTAGCACTTCATTCAGCGGCAAGCAATAGAAAATCTGACTACCAGTGATTTTTACTCAAATAGGGATTTTTTTCCCCAATCGCAAGGCATGCGAAGGAAAGCAGTCCGGGGCTTCCCTGGAGCCAGGGGATGTTATCAAGGAACCGGGATCTTTCTTTCTCCTCTGCCATCCTCAAAACATATCCTCATTCTTGTGGGGGTGGGGGGGTGGGGCCTAATGGTGCCAGGATGGCTGGTATACCCACAGGGAATTGTGTGCATGCCTAAGTAGGAAGAAGAGAAGACAGGAAGCCCAAGGTGAGCATGCCAGCACACCCGGTCCACTGTTTAAATGTTTTAATGTTTAAATGTTTTCCCGTGATGCCCACCAGCTTACACTCTCTTTACACTCGTTGGACGGAAGTTGGTAATGCATAGCTGCAAGGGAAGCTGGGAGAGCTGGTGTTTCAGTTTTCTAATTCCACAATATGGGAAAACGAGGCAGAACAGGGCTGGAATTGGCTTTTTGATGCCCCAGTGAACTAAAGTTGCCAACCCAAGAGCACTTGAGTCAATTGCTCTCCTGGCTCCCTTTTTTCCTCATGCTCTTCTCCCTTCATGGACTGTGGAAATTTTTCTGTGACTTTCCTGATGCCTAATGGCAGGCACGACTTCTATCAAGCCCCCTTAATCCTTTCTCTCTGCCCCTGCTGTTGTGGCATTTAGCACTTTCTGCCTTGGGTTGTTCCTCCAGTAGAATGCAGACTCTTCCCAAGAGCACCTCCTATAGCTCCTGGCACACGCAGACATTGTGATGGGAAGGGATCAGGCACCCTGACTCAGTGCATGTGGATGACAAGGGAAGGAAGAGTGGCCCCAATAATGTGAGGATTGTCAGGGGCAGAAGACTGGTAAAATGGTGGTTACCATCAGTGGTAACAGGACACTGCTGAGCTCTGTTTCAGACTTGTCGAGCATGAGCTGATCACCAAATGCACAAATAGAAATTTGAAACACATTTCTGGTTTTAGGAGAAAAGTTAGATCTGAGTTATAGGTTTGAAACTCATTGCCAAAAAGGAAGATTCAAAATGGGAAGGGCTGAGGATTCTATCCACAGTCAGAGAAGACCACGGAGAAAGAGGAAGGAGCGAGCTCCAAAGATCAAGTAAATGTCAAAAGCAGAGCTGGACAATGACATTGGTCTGACATCACCAAGATTTTGCCAGGCAGGGAACACCGGCTCTGTGCTTGTCTGAGTGGTCAGTGTGTCCTCATGAAGAACAATGGAGGCCAGACTCAAGCAAGTATTTTCAGTCCAAACTCTAAAGTTGCAAGATAACGAAGGATGGAAGCAACAGACATGTGCTCCTCTAAAGCAATAAACAAACAAGTGTCTGATTTCCTTACCTGGCAAATGGCAGAACCCCAACTGAAATTGGCTTAAAACTGGTTTATGTAAAAGAGAAGTTACTGGCCCATTAAAGAGCATGGATGGCTTCTGCTTCAGGCATGGCTGGATTCAAGGCCCAAGGAATGTCTTTAAGATCCATCTCTCATCTCTCTTCATTCCTAATTCTCTCTTAATGATGGATTCATTCTCCCTTAATGCAGATGACTTTCCCCATACATCAGGGAAAACTGACGGAAAGCAACTCTAGTGTACAACACCTTTTTTTTTTTTTTTTAAGTAGGCTCCACACCCAGCTCAGAGCCCAATGTGGGGCTTGAACTCACAACCCTGAGATCCTGAAATGAAGACATAAGCTGAAATCAAGAGTTAGACACTTAACCAACTGAGCCACCCAGGCATCCCGAGTCTACAACATCTTTGCAGCTTGTGATTTCAAGACAGAAGAGAGCTCTATAAGCTCCTCAATGTCAGATCTCAAGGAGGAATCTGATGGGCCCTTGTAGGTTTCCTGCCTTTCCCCAAGTCAAGGGAGTGAAGTGTGCTGACTGACTGAGCTGAGGTCACACACTCACTTCTCTGGAAGTTGTGGGTCTGAGGGCTCTCCATTAAAAAGTAGTTCTGTTGGCAGAATAGAGAAGTACTAGATGGACAAAAACAACAGAGTCTTCTAAGGCCTGTTACAAATAGGCTTTGACCATTTGGGCCTTGCTTCCTTGTTGGGATTCAGACACACAGAGCCTATTGATAATTCAACAGTGAAGACCTGCTTGACTCACTGCCCTGGCGTCCACTTGCCTGTTTAGCTGGTAAACAGCCTCTTTACCTCACTCCCAGGCTTCCAGACATACCCAAGGAAGAGGAACTAAATGGAGCCTTGGGCTTAGTCAGCCTCAAGCCAGCCAGTCTCAAGACTTGCTATTGTCAGTAACTGAATTGAGTCCCAGCCTTATAATCACATCTATTTGAGATTCTAGTTGGCTCCTCCCCATGCCTTCTTGAGCGACATCTTGGATTCCTGCCTATGTACCATTTCCTCTGGGCCTCGGGTATTACTTTATTCTCTCCTGGTATAATCCCCTTTCTAAGGAGCATGACTAGTCTCCACTCTTTCATTCAATAGCTACCTGTACGAGCAGCGGGATACTGAACTCAGCTAACTTGTCACGCCTTCTTCCTGTTGCCCGCTGGCTGGACCACCCCTGTGCTATCTCTGGAGGCTGGCTCAGATTCTGAGTCTCACCCCAATTATGAGAGCTACTAACATCCCTAAAAAAACTTCCTCAGTTCCTAAATATATGGAGCAATTGGGGCACATGGAACAGCATTCTTGGAAGCACCCAAACTGTGTTTACTGCCTTGTAAACATTTGAACTTCCCAGTGGAGCCATCAGAAGTGGGAAGAATGTCCTACTCCCCTACTTGATAATCACACTCTGTCACCAGGGCCTTTAAAGATTTTGTTCAACTGGGTATCAACGGATTGAATCCCTCCTAAATCACACCCTGCCCTTCAGGCCTGAGCCCTTTTGCCATAAAGTTCAGACCCTGTTGTGGGAGAGCTACCACCCAGTTCCTTCCATCTCTGTCACATTTCTTTCAAGGGCCTTACACAAAAAAATCTCTTCCCCTTCCTTCAGGAAAAGAGCAAAGAACTCTTGCACATTGGTGCATAGAAACAGACTCAATCAGATCTGCTCCATTAATTTTCTAAACACGCCTGGACATGAACTCCAGCAGAAGAACAGGCCTGGGTTTAGGCTGAAATCTCTGCAAGGAGAAGAGAGGCATGTTAGTAGAAAACTCTTTCCCAATCTCAGTGTACACTATCAAAACATTCTTGGTATGTGTATTGGCTACCTGTCACACAACACTTAACAACCTCTCAGCCCTATCTCCCACTGCAGGCTCTGCTATAGCACCAAGTTCCATATGGTCTTTGTCCATGGATGTAATCTGATTGTGTCTTCCCTGGGCCCCCCTCACATGCCTTTTGCAGCCCCTCCCAGGTATTCTTTTATTCAAGGTGCATTATGCTTAGGGAAACCCTCTTAACACTAACACATTCCAACCTAGAAGTCAGTATGCCATGGGACCACCTTTGAACAATAGATAACCAAAGCAAATGAATAGGTACTTCCCTCTTTTGTCTTCCAGGCAGGCATTTTTTTTTAAGGATTTATTTATTTATTTTAGAGAGAGATAGAGACAGAGACAGAGAGAGAGAACAAGTGGGAGGGGCAGAGGGAGAGGGAGGGAGAATCCCAAGCAGACTCCATGCTGAGTGCCAAGACTGATGTGGGGCTTGAGCTGAAACCAACAGCCTGACATTTAGCCAACAGGTGTCCCCAGGCAGGCATTTTTTGAGACACAATTCATAAGGCTCCTGAGATGATTCCAGTGATATGGAACAGAAGTTTTCTGCAACAGTGGCCAAACCAATAACACATCCTTGTATTGATTTTCCCTCCTTCCCTGTCACAAGTCCCTTGTTCCCTACTCGTCTTTGGGATCACTTTTCAAATCAAATATCTCAGTTTCAGCTTTGGGGGAAGCTCAAGTTAAGAGATAAGGATATCATGGCTTCTTGGTAACTGTCTAAAAGAACAAATAAAACTTTGGTACCAAAGATCTAGTTTCAAATTCTGTCTAACTGTTAAGACCACAGACAAATTACTAAGCCACTCTGAGGCCCAATTTCCTCATCTTTAAAACAGGGATAACATGATAGACCCCACTGCATTTGTCTAAGTATTAAACTGGGTCATCTGTGTGAGGAGCCAAGCAAGGACGGCCACCACAGGGTTGGTTGCATTCAATCAATATTCATTCTCTTTTTATTCTCACTTTTTGCTCCTCAGGGCTTTTTTTTTTTTTTTTTTTTAAATCAGAGAGTTGAAGGGTAGAAATGAAAATGGACATAAGAAAGGGATAGCTGTGTGTACAACAGAAAATACTTCAAATGTATATACTTAACAGTACATGGATATAGAATTCCATTAAGCTGAACACTTAAAATTTGTGTACTTTATGTAAGTCATATTGTAATTTAAAAAAAAAAATTAAAGCACTAGAATATTTAGGGAAGGGATCCATCATTGTTCCAGAACATTTAAAATAGAGACACAGTGAGATGGACAACTAGAGTCTTCTGTCACAGCAAGAGCTCTTTCCTTTAATAAGTTTTAAGTGAAGATGACTTTATTAACATATAAATATTTAAATCAAATATATGTATTATATATAAATATAAAATACATATTGTATATAATATATAATAGGTATATATAACAAATAGCCAATAAAACATTTTTTACTTAAAATGTGTTAAGCAATTCTTTCTTTAATGGAAATATAAGTTTTAAATAACACATGTTAACATACATTAATTATATTAATAATAATATGGAAAAATAGTAAATACTATAGAAAAATTATATATATATAAATAAACTGGTTACTACATGAGCTACCTTATTTTTAATAAAGGACTTTGAGGGGCGCCTGGGTGGCTCAGTGGGTTGGGGCCTCTGCCTTCGGGTCGGGTCATGATCCCAGTTTCCTGGGATTGGGCCCCGCGTCAGGCTCTCTGCTGAGCGGGGGGCCTGCTTCCTCCTCTCTCTCTCTCTGCCTGCCTCTCTGCCTGCTTGTGATCTGTCTGTCAAATAAATGAATAAAATCTTAAAAAAAAAAAATAAAGGACTTTGAATCTGAACTAATGAAAAGACAAGCAAATCACTGGGATTAAATCAAGAAGACAATGTAGCCCCCTCATGCCATTATTTAATTATACTCTGTCTCAGCCAGGAGTAGACACCTAAGGGAGCTCTCAGCATCTATAGGCTGAAAATCACATTCTTGGGACATGGTTCAAATACCAGTGAAATTATGCACAAGCGTGGAGACAAGTCTCTAGATGCTGGAGAAACAGAGTCATGGTCTAACAAGCAGAGCAGGGAGGGCAACAACCTCGATAGGAGCTGTGGGCCTAGACTATGTCCCCCAGGGCTAGGTCAGCCAGGTCACCAAACTGTACAGTCAGGAGCCCCATATGGGCCTCCCAGATCCCACAATGTGCCAACAGCCCTTGGGCTCCTGACCACACAGGGGGACCAACATGCCGGCAGTGTTAGCCCAAGACACACAGCAGCAGTGGTGAGAGAACCACAGAGGTGGGTGGGCAGTTCAGCGGGGCCAGGCCCTGCCCTCCCCTCTCCCTGCCCCACATGCTGGAGGAGCCTGAGCCCAGGAAAGCTGGAGAGAGGAGAGAAGCTGTGAATGAGAATAGAAGTCAAACTATCTGGACCTAGCTTTTTAAAAACTCCAAATTTGGGGGTGCCTGGGTGGCTCCGTGGGTTAAAGCCTCTGCCTTCAGCTCAGTCATGATCCCAGGGTCCTGGGATAGAGCCCTGCATCCAGCTGTCTGCTCCGCGGGGAGTCTGCTCTCTCCCATTGCCCCCCTGCCCCTCCCCCACCTGCCTCTCTGGCAGTGATGGACAAGGGACAAGACTCTTCTCACGTTCTTGCTGATGGACCTTGCTGAGAGGCCTAGAGGGGAACGTAGAAAGTGAATGGGAGTTTTTGTCCCCTCCCTTCTGTTAAATTCTAACTTACCTCCCCTCTCCCACTCGGCCGTCTAGCTGTCTGCCCCAGGCAGTCTCTGCCAGCCAGGCCAGGCCTGATCTTGTTCTCTGAATGTTTGAAGCTGGGACGCCTAAAAGGAAATACTGCTCTCATTCCAAAGTCGCTTCATCTTCATGGGGAAAAATTTTTTTTCAGGGAAAGGTAAATGCAGCCAATCTGAGAAATCTTAGTTGATTATTTACTATTTATGACCTAACCTTCGAAAGACTCCACTGGAAAACGGAGGGCAAGTATTTATACAGTTCACAGCCCAGGAAGTTCTTTTTCCTTGCATGATCACCTGGATTAAGCCAGGTAGCTTAAGGTTACATTCAAAGCGGCCAATTTTCCAAAATGCCTCCCAGTGGACATTTGAAGCAGTCGGCTGGCTCACAAAGCTGAAGGTGGGCGGTTTTTACGTCATTCCTGAATTACTGATGGAGCTTGGCAAACTAGCTTCTCCTGTGCCCGTGATGATCCCTGGCTAATCTGTCAGCACAAAAGGGAAGCTGTCAACAGAGGGCTAACGAAGACTTACTATAAAAGAAAACTTTCTCGAAGTGAACTACCAAAATGGAATTATGACTTTTAATGTTTGGGAGGATGGTTCTCCAGTTTTGGAGCACCATTTCCCAGGACTTGACTTTTCAGGCCCAGCCTCTGTGCAGATAAGAACTGCTCCACGTTAGAAATTCTATTATTATTACTCATCTAAAGCAATTACTCAAAATACCTAAATGCTGTTTGAAAAAAGTCAGGCAATAACACAGTGTAAAAACTCACGCTATGGACTGTTACTTCAAATGGTAGAGGGAACATCATCTTTCCCTCTTAGGGTCCTTAAAAGATATAATAAGTAGGGGCACCTGGGTGGCTCAGTGGGTTGGGTGTCTGCCTTCGGCTCAGGTCATGATCCCGGGGTCCTGGGATCGAGTCCCACATCAGGCTCCCACCTCAATGGGGAGTCTGCTTCTCCCTCTGACCTTCTCCCCTCTCATGCTCTCTCTCTCTCTCTCAGATAGATAAATAAAATCTTTAAAAAAAAAAAGATATAATAAGTAAAGGGTGCCTGGGTGGCTCAGTAGGTTAAGCTCCTGCCTGTGGCTCAGGTCATGATCCTAGGGTCCTAGGACCAAGCCCCACATTGGGCTCTCTGCTCAGCAGGGGGCCTGCTTCTCTCTCTCTCCCTCTGCTGCTCCTTCTGCCTATTCTCTCTTTGTCAAATAAATAAATAAAATCTTTTTTTAAAAAATACAGTAAGTAAAACTAGAGTGGTTCCTGTTACATTAAAGGCAAAGGCTAAGGTGACATGGTAAACAGACTTCACTAAATACCCAAAATGAAAGTGCACTCTTTATTTTGACTGTGTCAGTTAGGAATAGCAGTTGGATGCAAACAACAGGTACTAGGAGGGGCTAAAGCAAATCAGTGGTTTATTCTCACACATAAAGGAAGTCTGAAGGCATGTGAGCTTTAGAGACCCAAGTTCTGTTTTTCTTTTTGCCATCCTTAACCTCATGATCCAACATGGCAGCTGAAATCTCAGCCATCCCATCCATGTCCCAGGAAAGAAGAGAACGGAGAGAAAAGACAAAAGGAGTATCCACCCACTGAGTTGCCAGATTTGGCCAATAAAATTGCTATACATTATGTGAATATACTTATATTAAAAATTATTCTTTGTTTATCTGGAATTCAAATTTAACCTGGGCATTTTATCGGGCAACCCTGCTCACCTACCAAGAGCTCCTTAGATCATTAGCCAGCCCCGCTGCAAGGAAGGCTGGGAAATGTAGTCTTTTAACCAGACACACTGCCACATTGGAGTCCTTTCATTAAGAAGAAATAGAAAGTAAATATAATGTAGGGAGCTAACAGTCTTTGCGGGAGTGAAGGTGAGTCTGAGGAAAGGACATCCATGCCCCACACCCTCCGTGAAGCATTTCTTGACTGCAACACCTCATGGTCACTCTGGCCTCTGAAAACATCTGGCCCTTTTTATCTCAGTTTTGGACACAAAGTATGATTTTTAATTTTTTACTTTTTAATTTTTTTTTAGTAATCGCTGCGCCCAATGTGAGGCTTGAACTCACAACCCCAAGGTCAAGCGTCCCACGCTTTTCTGACTGATCCAGCCAGGTGCCCCACAAAGTGTGATTTTTAATAAACATATAAGAATTGATATATTCAGGGAGCTGTTGTCTTCTTCAAAGAAGTCTGACACTCATAATACTGCCACCCTTCAAAATAGTTCAGCGATTTAGATCCTAATGAAGCCCAAGTCTTCCCTTATAAGGGATCCTGGAAGCTGCACTCAGACAGGACTAGGGATGCCTTTGAAATTTGTTGTCTCTGAGTGGAAATGTTCACTAAATTCCATTCTACATCAAACTTACACCATTCCTTCCCAGAACTTCCTCCCACTCTTGTAAGAACACAAGATTATCTTATAGAATGTCAACAGCTCTAGCCAGTGGGGACAGGTCTAACAAAGCAGCTGGTTTAGGAAACTGGCTTTGGAGAGCTCAATGGCCTCTCATAACCCAATCAGCTGTGGCCTGATCAGTCTCATTAAAACAGGGTTTACACCGTGGTGCCTCCTAAAAGATAGGGAACAACGAAAGAAAACAACCCCGAATTAAAATTCTTTCCATGTTTCCCCTGAAAAATTCTAATTTGGGGGTTCCTTTTGCCCGATGGTGACCACTCACAGTTTGTCCCCACTATAAACCATGCTTGCAAGCTTGTTCCCTGGCTCTGACCTGGACAAATTCAGGATGTTTATATTATAAAGATCAGTCTCTACTGGCAAATGACCCTTAAACACAGCCAGCCTCTCTGCAGGTCCCCTCCCAGGGTTAACTGTGTGGCCAGCAAGCTTTCAAAAGTAAGGATAGAATAATTTTTCTAAGATTGAATCTTAATAACCATTTCCACGGTTCAGTGCCTTTCCTGGATGGTGTCTGGGCACACGGCTCCACGCAGGTGCTGATAACAGTAAACCTGTTCCCCATTCCCCGGACACATTCTGCCTGCAGTGAGCGCGTTCCGCTCTGGGTTTTATCATATGCTCCTTCGTTATTTATACTGCTTTCAGTCAGCTACTTGATACTTCATAAAATTTGCCTCTAAGCTGTCCTGTAGGGGAAAACGATCTATCCAAGGGGAATGCCGTTCCAACTTTACAACCTCAGCTGATTGCCCAATAGTCCTCTGAAAAGGTTGCAGGACTGGAGCGAGCGAAAGTCCAGGCCACGTCCTGGCATTTAACGGCAGCGGGTGCGTTAGTGTAAATAAAATTAGATCCCCTGCTTTCGGGGGGTCCTTTCCAGCCGATTTCTCCCACGGGGCGGCGATTGTAGACGGCATGAGCCATGTGGAAATTCGGCCTCTGCTCAAGGTCAGAACAAACAGGGCACGTCAGTGATGATTTTACCAATCTCTCGCTTATTTCAGAAAGCAAGAATGGATCTATGGGATGGAAATAATGAGCCATTTATAACCCAAAATGACGCTGCCAGGAAAAACAAACAAACAAACAAAAAGGACATTTTATCAGAGGCCGCCGCTGCCCAAGGCTAGTGGGGTACAAGGTACTGAGTGTTCAGCTCTGTGGGCCAAGAGCTACAGTAAGTCCTGCCCCCTGCACGGCTTCTCGCCCGTCAGCCGGATCAAGCAGCCTTAACCACCTGGTGGAGAAGAGCTTTAGTGTTTTCTAAGTATGTGCTGGGTGGATGCTTCACATTTTTGATAAAGATGTGGAGTCATGTTGCAACACTTAGGGAGGGCCTCTCTGCGTCAGAGTTGCGCAATTTGGGAGGCACCGGGCCCCGCGCATCAGCGGGGCGCTGCGAACACACGGCTTATGCAATGCACCATTGGGCCCGTCCAGGTCTCTCCTCCCAGCCTCTGGAGGAATTTTCAGGCTCCGAACTTGGTCCTGGTTTCGGCAGTTCTTTGCCCCAAAGGTGCGTGGAGTCGCTCAGTGGTCAGCACCTGTCAGCGAGGTAGAGAAAACGGCCACCTCTGGCACGGGCGCCAGGGAGGCTGGCTCTGGTCTCCAGAGGGCCCTGGCCTGCCACACAGCACCCTACAGGGAGGGCGGGTGAGGGCCTTTCATCTGAGGGAGTCTAGGCCAGAAGGTGGAACTAGGGCGTGACGATAAGGAAACGGAGTTCCCCCCAAGTCAGGCGTCCTAGTTACCGAGGGAGCACTGCTGAATGGTGTGCTCACAGCTCCTTTGTCTGGTGATTGGAAATTTGGCGCTGTGCTCTCCTCCTCCGCTCACCTGGAGCCCTAGTAAAGTAGGTCGGCTGCTTGTCTGATGCCCTCTCACCTCCAATCACTGTACTCTTGCCTGCCTCCCTGCTCGGCTTCTGTTTCCTTCCAGGCTTCCATTCACTCCACAAAGCCGGTGAGCACCTGCTATGTGCCAGGCACCGTGCCAAGCGCTGGCCACCAGCAGGGCTTTCACAACACCTGGTGGCCCCCTGGGGCACGCTGGGCTCATCCTAAGGGGGCCTCTTCTCCTGTGTGCCTCTTAGCCCTGCCCCGTCCCTGAATCACCCCTCCCCTCCACTCACGTCCCATGACTCCCCCTCTCCTCCCTTTTGGGAGCAGAACTATTTCTTGATCGTTGTGATCATGGAAACCTGACAAATGATTCTCCCAAAAGTGTCGTTTTTGGTAATCACGGATTCCTCTCAGGAGGATTTTCCACATTCAAAAGTGATAGTTTGAAGAAACCACGCCTTCCATGAAACGAATAATGGGCTGATGGGGGAGTGTGGTACTAGGGGGCACGGGGGAGGAATATTGTCTGAGCAGATTCTTTCCAATTCAGCCAGGATTGGATTGCCTTGTTCACGCCTTCCCTTATTACTGGTGAGCTGTGGGTGCAGTGTTCAAGGGAACAAATTCTGGGCCTGGAGTGCCTGGGTTGAAATCCTGGCTCTGCACATTCAAATCTTAGGAAAGTTATTTATTTGATCCTGTTCCTTAATTTCCTCATGAAAAGACACACGGTTTGGAGATTAACATAAATTAGTATGTATGAAAGTTTTATCATACTGGCATGCATAATAAACACACTATAAATATTAACTTTGACTTTTCTTGAGGCCAACTCTACCCTTTTTACCTTTTTTTAAAAAGATTTATTTATTGGGGGCACCCGGGTGGCTCTGTGGGTTAAAGCCTCTGTGTTCGGCTCAGGTCATGATCTCAGGGTCTGGGATCGATGCTCAGCAGGGAGCCTGCTTCCTCTTCTCTCTCTGCCTGCCTCCCTGCCTACTTGTGATCTCTGTCTGTCAAATAAATAAATAAAATCTTTTAAAAAAAGATTTATTTTTTTACTTGAGAAAGAAAGAGAGAGCAGGGGAAGGGCAGAGGGCAAGGGAGAAAGAGAATCCTGAGCGGATTCCCAGTTGAGGGTGGAGCTCAATGCTGGGCTCGATCCCACGACCCTGAGATCATGACCTGAGCTGAAACCAAGAGTCGGATGCTTAACTGGCTGAGCCACCAGGTGTCCCTCCTTTCTATTTATAGTCAGATTCTCATATGAGCTGGTGCACTTTAAAGAGAAGACTGCTTATTCTGGGCTCCAGTTTCCTCATCTGCAAAACAGGAAGTAGTGACTGAATGAGGATGTGGGGAGTGAGGACCAGTCAGGTGACCAGGTTCTGCTCTATGTGCTCCATTGGCTTCCTGACCTTGGACAACTCACTTAACCTCACTGCAACCCAGATAGGGGACTTGTCTGCATTTTCCACACTCAGGTCTTTCAAATAACACCAGTGGAATTATTACCACGTGCCTGAACCACTTCTTTATACATACTTACTTGATATTTTCCTTTAGATAATCTTTAAATCAATTCACTTTCATATGTAACTGTGCAGTAAGTGGTAATATCCATATACACAAGGGTTTGCTACACTAGTTATAGATTTTTCTAATGTGCATTAAAGTAATTACCTAATGAAGCTTCAGAATGTTCGTATAATATCCAAGCCATCGTGCAGGCTACCAATGATGTACACATACCATTTTAGGAAAATCGGGATCAAATTTTCACTATGGATCCAGCCAGCTCTAAAAACCTGTTCCTGTTATATAATTTTCATGTGGTTATTTAACTTTGGATGTGTTTCTTTATATCATCTACCTCCTTGAGGGCACAGAGAAACACTATGGTTTATACCTCTTTAGGAACCTAGCACGTAGAAGAATGCTTATTAAATGTTTAACTTTAAATCATAAATGCAAATGGAAGCATGCATACATATATGCAATTATATCTGCCTCCTACAAACCAGCAACACAATACCAAAAACGTTCATTTCTTTTTTTCCCACATTGTTATCATTATGTTCCTTGGGTGGTTGTTCACTAACTGAAGAAAAGCGTATGGAGTTCCAGGCCGTGTGACGCTGGGGATATGTTAGCTTCTTTGACTGCCTTCTCTCTTCCCATGTCCTTTGCTAGTGGGTAGCATTTGTCTGTGTGAAAAGTCTAAGGAGCATAGCCCTGGCTCTTGTTGGGCCAGAACAATTGCTGTCCTCACCATCAACCCTAAAAGAGTCCATTCCCAAGACTAGAAACATCTGATCTAAGAAAGAAATTTCACTTCTAAATGCTAGTATTGAAGATGTCTCAAGGAATTGCCTGGAGATTTACTGAAAGTTCCTCAGAAAAATTTAAAAAAAAATTTTTTTAAAGATTTTTATTTATTTATTTGACACAGAGAGAGAACACAAGCAGGGGGAGGAGCAGAAGGAGAGGGAGAAGCAGGCTCCCCAAGGAGCAGGGAACCCGATGTGGGGCTCCAACCCAGGACCCTGAGATCATGACCTGAGCTAAAGACAGACCCTTAAACAGGTGAGCCACCCACGCGCACCCCCACCCCCATATCATGGCACGGTTCTGGGTTTGTAGCTGGAGCAATTTCTCTACCCATCAACATTTACTAAGCACCTTTTTGAGCCCCTGTTGCATCAATGATCTTGGGAGTCAGAAGTCTGAATAAGACTATGAGATTGTGAAGAAATGCGTAGGCTCTAAGGGCCTTGAAGGCAAGGAAGAGGTATCGTTCTTCTTGCATCCCCTGGGGCCTTAGCGAACCACGCAGGTGTGCTAGCTACCCATTCAGTATTCACTCCATCAGTGAACAAATGAATGAATGAAGACAGCAGTTTAGTACCTAAGGAGCCCGATGACGCAGTCTGAGAAGAGAGAAGATAAGACAGATGAAGTGTTAATTAACAATAAGCCTAACGTTACAAGAGATAACACGGGCTCTTAAAGGTTAAGTGAAGAAATCCTGTCAGAAACCTCCCCCAAAGCACAGAGCGTTGATTCAGCAGCAGGTCTCACAGAAAAATGTGTGCTGGCCATTCTTCTGTACTTAACCACTTTTCCGCCCAGGAGCCCAGCTTCAGAGGGAAGTCGCTAGGTTGCTGTCACGTGACTGGTTTCTAAAGGCCACCGAGTTTATCAGCTCCTGGGAGTGAGCGGGGGTATTAGTTCCTGTAAAGAAACCCATGGGTGTTTATCTTCCCAAGCATTCTGCACTCATCCACCGGCAAAGAAATGGCAATGATGACTCTTTGGGAGGTGTGGAAGCGGCATATAGGAGAAGTTAGGAGGCTTTCATTAATGTTTTGTTAGGCTGTACGCCGGGGTGACTCCTCGGGAGAAGCCCTGGGCTTCCTACACAGCTCTCTCTAGGATTCCCAACTGTCAGTATACACACAGCAGCCCAAACCAGAGCTCCTTATTATTCATTAGTTACTGAAATACTTTTCCCAAATATACGCTTAACTGAAAGATGCCTTCTTCTGTAGTGTTTTAAGCCATTTTTAGCCTGTGAATCGGACCATAGATTTTAATCTGTTTCATTGGGCACTGATCTCACCAGCCATAAAACCTTAATTAATAGGTTTTTTTAAAAAGGCATTTCCATTCAAATTAGTTTTTGAAAAATGATTTGTGTACATGGCCAATAAAAATTTCACAGTGCAAGACAATTTGAAGGTAGAAAGTAAATTTTCACTCACCTCTGAAGCCCAGTCTTTTCCATAGAGGCATCCACTATTACATTTCTTGGGTATCCTTCCAGAAATATTCTATGTACGTACAAGCCACATGGCTATAAGCACACCCCCTTTGCTTGCACATCCCCCTCTGTTCCTTAGAGAAACTAAACAAGATATTGCAGAGTTTATTGTAAATCCAATCGTTAGATTTACCTATTTCATTGCACGGATGTCCCAAAGTTTACCCAGCCACCTACTTATAGACAAATAAGTGGTTTCCAATTTTTTTGGTCCCACAAACATATTTTTGCACATATGTATGGACAGAACTATGAATCAGTGCCTTAAAGTAGAATTGCAGAGTCCAAGGATATGTAAACTTCAATTCTGCTAGACATTGTTAGTGACACTTAACTTTGGATGGGAACTGACAAAAGTAAGATATTTATTCATGCCAGAAACAAGACTAAAGAGAGTATTTAAACTTTAATGCCTCGGGGAAGCAGTACATTTATTTATGAAACTCATTTACCAATGTCTTACCCACTAAGCACGCACACACCCACACGCATGCATATACACACACAGATATTATTGTGAATCTATTCAAAATACACTGTGACAACAACTCTCTAAATGAGGAACTTACCAGAAGTTCCTTACCACCAAATTGTGTGAGTGTTGCAATGGAGTTAGCTCACTAATACCACACATTCTCCAGTTAGCTTTTGCTGTATTTACTACTCCTTATGGCCCTGGTCATTTAGCAACACTAAATGCCTTATTTTTCTTTTGTTAACAAAACATCTGTTTATGACCTTGCTTTGTCCCTTCCTCCTCTGAAACACAGGCACATCACGTCTTCTCTCCATGGTTTCCTCACAAAAGTAATCAGTCTTAAACTGTCAGGTGAGGCCAATTATAGATGCATCCATGAAAAGGACTCTATCACCATGGAACTTTGATTTATTTAATTCTCTATTACCTGTGGGGTGAGTCGGTGAACAACAGTCCCGTATTCTGGTCAGCTGCCACTTCCTTCACTGGCTTCTTATATTTAAAGAAGGTAAAGAGACCCAGAACATTCTCCAGTTTCTTTAGTGTTTACCCAACTCACACTCTGTGCTACAATCCCCAGCTGGGGCTCCTTTCCTATTTACTCTTGTAACATGAGAAACCATGTGGAGGTTTTGTGTTTGTTTTGTAACAAGCTGTGACCATTGTCTTTTCTCTGTCCCTGACCACAGACACAGAAACTTCCTGGCGACTACTGAAAATCTACATGTGAATAGGTCAAAACCGAATGAAGTCATTTTGTTTCTATTGGTAACAACCCATTCGATACATGTTCTGCTTACATTTAGAATGGGTTGCAAATTTTAAAAAAGGGTTTAAAAGCCTTACTTCAAATGGTTTTGGGCTCCGTGGATCCATGAAATGATTTCTGTAATATGAGTAACCAAACAGCTTCATTTTTACATTTAAGCTTGGACTCAGTCTCGAGGATTGTGGATGGGGGGGGTGGGGGTAGATTTAAACCCTGCAAGGAAGCAATTTCAATATCCTCCCTCATGCTGTGAGCCTTTTAAGCTCCTTAGTCCAGATAGCCCTGATCTCTCGGAAAGCAATGACAAAAACTGATCTTCTGTATGAAAATAAAAGTAAAAGTAAGAGACCCACAGAGCAATGTTGACACTTTGTTAGCAAAACTCCCCATCCACCCCAGCTGGTCACCTATCCACACGGGAGTTCGGAATCTGGTACTGCTACTCTTTGTCCTGCCATAGGGTGTCACCAGAAAGTAGGACCCCAGGGACTTTGGAAAGGAGATCGAGATAAGGGGGCCACCACACTATTCCAGACCAGGTTACAGAAATCTTTAGGAAAACCTGAAACACAACAGCTGAACAAATGCTTCTACACAATGGAGTGGCTTCAAAATCAGTAAAGACAATTGCCGCATTTTGCCCTTCACCAAAGACACACCTTTGGCAATGGACCCCTTCATTGCATTCTATCATTTTTTTATTCAACAAGCATGTATTAGGCATGTTTTAGGTGCCAGACTTTCTGCTAGGTGACACACAAAGACTAAAAAGTCAATTCTGCCCCATAATGGGCAGCCATTAAGTATTATGGAATGAATGAGTCAATAAATGCAGGAATGAAGGATACAGTTTCAATAAATCAGATTACAGGAGGGAAAAAAAAACAGATAAACAAGTGGTGTGTACAGAATACAGTGTTGTGAACAACCCAGGGTAGTAGAGAAAGGCCTCAGGCTTGAGGTGACCAGTGAATGGATAATGGCCAGATACACGGGGGAAGAAGAGGTTTTTGAAGTCAGCAAGTGAACAAGCACAGCATGAGCAAAGGCTTAAAGCAGAGATTAACAAACTACAACCCACAGATCAAATCTAGTGCACCACCTGTTTTTGTAAATAAAGCTTTATCTGAACACAGCCATGCCTGGTCACTTACCTTTTGTCTCTGGTTGTTCACATTACAACAGCAGCACCAAGTAGTTGCAACAGAGACCAAAATACCCAAAAAACCTAAGATATTTACTGTACATCAGGGGCCTGTAGGAAAGCTGAGGTCAACTCTTGCAACTCAGCAGTCCTAAAAGGGGCTCAGTGTGAGATGAGACAGAAGGGACCAGACCCTGAAGGTTCTTCTATGCCATATTAAGAAGTTTGGTCTTGGTCTTCCAGAAATGGGTGACAAGAGCAGGTTTCCATTTAGAAATGTTTCTTAAGGTTCAGGATAGATCAGAGAGATGTAAGATTGCAGCTGAGGCCAACTCTCCAAACCTTCCATCTCTGACAAATTCCTTGATTCAAGAAACATCAGAAAGTTTAATGTTTGCTGTGCATCTTGCTATAGGCTTGGGAAACAGAACGTGGCAGACAGAGTCACTCATTCAATGTTTATTGATGAAAGGAATTAAGGAAGGAATATAGATAATATTTTAATAGCATTATTATCTGAAGTTTTCCTGAATAGGCTGCTTCTGCTATGAAAAAACTAGCTAAGATACCTACCCGTCTCCAGTTTCTATACCAGGAGACCCTGAGATCCAGGCTTGAGGAGGTTAATAGTGAAACACAAGCCAGAGAGAAATTCCTTCCTTCATCTCTGGTGCCAACATCATCAAATACCATTCACTGGCCAAACCTGTGTTTATTCTGTGCCCCGTGGCCTAATGAGAGGGGATGAGACAAGAAGCAGCTCAGCTAATAACTGTCATAAAAATAATATCTCTTGGTTCCATGTGGCATCTTTGGTTGGAAGATCTTGAATAATTTTTCTTCTCTTGTGTAACTATTATCTCCATTTTATTTCCACTAAAGGAAAAGCCAAAGCATAGGGAGAGGTTGTGACTTGCTTAAGGTCACTGAGCAAACCAGAATAGCAGTTTTTAAATGCTGGGAAGAGGTTCAGGATATGTGACATCCAGTTTCCTTCCCCATCTAGAATGGGCCAGGTTCGTGGCTCAGCAAGAAACACAGCATTATCCAAGCTGGGCGTCTCTTAAAAAGGAATCATGCTAGAGGAGACTCAGGGAACAAGGGGCTGTGTCAGGTGCATGTTTTCACTAGTCACTCATTGTCCCTGCCCATTGAATTTCAACACCTGTGACCAAAGTCCATTATAGGTGAAGAAGAGCCTCTTCAAAGGTCCAGCCTGTGGAAATGGAAGGTTCTGGCTTGGGGGTGTCTGTCCTTTTTGACTATCCCCCAGCTGCCACTGGCCAAGAAATCCAAGACTTCCTTGTTCTTTTATTGGCCGGAAGCCTATGCCGAGGGTAGTCACAGGTTGCTCTTCAATAACCCGGTAGTCGCCTTCTGTCCCAACATAAATACTAATAAATGTCCCTTTCATTTTAAAAAGCACCCCGGTTTTGGACTATAAATTAATCGTGTGGTCATTCTAGCTCTGACAAATCAGGAGGCTTCTACACTCAGTCCAAAAGCCTTAAGACACTTCCTCTAATCAGGTTTAGTCTATCTCAGACACTTTCGGTTTTTTAGACCCAGGATTTTTTAAAAGCTTTAATTCCAGTATAACAAACATGGCGTTGTATTAGTTTCAGGTATATAACATAGTGATTCAGCAATTCTATACATTACTCAGGGCTCATCATGATAAGTGTGCTCTTAATCCCCTTCACCTGTTTCACCCATTCCCCCATGCACCTCCCCTATAACAGTTTGTTCTCTATAGTTGAGTCTGTTTTTTTGGTTTGCCTCTTTTTTTCTTTGTTTGTTTCTTTTGTTTCTTAAATTCCACGTATGAGTGACATCATATGATATTAGTCTTTCTCCAACTGACTTATTTTACTTAGCAGTTTATAACCTCTAGATCCATCCATGTTGCTGCAAATGGCAAGATATTACTCCTTTTTATAGCTGAGTAATATTCCACTGTATATATACACCACATCTTCTTTATCCATTCATCTATCATGGACATTTGGGTTGCCTCTATAATCTGGCTATTGTAAATAATGCTATAATAAACATAGCGGTGCGTAGATCCCTTCAAATTAGTGTTTTTGTATTCTTTCAGTAAATACCTGGCAGTGGAATTTCTAGATCTTATGATAATTCTATTTTAAGTTTTTTGAGGAACCTCCATACTATCTTCCAGAGTGGCTGCACGGGTTTGTATTCACATGAACAACACACAAAGGTTGTGCTCGCCTCGGAAGTGCACATGCTAAAAACAGCGGACAAGAGTTCCTGTTTCTCCAAATCATCACCAACACTTTCTTGTGTTTTTTATTTTAGCCATTCTGACAGGTGTGAGATGATATATCATTATGGTTTTGATTTTCATTTTCCTGCTGATGAGTGATGTTTAGCATTCTCTTTTGAGTCTGTTGCCATCTGCATATCTTCCTTGGAGAAATGTCTGTTCATGTCTTCTGCTCATTTTGTGAATTGTATTATTTGTTTTTTTGGCATTGAGTTATATCTGTTCTTTATATATTTTGGATACTAAGCCTTTATCAGATATCTTCCCCCATTCCATAGGTCGTCCTTTAGTTTTGTTGGTGGTTTCCTTTGCTATGAAGAAGTTTTTATTTTGATCTAGTCCCAGTAGTATATTTTTGCTTTTATTCTCTTTGCCTCAGGAGACATATCTAGAAAAATGCTGTTATGGCTGATATCCCAGACATTACTGCTTGGGCTCTCTTCTAGGATTTTTATGGTTTCAGATCTCGCATTGAGGTCTTTAATCCATTTTGAGTTTATTTTTGTGTGTGGTGTAAGAAAATGGTCCGGTTTCTTTCTTTCTTTCTTTCTTTCTTTTTTTTTTTTTTTTTTTGCATGTAGCTGTCCAGTTTTTCCCAACAACATTTGTTGAAGAGATTGTATTTTTTTCCTCACTGGATATTCTTTCCTGTTTTGTCAAAGATTAGCTGACCATATAATTGTTGGCTTATTTCTGGGCTCTCTATCCTGTTCTATTGATCTGTGTGCCATTTTTTGTGCCAGTACCATATTGTTTGGATTACTTTTTTTAAAAGATTTTATTTATTTTTTTGATAGAGAGATCACAAGTAGGCAGAGAGGCAGGTAGAGAGAAAGGGGGAAGCAGGCTCCCTGCTGAGCAAGGAGTCCAATGCAGGGCTTGACCCCAGGACCCTGAGATCATGACCTGAGCCAAAGGCAGAAGCTTAACCCACTGAGCCACCCAGGCAACCCTCTGTTTGGATTACTATAGCTATGTAGTATATCTTTTTATTTAACTTCTATTTAAATTCCAATTAGTTAACAGTGTAATATTAGTTTCAGTTGTACAATTTCATGATTCAACACTTACATACAACACCCAGTGCTTATCACAAGTGCACTTCTTAAACCCCATCACCTCTTTCATCCATCCCTCTCCCCCTTCCCTCTGGTAACCATCAGTTTGTTCTCTGTAGTTAAGAGTTTGTTTCTTGGTTTGTCTCTCTCTCTCTCTTTTTTCCCCCCTATGCTTGTTTGTTTTGTTTCTTAAGTAACACAAATGAATGAAATTATATATTTGTCTTTTTCTGACTGATTGACTTATTTCGCTTAGCATAATACTCTCTAGGTCCACCCATATCATTGCAAATGGCAAGATTTCATTCTATTTTTATGGCTGAGTAACACTCCACTGTATATGAATACCACATACTCTTTACCCACTCATCAACCAATGGATAGTTGAGCTGTTTCCACAATTTGGCTATTGTACATAATACTGCTATAAACATCAGGGTGCTTGTATCCCTTCAAATTAGGATATCTTGAAATCTGGGATTGTGATACCTCCAATTTTGTTCTTTTTCAAGGTTGCTCTGGCTATTTGGGGGTCTTTTGTGGTTCCATATAAATTTTAGGATTAATGCACATACTTCAGAAGGTTGTTGTGAACATAAAATGAGCTTATTATAATTGCCTGGCACATAGCAAATACACGTGAATGGTTGGTGATGATCACTATCATGATCATTACCATTATTAGTTATTGTCATGGGCCTTAGAGACGGGAGCAAGAACAGGCAGCAATGGCGATCTTGCTGACCTCCAGTAGCACTAATATAAAAAATACCTCTGATCTCTCAAGCACACACACAAAAAAGTCGCTTGCAGGCGTGTGGACAAGAAATATCTCTGTTAGCAGCCAATGAAGACAGTTCTTCAAAGCACTTGTCAGATCCCACAAGCACAGAGAAATGAAATTCCACTTGAGAGCAAGCTCTTTTTGTCTTGGAAGGCTGGCCCGGTTTCCTTCCTGGGTAAGGGACTCCATCCATAGTGTGAAATGTATCTCCTGGAATTGTGGGCTTCTCTGAATGACAAGCAAAGCACAACACTTCAGGAATGTCATTATTTCACAGGAACCCAGTTTCTGCTAAGAAATCAAAGCCATGCCTAAAATCAGCTGATCACACGGGTACAAGTTCAGATGCAGCTCTGGGAAATGTAACTTTCCATCGCCTAACTGAACTGCCTGCCAAGATCAGACCCAGATGGGACTTATGTGAAGTCCTCTTAAGCCACAAATCCATCCCACCCCAACCCAACTTTGCTCCGAGTCTCCAGATATAGAGTGTAAGGCAGTGAAAAAGAAAGTAAAACAATAGCCAGTGAGTCTTGGAGTCAAGCAGACCTAGGCTTCAAATCTCAGTGTGTCACCTAACAAGCCAGGTAATTGTGGACGATTCTTCCTCTCTGAATGTTTATTTCACAGGTTTACAGGGAAATGAAGGAAACGATGTGGGTGACACTGTCTGGCACAGAGTTGTCATTAATTTCCGTGCCTTCCCTAACAGCAGGATGGCCCTGGCCGACTTGCTTTATCCATCCTCCAAGTTCAAGCAGCGCATCCAGCTCAGGTCACCGCCACCAAGTACAGCAGACTGCTTTCCGCCCTGTGCGTCATCACCCATGTTTTCAGGCCACACTTGGGGAGCCAAAGCCTTCCCTGAAGCTGAGGTCATAAAGCAGAAAAAGACAAAGCTCTGCTTTCAGAGAGCAGGTTGGCCATGAGCAAAGCCATCTCTTAGTGGCCAATCTGCCCCCTGGGTATGGAAGTCCCCACAGAGCCCTGCAGGAAAGAGCTGGCCCATTTGGCTTTCCCACCCACCAGTCCTATGTGACCCCTGGACGGAGCTAAGGAGCGGGGAGCTCGTTCACCGAGTCTCTTAATCCTCTGGACATAGCACTCTCGTGCCCCAGCCTCAGAGAGGATGGAATATGACAGTCACAAGATTCACACTTCAAGCCATGAAGCATAATCTTCTTGCTACATCACCTGGCAGGTGTCCTTGGCAGCGGGCTCCCAGCTCCAGTGGTGTACACAGCGTTTTGCTCACCTCTGTGCCACTAATATTTTTCCAGCTTTTCATTTAACCATTGGCTTATCCAGGGACACCTTTCAAACTGCATTCTGAAAATCTACTAGATTTTCTACTTATGGTTTGCATTTTGAGAATCTTTAACACTTCTAGTACCTTCTATTGGCTTTATAATTTTATTTTCACACCAGATTTCTCCTTTGTATGTGCTTGAGATAGTGCGCCAATCTATTTTTTTTTTTCACATAATAAACTATTTCTCCATCACCGATCAGTGTTTTAGGTGGTTCGTCTTTTCCCTGCTGATTTATGTTGCCATGTTTATTCTGTAACAGGTTCCCATGTGGGAGTGAGTCCATTTCTGACTCCCTGTTCTTTTCCATAGATTTGTCTGGCTGCTCCTACACCAGTCCCACACTGGTTTTATCTGGGAGGGTGAATCCCTTCTTTTTGCTCTTCCTTTTCAGAATGGACTTAGGCATCACGAACTTTCATTCCTTTGTAAAAGTTTAGAATAAGTATGTGGAAGTCCTAAAAAAAAAACCTGGCCATAATTCTGACATTGAATTTGTAGGTTAATCTTAAGGGAAACTGACATATTGACATATCAAAGACGTGGCATATCTTTCCGTTTATTCCACTCTTCTTTTAAAATGTGTAACTGAGTTTTCAACTTTCTCAGACAAGTCTTTGTTGGGTTATTTCCTACAGACTTTACAGTTTAAGAATTGTGTTTTCTTTTTTTTCCTTTTTTTGCTTTGGTGTGTTTTATTTTCTATTATATTTTCTGGATGGCCTTGCTAAGGTTGATAAAGACTAATAATTTTTTAAGACTGATCCGGTATTCGCCATCCGCTTGTCTTTTGTTTTTGTTTGTTGATTACATGTGTTTGTCCGATCTGTAGATCTCCTTTTCCTTCTTTCTTCTCTTCCCGTTTTGGCCAGAAACTCCAACATATAAAACAATTAACAGCTAACTGTTTGTTAAACAGTAGCAATAAAAACAGAAAATGTCTAAATTTGCTTTTAAAATCACACGTGCGCTTCTTTACAGGTTTCAACAGCATCCATGCCTGTTACACCCCAACGTGGTAGGAAGAACAAGTGCTGGCCCATTGTACAGATAAGACTCGGTACTTTTTGTTGGGTTTTGGGGGATCACATAACTAGAAAGGAACAGAATTCATCTTCAGGTCTCTGAAGCTTCATGTTTTCTACTATAGCAGCTGAACTTAACATCTAGTCAAAAATATCTAAAACTACAGTGATTTAACCCAGTCATATACAAAGTGAAATTTCTTAAAGATCTACTTATTTATTTGGGGCGGGAGAGGAGCAGAGGGAGAGGGAGAGAAATCTTCGAGAAGACTCCCTGCTGGGCATGGAGCCCGTCGCTGAGCTCAATACCAAGACACTGAGATCATGACCTGAGCTGAAACTAAGAGTTGGATGCTTAACCAACTAAGCCACCCAGGCGCCCCGTACAAAGTGATTTTTTTATATTTAAATCTCTTACCATCTATCATTTTTAAAGAAAGCTGTATCAACTGATTATTAAAGGTTCTAAATTTCTTCAAGGCTTAAGAGCCATATGTCCCTATCAATTGGGGCTATAATTCTATTAAGAATTTGAGTCTCTACAATGGCAAACCAGTCAGTTAAATTAATCAATCTTTTATATTATTTCCCTATAGGTTTACATTGGGCCTTATTCCAGAAAGGTTTTTAGAGTGTCTTATAATCTGTATCATATATAAGCAGAAAGGAAATTTCTAACAAAGGATTGGGGAATACAGACTCACAAGCAAAGCTGCTAAACTTGAGAAAAGAAGTGTTCATCATTAACTAGAAACGTGTCTACTAACTCTACCAACTCTAATACTTTATTACTTCATAAAAATGTAGATCATATATACCCTTTATACTCATTTTATCCCATCATCAGTATAAAAAAAGAATTTGGTCCTTACAATGGCAAAACAGTCAGTTATCGTGGTCAGTTTAGGTAAATAAGTCAGTTTTGTGGAACACAGTGGAATGGGAGAGAAGTATCCATCAAGTTGATTTTCCTAATATTGCAGTGCAGCTACAACTTTCACTTGGTTGGACTCATTTACACACTGAAAAGCTGTCATAAAAATAATAAGGCTATTTCCATTTTTGGAAGGAAAAACTAAGGAAATCAGTTTCTTAGTTGTACGAAAATGACAGACCTGTGAACAGGACTCATAAATTAAGCCCAAGTCTGGTCTGCTACCTCTCTGTAATCAAGCCCCATGATTCGCCGGTGGAAATCAATGCCTCTTAAATGCATGGAATGACATCTCAGCAAACATACAAGCAGATGATCCCACAGCCCCTTTATAAAACTAACCATCAGGAAGTAACAAGGGACTGCATTTGTTCCTGACAATCAGGGTATTTTTCTTTCCATTCCTTGCATTTTACTTAAGGAATGTGCGAGAGAATGTCATTTCTCAGTGCTGCTGTTATGGAATGTGCACGTTATGCTGCCTTTTGAAGGGACGCCAGACTGAAAGCGCAAGAAAACACACATAAGGGTGAAGAAGGGCTCAAAGAAGCAGAATCAACCTATGTAAGAAGGGGAAAGCAGAAAACTATAGTAGTCTTTCTTAAATACTGCTTTGCAGACTGAGCAGTGACATACAAAATGTGGCCGAGCAGAAGGCTTACGTAACTGGGAGCAGAATGAGGGGAAAGGAGTTGCTCCAAATCCATTAGAACCACTGACTCTCCTTGAAACAGCACCTCCTTTAGAGTGAAATTTACTGTGAGCTAGCTAACAAAAATTCTGTGTTTATGGGAAATAAGCGTTGTCGGAAAGGATAATAGATTCTGTTTTCAACCGTCCAGATTATAAAATTGAGCTTTCAACAAAGAAGGGAAAATGTTGGCTCCAGAATAGATCATCATCAAGGCACTGATTTCTGTTTAGTCTCTTCTCATCAGCAAGAGAAACTGACAGCAGAAACTGACACGGTTTTCCGTGGCAGAAGATACCACTACAGCTAATAATGCATTGGCAGTCTGTGTTGAGTGACTTCTCTGTTCAAAAAACGCCTGTGCTTGTCACACCCATGAACTGTATGCGTGTCTATCTGGCCCGCTCACATCCCCACACCTGTTCATTCAGGCATTAGACCTAAGCTCTTGTAAAGCAAGTGAATGTATCTGTACCGCGATGGGTAAAAATAAACCGGACTATTCCTGTAACATTATCAAAACGATCTGACCAAATAGAAGATTGTGTTTCATGGGATAAAGTGGTTAAATTAGATGTTTCCTCACGTTTTATGACCGGTTTGTCTTATTCACTGTGTATAAAATAGCTGACCTCCATTCCAGGAGCATGAGTAGCAACCAAATTTAATGCCATGTGCTCAGAGGCTCAAACACTGGTTTCATTGCCTCTGAGACATAGCTCCTGAGTGTGCTACTGTCACACAGAAACACCATACTTGGGACATCACAGAGGAGGAACGTATAATTCAATCAACACTAGTGTAGTTCTGCAGGATAACTGTTGATACGGTTATCGTTGGTCAACTCCGGGAAAATAAAGTTCAGGGAGAAGTTGGATAACTTGTTATCTTCTGGAATAACCTTAAATAAGCTTATATAATCTCTCTCTCTCCCCTTCTCTCTCTCTATATATGTATGTATGTGTATATATAATCTCTCTCTATATATCTCTCTCCCTCTCTTCTCTCTATATATGTATGTAATGTATGTATATACATAATCTCTCTCTATACATATAATTTCTCTCCCTATATATATATGTAGTGTCATATATGTGTGTATATATATATATATAGTATAATATATGTATAATCTCTACAATGAGAAGCTCCCAAGCATAGCCAATGACAAGAGAAGAGCAACCAGTAGTATCATTCTCCAGTTCCCTCATTATACTTTTTCCATACTGGCAATGGGCTCCTGAAAAATCCAGGCATAACCATGTGAACAGTGATTAAATCACTGTTCACAATTTTTCACATCCTTCCTGTATTAAATTATTCCTGCACCTTCAGTGTCATGTGTCTCTGAAGTACTATCCACTGTGAGGTAAAATATTTACCCCATCCCATTTATTCTGGGCATGGCCATAGAGTCTTCTTTAGCCAATGAAATGTTCCTGAACATGACAGGAGTTCTTAAATTTGCTTGCGTGTGCTCCTGATGTGGACTATGAAAAGAACACGTTCCAGGATGTTACTGGTCAAAAGAGAGGGAGCAACATGTGAGGGAGACCTGAGTCCTAGAGTCCAGCCAAGCCCAGAGAAGTTGCAGCTGGTCCACAGACCCATGTGAAAGAAAGAAATGCTTATTATTTCAAGCCAGAGTTGGGAATGATTGGTTATGCCAGATTTTTGCAGCAAAATATCATCTCAGTGACTTAGCACATACCATTCCCTCTACCAGGAATACTCTTCCATGCCCACTCTTCATCCAGTTAAGTCCTACTCATGCTTCATATCTTGTTGTAAATGTCTTCTATATGGGACAGATGTTGCAGACCAGAATAACTCCTCCTCTACATCCTGTACTTCTCCTTTTGTAAAATTCATTACATTTACAATTATTTGGTCCACGTCATCCAACCAGAACATAAGCTTCTTTGAGGGATGGGACCATTGTGTCTTGTTCATTGGTATAGCCCCAGCACACAGCACACAGTGGCTAGCAGAGTGGAGTCAATAAATAATCTGTTAAGTATTATTTTAAGGCATGTGGTTCTGCTACTTATGGCTGAGTAAGAAACTTAACTTTTTGGGTTTTAGTTTTCAGCAACTATAAAATGGACATAGTAATACCTATGTCTTAAGGCAGTTATGATTAAATAAATTAACCAATCAACTTAACATTCCAAATATCTGACACTTACGCAAATAGAAGGTACTTGGTAACTTACAGTTTTTATTAAGATAAGAAAGATACAGACATCCCCTCTGTGTCTTAAAAAGTGATTTGTTTTAAAGTAATGTTTTGGGGACACCTGGGTGGCTCAGCCAGTTAAGCGTCTGCCTTCTGCTCAGGTCATGATCCCAGGGTCTTGGTATTAAGTCCCATGTCATGCTCCCCACTCAGCAGACAGTCTGCTTCTCCCTCTCCCTCTGCTTCTGTCACCCCCTGCTTGTGTTTTCTCTCTTGCTCACTCTCAAATAAATAAACTCTTAAAAAAATAAAATAAAGTGATGTTTTGGCAGAAAAGGAAAAAAATTACATAGTGTCACTATCAATAATTGCTTAATTTAGATATTTTTAAATACTATGCTTATTTACCATGATGTGAGTCCATTTTAAAAACAACTGAAGGTAGAATTTGGGAAGAAGAAAGAGGTTTGCAATTGATCCTTCATTTATTTTAAACATTGTCATTAAATGATGTCATACTTTTTTTAAAAGAATGAAATTTATCCTTCCTATTTTTGAAAAATTTTCATCTTTAATTCATTATTCAAAGTTGGCATTTCTGTTTTTCAAAATGTTGTTCTTCATTCCCATAATTATATTTTGCATCAGTGGGATTTTATTTAATTTAAATCAGGTTTTTCTTTTGCTAATAGCAACATACGTCCACCATAGAAAATTAGAAAATGCAGATAAGGATAAAGAAGGGAAATTTATTTTTGTAATCCCACCACCCCAGAGATAGCCACTGTATTTCATTCCAAATATTTTTATTCAGAAGAAAATAATGATGGGATTTTGTTGTACATTACTCATTTGGGGTTGCCTTCTCACTTATTTATCATGAGTATTTTTCTATGCCAAAAATATTCACCTACAACATCTTTTTATCAATGACCTCCCATCATAGAGAAATACCATCATTTACTTGAGCGATCCCCTATTGCTGGAAATATCCTTCCTTCCTCCCTACCTCTATCCCTTCTTTTCTTTTCTTTTTTTTTAACTATTACCAGCAACGCTTCTGTGAATGAGTGAAGAGATACAGTGTCGTTCAAAACCAATAGAAAATGACAGCCACTTACTGGTATCTTACAGTTCAGAGTATAGATCATTATCCTGACCATGGCTTATTTTTTTCCTTACATTTCTTACTAAGAGTCTGGGGTCATCGATGGAAGATGGTAAAGGTGAGTAGGTAGGCAAGATGGGGATACAAAAGAGAAAGGACTTCTATTTCTGGTCTCAATAATGAAAGTGCAAACCAGAGCCTATAAATTAACACATGATCAAAAACGCTGTAACAAAACGAGGGCCCACATTTGGAAATGGGAATATTTCTCTATCTGCAGCTACAGCATCCATATTTGTTTTGACAAACATGTTCCCCACCCCTCCCCAATCTGGTTGGTTGGTTGGTTTGACAAGTACGAACAGTCTCTTTCTACAGGAGCTGAGGCACAGAAAGGCTGACTGAAGTGTCCAAGGTCCCACAAGTTAGTGGCATAGCCAGGGTCTGAGCCCACGTGTCCTGGCCCACAGACAAGTGCTCTTTCAATGCTCTCATAGTTCTCGGGGACTGTGAATACTGAGAATTACTAAGAATAGAGAAGAGGACACAGTGTGGCAGGGAGCTTAGCAGAAATATAATGCTTCTGAGAGATGGCATGGAGACATCTGTTAGCTATTTAGCATGGGTCGAACATCCTCAGTGAGACAATAAGAAACATCTCTGTTCACCTCTTTAGGGTGATCTGAACATGATTGCTTAATGAGAAATTTGTCCCTTAAAGAGCTTCAATGTTCTCAAAAGAAAGGGGCTGCTGAAAAGTGAAAATATTTTGCTTTTACTCACTGTGTAAATGACGGAAAGGAGATTTGGCTCAGGTTAAGGAATTATTGGGAAACACATAAATTACCTAATAATGTTAGGACTATACCCCTGAATTCTTTGAATGGAGGGATCATGAGTCTCCACTGCACTTAACACACAAAAATACAGTGAAAATCATATGCAACACAATCAGAATTGCTAATTAATGGCTAATCAGAAATGTTTGGGGGGGGAGGATATGTTTATGTTGTCAATGTTACAGTTGGAAGGTCTTAGCTCTTTCCCTCAATGTGAGTTCACTGGCAAGACTCCAAAGCTACATTTTTTTTAACCGAAACCACACCCATAAGATCTTGTTTTTCATTTCCAATTTTTCTTTCCTTGTAGTGGATGAGAACTTAAAAACAGTTATGAGCAAAATACTGTAGTTTTTTTTTTCTCCATTAGTCATTGCTGAGTATTTTCAAAGCATCATTCCATTTAAATTACATTTCATTTTAATAATTCTCTCTCTCCCCATCTCTCTCTTCAGACCCCTGTTTCATTAGTTAATGTAATATTGAAGCAAATTGTATAGTCTGAATAACAAGTAGAACTGGCATAAATAAGTTCAAGAACAAACAATTCTGAGTCTCAGAACACATGAAACTCAGCCCTTGGGGAAGAGAAGGGCCAGTGAGGGCAGACTTGGGTTTTGGCCTATCAGTCACATCTTCAACAAGAAAATCACCAAGAAAATCACTGGTTCCTCCTACTAGTCACTTAAGTGGAACTTGGCTAAAAGAGTACCCACAATAGTTTTCACTAGTTAACTGTGAATATTAAGCAGTGTCTTCATAAACAATGCCTGTTGTCAGTCCCAGGAAAAAGTTTGAATTGTATCTGTCACACTTATACGCAAAGTTTTAAAATCCCCTCCTCCCTACCCCAATAAATCCCAAATCTGTCAATCTGCCTATTCAAGAAGTAAGTTTGGGTTCACATTATCCCTCTTCTAATTCCCTAAAAGACCCAGTATCTCACCAGAACAACCTCTTGAAATGGGAAGGAAGGACTGGATAAATAAATCGAATCCTAACTTTTCTTTCCTTACAAACACTTACAAACATTGAATCGTTTATTTTTTCTTATTTTTTCTTATTTTCTGTTCCCATGATTAGAAGGTACACTCTGTGAGAGATGGGACCTCATCTGTTTCACCCACCTTTGGATTCTGGGCACACCTAGCATATCACCTGGCACAGAGAAGCTACACACTAATGTTGTTAAATGAGAGACTGATTTCATCTGGCTGCCCAGAGTATACACAACATAAGTGTCTTCTACACTGATTTGATCTCACTTAATTACTAACTTTTTTACTTTTTCAAATTAATTTCTCCTGGGGCTCCTGGAGAAATTAAGTCAGTTAAGGGTCTGACTCTTGATTTTAGCTCGGGTCATGATCTCAGGGTCATGGGAATGAGCCCTCCATCAGGCTCTGCACTGGACATGGAGCCTGCTTAAGATTCTCTCTCCCTGGGGCACCTGGGTGGCTCAGTGGGTTAAAGCCTCTGCCTTCGGCTCGGGTCATGATCCCAGGGTCCTAGGATCGAACCCCACATCAGGCTTTCTGCTCAGCAGGGAGCCTGCTTCCCCCTCTCTCTCTGCCTCTCTGCCTACTTGTGATCTCTGTCTGTCAAATAAATAAATAAAATCTTAAAAAAAAAAAAAAGATTCTCTCTCTCCCTCTGCCTCTGCCCCTCCCTCCTCCTCTCTAAAATAATAAAATAAATTTCTTCTTTGTTAAAACTTTTCCAATTACTTGGCAAAAATGCAGCCTGCAGAAGTCTAGATTCTAATCTTATATATATCAGGTCAGAAAATTACTGTCACTCCAGGAAATAAAAAGGGCACTGCAGAACAATTAGAGCTGCATAAATGTTATACTCATGGGGTATACCAAGCAGTTTCATATAGTCATTCAGACCCAGGCTTAATAAACAGTCTTATATATCCACAATGACAGCAACCAGTTACTCATAAGGTAACATTGTCCCTAAGCCCAGCACACTTCATGTTACCTCTCACCCCACCTACTACAATTCTAAGGCTATCATCAGAACTTCTATTATGGGCCTTGACAGAACTGCCAAAAAAAATGAAGAAATAAAGAAAAAAATGGATTTCTTATCCATGCTTTAAAACTTTGTTTTGCTTTGTTTAAGTGAATGTTTTGTTCAGGAACACTTACATTTGTAACTGAAAAGAGGAAGGCATGATGAAAGACATTTTTGTTAAAATAGATTAATGAAAAAAAAATTATAGTTGGAAAGAACAACTCATTTTGAGAGACAAAATGAAGCAACAGTTTCCTCACATGAAAGAAAAATGAAAGGAAGGGAGAAAAAGAGAAAGAAAGAAATTATTTTTGTTTTGTTAGTTAAAAAGATAGATAAGATTTCATACTGAACCCCACAGGGTAAACATGGACCCTACAAAATGAACATGGACCCCCATAGGGTAAACATGGACCCCACAGAGTGAACATGGATCACCACAGAGTGAACACGGACCCCCACAAGATGAACATGGACCCCACAGGGTGAACATGGGCCCCCACAGGGTGAACATGGATCCTACAGGGTGACCATGGACCTCCACAGAGTGAACATGGACCTCCACAGAGTGAACATGGACCCCACAAGGTGAACATGGACCCCACAGGTGAACATGGACCCCAACAGGGTGAACATGGACCCCCACGGGGTGAACATAGGCCAACAGGGTGAACATGACTATAATCTCCCTTCAAGCATCCCAAATTCCACATTCCACAAATGCTCCACAAAAATTCCACAAAAAGCATCCCATTCCACAAAGCCTCCCAAGCTACAACAATAGAATTTGTTTCAAATCTTCACTCATCTGCACATTCAGCCATTAAAACCATTGAAAAATATCTTTAAATATCTTTAAAAAGTCCTGCCAGTTCAGCCCTTCTCCCCCCATGGGGGTTCAGGCTTTGGTCCCCATACAGCAATGGGCTGTTACAGCACCTGTGAACGGTACGCCCCAGAGTGGTCCCTGTACCAATCCATCTCCATGCTGTCACCAGACTTCCCTCTCACCCAAGTTCTCTGGCAGCCACTTAGGCTTCCAGATGGTTCAACTCATTTCTGAAGTCTCATCCCTTGTCCTCTTACAACCACATTGTCATGCTTCAGGCACAACCAGGAAATAGTGGGCTGTAAGTATGAGTCTGAAGCTCAGTGAAGCAATCTGGAACAACCAAGATTTACAAATATAGTACTTATTTATTCTTAGTTGTCCTAGAGCAAATACTGTGGTGCACTATCCAGTTTCTCCCCCTCTCCCTGTCCCTTCAAAACCATGATGCCCATTTCTCCAGCTGCTGGGAGCACTGGATCACAGCTGAATCCCTGTCCAAAGGAGCCGCCCAAAACTATGTCACCCAAAACTATGTCCCCTCCCAGCCAGCAGCCCACATTCAATAACTGATTGAAGCAGGACACAAAAACCCAGACCCCTTGCTTGATGGGGAAATAACTCTGAAGGGTTGTCCCAGCTCCAGAGTTCCCCATGGAATAGGCCGAATCTTCCGTTGTGACTGTACCACGGTTCGACTTCTTTCTCTGTCCAAACCTGCTTCCATCACTTTCAGGGAGCACTTCCCAGTGAACCTCCTCCATGTAAATCTCAGGTTCAGAGTCCATTTCCAGGAAATACAATGAAAAGAGAGTTTATGTCTTTAAACTTAAAAAATATATATTATTACATCATAATTAGTGACTTTAATTTTAGTTAATGTTCATACTTGACTGTTAACCATTTTTAAGGTCCTGTTTTTATTCAGAATGGTTTAAGTGAAAAGAAAGGACATCTGTGCCTTTAAAAAAAAAAAAAAAAAACTATTAAGGGGAGCCTGAGTGGTTCATTCAGTTAAGCGTCTGCCTTCCACTCAGGTCGTGATCCCAGGGTCCTGGAATTGAGCCCCATGTAAGGAGAATCCCTGCTCAGCAGAGAGCCTACTTCTCCCTCTCCTACTCCCCATGCTTGTGCACATGCACACACACACTCTCTTTCTCTCTGCCAAATAAATAAATAAAATCTTAAGAAAATAAAATAAACCATTAATTCTAAAACAATAACAAAACTATTAATCTTAATCCATTTCCACTATCAGGTATTGCCTAAAATGTTGGAGCCAGAACTCTCAAATTTGGCTTTCTCATTTCCCAGCTTTGTAATATGAGTAGGTTACATATCCCCTTTGTATCTCAGTTTCTTCATCTGTAAATTGGGGATAATAATAACATGTTATTCAATAGGTTGTTGTGAAGATTAAATGAGTTATCATACCTAAAGTATTAAGAATGGTGCCTAACGAAAAACGAGTGCTTAAATTCATTGGGGTAACATTAACTGCTATAACACATAGAGCTAAAATAGTTTTAGCTCAATGGTTCAAACACAATAGGTATTTATTCCTCATCATGTGACATTCCAAGGTGATCTTGGTCAACTGGGGCAACTTTTCTCTACGTGGCTTTACAAGGACCTACATTAATGGATTCCTGTTATCTCCAATATATGGCTTCTCCATTCCTATTAGCTAGAAAAAGGAAAGAATAGAGAGGAGTGTGTATGGGAGATTTCTAACGGTCAGACTTGGAATTAGAACTCATTATTTCTGCTCATATTCTATTGGCTAGAACATATCACATGGCCACACCTAACTGCAAAGGAGCCTGGAAAATGTAGTCTAGGGAATGAATTTTAGTGACCTTGCAGAAAACCTCCTAAAGTAATCACTATCATTGTTCTCATTATTACCAACTTTCTGGCTTGGGCTCTCATCTTTATGCACCTGGCAAGTCACAATAGCTTCCTCACCAGTCTTCACGACTCCAGACTTCCTCCTACCCAAACACTATCCCCACACCAAACACAGAGTTATTATCTAAAATCCAAATCCAATTAGCTCACTCACCATCCCTCAACTGCCAACTTAGAACCCTTCTGTGACTTCCCACTGCCTCAGGGTACAGTCAAAGCTCTTGCAGTTCCTCAAGGCTCCAGTCAACACACATCGCTTTGGTCTCACCTTCAGACCCTCCTCATCTTGCAGCTGGCATGTGTGACTGGACACAGTGGATACTCCAGTGAATAAGGTAGACAAGACCCTGCCCTGCAGACTTTATATTTTATTTTATTTATTATAAAGAGAGAGAGAGAGAGAGAGCACAAGCAAGGGAACAGGAGAAGGAGAAGCAGGCTCCACACTGAACAGGGAGCCCAGTGCAGGGCCCGATCCCAGGACCCTGAGATTATGACTTGAGCTAAAGGCAGACACTTAACCGACTGAGCCACCCATGCGCCCCTAGACTCTACATTTTAGTGAGGTGACCAAAACCAGTAAGCAAATGAATATACAATATTAAATAGTAAAAATTATGGGGAAGAAAAATAAAGGGTAAGGAAATTGAGAGTGGTGAGCTAAATAAATAGATAAATAAGTAACATCTTAAATTTTACTGGCAAGCGAAAGCCATCCACAAAGAAATACACTGTGGACTTGATCTTCACTATAGTTACACACACCCCTGTGACTGCATATTACAGAAGGGTTCTTATCGTTGACCTATACTTGTGTTCCTTTGAACTTCTTTTATGACCGCTATTCAGGGAAACAATATAGAGCAATAAAGATTGCCTAATGTGCTATTTGGGTGGGATATTGACACAATAATATAACTTATTTTTCCCACTGGGGAGTTAGAGTACAAAGGGCTCACTTTTTCCCCCTACAATCTCCTATGCAAAAAAAATTTCAACATAAAATATTTAATAAAATCAAATTTTACTCAAGTATGCAAAAGTGTAATTTCTTTTAATTGCCTGGACAATGTTATTGTTTCCTTAGTAATTTTTTAATAGTTGTATTTGTGATGTTCCTGTCACTTTACTGTATCTAGATCTTCAAATTCAGGAGATGCAAAGTTAAGGATTTTCTTGTAGATGCTATTCATTTAATCAGGGTAAGCTCCTCATGCCAGACTTAGATCTTTAACGGTCAAACATGGGCACATGACATGATGCGAGATCCACATAAAGTCATGAATTTCCTCTCAGAATCTTCTACTAAAAAACTGGAACTTTTAATTCGTGATAGCAAAAGAAAGTTGCAAACAATCTAATTGTCAAATTGTTGGAAGAACTTTAAATAAAAACTGGACTATTATAGTGTCATCAAAACTCAAGTTCTTATAAAATACTTAAGAGCATGGAAAACTAGGTGTGATATAAAACCAAGTGAAGAGGGAGAATGTCAAAGAATGTAAAAAATGTAGTTGCATGAGTCTGGTTTAGAAAACTCAAAATTACCTAAAAGAAGCTGCTTTCCAAAATTGTCAGAGGCCCGGAGCCTTCTACATTGCTACTCTTCTTTCCTTAGCCAGTGACTTCCAAACGGTTGGCTCAAGGTGGTTGCTTGAACTCCATCTGTTATACCTACATCCCAGCCATCAAAAAAGGAAACAGGTAGGGGCACCTGGATGGCTCAGTGAGTTAAGCCTCTGCCTTCGGCTCAGGTCATGATCCCGGGGTCCTGGGATCGAGCCCCACATCGGGCTCTCTGCTCAGCGGGGAGTCTGCTTTCCCCTCTCTCTCTGTCTGCCTCTCTGCCTACTTGTGATCTCTGTCTGTCAAATAAATAAATAAAATCTTTAAAAAGAAAAAAAAAAAAGAGGAAACAGGAAAAAAAAAAAGGCATACCTTGCATGGTAGACAGAATAAAGGCCTGCTAAAGATGCCCACGTCCCAACCCCTGAAACTCATAAATGTTACCTGACCTGGAGAAAGGAACTTTGAAGATATAACTAAAGATCTTGAGATGGGGAGTTTACCCTAGATTATTTAGGTGGGCTCAGTGTAATCACAAGGGTCCTTATGGGGGCACTAAAGGGTGAGAGAGAAGGAGATGTGACAGTGGAAGCAGAGGTCAGAGTGATGTGAGAAAGGAGCCCTGAGCCAAGAGATGCATGGAGCCCTTAGAAGCTGGAAAAGGCAAAGCAACAGTCCTTCCTAGAGCCTCCAGAAGGGACACAGCCCTGTCAACCCATTTTAGGCTTCTGACCTCTAGAACTGTAAGATAAGAGACTTGTGTTGCTTGAAGCTCCTAATTTTTTGGCAATTTGTTACAACAGCAATAGGAAACTAATATACACTCTCTTAACTTCCCAAGGAAGAAGGTAAACATAGATAATAGGGCATAGTTCGCATATTCTGCTACAATGCTTTTCTTTTAAAAGGATGTAAATATATATTCTAAAGGAAATGGGTTAGTTGTGTTTTGCTAGAAGTCTTTGGTTGCAAAAATGGAGCCCCAATCCCAATTCTAAGTTACATAAGGTTAAGCAAGGGGAGAATAGGTTATTTACAATATATTTGAATCTCACCCCATTAAGGAAGATGTAAAGGATAAACTGTATATCCATAGGGCCTGTAACCAAGGACTCATCCAATATCAACCCACCCCCTTCTCTCTCTCTCCCCTCTGCTTTTCTCTGTTTTAGTTCATTCCCTTCTACTGAAGATGGACCTTACTCATATGATGAGAACCAAAGCAGTGTGCACCGCTGGGTCGCTCAGTCCACCTTAAAGACCTTCACCTGATCGTTCATTCACTTGCCATGTGTTTATTGAGCACCTACCCTGTGCCAGACCAGTGAAGACAGGCAAGTCCCTGTCTTCATTCTGGCAGACGATATAGATAATAAACAAATACATAAAGAAGACCCTTAGAGAGCAGAAAATCTTGTTTGTCGTTGTTCGTTAAGTATGATGATGGAAATGTGCAGAGAGATAAAATGCCGAATAACTGGGGAGACCACTTCATACTGGGTGGTCAGAGAAGGCTTCTCCAAGAAGCTGACATCTAAGACCCCAAAGAGAAATAAAGCGCATGTGAACACAATCCAGGGGACAGCAAAGAGCCCAAGATAACTTCTTGAGGCAACAGAAGGGAAGCCAGCATATCCGGTACCAAGTGGGCAGATGGGGATAGTAAAAGATGAGGCCAAAAGCTACATCCAACAGAGCTTCATGGATACCTCTTGGTTTTTCTAGGAGCGTCCCCTTACACCTGCTTCCCCACCATAAATATTAAAAGCCATCCCAGGTTGGAGGATACATTTTTCAGTCACCTTGCCTAGGCAGCTATGGGACTCAGGATTTTCTCCTAAGAGAAATGGAAAGGTGTTGAAAAGTTTTAAGCGGGGCTATGCAAGTCTGATTTGTACTTAGTATCACTGGAAACCAGAGAATGAGTTAATAAATGCAGTCAATTAAATATGTCTACATTGGGAGTGTTGATCTTTTAAAGATAGAAACCAATATTGAGATAAAATTAAAATAGGTACAATTTGTGGGCGTCTGGGTGGCTCAGTGGGTTAAAGCCTCTGCCTTCGGCTCAGGTCACGATCCCAGGATCCTGGGATCGAGTACTGCATCGAGCTCTCTGCTCCGCGGGGAGCCTGCTTCCTCCTCTCTCTCTCTCTGCCTCCCTCTCTGCCTACTTGCGATCTCTGTCTGTCAAATAAATAAATAAAATCTTTAAAAAAAATTTAAAAAAATAGGGACAATTTGTGACTTAGCATAAGGCACCGATATACCCTCATCATCCTCATGAACACGCAGACCTTAATACCACCACTCTGTTCATTATTCTTCCTCCTCTTTAACCCAGAAGCACCTTCTGAGGCAGCACGTAGCTCCAGCTTTCTGGGTCTCGTAGCAACTCGGCAGCACCATGCTGCTGGGCTGAAATCCCAGCTTCCATGGATTCATGCAGTTTCAGCCACAAATATTTACCTTACCTGGCTCCTGGGGCTAATTAAAAGGGTAGGGCTCCATTCCACTTGGCTCTCCCCTAAACTGCTTTCACAGTCAGAAGCAGCTGCTGGACAAGAGTGACAGCCTCATAACTCATCTCCACATCCACACAGTGACTCCTTCACAAACGTCCTTTTCAAAGGAGGAAAAGGGTCCGTAGCCGTACCCTGCCCTTGCCACTCTCCTACTGGATTGGAAACTGCATCTCTGTATAATGATTTCTCCTAGAAGCCGAAGTTATACTTAGCAGCACATCTATCATCCAGCTGCCTCTGGAAGAGAGACTCTCAGGATCAAAAACTGAGAATTCATTATACTAGTTAGAACACCGCGTTTCAACACAAATGTTTACTCTTATTGTAAAAATGGCACATGTTTACTATAAAAGATTCAAGAAGGTGAGGGGCACCTGGGTGGCTCAGTTGGTTAGGTGTCTAACTACTTCATCTCAGCTCAGGTCTTGATCTCGGGCTCAAGACTTCAAGTCTGGCACGAGGCTCCATGCAGGGCATGAAGCCTACTTAAAAAAAAAAAATAGATTCAAGAAGGTGAGAATCGGGAAAAATCAATTTTTTCTTCTCTGCTCCGTCAGCCCTTGTCACAGACCTCAATGAATGACTTTCTCCTTGGTAACTTCTGTTACCAGTTTGGGCCATTTTCTATGCATATACATGCAAATAGAGAAGTATTTATAGGCATTTAAATAGGTCACCCTAAAGGTTTTAAGTGATTTCATGATAACAAGCAAGTCCAGATTTGATAAACGGTGAAATGGAATCACATCACAGTTCCCTCCCAAGAACTGAAGAGTCAGCTCTCCTTGCAAAGCAGAATAGCTCTGTTAATCCTGGTTACAATTCAGAACAGGGTCAAGATACCAAATTCGAATCGCCAGGCCCAGGAAGAAAACAGAGAGGAAGTGAGATCACAGCTCTGAAAACAGACTCAGAGCTTGAGTGGGAGATGAAAATAGATGGAGAAGCTGGAAATCTAGTCTGAGACCAGGGCTCAGAGGGCAGGGTCTGGTCCAGAGGGGAGGTAGCACCATGGGGTCTACTGTGGTCACTGGGGTGATGAAAGGTAGAGTCAGAGAAAGCAGGAAGGCAATATGGGGTTTCCTTAGAGGGAAAATGGACATATTGCTGGGAAAACAGAACACATCCACAAAGGAAGAGGAGTAGAGGAAGGCAACAGGCTGAAGGCTAGAAGGCATCTATCTGGGGACTTAGAAGGCTCAGAAAGATGAGGGAGAGAGAAATAGAGAGAGAAAGAGGGATGGAATCTCCCTCGGAGGGGACTTTGAATAGAAATTCTGACAATATCATATGTTGCCTTTCAGGTGTCTCTCTTTTGTATTGTCTGTGGTGGTAAAATATACATAATACCATTTTAACCATTTTTTAGTGTGCAGTTCGGTGACACTAAGTACATTCACTTTGTTGTACAACCATTACCGCCATCCATCTCCAGAACACTTTTCATCTTGCAAAAACTGAGTCTCCGTCCCCATGAAACCCCACTCCCCCAGCCCTTGGCAATCACTATTCTACTATCTGTCTCTATGAATTCGATGACTCTAGGTACCTCATATGGTCAAGTCATCCAATATTTGGCCTTTTATGTCTGGCTTACCTCACTCAGCATAATGTCTTCAAGTTTCAGCCATTTATTTATTTATTTATTAAGATTTTATTTATTTATTTGTCAGAGAGAGAGCGAGAGAGCGAGAGCGAGCGCGAGCGCACAGGCAGGCAGAGTGTCAGGGAGAGGCAGAGGCAGAAGCAGGCTCTCTGCGGAGCAAGGAGCAGGATGTGGCACTCGATCCCAGGATGCTGGGATCATGACCTGAGCTGAAGGTAGCCACCCAACTGACCGAGCCACCTAGGCGTCCCTTCAGCCAGTTTTAAAAAAGACTTATTTATATTTTTAGAAAGAGAGAAGAGGAGCAGAGGGAGAGAGAATCTCCAGCAGACTCCTCACTGAGCACAGAGCCCAACACGTGGCTCCATCTCACAACCCTGAGATCATGACCTGAACCAAAACCATGAGGCAGATGCTCAACCAACTGAGCCACCCAGGTGCCCGAAGGCTCATTCCTGTTACAGAGTGTGTCAGAATTTCCTTCTTTTTAAAAGCTTCCATTATATGCAGCTATCACTCCATTTACTCAGGGACACTTGAGTTACTTCCACCATTCGGATACTACGAATAATGCTGCTACGAATATGGATATACTTTCAAGTGTTTTTCTAAATAAAATATTTCAAGCCATGAAAGATGACCAGAGGTTTTTCATTTGCTTGTTTGTTCTTTTTTGTGTGTTTTTCTTTAAGCAGAGAATGGCATTCCTGGGGGAGGGAAAGCATGGATGAAAGTGTGGAAGGGGGAAAGACAGCTTGACCAATGAAGGATAGGAGGTTCCGTGGGGCAGCAGTACGAAAGGGGGATACAGTGAAAGGTGAGGTAAGAAACATGAGTATGTCAGGTCATTGAAGCCTGAAAGGACAGAAAATAATAGAATATATTCATCACCCAGTTGTGTCATATCTCAATATTTTGCCGTATTTTCTTTTAAAAACCAAACAAACAGTATTCTGGAAATGATTGATGCTCCCTGCACCAACCGTTATCCCATTCTTTCACTCTCCTTCACAATGGCACCCATTTTCCTGAATTCCAAGTTTCATTTTTTCCATGTTTTATGATTTTACTACATATCTATATCATGTGCTTTCATGCTTTTAAACTTTATTATTCTATGAATGGCATCAAACTTTGTATACAGCCTTTCCTAACTTCTTTCTTTATCAACATCACATCATAGAGATTTATCTAGATTATTTCATATTATTATTCCATTGTATGAATATTCCACACTGTATTTTCCCAGCATTACAAGCGATGCTACAATGAACATTCTTGTATAATTTCCTTGTTTACACATGTGAGACCTTAGGCTACTAACCTAGATGTGGAATTGCTGGTTCTAGAGTAATGTGCACCTTCAACTTTATTTATAAAGTCAAATTGCTTTCCAGCAAAGTGGTTGTATTGATTTATACTTCCACAAGCAGTGAACAGTTGTTTTCATTTTGCCCTGTAATGGCTAACAATAAATATTGTCAAATGTCCACGTTTTTTAAAAGTTGTTAAGAGCCAGATTTTTTTTTAAAGACTTTATTTATTTATTTGACAGAGATCACAAGTAGGCAGAGAGGCGGAAGTAGGCTCCCTGCTGAGCAGAGCGCCCCATGCAGGGCTCGATCCCAGGACCCTGGGATCATGAACTGAGTTGAAGCCAGAGGCTTTAACCCACTGAGCCACCCCGGTGCCCCAAGAGGCAGATTTTTGAGCAACACTGTTGGTGTCCAAATCCTGGCTTTATCACTTACTAGTTGTGTGAGCTTAGGTCCTATTTTCTCTTTCTGGAAGAGGAAAGAGCTAGTAGTACCAACCTCATGCATTTATTGCAAGGTTTAAGTGTGTTAACAGATGGAAAGCATCTGAAACAATATGTTAGTGCTCAATAAATGTCATCCCTGTGTCAGAATTTTGAACTGGCCATTCAATTCTTGTTTTCTGTGAACTTCTTATTCCTTTCTTTACCCTTTTCATATTGATTTGTAGGTAGTCTTTAAATCTCCTGAGTAATAATCATTTGTATTTATATGTTTCAAATATCTTCTTTTGGCCAGTGGCTTGTCATTTCAGTTTTTATGGCATACTTTGTCATGAAGATTTTTTGTTTTTGTTTTTGTTTTTCAATAATCCAAGTTTTATTAGAGGAAAACTTCTAATCCCCACTTCTAGTCCATGCAATACTCCAATTTTGGCCAAAAATGGGGGTGAAGATTGGGGAGGATATCAGTTATTCCAAGATCCAAGGTCCTAGCAATAAAAATGTCAAACCAATTGTCATGAAGTTTTTAATCAGAATGTAGTCAACTGTATCCCTTCTATTTTTTTTTCTTGTTTAATTTTTTCCCTCACTTTGGTCATAAAAATGTTCTATGTTCTTTTCTTAAAGTTTTTAAAGTTTGCTCTTCACATTTAGAATTTTAGGATTTAATGCACCTGGAATTTAATTTTGTGATTAGTGTTAAGAAAGGATTTTTTTTATTCTATTTTTCCACATGCAAAAACAAATGTTTTGGTATCATTGATCTAATTTTCAGTGCCACCTCTTGTCTTTCTATATATGTTTAGGTTTGGTTTTAGTCTCTTTGTTTTACTCCATTATTCTACTATTGTTATAATAATAATAATAATAATAATAACAACAATTATTATTATTATCAATTTTACCTGCATCAAATACTATAACACATAATACTACAATAATAATATTGTAATTCCTTACAATAGCTTTAATATTAATCTTGCCATTGTCACCTTGGTTGAGCTAATTCCTTTCCCCTTATGGTTCCAGGTTCAAGTTGGCGAAGAAGGATTTGTGTGAGACCTTGGGATGTGGAAGTGAAGGGAGGCTGTAACTCGGTGAAGGTCTTCACAATTACATGGACGGACTGACATACAAACATGGAAGTAACAAAAGGATTCCAGCTTGCCCTTGTTCTCTTCTGCTTTGCATTCAGCTTTTCTTCCCAACTGCTGGTCCTGTAGCTCCAATTGCTGGTCCTGCAGCTCAAGGTCCTCTACCAGACACTTGGCTAAGATCCAAAGACAAGGGGCTGCACAGAAGTGATAATTTTGCATAGATCTCTCCATGTGCTCCCCTCTGCAGGACAACCGTGGTAGCTGGGTGTGCTTGGCTTCTTAGATTTCCCTGCCATCTCTGACTTGTCTACCCATACCTGTCCTCCTAGACGACTGCATAAAGATTCTTCTTTGATCCTCTAGCTTTTCCTTCCAGACCTTCATTCTCCCAGCTCCTCCCAGAGCTGTAAGGTCCACTTCCTAGAATAAGCCACTTATGTCATTACACTCACTGCAGTTTTGCTTTCTGGACTGAACCCTGACTGACACACTGAATATGCTAGAGTGAGCCTTTCCATTTTGGTCTTCTTCAAACTTCTTTCTCCTTTGCTCTTCCATATAACTTTTTGAATCATCTTGTCAAGTATACAAAAAAAAAAATCAATTGAGATTGTTTTGAATTTATTAATTTTGGAAAACTGGCATTTTTGGTAATATTTAGTGTTTAAAAATTATTTATTGATGTTGTATGGTAATGCAAATTATTTTATACTAATCCGGTATCTAGTAACTAGCTAATATCCTATATTTGTTCTAATTGTTTGTATTTTTCTCTTAGCTTCTATAAATGCGATACTATTCCTATGAGTAGTGATACTTTTGTTTTTTTGTTGTTGTTAGGTGTTTTTTTTTTTCTTTTCCAGTCCTTATGGCTTTTCTCTTTCTCTCTTATTGCCCTGACTGGGAACTTCAAATAATGATTGGATGGAAATGGTGGATAACTAGTATCTTTTCCTACTCTTGATATTAAAGGGAATAATTCTAAAGTTTTACCAGTAAATATAATGTTTGCTATAAGTTTCTGATAGGTATATTTGTTCAACTAAGATAATCACCCCTACAGGGGTGCTGGGGTGGCTCAGACGGTTAAGCAGTCATCTCTTGGTTTCAGCTCAGGTCATGATCTCAGGCTCCTGAGATTGAGCCCCATGTCGAGCTCAGAGTCAGCACGGAGTCTGCTTGGGATTCTCTCCCTTCCCTTGCCCCTCCCCCTGCTCACATGTATTCTCTCTCTCTCAAATGAATAAATAAAATCTTTAAAAAAGATAATTCCCCCTATAACTCATAGAAAAAACATCCCCAAATAACCCAATTTTAAAAAATGGTCAAAGACCTGAACAGACATTTCTCCAAAGAAGAAATACAAGTGGCTAGCAGGTATATGAAAAGGTGCTCAACATCACTAATTAGGGAAATGCAAATAAAAACCATAATGAGATATCATCTCACACTTGTTAGAATGACTATTGTCAAAAAAACAAAGGTAACAAGTGTTGGCAAGGATGTAGAAAGATTAGAACATTGTGCACTGTTGGTAGAAATGTGAAGTGGTGCAACCACTATAGAAAACACTATGGAAGTTCCTTAAAAAATTAAAAATGGAACTACCATATGATCCAGCCACCTCACTCCTGGGTATATTCCCAGAAGAAATCAAATCAGGATCTCTAAGACTTATCTGTACTTCCACGTTCATTATAGCATTATTCACAATAGCCAACATATGAAACAACCCAAATGTCCACTGACAGAAGAATAGATAAACAAAATGTGGTCTATACATACAGTGGAATATTACTTTTTTACTAAAAAGAAGTAAATCCTAACCTTTGCAACAACATAAATGGACCTGGAAGTTATTATGCTAGGTGAATAAGTCAGTCACAGCAGAAAAAATACTCCCATGATTCCACTTATATAAAAGTATGGCTACAAGGGTGGTTGCCAGGAGATAGGGGGAATGGGAAATTGGGAGATGTTCAATGAGCATAACATTAGAGTTAGACAAAAAGTGTAAGTTCTAGAGATCTTCTGTACAACATGGTATTTATAGTCAACAACATGGTTTACGCACTTAAAATTTTCTAAAAGGGAAGATCTCGTGTTGTGTTCTTATCCCTCCAAATCCCTCCCCAAAAAACTGAAAGGACTCAAAGAAATTTGGAGGTGATGGGTATGTATATTACCATGATTGTGGGGATATCAGAAGAGAATGTTTATGTCCAAACTAATCAAACTATATACATTAAATATGTGCAGATTTTTAGTATATTGGTTATGTATACTTCAATAAAGTGCAAAAATAAATAATTTTTTTAAAATGTCAGGCTTAGGTAACAGTGAAAGGGTAGGAATGTGAAAAGTGAAAAGAGAATCTGGGAAGACATTTCCATTCACAAATTGTGCCCTGAAATGGACAATTTACATTTGCTAGATCAAATACTGCCCAATTTTCAGAATAATTTCAAGTTTTGTGAAAGAAATGTGTACAAAATAAAATTTCTTATTTGTATTTTTTAATACAAAATTTTTTTAATATGAGAGAGTATTACATTTCAACAAAAGATTTTTCTTCCTCTATCAAGGTAAGTATGTGCTTTTCTCTTGCTCTTTCTCTTTTCAGTTTGCTAGTATGGTAAGTTATATTGGTAGATTTTTTTCCTAAGATTAAATCATCCTTGTGTTCCCAGAATAAACCCAATAGTGTATTATTGTTTTTGTTAAGTCACTAACTTTGCTGAATTTTATCAGAATTTATATCTTTGTATTTGGAAGTAAGTTAGACTTACAATTTTCCCTACCATCCTTGTCTTATTTTGGATTCAACTTTGTGCCAGTCTAATAAAGCGAGTTTGTGGATTTTCTTTCTTTTCATACTCTATTTATTTCTCTGGAATAGTTCATAGAAGATTGGGACTATATGTTCTTTAAATTTGGTAAGATTTGCCTGTAAGAAACTAAATGTACCTTAATTCAAAATGTGGGTAGATTTAATCACTGATTTAATGTCTTTCAAGGTCACAGGATTTAGGTCATTTATTTTCTCTTGAGTCAGTTTTAATTGAGTATAGTTTCTTAGAAAATGGACCATTTTGCATATTTCAAATTAATTGACATAAAGCTGTACATGATTGTCCCTTGTTACCTGTTTTAATTTCCAGTATATTTGTGGCTATGCTGCTTTTCAATTCCTATTTCAATATTCTTTTCGGTATCTTTTTAATGTAATGCCATTATGAGACTGGCCATAAGGAAGCCCAGTTTTAAATGGGCTATAATGGCCAATTCCTACAATAGCCCAGAGTCTGAAGTAGGAGTAGAAACAGAATGACCACTAGAACTATTTCCCTACAACTTCTGTCTACTGTCCCTGATTCCTCCCTGTGAAATCACATAACCTCAAATGCATGCTTGTACATACCCCTTAGAAATTCGTACTCTTGCATAAATGCAAAATGGTGGTGGTCTATTTTCTCTAAGTGCTCAATCCATTCAAAGAACAGAAGACAATAACTTATCTCTCCTGAAATGTACCTCCTGCAGCTTAAGTATCCTCAGTTTCTCTAACAGTTACTCAAAGACCCTGGATCATGAGCTCTTTGCCAGCCCTCCCTGTCTAGTGATCCAACCCAGGGTACCAGCATCCTAAACTGAGTCCTTTTCCGAAGGTATGGTTTGTCCTACACAAGTAGGATGAGTCCAGTATGACGGGACCCCTCCATTAGTGCTTCCTAAAATACACTGATCTTCTACTCACTCCATCACACTACTGACTCATGTTAATTTTGCAGTCAACCAAACATTTGGGATTATTCCATACATGCTGTTGAGGAATCTTTATTCCCAAGTAATATAGGAGCAAAACTTCATTATGTAATTTCTCAGTCTACTAATTTAAAAAGAGAATTAAAAGCATATCTGAACCATAAGCAAATACCCTTGTCAGCAAGGATGGAGAAGCTAGCAGGCAGGCCTGTCCTCTGCAACACAGAGGAAGAGATTTTCCTTTATAAAGGAAGGCATGCCAGCTGGGTCCTACCACAGTACAATTGCCATGAGCAAGGAAGGAGAAAGAATTACCATTTATTGAGAACCTACTGGGGGCCAGATCTATGTTAGGTGTTCCACATATATTACCTGAACTTTAATCCTCATAACAACACTGAATCAGGGTGTAAAGATGTGTAAAGTGTGTAAAGATGTAAATAAATAAATGCCAAATAAAAATATCCCTATTTTATTTATGAGAAAACCAAGACTCAGAGCGTGACCTGCACAAAAACGGAAAAGCAATGGAGCCTTATTTGACTCTAAAATCTGTGTAATTCCTTCCACACAGCCAGCCAGGAGTGAATAAATGTGGGCGGAGGCATCGAGCAGCAAGCAGCAAGGGCACTTGTGTCATGCTTTATAGTTTAGTGAAGGACTTTCACCTACATTAACTCTTCTAATTCGACCCTCATAACATCCTCATGTGGTAGGCAGAGCAGGTGATACAATCTCCATTTTACCAGTGAAGGTATCAGCACTCCGAGAATCAAGTGACCTACCCAAGGTCACCCAACTAGACAGAGAGGTTGCAGGACAGACCTTAACCCCAGGCTCTCCGTCACCAAGCGCCACGTGAGAACCATTCCTGGCTGCCGTTTAGGGCAAGGAGGACATCAGGGCCGGAGCAAGTGCTTATGACTGATGTGGATGTGGGAAAGGGAATAGCTCAAAACACAAACCTTCCCAAGAAAATATAATGCTCTATTATTAGTTTGTAATCATCTTGAGGCTTCGGAAGGCACAGGAGGAGGAGAGCCCTGGTTAATGGGCCAAGAAGCAGAGCAGCTCAGGACAAACAACAATACTGTTTCTTCCACACAAGGCAAGGCTGCCTGTTACCACTGACAACACTGGTGCACTAGATTGTTGTGGAGAAGGGCTGTAGACCTATCCACCAGTGGCCCTATAGACCTTCATTTGATTTCTTCAGCAAAGCCAGAATCTTCACACAAAAACAAAAACAAAATTCAAAATGAAATCAAATGTGTTCATTTCACAATCCACTGAAGACATGTATATATAACATTGGTCAGCTATGCATGGAACATCTGGTTTAACCAGTTCTTTCAACCCCACTTAAGTCAAGCACCATCTTATTCAAGCCCTCAAAATAGAGGCTTTGTCTGTTAATTGCCATTCACCTGCTGGTAACCGGTTTCCCCATGGTCCCGGCTGGAGACCACAGGGGAACTGGGAGTTTCTCTTTTTCCCTATGCCACCAGTTTCTGTCTGTTGCCCTCCTTCAAGCCTGGCTGAGAAACTGTCCTCCTGGAGGACCCTAAATTACCCAGGGAATTCTACAAGCCCTCAACACCCAGGCTGGCATCTTTACCCGTCAACAGATGGTGGACACCTGAAAGTTCCTTAGAGTTTTAGTTCTTCAACCAAGACATTACAAAATCCAGGAGCAGAACCTGAGCTTTTCTTTTTTTTTTTTTTTTTTTTTTTAAAGATTTTATTTATTTATTTGACAGACAGATCACAAGTAGGCAGAGAGGCAGGCAGAGAGAGAAGGGAGGAAGCAGGCTCCCTGCTGAGCAGAGAGCCCGATGCGGGGCTCGATCCCAGGACGCTGGGATCATGACCTGAGCCGAAGGCAGCGGCCTTAACCCACTGAGCCACCCAGGCGCCCCAGAACCTGAGCTTTTCTAGTGCTTTCCAACCCTCACTGTGATTCAAGTTCATCCAAGCACCTTAAAAGAACATACAGATGGGGGCACCTGAGTGGCTTACTTGGTTAAACATCTGACTCTTGATTTCAGCTCACGGCATGATCTCAGGGTCTTGAGATGGAGCCCAATGTCAGGCTCTACACTAGGCAGGAACCCTGTAAGATTTTCTCTCCTTCTGCTCTCCCCACCCCCTACTCATGTACTCTCTCTCAAAAAAAAAGAAAAGAAAAGAAAAGAAAAGAAAAGATAGATGGATGGATGGATGGATGGATGGATATCTTGACTGCTCTCAGAACAGATTCTGCTGCAGAGAAATGTGTTAAACCACATAATGAGGATGCCATCTCAGCATGTCAACAAGATGAAAACTATGGAAAAAAGAAATGGAGAGCTTGTAGATTCAGAGACTTGAGAGATCTGACAGCCAGTGTGATTTGAACTCGGCTGATCCCTATTTCAAACAAACACAAGGTGAAAACAACACACAAAAACAAAAGAAAATTTGGGACATTTGGAAGACAACTGAAATTTTGAACATCATTTGGGTATTCGATGATATCAAGGTCTTTTCGCTCCTTTCTATTTAGATGTAATAATGGTATTGAGGTTATTTTTTAAAAAGTTTACATCTGGTAGAGAAATGTACTGAAATATTTTGATAATATTTGAGAATAATGTGATGATAAAATGATATGATGTCTAGAATTTGCTTCAAAAATGAGTAAACAGAAACCTAGATGAAACAAGACTGGCCATTAGTTGATAATTATTGCAACTGGGTATTAGGTTCATGGGGGTAAGTGGGGTTCATTATGATTTTTGGTCTACTTCAGTATATTTTTGAAAATTTCCATAATAAAATTTTTATTTCCCTAAATTTGTGAGCTGTTGTATTTCTCCACTCCACCCCTCAACCTTAACACACTCATAGGCACATTCATATACCAAGGCCACCTATTCCAACGTTAATTCAATGTTTATTCCCCAGAGAAGAAAAGGGATGTGGGAGTAGAGCCTTCTTGTACTGCATACAAACACAAATCATTTCAGAGTTTCTCCTATGATTTGTACTAGCTCTAGACTGAGGCATGTAGAAGAGCTGTTCCTAAGATCAAATTAGTCTAGTTACCTCTGAAAGACTAGTCCCTGTCCTTTCAAATTAGAACAGTTTATTTCTTTCTCCATACACTGCCATGCCTGCAGTTTATGAGCTTCATGTGTTTGGGGGTGTGGAGGGGGGCCCACCATGTACAGTTGTGCAGGTTGTTTCAAATGCAAGGAGGCACCCTTCACATTGTCAACACTGTAGATGTGCATTTTTATGATGACAGCTGTCTTGCAAGTGGTAATAAAATGTCTTGTTCTAACAAAATCAGTATTTCATCATTTTTCAATTGATGGAAGCAGGGGAACTCCTTTTCTAATTATGGACTCACCATATGGGGTAGCAGTGGACTCAATCTGCCTGACTACCTAAGTATGAATTCCTTTCCCCAAACCACTCATTGACTTTATAATCTTCGTAAGTATTACTGAAGAGCCCTGAGCTTACACTTCTTTCTTTAAAAAAAAAAAAAAAAAGATTTTATTTATTTTTTAGATAGAGAGAGACACAGTGAGAGAAGGAACACAAGCAGGGGGAGTGGGAAAGGGAGAAGCAGGGTTCCCACTGAGCAGAGAGCCCCATGCAGGGCTTGATCCCAGGACCCCAGGGATCATGACCTGAGCCCAAGGCAGATGCTTAATGACTGAGCCACCCAGGCACCCCAAGCCTCCATTTCTTTATCTATAAAATGGGATGATAAAATCCAGAGCATTGTTTAAAGCTTTAAATGCATATGAAACAGCGCCTGCCAAGTTGTAAGCCCACAATCAGTGTCAGAGATTAGCTATTATCTCTGTATCTACTCATACAGATCTAATTTTATGGGGGGGGGGGGTGTCTGTGTGAGTGTGTGTGTGTGTATGTTGTGTCTTTCATAAATTCATCGCATAAGTTATTGGAATGGACTTCAAGAAGACTACATCCATTATTTTACTAACTCAGACTATTTTAAAAAGAGGACATTTTTTTCCTAACCACGAAGTTTTGAAAGATGCAGTAAAGTTCATGGTCCAGGTAAGAAGCCAGGGTTTATAGGCCCTTCTGCACCCAGGAGCTACGTGTATACACCGATCAAGAGCTCTCCGAAGAGATATTCTGGGGTTTTTCCATCCTGCTAACTACTTGGCCTGTAAGCCTATAATGGGAAAAGATCCAGTGGGAGTTGCCAGCCACAAAAGGGGTATTAACCCACAGGCAGAATAGAGTCAAAATGCTTCAAGAGGTTAAAAGTCTATTTTTAAAAGGAAAGAACACAGAGTATGCCTTTAACTTGTGTTAAAAATAAACTCAGCTGCCTCCTTTACACTTCCCACCCCCTCCCCCTGTCCTCCCATACCCTGCACTGCCCATAGGGAAGAAAAAGTACTAGTGTTTCATTTTGTTTCTCCTCATGAGTTTTTCTTTTCTTTTCTTTTTTTCATCTTTAGCCAAACATGAGCTACTTGGTTTTCAGTCCGCAAAACAAGTCGCATTCTCTGTCAAAATTTCCTCAGGGACCCTCAGGGAGCCGGTTGGATTATCATTTAGAACTACCCATGTCAGGGGCCTAGGAAAAAATCCACACGGAGATAAACAAAATGGATCCCGGCCAGCTTTCCCCCATGCCTGGGAAGTGTCTGCAAGGGAGGTCATCCAGGCAAGAGGGCCTTTCAGGGAATGCTATTTCATGTGGGGGTTTAAGCACAGGCTTTTCCTGGGGCACAGTTACCCTTAGAAACGCTGCTTTGCTGAGTTGCTTTCAATAAATTTGATTAAACAACCACAAAAGTCCTATAGATCAGATGTGCCAATTTTCATTCATGAAAGAGCTCATCTGTAGAGCAGAAAAGCTGCTGTCTGGAGGGAATAATCTTGATTTCTTCATGTATGTAGATGGTAGAGGGATTTCGAGACCCCAGTGGGAGGCAAAGATGTTGAAGAATAGAGAGACAGACAGGTCTGTCTGTACACAGGACTGATATTTCATTGGGGGACAGGGGGAGGATGAGAGATGAAGGGGTCACTGGGAACTCGTTTACTTAAAAAGATTTTTTTTTTTTTTAAAGAGACAGCCTTAGTCAACATAAGATAAAGGAAAAAGCAACAGAATTTATTTTAAGAAATAAAGGTCTAGTCTCAGGTCAGCCTCTACCTTGAATGAAACACAACCTCGTGAAGGCATTTACTTCCCTTACAGTTTCCTTTTTACAAAATGAGATCCTTGCCTTCTTAGATCTATTCTTGAATAGGAATGGCGCTAAGTTATATACAATGGGCGAAAACAAAATACTGTATCCGAACATTTAACAAGTTTAAAATCTCAGATTGAATAAAGGGATTTTGATGCATGTCTGGAAAGGTAGAAGGAAAATTCTATGAGTAAAGGTTGAGGTCGTGCCAATTGTTTTCCATTTTCCATGAAAAGGAAACACTCTAGTGCATACGTGAGGGCACTAGCATCTAACCAAATATGCCTTGAAAACAGAGCACAGGTAGAATGCCAGGTTCTTGTGGGAATGATCAACCTCTGGGGCACCTTGAAGTTCTGCAAGGGGTCTTCTACTCCGTATGCTCAACAGACAATATTGCATATTCAAACTGAATAGTTGCAAAATACATGCACCTATTTTTCAAATGTATATGGATTGGTTGCGATTAATAAGATATAATTGATAAATTACAAATTCATTAATTTTGTTTCTGTATTATGTATTAATAAAATAAAAACTCATCTTAAAACATTAGCAAAATCAAGTAGACTGTCAGCATATGTTTTTTCTTTTTTTTTCAGCCCTGACCATCATGGATTTATTGGTATTTTTAATCTACACTGATTAATTTGTATTAAATTGTATTTATTTGTATTAATGTACTTGCACAAATGATTTCCTCTCCTTGATCTCTACTCTATACTGTGTCTATATTTTACAAAAGCAAAAGCCAAAATATAGTAAGTGTAATGGATAGGAACGTGTATAACAAGCCAATATTAAAACATCAGGACTGCCTCACATCTGATACTTTTCATTTCAGCAAACACAACTTCCTGATAACTCACTAACATTTCTGATGACTCAATTACTGTTGAAATGTGTATCTGATTTTTTTGGTCATTTGTACATTTTTGTATTGAGACATAATAGACATGTAGCATAATAGTAGTTTTAGGTGCGCAACACAATGATTTGATATTTGTATATACTATGAAATAACCACCACAATAAGTTTAGTTAGCGCCCATCACCTCACATAGTTAACAAAATTTTTCTTTTCTTTTCTTTTTTTAAGATCGTATTTATTTATTTTAGAGAGAGAGTGCGGGTAAGCAGGGGGAAGGGCAGAAGGAGTAGGACAGAATGTCAAGTAGACTTCCGTTGAGCATAACAGCCCAATGAATGGCTCAGTCTCATGACCCTGAGATCATGACCTGAGCCAAAAATCAAGAGTCGGCCACTGAAGCACCCCACAATTTTTTCTCTTGTGATGGGAACTTTTATCTAATTCTTATCAAGTTTCAAATATACTGTCCAGTATTGTTAACTCTCATCGCCATGTTGCACATGGAAGTTTGTACCTTGGACCCCCTTCATCCGTTTCACCTGCTTCCCAGCCTCTGCCCCTAGCAACCACTCAAAATACATTTCTTGATCAACCAGTTCTGAAATTACAACTTCTCTCGGCTAGGAACTCTGGAACTTAATATTTAACTTTTTGCCTTAAAAAGGCCTCTGCTATGTTAGTTCGTTAAGAAGGTAATGGGACAATGATGCGGGTCAGTAACTCAATGTACTGCTCTGAAAGTGAAGAATCAAGTCTACCATAGAAACATTGGAGTCTGTATCCATTTATTTGTGCTGTTCCAGGAAGGACTGAGGTTGGCTTACAAAGATGGATGCAATTCAGCAAGATACAAGCCACTCAAGATAAATGAGGGTAGGCAAGGAAAGAAAATAGAATAGAAAGTGCATGGCCATGGTGAGGTTAGGACATCAAAGGCATGCCTTGAAAATTCTACATGCTTCCAAGCACTGAGCAGTTTGAATCTGCCCTTTGTACACAGCCAAAGGAAAAACAGAACCATTATCGGGTACATAATTCATACTACTTGTTAAATAGATACAGATTGGCTTCTCACAAGAAGACCAACTCTTTCAGCTGGCAAGATGAGAGAAAAATTCAGGAAGGGCAGCATCCGCAGAGCATACTCTTGCAAATAGATCAAAAACTGAGTTTTAGCCAATATCCTCATGCCAAAATTTGAGTCAGTAATTAATCTAGTACAGCCTTTCCAACATTTGGTGGAAATTATCTTTGCCTTCTTATGTGGGGAATCAGGCAGAGAAGAGTGATTTGCTTCTACTTCATACACCAAGTCGATTACACAGATAAAAATAGAAATAATGTGTCCTAGCAAGATGTAATTCTCAGTCCCATCTTACCTCCAGATGTGTTTCCAAATTATGATCTTTAAGTATCCTGGAGAACTCTGCAATGGTGACCTTTTACCCTACTTTATTTTCTCTTACATTGTCCTGTTGCAATTTTCCCCATTCTGACTCTTAGTCTTTGTCACGTGGAGCACTCGGTGAGGTAGAAAAATGGAGGGCCTCTAGGAGGGGAGAGTCAGAAGAAGACATGGTAGAACTAGATGAAATGGCAAAGCTGGGACTCCTGGGGACACGCTGTGGAGACAGCCTAGAATCTGTCCCTGAAGTCCAGGTCATGAACTCAGGACCAGACACCTCACTGCTGACTGAGAAGCCTAACCCACTGAGCCACCCAGGCGCCCCTGACTGAGAAGCCTAGAAAAGAGTCTGGATACATTCCCTCTCCCTGGCCACCAGCAGATCATCAATCCATTTAAACTCCTGAAGCAGACATGCAGTGAGTACCTTCCAGGCACCAGGCACTGGGCTAGTGCGAGGGAAAGAGAGGCTAAAGGTACAGACCTTGCCACCACATTCAGTTAAGCTGGAGAGTCTAGGCATTTCAATATGGTGGTTACACACACAGGCTCTGGATCCAATTCCTGAGTCCTACCTCCACTTTTGCTATGTCACCAAGGACAGGACGAACTCCTAGGGCTTCAGTTTTACCATCTGTAAAATGGAGATGAGCAATTACTTTATACAGAAAAAGCTTAGAACAGTCCTGGGCCTGGCTTCCACCCCCAGACCACTGCCTCCTCCTGAGATACTTGTCTCTGTCATGGTGACCAAAATTGGCTCTGCATATGTTATTCCAGGCACTGTCCAAAGCATTTGACACATTTTAATTCGTTTCATCTTTTTTATAGCCCCATACAGAAGATACTACTATTATCTCCATTTTGTACCTCTGAGGCAGAGGGCTTCAGTGCCTAAGGTTCTAAGAGAGGCAATATAAAATGGTCATTACAGGTGCAAACTCTGGGGACAAACTACCTGGGCCCTCCCTAGAAGTTGTGTGATGTCGGGCTAATTACTTAACTTTTCTGGGTCTGTCTCCTTCCTGGAGACAGGTTTCAATCCATTCCCCATCTTCCCCATGACTTCTGAGAACTGCATATCAACCACTGAGTGTCTCGTTAGCTCAGCCAACGGGAAGCACTGGTAGAGAGAAAAGTCAGGGTGTTTCATTACCGCTCTGTTTGGGGCAGCAGCTGTAGCATGGCTGCATCTCGTCCTGGGTTCCAATTCCTTCTGTTCCCGTCTGGGTCCAGTTGCCGTGGGGCAGCCCCAGAACCTCAGCTCTAGTGACATCACCTGCCCCTTCCACCCCACTCCCATCCCTTTAAATGGCAGCAGCAGCTTCCTACTGTTGCTCCTTTCCAGGCTGCTTTGCCCACCTACTATCTGCCTTTTGTGCTCTTACAATACCCTTGTGGTAGAGCCCTGTATCAAATTTCCTCTAGGGAACTACTAGAGTAGCATCGGTTTTCCCGATGGACTATGACGGATACATTTTGTGGGGGGCTGTTGTGAAATTCCATGAGTGATACGTTTCAAGCACTCGGAACAGAACCAGACACACAGCAAGGGGTAGCTATTCTGGGACACACAGCCAAGGCACCAAATTCCCTTGTTTAGGATCTTAGGGAGGAGATCCTGAAGCCTTCAAGGATGAGATGAGTGGAAGTAAACCAGGTAAAGGAACAGGGAAAAGTGTTTCAGGCAAGGGGGTCAGACAGCTGAGTGGCCAAGCGGTAAGAGACAGCAGGTGTCCTTCTAAAAACCACGAAAGGAAAGAGGATCAAAAAAACCAGAACACGTGGACAGCACAAGGTGAGGGGAGAGTCTGGGAAGAAGAATGAGACTGGAAGGGAGAACAGAGCCAGACCCTGTCTTTTAAGTAATGTTAAGAGTGTTAAAGTCATTTTTAAAAGGAGGCCATTAAACCGAAGTGGCTCTAAACGCCAGGGTGACTGACATAAGCAAACCCAAATCCAACCCTGTGAATGCCTCAAAGTTCGGAAATCGAAACCTAAAGACAACCAATCACAAACAGCCACCTAGGCTTACAGATAGAGCCAGGCAAATAATTCCCTTTCTTTGCTTCTGCATCTGCTCCGTGTAAGTCCTTCTCCTGGCTCCTGTGGGTGGAGTGCTCCGAACCGCTTCCAGTTTGGGATTCTAGTCCAATTTGAATGGGTTTTTGCTCAAATAAACTTTAGAAACTTCTACTATGCCTCGTTTTATCTTTTAACAGGCTTTGACCTGAGGATAATAGGGAACCACTGGCGCATCTGAGTTAGCAGAGTGACACAACTGAATTTATGATCTAGAGAAATTTTTTTTGGCTGTAATGTGGGAAGTATATGGGGTGGGAAGGAGAAAAGAGCTAATAGGAGGCCACCGCGCGTGTCCATTGAGGAAGCCATGACTTGGATTAGGTGGTTGCGGTGAAGTTATTCAGGAGGTCAGAGAGATGGGACAGGCATGGGATTGGAAGTGGTAACCAAGGGAGAATGAGGCATCGAAAAGGGTGGCCGGGTTTCTGAGCCGGGGAAATGCACACAGCAAGCAGTACAGCATTGTTACGGTTTACACAACCCGCAGCCAAACCCCAGCTCTACCCACAACTAGCTGTTGAACCTGGGGCCGGGTACCAGATCGCTCTGGGCTTCAGACGTGCGGAGTGTGGAGGATAGCCGTACCTTCTGCCCTGGGCTCTCGCAAAGGTGAAATGAGGTAAAACATGTCAGATGCTTGGAACGGAGCCTGGAATATCACGAGTGCGCTGCATCTCGGTCACTGCTGGAGACGAGGCTCTCAGGGGAAGACATAATGTCAGGGGTGAGAGCATCCTGAATTTAGATCAATCATGCTGACTATGAGACACCTACAGAATCAGAGAAAGAGTTCCGGTCGAGAGACAAAGAGAGGATGGATAGGTTTATAGGGCGCACCCAGGGAAGTGTCAGTATTTAAGTGACAGTTTCAGAAACACAGACTGTGATATTGTGATTTGTAACAAGAAATATGTATTTGGTCATGGTCCCATTCCTGATACAGACCTCCTAAAACCATCCAAAGTTCCTGCGATGAGAGTGATCTAGGTGTCTTTGGTGATGTCAAGGGATGACATCTGGAAGGCACCTAAGGTTGGGGGCTGCTTGCCAGTGGAGCCAACAGTATGATTTGAGGTTTAGAACTTTCAGTCCTACCTCACCCCCAACCCCGACCTTTGGGGAGGGGGCGGGGCTGGAGGATGAATCAATTGATTCATTGATTCAATTGATTCAATTGATTCAATCAATCATGCCTGTGTCATGGGGCCTCCGTAAATACCCAGAACAACAGTGTTTGAAGAGCTTGGAGATGGGTGTACATGAGGCAGTGCTGAAAGAGGACATCAGCTACCTCCATTCTGACATGAGTCTGTCCTTTCTAACTGATTAAGTTCTTTCTCCCCTTATCTCTTATCTCAGACAAAAGATCCTTTGGGCAAAGCATCCTGTGGTGGGAACTGAAACTGTCCCCTCAGGCAGTTAAGGACTAACCTGAGCCAGGAAGACCCGAGTAAGTGACCCCAAGACAATGATCGACCTGACCTTTATTGCCACCTGCATGTACTCACTGACCTTGGTCCCACATTTTCCTCATAGAAACCTAGAAATGTTCTCAGCCCTACAGAGACCCTAGTGTGCTGTCTTCCCAGTGTTGGCCTCACTGAAATAAACCCCTTTCTCGTTTCACCCCTGCTCATCTCTCTACCTCTGAATTTTATCTGCTGCAGGTGGCTGAACCTCGTCTGCTGGGGACCCCCTCAGCTAGGCGCTCTGGCACCTGTGTGCCCTGACTACAGTGCTGGGAGACAGGGCACCTGCGGAGAGCCCCGGAAGCTCTGCAGCCCTTCCCACATAGCTTGCCCTTGCAATCTCTTCCATCTGGCTCTTCCTGAGTTATAAACTCTTACAAGAAACTAAAAATCTAGTAAGTAAAATGTTTCTCTGAGATCTGTGAGCCACTCGAGCAAATTAATCGAATGCAAGGAGGGATCTGTTGGAACCTCCAATCTATAGCCAGTCGGTCAGAAGCACAGGTGACACCCTGGGCTCGTGCCGGGCACCAGGAGTTGGCAAGCAGGTGGCAGTAGAACCGAACCCTTTCCTATCGGATCTCACACTATCTCCAGGTCCATACTTCCAGAATTGAGTTGAAGTGTAGGACACCCAGGTGGGGTCAGAGAAGCGCTGAGACGTGTGGGGGAAAAACCCCACACCCTGGAACTGGAGTCAAGAGTCACGGAGGCCCAGGAGGGATGCAGAGAAGAGCAGTCAGACAGTGGCTGCAGTCCACTGAGGGGAAAACAAAGGCACCATAAAAATAGCAGGAGCTGGGATTGAGAGTTATTGGTGTGACCTGGGGTCTTCACTTATCCTCTCCAGCCAGGGGTCATGTGACATGGTAGCGAGAAGCCTATGCCCGCGGAGCTGTAACAGAGCAAACAGCAGACATCCATGTCTGATCTTCTGGGCTAACCTTGGTGGCTAGAAATGACACAGCCCAATTTTTCTGGCCATTCCAATGAACCCTGGATCTTTTTGTTCATGTGACAAACCAGACAGTCGATATTCCTACTGAGTACAAACATCTGCTATGATTGAGAACAAGCATGAATGTGGTTATCTGCCTTCTCCTGTACCTACCCACAAAGCCATCTGTAGGCTCTCATCTCCTTTCCAAGGTCCAAATAACCCTTCGAGTAATTGTAGCCTTGGATTTTTGTTTTGTTTTGTTAAAGACTCTGATTCCAGAAGGTTGTTCATATGTCACACTTATTAAAATCCCAAGATCTGGCCCAAAGCCTCACTCCCAGGATTCTGATGACAATGCCAACATTCTCTTAGCCCCAAAGAGGTCTTTGCCAGAAGACACCAGGAGGGTTACTCTGATTCAATGCAGAAAGGTAGTGAAACCGTTTTATATTCTTCCTAGCATAAGCAAAGGGAGTTGTTTGGGTTTTTTTTGTTTTTGTTTTTGTTTTTTTTTGAGAGTTGTTATTTTTATAATCATCAGAGATTTCTACTACATCACTTGGGGAAATAGTGATAAAAAAACAGAGTACTTTTCTTTGGAATTCTACTCCCCTCAAACTTTCATTAACACTCAGCTGATTAGAGAAAAGTTCAGCATGAAGCTTCATACAACACTTTGGCACAAGAGTAGCTGTGCCTTTGGGATAACACGATAATCTCTTACTTTAGACAAAAAGAATTCTTTGGCAAAATGAACCTTTTTTGCCAAACATGGACTGGTTCCATTTCTCAATCCTCCATTCTCAAGGCTAGTTGGGTTGCTGAACTCCCCCAAACTGAAAAGAAAGTATGAAACAGCATCCAAACCAGCTTGGAAGGGACTGGCTGACCACTGTGATAGCTACTAAATGTTACCAAGTTAACAACCTCCCATTTATCAATAGGTAAGCAATAAAAAGGGAATATTCATGAGTTTTTTTTAAGCACCATTTAAAAGAAGATGTATTAGCATAATTGACTTTATTATGCAGCAATAACATGAATGGCAATCCACTTTCGTAGAATATTTGTGTTGGAATTAGGAAATGGGAGCACATTCACACACAAGAGCTAATGGAGCCTCTAAATATAGATTATATCCCATCTGGCTGACAAGAGCCTGCCTCAACCCATTAACCAGAGGACCAAACCAGAGAAGGGAAACAGCTCTTAAAAGTGTAAAAGAGAAAAGAGATTCACTTGGAATTTTATCTGGTGAAGTATCAAGTCATAGAATCAAGTCATCTGTTTCATGGACTATTTTTATAACTCAGATGTTAATTTTAATGCTGCCTTTAGATGCATAAAAAGAGATTTTTCTCCTTTTAAACTTGAAAGAGTTTTGTCGAAGTAGGTACCTCATAGCTCGTAAATGGCATTTGGTTGTTGAAAATAATTTTGACAATTTGGCTTTGACATTCCCTACATTTGCACAATAAACAGTGCTGCGGTTTCTATTCTTCCAAAGCCATTTTAAATTCTAGCCCAGGGGGACCATGTCCCGTTCACATTCTGCAAGAATTATGTTTTGCACTAACTGAACGACAAGCTTATGTTTACAAAACAAAATTATTTTTTCGAGTTTCAGCTGTGCTTATTAACAACGTAAAGTAGATATTTCTCAAGCCAACATTTCCTCTTTGTTTATGGTTGAAGATCTTGACCCACATGAAAAAACAAAATCTCCCGATGAGCACAGAAAATCACCCCTACACAGAAATCTCTCTTCATAACAATCCCGTGGCACATCAGCCGTCACAATAACCAATGTACTCATAGAAAGTCAACAATGGCTATTTGCCATTGATCCAGTTCCTCTATTTACGAGATTTTTGTGACATAAATAGATCAGAAAGTCTTGCAAAATGTGTATTTATGGTTGAACCTTCATGCATTTCAGAATTTGTTTGGAGTACTGAGGCATGCTATCCTGAGTGTGTTGTTTTCTTTTTGTGCAAACTCTGCTGAAAAACAGTGAACAGGATAAAGAAAATTTAATCCAGGCCCTGGGTTAATAGGGAAGATCACCTCCGGGCCTGGGGCCAGTGGGGCTTTCATTCTCCTTGCTGGGATCTCCGGAGAAACGAACTCCCAAACATTAATCAGATCTGTAGGCCCCCTGCTTAAAAGCTTCCAATGACAGGGGTGCCTGGGTGGCTCAGTAGGTTAAGCCTCTGACTCTTAGTTTTGGCTCGGGGCCTGGTCTCATGGGTTGTGGGATCAATCCTGGCAACAGGCTCCGAACTCAGTGGGGAGCCTGCCTGAAGATTCTGTCCCTCTGCCCCTCTCCACCGCTAGCTCAGGCTCTCTCACGCACGCGCTCTCTCTCTCCCTTGCTCTCTCCAATATATAAATAAATCTTAAGAAAAAAAGTTTCCAATGGCTCTTAATCCCTCTTAAATAAAATTTCTGACCCTGGCCAACAAAACCCTATGCAATCTAACCCCTGCTCAGGCTTCACCAGCCCTGCTATGGGCTGAATTGTGTCCCCACCAAATTTATAGGGTGAAGTCCTAAAACCCCAGTACCTCCAACAGTGACTGTTCAGGGAGATAGGGTATTTAAAGAAGTAATTAACGTAAAACGGCATGACACGAGTGGGCCCTAATCTGATGTGACTGGTGTCCTTTTAAGGAAAAGAGATTAGAAGAAGGACTGGCACAGAGGAAAGACCATGTGAAGACACAGGGAGAAAGGAGCCATCTATAAGGCAATGAGAGAGCCCTGAGAAGAAACCAGCCCTGCCAACAATTTGATCTTGGCCTTCTAGCCTGTAGAACCTTGAGAAAACAAATTCCTATCACTTAAGACACCCAGGCTGTGGTTCTTTGTTACAGCAGCCCTACCTAACGAACTCAGGCCCACCTCCTCTCCACTCCTCTGAGCTTCACCCATCCTTGGCTTCTTTCTGTTTCTTTCAAGATGCCTGACTGGCTCCCATTGTGGGTTCTTTGCACTAGCTGTGCCCCCGACCTGATTTTTCCATGGCTCCTTTTTGTATTTCAGGTGTCATCTTAACAACCTAAATATCACATCCTCAAAGGCTAGATAACCTAGAGTAGTTCCTCCAATCTGACTTTCTTATCTTCTGTAGCTCCCAGTTAGCTCCCTGAGGATGGACACTATGTCTGTCTTGTTCACCACATCATCTCCAAGTCCTAGAACAGAGCTTGGCATTTGGTAGGAAATTCAGAAAATATTTATTGGATGAGTGAATGTTTGAATGAATGCATAACAACTGACCTTTTTTTAAAATTTATTTTCAGTGTAACAGTATTCATTGTTTTTGCACCACACCCAGTGCTCCATGCAATACGTGCCCTCCCCAATACCCACCACCTGGTTCCCCCAACCTCCCAGCCCCCGCCCCTTCAAAACCCTCACGTTGTTTTTCAGTGTCCATAGTCTCTCATGGTTCTCCTCCCCTTCCAATTTCCCTCAACTCCCTTCTCCTCTTCATCTCCCCATGTCCTCCATGTTATTTGTTATGCTCCACAAATAAGTGAAACCCTATGATAATTGGCTCTCTCTGCTTGACTTATTTCACTCAGCATAATCTCTTCCAGTCCCGTCCATGTTGCTACAAAAGTTGGGTATTCATCCTTTCTGTTGGAGGCATAATACTCCATAGTGTATATGGACCACATCTTCCTTATCCATTCATCCGTTGAAGGGCATCTTGGTTCTTTCCACATTTTGGTGACCGTGGCCATTGCTGCTATAAACATTGGGGTACAGATGGCCCTTCTTTTCACTACATCTGTATCTTTGGGGTAAATACCCAGTAATGCAATTGCAGGGTCATAGGGAAGCTCTATTTTTAATTTCTTGAGGAATCTCCACACTGTTCTCTAAAGTGGCTGCACCCACTTGCATTCCCACCAACAGTGTAAGAGGGTTCCTCTTTCTCCACATCCTCTCCAGCACATGTTGTTTCCTGTCTTGCTAATTTTGGCCATTCTAAGTGGTGTAAGGTGGTATCTCAATGTGGTTTTAATTTGAATCTCCCTAATGGCTAGTGATGATGAACAATTTTTCATGTGTCTGATAGCCATTTGTATGTCTTTTTTTTTTTTTTAAGATTTTATTTATTTATTTGACAGACAGAGATCACAAGCAGGCAGAGAGGCAGGCAGAGAGAGGGGGGAAGCAGGCTCCCTGCTGAGCAGAGAGACCAATGTGGGGCTCGATCTCAGGACCCTGAGATCATGACCTGAGCCGAAGGCAGAGGCTTAACCCACTGAGCCACCCAGGTGCCCCCATTTGTATGTCTTCATTGGAGAAGTGTCTGTTCATATCTTCTGCCCATTTTTTGATATGATTATCAGTTTTGTGTGTGTTGAGTTTGAGAAGTTCTTTATAGATCCTAGATATCAACCTTTTGTCTGTACTGTCATTTGCAAATATCTTTTCCCATTCCGTGGGTTGCCTCTTTGTTTTGTTGACTGTTTCCTTTGCTGTGCAGAAGCTTTTGATCTTGATGAAGTCCCAAAAGTTCATTTTTGCTTTTGTTTCCTTTGACTTTGGAGACATATTCCTGGAAAACTATAAACTCCCAAAATTGAACCAGGAAGAAATTGACAACCTGAATAGACTGATATCTAGTAACGAGATTGAAGCAGTGATCAAAAACCTCCCAAAAAACAAGAGCCCAGGACCTGACGGATTCCCTGGGGAATTCTACCAAACTTTCAAAGAAGAAATAATACCTATTCTCCTGAAGCTGTTTCAAAAAATTGAAACAGAAGGAAAACTTCCAGACTCTTTTTATGAAGCCAGCATTACCCTGATCCCCAAACCAGGCAAAGACCCCACCAAAAAGGAGAATTTCAGACCAATATCCCTGATGAATATGGATGCTAAGATTCTCAACAAGATCCTAGCAAACAGGATCCAACAGCACATTAAAAAGATTACCCACCATGACCAGGTGGGATTCATCCCTGGGTTACAAGGATGGTTCAACGTTCGCAAATCAATCAATGTGATAGAACAAATCAATAAGAGAAGAGAGAAGAACCACATGGTCCTCTCAATTGATGCAGAAAAAGCATTTGACAAAATCCAGCATCCGTTCCTGATTAAAACGCTTCAAAGTATAGGGATAGAGGGAACATTCCTGAACTTCATAAAATCTATCTATGAGAGACCCACAGCAAATATCATCCTCAATGGGAAAAAGCTCGCAGCCTTCCCACTGAGATCAGGAACACGACAAGGATGCCCACTCTCACCACTCTTGTTCAACATAGTATTAGAAGTCCTAGCAACAGTAATCAGACAACAAAGAGAAATAAAAGGTATCCAAATTGGCAATGAAGAAGTCAAACTCTCCCTCTTCGCAGATGACATGATTCTTTATATGGAAAACCCAAAAGACTCCACCCCCAAGCAACTGACCATTTTTTCAAAGGCACTAAAATCAATTAGTTGACATGAAAGGCCTGACACAAGGTAAAGATAACAGTTGGGGCAAACTTAATTAAACTGCATTGAATTAGGCAAATGAAAAATAACCACCCTATAGAATTCGATGTTTAAAATTTCATTCTAACTCTCTGTGATCTAGTCTTGATGATGGAGTCTCCATCTCTCAAAAATAAAGCCAAGGGGCGCCTGGGTGGCTCAGTGGTTTAAGCCTCTGCCTTCAGCTCAGGTCATGATCTCAGGGTCCTGGGATCGAGCCCCGTGTCTGGCTCTCTGCTCAGCAGGGAGCCTGCTTCCCCCTCTCTCTGCCTGCTTCCCCCTCTCTCTGCCTGCTTCCCCCTCTCTCTGCCTGCTTCCCCCTCTCTCTGCCTGCTTCTCTGCCTACTTGTGATCTCTCTCTCTGTGAAATAAATAAATAAAACCTTTAAAAAAAAATAAATAAAGCCAAGAGGGTTCTATTAAGAGACCCTCCTGAAGACAGTTCCATCCAGAAAAAACAATTAGAAGAAAGAGTGCAGGGAGATGACTATCCACTGTGTTCCCTCTTGTACCATTCACAACTTCTGCCAGTGCATACATAACCCTCAGAAAGAAGTTTTGCAAAAGATAAAGCGAGTTGAGTAATTACTTGCTTTAAGGGTATCAATGAAACTCTGCCCATTTCCTCCTTCCTACTTCTGCCCCTTTGTTCTTGTTGATAAGGCTGGGAGGACACCCCACCCCCTCCAATCTCTTCCACAAGTTCTCCTCTCAATTCAGAATCTCTAGTACATTCCTGTGGTAGGTGGATCACTTTGAATTATGACTGTTTCCTTAACCCATCTGTCTTAATCTAACCTTCATGACGGCAGAGACTTGGTCTTACTCAGTCTGTGATTACTTAGTAATCACACAATATTCACCCCACGAAAGGGCTCCAGGGATACTGCTGACTGAGTAAGTGCACAGAGCACGGCTCTTTCCTAAAGACTGCCGTTGACCTGTCCAACTCCTTATTCCTTTTCTGTACTCCTCTGAGTTCTTACTATCTGCCCCTCCATTTCCAGCACTCAATATCCGACAGTGTATCAAGAAGGGCACAAGAGAGCACTCAGCTCAATAAACACTTCATGAAGGGCCAAGGTTGAGATGTGTCCTATTTACCTGTCTTAATCCAAAAGGAAATAAAATAAAATAAAATAAAGTGGCAAAGCCTTATTAAGGCTTTTTAAAAAATTGAGCTATAATTCACATATCATAAAATTCACTACTTAAAGGTATATAATTCAGGAGTTTCTGGTATAATCATATTGTGCAGCCATCTTCGCTATATAATTTCAGAGTATTTTCAACACCCTAAAAAGAAGCTCACTGCCATTAACAGTCACTCCCCGTTTCTCCTCTCCCATTAGGCCCTGGCAACCACTAATCTACTTTTCATCTCCATGGATTTACCTGTTCTGGACGTTTCATACAAACAGAATCACACACCATGCAGCCTTTGTCTCTGACTTCTTTTACTTAACATAATGTTTTCTAGGTTCATGTGTGTCGTAGCACGGGTCAATATATCATATTCCTTTTAATGGTGGAATAATATCCATTGTATGGGTACCACATTTCTCTTTTCCTCAGTTGATGGACATCTGGGTTGTTTCCTCTTTTTGGCTGTTATGAATAATGTTGCTATGAACATTCATGTACAAGTTTTCACATGAACGTATGTTTTCAACCATCTTAGATTATATATCTAGGAGTGGAATATTCTGGGTCATAGACACACATGATAGCTTTGTGTTTAACTTATTAAGGAATTGCCAAAGTGTTTCTATAGCAGCTGTACCATTTTGCATTCCCACCAGCAATATATGAGGGCAAGGCACTTTGTCTAAGAGATTAGATAATCCCCAAAGGAAGGACATTGTCCTTTACAGACTGCTCAAGGTCAAAGGAGAGAGGAAAGAGATGTTTTATGAGAGAGGGAGATGTTTTATTAGGGGAATGAATGGTTCACAAACTCTTGCTGACTCACTGTCAGTCGATTTTACTGTGGCCTTGCTTAATCCACATTGTGACTATGTGTTCAGTCTTAACGTGAATAGCCTCCGGGTCTGTGGCATCACTTTCCAAACAGTATAGCACCTTGGAGACCTCTTTTAATATGTTTAAGTTTGCTTCCTATTCAGCAGGGAGAAATAGGTCTTCCTTTGCCCACTTAGCTTTATTTCTGGAAATAAGCTTTTCAAAAAGCAGGAATATCAGCCTTGCTTTAAACCATCAAGCTGCCTGAATGGCTTTCATCCATTACTTCAGAATTTTTCTTTAAATTTTAGGCTAAGGGAAATTTTATGTCTAAAGACTTTTGGAAGTTAAAAAGACATAAGGGGTTCTGTGTGTGTATGTGCATGTGTGTATGTGTGTGTATGCACATATGTGTATGCATATGTATGCCTATGTGGGGGGGAACCCCAGAATGAGGGGCACATACCGTCCATCAATAATCATCAACTAACAGAAGCTACCACCTACCCTGTGAATGGCAGCCAGAACCTACATCACAATGACAGCTATGAAGTTTCTGAGTCTCGTTGAAGGAAAGCAACAACCATTGTTCATAGAAAGGATTCTCAATCTAAGGTTATATGTATGAAACTTATGCATGGAGTAACAACAAATGGAAGTATTATATTTACAAGTGAACCTACATTGAGTTCACTAAAATTGTTTTTTTTTCCTCTGTTCATAGATTCTCTATCACACTACTCAACTTCCCTAAAAGATTCAGCATAAATGCAAAACACAACAAAATCCCCTTTCCGTTCATAAAACTCTGGTCCTGACTCCATGTCCATGCCCTATATAAACACACAAGCCTTTGCCCTATACCCTAGTGGACAATCTCCCAAGACTTTGAAACTGAAGAGAGCCCATTTCCAAGAAGAGGCCCTTCCATCCATCCAACTTTCTCAGACCATGCAGCTCCTCTGCAAAGACAGGCAGCCACAGCGTATCGCTGATCTCAGCAGGTGCAACAGCACAGAGAGAGGGGAACAGAGATTGAGAGGAGAAGGAGAGCTCCCTAGAGCCAGGATGCTGAGGTAGCAGATGAGGCCAGCTATCAATCAGCCATCACTTGACAGCCTGACCAGTGGTGCTTTCCTTCCTGAGGCTGTGGGGAAGTGTTCTGAGCAGTGTTCTAGGATAACTCCCTTCTGGATGCTAACAAAGGCAGAGGCACCCTGTGATAACCTCTGAAATACAGAGGAGAAAGGAAAACCAGAGGAGAGTAGCATGGTCGTGGACCCTCCACATCACATCTCCAAGCCTCCGTTTCTCCAGCTCTAAAGCAGAGGTGGGTGAGTGTGACATCTGAAAGAGTGCATGTAGGAGTGTTGCTATTAAATGAATGAAAAGCTCACTAACGCAAAGTCAGTGGCTCTAAAATTGAGGGTCTATCAGCACTGCCAGGAGCACCTGTTGAAACACAGATTGCTGGCCTTACTCCCAGAGGTTCCAATCTTCAGGTCCTGGGTAAGGTCTGAGAATTTGCTTTTCTAACTCCCCAGGCAGGGAATGCTGATGCAGCTGGTCAGGGACCACACTGGGAGAACCACTGTGAAAGCAGAGGATAAATGTCAGCGAGAGTTACAATGGGAGATCACGAGGCAGGTCCAGACTGAGCAGTAAAAAGGAATCAATGATATTGTCCAGAATAAGCAAGAAAATAATAAAATATACACAAATATAAAACATATAATGCTTGAGTTGACAGTACTAAACTGTTGCAGTTTCATCTTGAAAGTCAGGAAGACTAGGAATTAATCGGACAGACATTTCTGACCAATCTCTACCCTCCAACTTAATGGAAAGGGACTCTGAGGCTGTTCTTACTCACTGTCCTCCCAAAGGGAGAGGAATCTGAAGACAACTTCTTTCCAGTCTCTGTCTGAAGGTAGCAACCTTGAACTCAACCACTTCCAGATGTCAGAGGGAGAAGCTTCTCAAGGCAGAGGGTGCCCTGGAGCCCATCTCCTCCTCTTCCATGTCCTTGACCTTCTTGCACGGGTAGCTAAGAAGCTGGGCTGAGTACAAAGTGACTTTCCCTGCAAAGCTGACACAGACCCTGCTCACAAGTTCGTGAAAACCTCCACAAACTGCTTAATGAATGCAATACGTATACATGGAATACAGCACATCCTGTGTCAGAAGTGATACTTCTCTGCAGGCGGTGACCCTTCTTTTGACCTCGGAGCTCACTGAACGGCTAATGTCAGGTGACATTTATATGGGGAACATGTGACATATTATGCCTTTCTGCTTAGCGACCCATATAGGAACCAAATGGAACGCAGACTAGAAATCAACATCAAATGGTTCAAAAAAATTCCACTTAAAGAATGATTTGGGGAAGTGAAAGAATTCTCCCTAGATTGGTTTACTGTGAAGTAGAAGGGAAGAGCATTTTAACTGGTTTGAAATGACAGCTGATGAAATGACATGGAAGGTGATGAAACATCATCCTCTGACCAATGGTTCTGATCCAGTTCAGTCCCTCCTCCTCTCTCTTGCTACCTTCCCATTTTACCCACTAAAAGAGTTTCTCATATGAGAGGCTAAGAAAATCAACCAATATAAAGTCCAGTTTGAAAGTGAGTGCTACATCACGATCAAAAGCTTTTGCACAGCAAAGGAAATAGTCAACAAAACCAAAAGACAACTGACAGAATGGGAGAAGATATTTGCAAATGACAGATCAGATAAAGGGCTAGTATCCAAAATCTATAAAGAACATATCAAACTCAACACCCAAAGAACGAATAATCCAACCAAGAAATGGGCAGAAGACATGAACAGACATTTCTGCAAAGAAGACATCCAAATGGCCAACAGACACATGAAAAAGTGCTCCACATCACTCGGCATCAGGGAAATACAAATCAAAACCACAATGACATACCACCTCACACCGGTCAGAATAGCTAAAATTAACAAGCCAGGAAATGACAGATGTTGGCGAGGATGCGGAGAAAGGGGAACCTTCCTACACTGTTGGTGGGAATGCAAGTTGGTGCAGCCACTCTGGAAAACAGCGTGGAGGTTCCTCAAAAAGTTGAAAATAGAGCTACGCTATGACCCAGCAATCACACTACTGGGTATTTACCCTGAAGATACAAATGTAGTGGTCCAAAGGGGCACATGCACCCAAATGTTTATAGCAGCAATGTCCACAATAGCCAAACTATGGAAAGAGCCCAGATGTCCATCAACAGATGAATGGATAAAGAAGATGTGATATATATACACACACACACACACACACACACACACACACACACACACACACATATATAATGGAATACTACGCAGCCATCAAAAGAAACAAAATCTTACCATTTGCAAGGACGTAGATGGAACGAGAGGGTATTATGCTGAGTGAAATAAGTCAATCAGAGAAAGACAATTATCATATGATCTCACTGATATGAGGAATTTGAGAGGCAGGGCAGGGGGTTGTGGAGGGTAGGGAAGGAAAAAATGAAACAAGATGGGATTGGGAGGGAGACAAACCATAGGAGATGCTTAATCTCATGAAACAAACTGAGGGTTGCTGGAGGGTGGGGGAGTAGGGATAGGGTGGCTGGGTTATGGACATTGGGGAGGGTATGTGCTGTGGTAAGTGCTGTGAATTGTGTAAGACTGATAATTCACAGACCTGTACCCCTGGGGCAAATAATACATCATATGTTAATTTTTAAAAAGTGAGTGCTAAAAACTTATCCATAATTAAACTAAGCAATTGCCTCCTGAAAATTAATTGGGACAAACTCTGAGCATATACGTTATAAATTCCATAAAGTTATAAAGTTAAAAATTTATAGTCATAAAAACTCCAGTGTCCCATTTTTCTATGTCCTTCCATCCATTTCATCTCAAACATCTGCCTCTCTCTCTCTCTCTCCCTTCCCCTCTTTCTCTATGACTCACCCCCCTTCTCTGTCTCTTACCCATATTTCTTATTTAATAAACTTGTATGCAAGAAAGGAAAGGATCTTGGGTTAGTCATTCACACTTTAGTGTGAATTAAAGTCAGTGAGTCAACTCTCACAGGAATGAGGATTTCAAGCCATAGCTCTAATGTGGAATGGCTGTTTTTGAACTCCTTTAAGGATATTTCATGGAACAGCTAAATTCAAGGAAGATGAGAGGAACTGCTCAAGTCTGCCTATGCATAAAGGCAGCCTTGAGTCCAGTTTTGAGAAATGAGAGTCTTCAGCTGCCACTCCAAATTGAAAGTGAATTCCAGTTAATTTATTGACACTGAGTGAGACTGAGAATTTGTCCTTTGGGGATAGGTTGGTTTTAAAATCCTCCTTTCTCTGGGCCTCAGAAACATCTATTTCTGATGGCCCAGTCAGCCTGGTAGGGTCTATTCTCACTCAACACCTGGTCTCTCTGCAATAGAAACCCTTTCCCCCAGCAAGTTTTATTTTAAAAGACCCAACAAGAGCTGCTTGGGCCAAATGTGGCTGCGAATCTTTCAACAAATGTTCTGCTCTTGTAAGCACGACCCTCTGAGCAGAAAGTTGATAGCGGTCTGACATATGGCTGGTCCCCTGGAGTCTCTCACTCCTCCCTCAGCCGGAAGAACTTCAAAACTCTGAGCCAGTGGAAAATTCAGCCTGTTCCAAGCAAGAGAGACAAGTGTGCTCCCAAAATGAATACTGGCATTTGGAAATACCCTAGGGTATTATAAATATAATCTTTCTGAGGTGTGAGTATGTTTCAGAGAGAAAGAGAGGGAGAGAGTGTACGTGTGTGTATGTGTGTGCCTGCACACACGCATGGGTGTGTGAGGACAGTAAGGGGCGTGAGCACAGGCTCAAAGCCAACAAGTGTCAGTGTCAAGAACATGAGGTCAGGCATGGAAAAGAATGTCCACTATGTGCCCAAGACTAAATTCAGAATTTTCTACCTCTTCTTTCCTAAAGAAGTGGGGGAAAGGGAATTAGAGAAGGAGGAAAATGAGAGAAAGAAAGAGAGAGAAGCAGAGACAAGATGGAGAAAGAGAGATGAGTGGGAATGAGGACGGAAAGGAATAGGAAGTGCAGAGCCTACTGACGTAGAACAAAAGGCTGGGACTGAGAGAGACAGAATAAAGAACTGCTGATCAGTCACAGGGCCCACTATCAGTTATAAGCAATTCATTTCTGCCTTTATTATGTTTTGCTGCCTATCAACTTTCCTATCCAAACGGCTCACCCCTCCCATAATGCTATGCCAAGCCTTAACCACCATCCAAAGGGCATCCTGTTACCTGCCAAAGAGGTGGGTGTGTTCTGGTGGGTCTCACCCCCTTTTGTGTCTCTGGACCTGCTGCCCAGTCTCTGGGGCTGAGGAACAGAATGAAGTGAGGTGAATTGATCCTACAAGAGCCCCTATGAACCTCACTGCTCTTTAACCAACTGAGCAGACCAGCCAGAAGAGGCAACATGGCACCCCCACAGGGGCACTTAGCCCTTTATGCGCCATGACTCCTGCTGGCAGGCTGGTAAAGCCCACAGACACCTTCTCAGAATCACATTTTAAATACATAAAACTATATGGGGCGCCTGGGTGGCTCAGTGGGTTAAGCCTCTGCCTTCGGCTCAGGTCATGATCTCAGGGTCCTGGGATCGAGTCCCGCCTCGGGCTCTCTGCTCAGCAGGGAGCCTGCTTCCCCGCCCCCCTCTGCCTGCCTCTCTGCCTACTTGTGATCTCTCTCTCTCTCTGTCAAATAAATAAATAAAATAAAATCTTTAAATACATAAAACTATAAAAGGGGACAACTACATTGCTATGGTTATCAAATATTTAAATAGTATGTCATGGCCCTATTTGTACTCCTACATCAATGCTTTAAGTACTGAGATCTGATGAAGGGTCAAATGACTACCGTCATTTCAAAGAGTGACGGGAGGTGTTTTCAGACGTCTGCAACAGCTATCAGGTGATATGAAAAGATCTGTGATTTCTATGGTGACAAAGTCACAATGCGGACACCACTGCAGTCAGCTGCCTGCGTTCTCACTAGAAGGAAAAGCAAGATTCTAAGGAAAGGTTAGGTAAAACAGAGAGGTCTTTTTTTTTTTCCCATTCAAATGCATAAATCGGAAGGAAAGAAATAAAGGAGTTGCTGATGATAATGATAACAGGAACCATAATAGCAAAGCAACATCTGCTACAAGCGCAACAGCAAACATGGCAGCCACCTGTGGAGACCCTTCTCTGTGCCAGGCTCTGGGCTAAGTGCTTTCTGCTCTGCGTATCATTTTCCTTCATCCTCACTCTGTGGAAGGCGTCATTTTGCCCACTCTATAGATGAGGAAACTGCAGCTTAGGGATTCTAGGGAACTTGTCCAGGATTGCAGTGATGAGCAGTTGAGTCAAGAATGGACGTCGGACTGTAGCTGTCTGTCAGCAGAGCCCACATTCACCGAGTCTCCTGGAGAGAGAAGAGTACAGCGGCAGGGAGAGGGAGACCGAGCTGAATGCCCAGAGCACTGTTTCCTTTTCCTCATCTGCACACACGTTCCACTAGTGTGAAATGGGAAGATACATGTCAGAGAGGGTAAGAGCCTATAGATCATCAACACCATCAAAAATCTTCTCGGGAACACTAAAAAGGAGGAGCTATGCAGGAGGACTAGATCTATGAGATAGTCATGCAGCACAATGTCTCTATAATTAATACAGCGTGGTAATGGCACATGAATAGACAGACAGGTCACTTGAGCCTGGGTGGACCTTACTCTCCCTGCAGCCACAAATGTGATTCATAAGCAGGTACTACCCTTGACTGAATCACACACACTGGTTTCTCAATAAGACTCTGCCAGGTTTGAGGGAAGAAGGACAACTAATTTTTCACCATGGTGTTCAGACAGGATCTGTTTCTGTTTAGGTCATCAGATAAGACTTGCACACCAATCAGTAAGTCACGAGACCAAACAAAGCTTAATTTAATGTAACCCAGGACTGCAGAGGCCTTTTTCATGGTCACATCACATAGGTGACTCAAACTGGATATATTTTCAAATAAAATCTCTCTGCCTTTGTCACACATATTCCTGCTAAGCCATGTCACACCCTGAAAATGTGCCATTGGTGTTCTGGATGCAAATACAGTACCTCTCCTTTATCCCCGTTACATTTAATTCACGGTCATGGCATAGCATGCAAAGCCTTGACTATTTTTATACTTTTTCGCTGTTATTAATGAGCATATCCTGGTAAACATTCTTCCCCTTCACTCACTAAGATTTTAACATCTCTTCTAGAATCTGATGTGAGATAATCAAGAAACTATATCACCTGCAGAACTTACCTTCCTCTTTTTTAAAAAATCAGATGGGCATTGGCCTATCTTGTCTATCATCTTCTCTCCCATAAACACAACTTGTCATGATTCCCTCAACTCTGGAGTGTAATTTCTTTAGGCAGCAAAATGGACTAGTTTGAACATCTGTAATGTCACTCATCTTAAATGTCACCATTTCCTTTTTATCAAAGCTTGCTCAGTACTCTTCAGCTCAGGGATCATTCTATTTTGTATATTCAGTGTATGTGGGAGGCTGACTATGTTCTAGGCACTGAAAAGTTACAGACAAGTATGTGTCCTGACTTTCAGGAAGCTTTCAGCTTATTGGAGAAAACCGATGTGCAAACAGATAAATTACAATACAACGTAGCAATTGGGAGTCAAAATATCTTATATGATAGAGAGACTCTATTGACTCACGTAAATGAAAGGTCCGGAGGTCAGACAGGCTTCAGGCATGGCTTGATTAGGGATCTACCAGTGGTTTGCTGGAAAGTATGTAACAACTGACTCTCTGGAGAACAAAGCCTTGATCTGTAGTGTTCGCCCATTTCCATGTTGTCAGTACTCCCGCCATAGCCTATTTCAAGCCACCAGCATACAGTCACTGAACACAAACTGGGAAGAGATGTGCACAGTCACCTGCAGTCTGACACAGGCTCTCTCCAGCACACTGCTGCCACCTTCATTTTGCCACAAGTTTCTCAATTCTTCCATTCCATATGCCAGTTTTGTCCTCATTAGCCAACTAGCAACTATACACTCTCTTGCCGGTGTCTAATGGAGGAGAACAAGCTTCTCTTTCCTTAACCATCAAGAACTTTCTGACCTCCCCAGAAATAATCACTGTACCCAAAGAATGTTACTCCCAACTGGCTTGGCCTTGGAAATGTGTTAAATAAGGAACAGTATCTGCCTCCCAAGGCTCTTCACTTCACCCACCAAGTGTTCCTTGTTGGACAGAACTGACACCAAAACCACATAGGACAAGAAAATAGCTTGTTCCTGTTTGTCCATTTTAGTGGCTATACCAACCAGATTTCCCTTTCAGGACGGACACTGTCATCCCCTACTGCTGGGAGTGATCACTGGTGATGGTTCATAAGTGAGTTCCTCTGCAGGCATTGCCCTAGCCGAAAGGAGCTGTCTGCCCCTTTTGGGAAGAAACTGCCTCTAATAGCTGGAGAGTGGGTACAAAAGCCTGGCCCTGCCTCAATTCAGATCTCTCAGACCTCTCAGAAGGGACATCCCAGCTCCAGAGCTCCCCTAGAGGATCAGAGGCAGCCTTTGTTGCAAACATACAACAGGTCAACCTCTCCCACTGCTCCACTGGATTTCCCTCTCTCTGTTACATGCTGCCTGTGCGCCTTCCCCACTAACTCTTCTGCATCCAAATTTCAGTGTCTATTTCCAGGGAATACCAGCTCCAGTCCCCATTCCATAACCAGTCACTGGGGTCCTCTTGACAAATAAAGAGTCATCACTAAAGCCTGCCCCGCTGTGGGGGAGGGTTTGAATGGATCCTAAGGAATACCAGCACTGTCTACTACACAATACAACATCCTGAGTGATATAAAAGACACACAGACAATATCGCGATCCAACAAAGGTTGTACTGTAGGTGCTAAGAAAAAAGAAAGCAGCCCCCAACACCCACAAATAATCACAGCTGGACCCTAATAGTAACACAAGCTGGTCTGACACTCATAACCAGGCCATTTTGTTCTCCCGCTGCACAGAAACAGTCTTAAAGGACACCAACCTCTGATAAACTTACTCTGAACCATGATAAAATGCACCAAAACAAGCTCACCGCATAAGTTTGTTTATGCAAAGACAAAATCAAGGTCACTGTGCCCCCCACAAAATCCAATCATAGAATTGTCCTCGCTCTCTGGCGGTTTCCCATCTAGAGCAGATTCTTGATTTCTTAGACCCTCCCCAAATCACCCAACCAAAGCCCAAAGCTTATAATACGGTCTCCGTAACGTTCTGTTATGGAGATGCCCCGTGGAGTATGTTTTCCCTCCGTCAATGAATAACAGACCCACCTTGCTTCACTGCTGGCATGTTCTTGGTGGTCTTGGCTGAAGGGCAGGGACAGCACTCAATAAGCACGTGTGGGTGAATAACTGAGTGTAGAGATGACAGAGCCACTCCTCTTTCAGGGGACGCTTCACAGAAGAGGTGACCTTGGAGTTGGTTCTTGAAGGATAATTGGGCTTTGCCAAGCAACCAGAATCAGAAAATCCTTTCCAGGCAAAGGAAGTGGCATGTGCAAAGGTCGGTAGCACAAAAACGAGGATGATGAATCCGTGTGTGGGGGGTACAGGGAAGAGCTAGGATCAAATGTGCAGGTCCTTGTACGTCCACTTGATCCTGTTGACAAAGAGGATAGAGAAGTTGGAGGTAAAGAGCTCTAAATTTGAAATGTGCCTAAAAGGAGAATTACCTGAGTAGCCATAAGCAATTTTTTTCCCCTAGGTTTTCCCCCTGCCTCCATTTTTTTTTTTTTTTTTTAATATGGAGCGGGGTGGGGAGAGAGGGTAAGACACTTGCCTTTGTTAAATCAAAACTGCATATTCTGAGTTCTCCCAACTTCCTTAATTTTAAATTTAAGGCACATGCCTGGCAACCTCAAGCCCTCTATTCCCTAATTATCATGAATTCTGAGATCTGAAAGTTGGGGCCAATGGTGTTAAGTCCTGGTATGAATCCAAAAGCCCAAGAACAAGGGGCACAGATGTCTGAGGGCAGGAGAAGATGTCTCACCTCAAGCAAAGAGCAAATTTGCCCTTCTTCTGCCCTTTTGCTCTCAGTGGATCCTGAATGGATTGGATGATGCTCACTTGCATAGGATAAGGTGATCTTCATTCAGTCTCCTGATTCAAAGACTAATCTCTTCCAGAGACATCCTCACAGACACACCCAGAAATAACATTTTGCCAGCTATCTGGATACCCTGTAGCCCAGTCAAGTGGGCATGTAAAATTAGTCATCACACCTTGCTGATGGGTCATGAGAGCACAGTACTGTGTAAGTGTTTGTTAATTACGGGTCTTTTGAAAATGACATAGCTGGTAAATTGAAGCAGACTGAAATGCCTTCAGTCTTATAAGCCCTCCTTAGTGCCACCCTGGACCACAATTGGAGAAAATTTTGTGTATATTTGGGAAATTCATGTTTTCATATTTTTACTACACGTGTATTGATAAGCCATGTAAGGTAGGTATTCTTGTACTTTCAGACATAAGTAGCATCACAGTGCATGTCATTTTATGATGTGCTTTTTCCACTCAATACTATGTCTTGAGATCCAGACTTTCTGTTAATATATGTAAAACTCTTAGAACTGTGCCAGTAAACATGTATTAACTGTTTTATAGATTAACTGTTTTATAGATTTCATAACTGTTTTAAAGATTGATTGATTGATTGATTTACGAGAGTGAGCAGAGACAGCACATAAGGGGGGGTTTCGGAGTCGGCGGGGAGGAAGAGGAAGAAGCAGACTTTCTGCTGCCAAGGAGCCGGATGAGGGCCCCGGGATCATCACCTTAGCTAAAGGCAGACACTTAACTGGCTAAGCCACCCAGGCACCCCTATTTTACTAATTATTAATATGTGGATTTAGATCATTCCTTGTAATCACTTTATAGTAACTGAACATTAATTATACTACATTTTGTTTATTTCCAATTTTTTGCAACTATAAAGAATACCCCATGGAATATGCTTCATCATGTTCATACATTCACAAGTTTGTACTTACTGAAAAGTGGGTTGTAAGGAGAATGCATTTTAAATTTTGCTAGCTATTGTCAAATTGCTCCCCAAAAGTCTGTAACCATTAGTTCTTATAATCACTGTATGAGAATCCCTACTTTTCTAGATCTTTGCCTAACACTGTGTCAAATTTTTCAATCTGTCCACTAATATTTTTTAGTTCCTGTTTGCTAATAAGTGAGATAGGACTTTTTTCCTATGTTTATTGGCCATTTGGGGATGTAACATTTTCTGGGGTCACAGAACCCCTTGAGACTCTCCTTTAGAAAAATGCACCTGAGTACTCACACCACACTTTGTATACATATGAAGGGACTTCATAGAGCCCCTAATGACCATCCACAGACTCCTCAGAGCAGAGACTCTCGAACTGTTAGTGGATGTAAGAACCACCTGGGAAGCTTGTTCAAGTGCAGAATCCCACGACCCATTTTTGCACACCCTGACTCAGGGTGTCTGGGTAGAGTCCAAAGAGTTGTTACAGATGACAATTTTAAGAAAGACAGTTGTAAGGGTTCCTGGATTCCCTGTAAGAAATCCTATCTGTGCTTTCCAAAATGTCCCCTTTTCCTATAGCTATGAAACAAAGGATAAAATGACTAAATTAATATACAAAAGCTGTAACTTGCCTTCAAACTGACACTGTTGCTACTTTCAAATCCGGAGTTACTACTGTCTGCATAGCCCATGCCTCTCATTGAGTTGGCTAGGAGGGTGAGTGAAATGATGAAGAAATGGGGTTACGTGTGATGCAAAGAAAGACACCAGCAAAGGAGAAAATTTAGGAAATGCTAAGCTATGCAGACAAGCGTACATAAAAAGCATCTCCCTACTAAATATGAACAGCTTGTGTTTGGAATGTCTTGTGTTACTAATTTTAATACACAAGCAAGCTCATTTTTTATCTGTTAGATACTTTTTTAAATATATTTTTGTTGTTGTTGTTAGATACTTTAAAGATTCTCTTAAGAAAAGAAGGAAATAAATTCTTCCCTCCCAGATCTAAATTCACATATGTGACTATTGTAAGATGAAGAAAATTAATTGCCTCAGCTGCAGATATCTTTTCTGTTTAAAAACCTAGTACTCAGGAAGCCATGAACCAAAGAACTTGCAGAACATTTTGAGAGCAGTTGAGCATCCTTTTGGTATGACGATGATGTTACACTGATACATTTCACCCCTCTCTTTTTCAGGCCAGCAGGTTTCAAGAGAGAATTAATCCTTGTTTTTAACTAAGTCACACGCAAAGCACTCCTCTCTGAGCTGTTCAAAGGCCAGCATCCTCTTGAACCTTCCATCTAATTCGGTTCTGCAAATGATGCCAGGAACAAGAATCAGGATCCGGTTCTAGGACTTTAGAATGACTCACTGGTTAACTTTGGTCCAGCACCAACAGCAAAATGACTCAGTTGCTCTGTCTATGAAAGTGGGGCAGTGATGCTGGCTGCCTGCCTCCCACAAAGGGATGAAGGAAGGCCAGGCTTGCAGGGGCGGGGGGCGGGGGGGGGCACATTATACGGGTGGGGAAGAGGAGGGTGCCAAAGAAGAACTGGAAGACCGTGGAGGGGGCAAACCTGACCCAGAACTGAAAGAAATCTGTGAGTAGGGTGTTCTATAAACAATGGGGAAATCAAATGAAGTCAACTCCCATCCGTTGTCCTTCTGGAGACTAGCTTTCTACTTTCATAGGTAATTCATTGGGTTCAGAAAGCCCAGGCTTTCAGAAACTTTCTGATACCCATTATCTTGTTCATTTGGCTATACATTATTTCTCATACTATTAGATTTTCCAATCTAGACTGTATGTTCATTAAACATGGGAATTATGATTGATATATAGATATACATATATGTATACACAAGGTTAAATGCCTGGAACTCTCAATATAAATACTGTGTGTATTCAGCAAATGAATTCTCACACAGGGAATAAAATAAAACACACACACACACACACACACACACACACACACACACACACACATCCCAGCTTTTTCCCCCAGGATTCAAGCCAGGCAAAAGAACAAGGTTGGGGCAGGGGGGATGTGCTGGGAAGACATTTCTACTTACATATTCATTCCTGCCTGTATTATTTATGATATAAATACAGTTGCAGTAATGGAGACCAAGTAACCATGACTTAAACAGAATTTATTCTCTCTCATATAATGTGGCTGCTCCATAGAGTCCAAACTCGAGTTCCTTCCTTTCTTAGGGTGTTATTCTCATCTGCATGATCCAGGTAGCTCACCACAACATCCACATCCTGGCTGAGTAGGAAAAGAAAGGAAAGCACATCTTTCCTTGCAAGAACACCGCTCTTCACAGCCCGTTGGCTAGAACTCAGTCACATGACCACACGCATAGCTGCATGGGAGTTTGGGAAATGTAGTCCATATTCTGAGAAGCCAAAGGTCCAACTAAAAATCACTGTCCTCTAACAAAAAAAGCGGGGGCGGGGGGGGGATGAATACTGAGGCAATTAGCCATCTCTGTCACACTGTCCAGCATCAAAAAAGCAAAAGTAAAAAGACGTGGATTTCCCAAATTGCTGGAAAAAAGCCCCAGTGGACTCAGAAGTAGCTGGCACTAGGGGCTATCATGAGGGTCCCAATCTACCTGCGGTCATTCTAGCTGTTCCTTCAGGGAAAAGATCATTCTCAACTTTCCATACTTGCCTTTTAAAAGCCTGCACTTTCTTGTATTAACCTCTGATACTCTCAAACTCCCTTTCCTATGTCAAATTTGGGTTTTCATACTACAGATAAAATTTCATGTTTTTTGACCTCTAGGGCAGGAAAAACCCACTTTGATTACTGTGTATACAAGACTAGAAAATTAATGCATTTGGTGTGAAATCAGGGATCTGCCTGCATTCAACTTGGAAAATAAGAACAAAAAGCCAGTGAGCATGCCCAGAGTGGGCATGATCAGACAACCTTCTAGTCATAAAAATTAAAGTAACCGTATAATAGTTAAAATCTAGGGACTCCCCTCTACTTGCAGATGGGATGCTGTATGACTCACGAATTGCTTAATAAAGCCAAATAGATTTTCAAATAAGAAAAAATAGTTAAAATCTACTGAGGACTTATTATCTGCCAAGTGCTTTATCTGCATTATCTTACTTTGAATGCTAAAATTAAAAATAAGTTGAGGAGGGTGGTACTTTTACTATCTTCATTTTCAGCTGAGGAAACTGGGCTTAAGAGAGTTAAGTAACTTGCCCATGCTACCCAGCTACCAAGTGACAGAGCCTAGACTTGAACTCAAGAATCTAACACTAGTATTAATATCTTTAACCACTGGGCATATTGCTATGCTGGGGGAATAGAGAACTGTGAGTAGTGTCCCATGCAACCTTCCTGCCAACATCACAGGCATAGCTATAGACCCTGTCAATCATCTCTCTGCAAGTATGGGGTGGGAGACCTAAGCAAGAAAACAGAAGTTCCAACCTTTAGTATTTAAGAAGTTGTCTTAGAAAATTAAAGCCTCCATAAAGCCTTTGTACAATGAAAAAATTCAGAAAAACTTTAAATATATTAAAATAGTTCTACATTTGATAATTTTCTTTTGTCATTATTAGTATCCACAAAGTCTAAGGCTATTCCAAATGTGAGACCTACAAACTACTCTTTTGTAGCATTTGCTGCTATTGTAACTTATCATGTAATAATTTAAGTCTACCTCATTGGTGGAGAGTGGACTCCAGGAAGATACATCCCTGGCTTTGTTCCCAAATTCAGAACAGAATGGGTGTCCAATAATTATTTATTGAGTGAATCAACGTTTTCCTTCAAAATATCCCTTTAGGGGCACCTGGGTGGCTCAGTGGGTTAAAGCCTCTGCCTTTGGCTCAGGTCATGATCCCAGAGTCCTGGGATCAAGCCCCGCACCGGGTTCTTTGCTCCACAGGGAGCCGGCTTTCCCCTCTCTCTCTGCCTGCTTCCCTGCCTACTTGTGATCTCTGTCTATCAAATAAATAAAATCTTTTAAAAAATCCCTTTAGCATTATTTGCAACCTATTAGAAATAGTTAATATAAATATTACAATTATATTATCAGATGTTGCTGTGCTTCAAAATTTGATACTAAGAACTTGCGCTATAAAAAGTTTTGCTTAATCCATGTTAACTTATCACAGGAATTTAATATCCCCCTGACTTGTGTGTGTCTGTGTTCCCTGTGGAATTTCATTTCTATTAATAAGTTTGTTTACTGGACTACTTTTTGCCCCCAACATTTTGTGTGGTTGGTTTTAAATTTGACACCAGTGGATACGAAGGAGTCAAGTCATTAAGATCTCAAACTGCTTCAGAACATGGTAATTAAGCTCTAAGAAGAATGACCCCAGGACCCATCTGCCCTTAATAAATCCATTCTGGAAAAGAAATTCCTTCTCCTAGTTATATTGGTTTCTCCCAGAAATTCCAGGTGAAAATTCCTGAATTATTTTTGCCCTGGAATTCTTATTCTTCATCACCTAGGCAGACAAGATTCCTACTAAATTTACACAGATACTGAAAACTGAAAGGATTTTACTTCCTGAGGGTTTTTTTAGTGGTTGCCCTCTAAAATGCATGTTTGTTTTATTGCTTCCTTTTTTGAACAAGCCCTCTCTCCACATCTATCTCCTACTCCAGATTTTCAGCTACAGGATTATAAAGAACTGAGGATTTCCCAGGTGAGAACTGTCCATGAGTTTCAATATATCATGCGGGCCCTTAGTCTCGGAAAGGATAAAAGCACCAGTGTTCATGATGTTAAACGGAGGGCTCCTCAGGAAACACTCACCGGAAGAAAACATGCAGACTGGCTTGCTGGTTTTCTTCCAGATGCTCCCCCCAAATTTTTATTTTGAAAGTTATCAAGCCTTTAGAAAAGTTGAAAGAACAGTTTAATGAATAGCTATGACTATCTCGTATAGGTTAAACAGTTATTAGCATTGTCCATGTTCCAAATGCTCCAAAGAAAATTTTCTTTCTCTTTATACATCTATACACTTATGGATACAGATGTACACTTTTACATATTTTTTACGGAACCATTTGAAAGTAAGTTGCAGAAATTATACTACCTCACCCCTAAATATTTACATCGTATTGCCTAAAAATACAAGAATATTCTCCTACATAGCCACAATACCATTGTCATACCCAAGAAATGTATCATAAATTCCCATAATATTATATAATACACAGTCCACAATCATATTTCCCTAGTTGTCCCATAATATGCTTTATTGTTGGGCTTTTTACTTCTTCTTCCCCTGCCCTTTTTTTTTTTTTTGATGGGGAGGGCTCCCCATATTCATTCAAGGTTCACACACTGCATTTAGTTATCACGTATATTTAGTCTCTTTTAATCTAAATTTACATACCTCCAGCCCTAACCTTTTTGTTTTGCTTTGCCTTCCAAGTTTTCTGAAGAGTCCAGAGTAGTTGTCTTGTGGAACATACCATATTCTGAATTAATCTGATTGTTTCCTTGTGAATCAATTCTGCATAAGCGATTTTGGCAAGTATAATACATTCTAATGCTGTTCCCATGAACTTTGAACAAACTCCAGCACAAGGATTTTTATCAAGGGCTGAGTGATCAGATTCAAAAGATTAAGAGGGAAAAAAAAAAGATTTAACATATACTGCTTTGAACAGAGGGTGAGATGTCCAAAGCAAGATGAAAAATGGGGCATCCAAGATTTGTGTCCAAGATGAGTACTAAGTTATGTGGGTTTGAAAGGGGCCCTTGTCATGTCAAATCTAACAACCTTTGTGAAATCATCAGGACTGAGATTTGGGTAGAGTCAGCCTCTGCCCTTGCAAAGTGGATAATGACTCATTTGGTGCAATTTCAGGAAGGCAGAAGGCCACTCTGTCCCATTCAGCTACACTACCTCTATTGTGTTAGCAATGACTCTCATCTACTATTATTAACCATCAAGCTCTTTAGTGAATAGCTTCTACATGTCCGGCCTTGTACTTAATGTTTTACTGATTTCTATCTCCCATGTTATAGATGGGAAACTGAGGCTTAGTGATCAAACTTCAGCAAGAGTCGAAGCAGTATATTTGAGATTTGAATCAAAATCTGTCTCACTAATTAAAGCCCCATAATCTCATGTTCTACCTGGTGCTCCTCTATTCCCCAATCTTACCTCATTTCCCAAATAGCTTTGTCTTCTTTCTCTAGCCCATACACAGCACTAAGCAACCAATAGCAACACTTTATGCCAATAGGTCCTTCTAGATATAAAACTATTATTGTTTGTGCCATGTCTACTTTGTGCTAGGCTTCTTGCTGAATGCTCTTCACACATTTCCTCTCCCCAAGAACCACATAAAGAAAGTATATATTAATAATATCCCATGATCACTCAACTAGTAAATGGCAGAGTGGAGACCTAAACCAGATCTGACTAGAGGCCCAAGCTCCCAACCAAGATACTTTTCTGCCTGGCTGTAGGAATAACATGGCAACCCTGAACAAGACAATGGCACAGAGACTTGCAAATAGTCATAAAGGCCAAAACACTGATTCATTAAGCTCTGAACTCCTCTACCCCCATACTTTCAGGAGCACAACTCCAAAAGAGCCTCCCAGGACATTCCCCTAAATGGGCCATGGGCTCATTGGCTGCTGGGAGCAAATCACTACACAAGACTCCTCCCCGACAGAAAAAAATATTACTCCTCCTACATTCAGCAAGGGCCAGGAGCCAAGATACCACTAGCAGGAAGAACCTACACGTTCTACCTCTATTTGAATTTCCTCCTACACAAACACGTCGAGATGATTGGGTCTAATAAAAAAAGATGTTTCCCAGAAACTATAGAGAGCAAAAGTCCCAAACTAAAACTCAGAACACAGTCTGACTGCAGTTGCTATGCCTATAGCAAGGATATCCCAAGAAACAAATGAACAAATAAAAAATCAGCTTAGCCAAATGCATCCAACCTGTTCTTCGGTGCTTTTACTGGGCAGAAAGTCCAGAACGTGAGGCTGGGGACACTTCCCAAGGTGCATATCCTGGTCTTTGCATATCCTTGTGCAAAGGACCACTGTGTCTCACCCAAGATCCACCTCTCTACCATGGCTGATGGGACCTAGAAGGACGTCGAGGAAAGGAGAGTGAGGCAGGGAAGGGAGGAAAACAACGACAGGGGTGCATTACAGAGCTGGCTTCTGCTTGGGATCAAGCATGACTGGTTGCTCCATCTCCCAGGACCATCTTCTGACAGGCCACATGAGTGAATGCATTTAGGACTGGCTCCAGAGAGAGGAGGAGGGAAGAAGTCATCCACTAGCTCCCATTCCCCCTTGGCCAAAGGTTTTCTCCATGAGGTGTTGATTCCTCCTCACTTCCCAGTTGCTTTACACAGGCACTGAGCAGGTCAGCATCAGCGGGGAATCCCCAGGGCGGAAGATGAGAGACACCTGGGAAACAGGCCTTTGTCAGAGTGCACCAGTACAAAAGTCAGTGGGAGCCCAAGTACAACCAGCAACAGAGACAAAACAAATAAGCAGAGGCTCATGGGTCCGGTGAGTCTGAGAGCACCTGAAGTGGCTCCTAAGAGGACATCCCTGTCCTCTCAGCACCATGTCAGGCTTCCCACTGGACGTTTCCATGGGAGTGTCTGATGTGAACCGTCACGTGGTCAAGAGAAGTTTTCCTCCTTCCCCACTCCAACGTGCTCCTCCTTCATCTTCCCTTTTTTGGCCAACAACATCTTAATCCAACCGGTTGCCAGGCTAAAATTCAAAGAGTCACCATTGGATCTTCTCATTTCCTCGCCACACTGCCAGTACAGTATGTCCTGTTGGCTCTAGCTACAAAACATATCTGGTCCCATTCCCAATCCAGTCCCTTCTCTCTGTCCACACTATAACCAGCCTAACCCATCTGCCACCAGATACCAGGTGGGCTCTTCTGGGCTAACCGGTTGGTCCTCCTGCCCTTAACCTCTCGACAATACAATCTCCATACAGTTACAGCCAGACTGAGCCTTTTTTTAATTGCATTATTAAAAAAATAAGCAAACAAACTTCAAACCTATACAAAGTAGCAATAATAGCAAATCAAGCCCCAGTTCAACAAGTATCCAATCACAGCCAATCCTGTTTCATCTAACCTCTAATTTTAAGGAAAATCTCAGATATCATATCATTTGATACATAATGATACAGTTTTACCTAAGTTTGCATCCTTCAAAATAGGAACTTTAAAAGAAATAACTATATCCAGGGAAAGATCAATAAAAATTGCAAACAATTGTTTCAAGAACCCTAACTACATAACATTACAGGGCTCTCTTTATAAAGGTAAAGCAGATCACGTCACTTCCTTGCTGAAAACCTTCCCGTGGCTTCCCATCATGCTTTGTATAAACAAAGCCAAACTCTTTATTAATGTCCAGGAGGTTCGACCTTACATGACCTCTGCCTATGTGTCTGGTCCCAACCCAGCCAGGCTCTCTCTGTCCGCCGCATGCCAACCACACTGGCCTTCTTTGTGTTCTGCAAATGCCCCATGTCCGTTCCTCCCCAAGAGCCCTTAGTTGATCTCTCTGCCTAGAAGGCTCATCCCTGTCATCTTCCTATGCTTGGCTCCTTCTTCTCATTGAGGTCTCAGCTTACATAGAACACCTCTTGTCACCAGTCTCAAGTAGCCATGCAGTCATTACCACATTACCCTCTTCTAATTCTCTCCATAGTCCTTTGCCCATGACATTTCCGGTGTGCCCTGGTCAGGTTTACACTTATTGTCAAGTGTGACTATTAATAGAAACTTGCTAGCTCTCAAATGTGGGCAACAGATTTTATGGTCACCTTATTTACAAGAATCTTATTTTTGTTTGACTATTGTCTATCTCCTCCTACAAGGATATGTGGTCTTCAGCATACATTCTCTGTGCCTCTGAGCTCTCATCTATTTCTCCACTGTATCCACAGTGCTTGGCACTGGAAAGTCTGAGGAAGGAAGGAAGGAAGGAAAGAAGGAACAGAGGGAGGGTGTAGGAGGGTGGGAGGGAAATCTCAGGCTCTGACTTTCCAGTTCCTGGTTCAAATCATTCTTTGTATTCTGTCCTTGGCTTCCATAATCTTCTATAAATGTTCCTATTTTGCTTAACATAGATAGAACAGATTTCTGTGACTTACAGCCAAGTAACTCCTAAGAGTGCCTAATTTCTTTTAAGAAATTGCTTCTTTTCACCTTTATAATATACTTTCTTCCAGTCAATTGTTCTGTTTAATTTTAGAAAAACTATTATAGGAGCCATAGGTATGGATAGAATGATTATATCCCCCCCCCAAAGTTTATATGTTGAAATCCTAACCCCCAGTGCAATGGTATTAGGAGGCACAGCCTTTGGGAGGTGAGTAGGTCATGAGAGTGGAGCCTTCATGCATAGGATTAGTCCTGTATAAAAGGGACCCAGAGTTCTCTTGTCCCTCCTGCTGTGTGAGGACACAAGAAGAAGACAGCTGTCTATGAACTAGGAAGAGGACTCTGACCAGAAACCTAATCTGCCAGCACTGTGATCTTGGACTTCCCAGCCCCCAGAACTGTGAGAAATAAATGTTGTTATAAGCCACCCAGTCTATGGTATTCTGTTATGGCAGACAGAACTGACTAAGATAGCCTTCCTTCTAAAACAAGGAAAATCCACAAAACTATTTTCCTTAACCATAAGCCATTGAGAAGTTTGGAATTGCAAACAAGCGGTCTAAACAAAATGAATCATTTCTACTCCACAAACTACCATAAATATCAGTGACATTGGCAATAAAACTTCAGATCCTGATTATGCATAGGCCCATTTTTACAAAAACATTTCAGTAAAAAAGATAGTACGTCGTCAAAACAGCAATAAATCCTTGAAATAAGACCCAGACTTTTTTTTCACTCAAGCTGGTATAAAGCCTATGTATGCCATTGCTTTCAGTTCACCCCCTTTCAGGAAATTCAAGCTTTAAATAATCACTGTAAAATTAAAGCCATTCTGTAAGGAAAAGAATGGTAGGAGCCTTCATTCAGACAGAACAATATAAAAATCAAGCCTTGGTCTTGTGTTTTGTTTTGTTTTCTATTAGAAATGGTGGGGGCTAGGGGTTGCCTTGAACTTCAGATGATAACTAATGATAAAAATGTTGGTTTCCAGCATACAATATTAAGAAAAGTTTAATAAACTCACTTCCCAAGTAATAGTAGCTGTTTTTGAATAAAGAATGAGGTTACTAACCATTGGAGGGGACAACAAAGTTCTACTGAAGAAATGTGCCTCGGACCACCTCCCCTTCAACCTCAGATCTACTTTCTTTTCCCGGCAAAATAGGAAAAGAAAACGAAAAGAAACACAGAGGGCCTCACTACTGGCACATACCACACCCTCCAACAGTGAGCCTCTCAAGAGAGGTAAGTGCCTTTTCTATGGGAAAGGTGCTACAAGTTCACTCATTTCCTGAAATTTTACTGCCCTCATCTGTGACTTGGGTGTACAGTGGTGAATAAAAGAGGCAAAACCTCTGCCTTCTGGAGCTCGCAGTCTTATGGTACCCTCGGAACTAACATTGCTCTAACACCAGCCCATGCCATTTCCCTACTGAGGCAGCATGACATACTCTGTTGTCCATCAGAGAGCCTGGATTCAAATCCTGACTTTACAACTTAGGAGCTCTGTGATCCCAGGCAAGTTACTTAATTTCCCTATGCCTCAGTTTCCTCTTCTGTAACCTCATAGCTTTGCTGGGAGGATTAAACCACTATAGCAGTTAACAGCATAACGCAATTAGATGAGTATCTGACACAGAACAAGCTATAGAAGAGAGCTCTCCATTTCTATTATTATCCCTGCAAAGGGTGGGATTGATTTGGAAAACTTAATCAATGAATGTTATGCACCCAAACATCCCTGACCAGTTTCCTGGTAGCCAGACCCTTTTTCCTCCAGACAGGAATTAGGAAGTTTCTTATCTGAAAAAAAAAATGAATGGCTCTAGAAAAAAGACCTCCATAGAATGGCATTTGGAAGTTTCCCAGCATTTGAGCCAACTCTCTGCCAATCACCCTAAAACAACTACCATCGGGCAGTAGGCCCCACCCAGGTCAGAAGCATTCCCCACTCTGTGTTAATAATAGGGAGACCTTTAAAAATAGAGAGATGCCAAGAAAAACAAACAGATAATGGCATCTCAAGAGTAAATAAAGAAAAGATAGGAAACTGAAAAGAACTCTAATCTTCGGAAAGATTAAGGAAGATAATTGCATCCATAAAACAGCATCATAATGCTATGGAAAAAAAAAGAACAGAGAACAAGAGTTCTTACAAAATTAAAAATAGAATCGCTAAAGTTGAAAATTCAATAGAACTGTTGGAAAATTATACATATATATATATATATATATATACATATTTTTTAAGACTTTATTTATTTACTTGGCAGAGAGAGGGAGAGAGAGCAAGAGAGCACAAGCAGGGGAAGAGATTCATGGGTACATGAACATTGGACTTAAAATGACAAAGATTGGGTTTTCCAGGCTCTGGGATGACGCTTCCAGTGAGGCAAGAGTCACGTGTGTCAGAACACTTGTTGGCTTGCAATCTTGTCACCTTCAGCCAAAATGGTGTCATCAGGTTTTTTTAATGGTTTTTGTCATTGTTGGCCTGAGAACATGCTGTGTAAAATGACAATGATTACTATTAAAATAAGGATGAGGGGCACCTGGGTGGCTCAGTGGGTTAAAGCCTCTGCCTTCGGCTCGGGTCATGGTCTCAGGGTCCTGGGATCGAGCCCCGCCATCGGGCACACTGCTCAGCAGGGAGCCTGCTTCCCCCTCTCTCTCTGCCTGCCTCTCTGCCTACTTGTGATCTCTGTCTGTCAAATAAATAAATAATCTTTTTTAAAAAAAATTAAGGATGATAATTAAGTACCCACACACCAAAATGTAAAATAAAAAAGATGGCTAGTACAAAAGAAAAGATAAAATATATAAAATATCAATCCAGGTCAAATATCTGATAGGAGTTCCAGAAAGAAAAAGCAGAGAGCATAAAATTACTAAAAAAAAGAACTAAAGAAATTCTCCCAGAGCTCGAAGAACATGAACTTTCAGGTTGAGAGAAATTAGCAAAAAAGAAAAAAGCCAGACCAAAAAAACAGCATCATGAAATTCCAAAACACTGGACATAAAAGAGAAGAAATATAATCATTACCTCAAACCATACACCAAAATTGATGCCAAGTAGATTATAGATTTAAGTATATAAGTCAAAACTTGAAATCTTTTAGAAAAGAATATAGCATATCTTTAGATATGAAGAAGATAGAGAGGATAGAGAAGATAGAGAAGTACTTTTTAAATAAGTCACTAAGTTTATAACGTATAAAGAAAAAAGGTGACACGTTTGCCTAGAGTAAATATAAAACTTCTATTTCATCAGACGAGACTATGTCAAAGACTGCCTAGGTGTTCACTTATCCTTCTGTCTCTTCCTACACACAGTCAGACTGCATTTCTTAGCCTCACCAACAGCAAGATGTAGCCACGTGTTATAGATGTGGACACCAAAAAGAGTAAATTTTACTGTATGCAAATAAAAAGAAACACATAAAAGCTCAAAAAAAAAAAAGATGTAGCCATGTGACTGTATACTGGCCAGTGAAATGCATTCATTTAGGACAAGATACCCTCCATCACTTTAACTGTACCTGGCTTATAGTATTTTCATATTTTCAGCATTTCTGAGGGCTCAAGATATATATTCAAGAAGCACTGGCTTTGGACTCAGCACAAAGACAGGTAGAGCAGACAGAGTGTACTGCTTTGTGGTTAAGGACATCACTCTAGAGCATCTCAGCTCTGCCAGCTACTAGCCTTGTGACCTTGAGCAAGCTACTTCACTTTTCTGTGGCTTATTTCCTTCATTCATAAAATGCGGGGCATAACAAGGACAGGGCCTACCACATGTAAGCATTGTAAAGTTTTAATAATATAGAGTAAGCTTTCAAATATCTTCTATTACCTTTTTTTTTTTTTTTTTGAGAGAGAGTTCGGGCATGTGATCCTGAATGGCAGAGGGGCAGAGGGAGAGGGAGAGAGAATCTTAAGCAAGGTGCACACTTAGCATGATGTCTTACATGGGGCTTGATCTCATGATCCTGAGGTCACGACCTGAGCTGAAAATCAAGAGTTGGACGCTTAACCGACTGAGCCACCCAGGTGCCCCTCTTCTATTGCATTTTTTAAAAAAGATTTTACTTATTTTTTATTTTTGTGAGAGAAAGAGAGCATGAGGGGGACTGGGGGGAGGTGTGGAGGGCGTAAGGGCATAGGGAGAAGCAGACTCTTCACTGAGCAGGAAGCCAGACATGGGACTCAATCCCAGAATCCTGGGATCATGACCTGAGCTGAAGGCAGGCACTTAACCAATTGACTACCCAGGCACATTTCTATTACATTTTTAAAGAAGGATTTAATTGTGGGGCACCTGGGTGGCTCAGTCAGTTAAGTAGCTTCCTTCAGCTCAGGTCATGACCCCACAGTCCGGGTATCGAGTCCCACATCGGGCTCCTTGCTCAGCGGGGAGTCTGCTTTTCCCTCTGCCTCAGCTCCTCCCCACCCCACCTCCCTGCTTATGCTCTCTTTCTCTCTCTGTCAAATAATAATAATAATAGTAGCAATTATTATTATTATTATTATTATTAATGAAAAGGACTTAATCCACAATATGAGTGCCAAAATGGGAGGGAAATAATTACCAAAGCAGTAAGATGACTTTTTCTCTGCCTAGGGAGTGCCTGATACGTAATGGGTGCTCAATAAGCATTTCCGAATGAACAAATAAATGAATATGAGAGTAAGTAATAGTGAGAAATCGACTGAAGCAGGATGGGCATGAGCCCCTCAGCACTATTCAGCAATATTTTCAGTGTTGCTCAATCCCAGCTCACATTAGGATCACTTGGGAGCTTTCTGAAACCATCAATGACTGAACCCCATCAACATGATCAGTTGAATCAGAAACTCGGACCGGAAACAAGCATTGGTATTTTTTTTTTTTTTTAAAGAAGGGTGATTCTGTTGTGCACCAGGTTGAGAATGACCACTTTAACTAATTCAGAGTTGACTCCTTTCCTATTCCCCATGGTAATGGTTTAAAACTCCCTTATTTCTTCAGGTCCCCAACTCTACCCCTGATCCTCTTATTCTCGGCTGTTATATCTCGGTTATTCTTAATCTTGTCTCTTACACCTCATCTTTTACTCTACTCTTCCTTGTTCTTCCTATTTCAGGAGGATATGTGGATCCTTGGACTCATTCACTGCCTTCATTTTCTAGTTACCATACTGTGATACAGAGTAGACCATGCACCTGTCCACTCTCCAACTAGACAGTGACCCTCCAGAGGTAGGGTTCATCCATCTTTGTACTGTCACTGTGAAGAAAGGTGGGAGCATACTCCAAGGGTCAGAGAAGAAAAGCCAATGCCCAGCATGGAGATAGGTACTTCATAAATGTCACTGAATGGGGAGGCGGGGACTTTACCTGGGTCTTGAAGGATCAGTAGGAATCAAAAAAGAAAAGGGGAAATTGTATGAGGCATAGAAGATAAAAACTAAGATATTAAATTCAGAACAGCAGCATTTAACTCTTCCTAGAACTTTCTAGGTACTATTGTCATTGAACTTTAACCATACATACAAATAACTACTGCTTCGCACCAAAATTCTTCCGGTTGCAAATAAAATATGGCTTTTGAAAGTACTCTGTCCAGTGTAAAAGACAACATAAAAGAAAGGATGCTGTTAAAAGAAAAAAGAACATACAAGAAAGAGAAATCACCAAAAAGCATCATTTTGTTTCAACAAGGAGATACAAGTGCAACTCCCTCTTGTTCCTCAGTGTGTACATCTGTAAGATGGAGACAATAAAGAATACTTCCCTTTATGGAATTGATGAGGTGTTTAAATGGGTTAATAAATACAGAGAAGATAGAACAGTGTCTGGTATATAGTAAGCACAATAAATCGTTAGCTTTTAGATGATGTGAAAGATAAAATCCCATTACGATATGCTAAAGATCATTACAGCTACTGACTCCTGCTAAATAGCACTGTAATTAAACTGTCAAGGGGGCTTGGAAACCCAAAGAAAGCTACCAAGTCACCCCTCCGGCCCCTGTTCCCAGGGAAACTAACTTGGTTCCTCTAACTTTTCCTCATTGGTGTTATTTCCCCAAACTTTACTCATTGCGCCTTTCCTCCACAGTCCTGAAACTCAGAGGGACAAGAGAGGCTGACTTGTATGCACCTGTTATCCTATATGTCCCACCTTCTCTCCCTGGTCCTTTTGGCAACCCTGATTAATATCAACAGGGGTTTGTCTAATTTTGTTCATTTCCTTAAAGAAGTAAGTTGCCATGGTTGATCACTTTTATCTTTGTCTTCTATTTTATCAATGGCCATTCCCTTTTTTTTAAATTATTGAGGTGTAAAAATTGACCCTTTTTAGTGTACAGTCCTATGAGGTTTAACAAATACGTATAACCACATAACCACCACCATGAAGATATACAGCATTTCAATTATCTCAAAAATTTCCTTTGTGTCCCTTTGTTGTCTCTATTTTCTGCCCTATAGTTCTGCCTTTTCTAGAAAGTCATATAAATGGAATCAGATGGCATGACTTTGAGCTTTCTGAATCTCGATTCTTTTGCTCAGCACGATGCATTTGAGATTCATCCACATTGTTGCATGTATCAGAAGTTAGTTCCTTTTTATGGTTCAGTGGTTCCATTGTTTGGATGGACTATGGTTTCTTTATCCATTTACCAGTTGAGGGACCTCAGGGTTGTTTCCAGTTTGGGATGTTTATGAATAAAGCTGCTATTTACGTTTGCATGAAGGTTTTTATATGAACATAAGTTCACTATGCTTGGGTAAACACCTAAAAGTAGGTCTCCTGGGTCATATGATAAGTGCATTTCAACTTTTAAAAAACTGCCACACAGTGGCTATACGTTTTGCATTCCCACCAACAATGGATGAGAATTCCACTTGCTTTGTACCCTCACCAGCACATGGTTATCGTTGCATTTTATTTTAGTTCACTTTATTTTATTTTTAACTATCTTTTGTGTGTGTAGCATCTCACTGTGGTTTTAATTTGCATTTCTCCAATTATGTTGACCATCTTTTCATGAGCCTATTGAGCATTTGTACATTTTTAAAGTTTCTTTTCAAGTCATTTGTCCATTTTTTTCTAAATTATGGGTTTTTTCCCCTTATTTTTGAGTTTTGAGAGTTCTTTAAATATTCTAGATCCAAGTCCTGAATCACATATGGATTTCCTGCTTACTTTTTTATTCTCTCAAGGGACTACATCTGGTATTTCTGAGATGAGAACTGAACAGCCTGTAGCCATTAGTCACAGGGGCGGCAGATGTTTATGGGAGAAGATAGGGAAGGCCTTGACTGTATGGTAGCCCAGAGATTTTCACTGTTCATTCTATTCCATACAAGTTAGAACAATATTGAGGGTCTATGGTAAAAGGGAAGAAACACACAAAAGAACACAAACGTTTTCTACAAGTGGGCCAAAACCATAAGGGAAGAATTAGTTTCGTAGCTATTTCACTTTGAGATTGAACCAAGAGGTCCCATTTTCATTCACCCTTTCTCTTAGAGCAAGGACTCCCCCACTCTACTTTCCCTTCTCTCCAGCTCCAATAGGACTGGCTAAGCACCTGATCCAGAATCAAAGAGGAATAAGAGGTTGGTCTTGAGAGAAGACCATGCAAGCCGGAGGAGTTCCTTGGTGCCCATCAGGGAGACTCAGTGTGTACTGAGCAATGACTTTCCACACTGCAACATCATTTAGACTCCTAGTGTACATTTGATTGATAGCAAGATTTTTAGGTAGGAAAGGCTTAGAGGTGGTAATCTCTTTGGGATTGCTGGGGGATCAGGAGGAGCATGAAGCTATGTTTTCAAAGCTCTTCACAAAGGATTATAAATATCAATTCTCCATATCAAAGAAGAGTGCAAAAGTGAAGCTTTCTTCTAACACTCTGTAACATCCCACCTCCTAGCCATCAAGGAAGAGTTAGGAAGACAATGAACCCGACTCCATGTCTGTCTTTCTACTAACTCATTTTACACAGCGGAAAGATAGATGATAGGTAGATAGATAGATACATAGATAGATAGATAGGGTAATTATTGTCTTTTAACTCCTAATCAAATAATCCTAGAATTTCTGATTCCATATTACTTATTTGACCTCAGATATGTTATGGTTTTGAAGCACTCCTAGCCTCTAAGAAATGGAAAAAAAAAAAAAAAGCCACAACAACTTCAAATTGCCTGACCTTTCTATGGTAAAGGTAAGTAGCCAATCTATTTTCATTTCCTTTCTTTTATGTCAAAATAGACAATTAAATCCTAAACACAGAAGTGTTAATCCTGTTGGCACAAATGATACCAAATGTGCCCCCAGTAAGTCACCAAATGCCTTGACCTCTACAGCTCTTCTGTTGATCTCTATACTTTGGCTTGAGTATTTCCTTAATTATCTGTATTTACGTAGGTCTGTTCCACATCGTGGCACCCCGTGTAAGATGAGTGGTTCTGAAAACACATCACCATGGATCATCGGTTATAATGAGAAGTAGCTTAACCCAGGGACGTGCCATCAAATGATCTGCCAAAGGCACAGTTGACAAAGTCCTCATCAGTCAGTAGTGATATAAATACCACCCTCCGCAGTGGATCGTTTGCAATGTGTCTCTCCGAGCTAAATCGGCACTCTAATTGCAACATCAGTTACGGGCCCTGCTCGGTGATGAGAGGGGCAAAGATATGAGGATGTTCTCAGCTGAAGCTATTTATACATGCCACGTAGCCCCTAATTATCTAGTAGGGAGGGGATGGGAAGAGGCAGAAAGTTGACTGAGAACTGAATCTACCCACCCCCCTTTACACCATTCTGACAAGAGAAAATTTCAGGTACTCCCTTTCTAAGAAAAAAAAAAAAGGTAAGAAATTCAAATCCTACGAAGATGCATGCAGTCTACCCAGCTGCCAACTGGGATTTCACTGCTAATGTTCCTTTTGAAGCATGAGTTCAACATTCCAAGGGATTATAGGAAAGAAAGTTCAAGTTTTATAAGCCCCAGTTCAAATGAGCAGTCTTGGTAGAATAGTCCTTTTATCCTCAAAGGGGAAAGAAAGTTGTAGAGTACAAAATTTATTTGGTTATTTTAGAACTTCAGTCAATAAAATATCCAGACTTCGGTATGAAAACTTCCTGGAACATAACATAACAATCGTTAATTACGTATTCATAAATTGATATATTAAATGCCAGAGATTCAAAAATACAGAAGAAGAAGAAAATACACCACAGGAAGAATATCAAATACAAGGTATATTTGGGAAGATATAGCTATAATAATGACCACATTTACTTAGCATTCCTATGTGTCAGAGACTGCTAAGAACCTTGCCTATATTATCTTAACAAATTTTTCCTACAACTCAATAACAGACATATTATTATCCACATGTTACTGATAAAGAAACTATGGGTCAGAAGGTTAATCGGGGCAAGTCACAGACCATTTAAGTGAAAGTATCAAAATTCAAATTCTCATCTCACTCCTGGCTTTACCCTGAAACACAAGCCTTTATTTTACATATTTGGATCAGCCTGATAGCATAGCCTATACATCCAGCTTCCCTATAATGTTAACTGATCTATGTATGACTTTCCAAGGCAACTACTCTCCCTCACGGATCCCCTTTATGCATATTTAAGCTGTGAATCCAGTGTGAAGAGTTTAACTTTCTACTTATACCTTAACTCACATCCAATAATGCGATCATCATTAGTCCAGCTTCTCTCTGGACCAGGGTGGGGGTTGGGGTATGCGGGGCAAAGATTTTGTACCAGGCCCCCTTATAACACAGTGATTGCCTATGGTCAGGTACCTGGTCTTGTTCCAATTAGCTGGCGGCTGGAGGGCAGGAAGAGCAGAAGAGGGGAACCCCACTCTGTTATCAGAGGCTGTGGGTAAGCCCGTTCCCCACCCCACCTCTACCCACCCTGGCAAAGGCTACAAAAACTTAGACTGACCTGGATAATACAAATATGGTGAAGGGATTCAGAACATATCATTGAAAAGAGTTTTCTCTTCTGAACTCTCCCCATCCGCATAAAAGCAGAGCATCCCAAAAGAATTAAACTGTTCTAAGTGCTCTTCTACCACTGGAGATCAGCACCGGGAAAAGAAATCACCTAAACAGACATTGTTGCTAAGCTATCATATCTATGTGTTCTTCTAAAGACCCATTTATCTTCCCTAAAAGTCACTTCTTGTCTCATAATTGCCCTTTTCCCCATCTTCTGCCCTTGTGATGATGTTATATAAGCCCCCAATTCTTACCATCTCCTTGAGTCACATTTATGTACATAGATGAATTTTAAAAATCTTTTTTTTTTCTGTTACTAATCTGTCTTTTGTCGGTTTAACTCATAGACCCCCAAACCCTGAACCAAGGAGGGTAGAGAAAAAGTTTTTCCACCACAATGCCTAGTTTGAAACCACCAAAAAATATTGTATAAGAATATTTAATGACATGGAAAAAATCCATTGTCTTATAAGTTTAAAAATGAGGTTAAAATAAATAAATAAATAAATAAATAAAAATTTTAAAAAATTAAAAAATTTAAAAAATTTAAAAATTAAAAATTAAAAAAAAACAACAAAAAATGAGGTTAAATGAATGTTCACTAAATTGTTAACAAGATTCCCTTGAGGAACAAGAGCAATTATAACTCTACTTTTTATTTTACTTCATACTATTTGAACCTGTAATAATAAATTTGTATTACTTTTAATATTGGAAAATATGCAAATATTTTTTCAAAAAATAATAATCTATGCATATGATTTGCAAAAGCCACATTATTTTTAAGATTCATCCATAAAAATCAGGATGAACTTAAAAATTAACCTTAGAAAAAAATATTCACTGCTGTTCAGCCAAATAAAATTTCAAAGAAATAGCCCACTTAATTCTTTGAATTAAGTGATAACTATAAAGCCAGTATCTTTCAATTATAAACATTATTTTATGAGAAAAGACATGGCATGGAAATATGTGTAGAATATACTAATTGGCAAAAAAAACAAGTCACAAAACAATAAATTATAGCATGACTCATTTGATAATTAAAATGTACATGAAATATATTTATGTTCAGAAAATAATCTGGAAGAATTTAACAAAAAAGTGGGTGGGATCACAGATGGCTTCCATTTCTATATATTTTTTAAAAAGATTTATTTATTGATTCTAGAAAGAGAGAGACCACACAAACGGGAGGGGCAAAGGAGAGGGAGAGAAATTCTTAAATAGAGTCGCCACTGAGCAGGGCCCATCATGCGGTTAGACCTCATGACTCCAAGATCATGACCTGAGCTGAAACCAAGAGTTAGACACTTAACCAATCGCACCACCCAGGCACCCCTGGTTTCCATTTCCATGTTTTTATGTCTTTTTTTTTTTTATCCTACAATGAACCTACATTGCATATGTAACTTTTAGAAAGAGAACTTGGGGTTTGGGGTTTTATTGGGGGTTTCCGTTTTGTTTAATGTAAATATTGACGGCTTTGACTGACACTTAGGGACTCTTCTTCATTCTTTGCAGTTTCACTGGAGGCTGCTTAGAGCACATGGAGAAAAGCGTCAATTTAAAGGTTTGATAGTCATGGCACAAAACACACTAGATTAGTAAGTGTACATCTTAATACAGAAGGCAAAGGCAACTTCTTAATCGCCATATAAAAGTTTTCTCTTTTTTTTTTTTAAGGTTTTATTTATTTACTTGACACAGAGAGAGAGCGTGCACAAGCACGGGGAACGGAAGGCAGAGGGAGAGGAAGAAGCAGGTTCCCCGCAGAGGAAGAACCCTGGGATCATGACCTGAGCTGAAGGGAGAGAGACTTAATCAACTGAGCCACCCAGGCGCCCCCATATAAAGTTTTCTTAATGGGTGTTATTTATTCATCATTCAGTGGCAGGTTGTCCCCACAGGTTGGTTCTACTCTGATGCTGCCTCTACAGGGTCCTGCACTCCTCAGAAACCTGATAACAAAATATCTTTGAGAATTCTTATTTGCAAACTTGCCAGCATACTGGAAATTAATGGAAAGGCAGATGAAATTTTTAATTCAGTCCATTACTTTGCAATAGCTGTAATCCAAAGATCTGTCTTCCTCAAAATATTAAAAATAGATTTACCATGTAATCCCACCATTCCACTTCTGGGTATGGACCCAAAAGAATCGAAAGCAGAGACTTGGACAGATATTTGTACATCCATGTCCTTGGTAGCATTTTTCACAACAGCCAAAAGGTAGAAGCAACTCAAATGCCCAGCCACGGATGAATGTATGTGGGATGAAAAATGTATTTCATACTGTGGGTCGTGGACAAAAGTGTTTGAAAGCATCTGTGTTAAAGCATATGTCCCGATACAGGAATTTGGGAAAAAAAGAATTATAAATTTACCATATCTCTATTAGTAACTAGCAAAACACGGTGGTATGCAAGCTCTTAGAGTTCCTACTTTACTACTTCCCTTTTCAGAAACATATTTCTTTCTGAATTTACTTCAACACCTCTACAATCTCCACAGGATTTCCACCTCTCTAGTCCCTTAGTGATAATTACATTTAGACCTACGCTGACCTAAAGTATACTTGAAATTTAAGGAGTAAAGGACATGTTTAGTCAATAAATAATAGATCTCTTAAGTATTTTATTCTACTTAACTAAACAAAGATTTTCATTATCCTTCTAACGCTTTCAATTTTCATGATTGGTTGTGGATATGCCTATGAAAATCTTATCTTTTCAATTTCTTAACCCTTGACAAAGGTTAAGAAGAGACCCCATGGGGACGATGTTGGAGGTCAGCCCAGGCTGCAGTGGACAGCCAACTGACATAGAGTGGAACGATGAACAATCATGTTAACAGATCTGATTTTCCAAGAGAAGCCAGAAATTTCTATTTTTATGTGAAATCTCCTGTTTTTAAATGTTGGCAACCAATTCAAAATAGCTTTAAGCACTTTAAAGGACAAATAAAATGTGTCTGTAAGCAGTCCAGCTTACGACCGCTTGGTCCAGAAGTCCACTAGAGAAGACTTAACAACTACTCTTTGAGCCTCCTAACTTCACCCCATTCTCACCTCCAGCCCTCCCTTACCCTGGAATTAACAGCTCTTTGATCTAATTTATTAGAGCACTTTTTATGTATCCTTATTGTTCTCATTACATTCTGTGAAAGTTATGCTATTGTTGTTTTGTTTTTACATACCCATCTGCCTTGCTAAAGATCACTATAATTTAATGTTGAACCCTGAGCTTGGTGCTTCGTTAGAATTTGAAGAAATCAGTTTGAGCTCCAGCTCTGACAGGACACAACTTTGGTTGAATCCTTTGACCTCTTCAGGTCAGTTTTCACATCTAAAATGTGATTTAATAATAATCATGGAGGGATGCCTGGGTGGCTCAGTTGGTTGGACAACTGCCTTCGGCTTAGGTCATGATTCCGGAATCCCGGGATCGAGTCCCGCATCGGGCTCCCAGCTCCATGGGGAGTCTGCTTCTCCCTCTGACCTTCTCCCCTCACATGCTCTCTCTCATTACCTCTCTCTCAAATAAATAAATAAAATCTTTAATAATAATAATAATAATCATGGATAAAACAGGGCTGCATTACTATCTATAGCACTGGAAATACAGTGAGATATCAGCAGTCCAACCTTCCTTGAAGCCCTTGGGAAGAATCCTTGAGTGTAGATAGAGTTTCAAAAAATAATTATGATAATAGGTGGGATATTGAGTGCTCACATGTGCCATGCACCTTCTAGATGCTTTATATGGTCCCCAAATCTTCATGACAACTCTGTAAGTTGTTTATCATTATTTACCTTAAAGTGGTAAAGAAAATAAGGCTTGGGGTGGTTGAATATTACTTCTACTAAGTGGCAGAACTGGAACTGAGATGTTCCACTCCAAAGCCACTATCTTGAGCACACCCCTAACTTGCAGCAGTGTAAAGTCTGAGAATGGGGTCTTTTCCTTTAATCTCTTTGGTCCCTAAGGCAATACAATGACTTACATTCTCATGTTCTCTATATTCTTTTTGTAGAGATGGATGTTTGCATTTGTTTAGGAGAAAAAAATCCATAGGTAGTGGCTGGGCTGGATGGATGGTTGACGGGGAGGACAGGGAAAGGGGTTGGCCAGAAATTGATTTTAAGCAGATTTCTCAAGGCGACAGAGTTTGAAAAATGTTTTCACCAAAGGGAAGGAAAGAGTCGAGCAGATGTGGAACAGGAGCTTGCTCGTGCCTCCTGGACCCCCATCCCCACCTATCCCAGCTGTGGACAGCATGACCACAAATGCTGTGTCACCAGCCAGGCAGGAACTGGAGCCAAGGTGACAACTGTCCTGGGAAAGGTGGAGACTGCTCAAACTTCTGGCAAGTCCTTTATCTTGGTGATGGTAAGTCTTTCCATTCATTGTAGAAAGGTCAATATAGGAATCTAATAGGCAGTCATCCGCTAATGAGGCTTTACTTTAACTAGCGCAGGTCTTACTCTGTTCTTACTTAAAGATTAATCCCTGATCAGTAGTTGGTGTTCTCTTGCATATTTTTAAAAAGATTTATTTATTTATTTTAGAGATACAGAGAGAGAGTGTGTGTGAGCAGGGGGAGGGGCAAAGGGAGGAGAAACAGACTTCCAACTGAGCACAGGGGTGGGGGTAGGTGGCTCCATCCCAGAACCTGAGATCATGACCTGAGCCAAAACCAAGAATTGGACACTTAACCAACCAAGCCACCCAGGAGACCCTCTCGTGAACATTTTAAAGGGCATTATTCCCAAAGGAGAGTGGGGAGCACCACTCTACACATAGTTTTCATCTCATTGCCATTATTAGTCCTTACCATTTATTTCTAAATAACTGTATAGAAGAAAAGGAAATAAAACACTCCCAGAGACCTTTACAAATTCAGATAAATTTGTCTGGGGCTTTTGGTTATTTAGTGTGTGAAGAGCTGTTTTCATAATCCAGAGCAGTGATATATGAATGCGATCGTACACCCACAGTAACCTGGGAAGGCTTTGGGCAGATGACCCAGCTGAGGAGAAGCCAACACTTGTATCCAAGCTTCTATTTGCTAAAGACAGAAATAGTTTGAAGAGGGAGGGTCCTGCGGGAACATTCTGAGCAATGCTAAGGAGATAAAAATGATAAGAGCAGTAGTAAACCAGGTTAAACCAGGTGAGAATAGCAGGTGGGGCTTCAAGGGGTGCCAGGGCCAAGAAGAAAGAATGTCCTCAGTCATAGGGCATGAGGTCAGAGGGACACCCTGGGGTAGCCTGTTGGCCAGCCCTCAGTGTCCCACGGAAAAAGCATGGGTTGCTCCAAGCCACTGAGAAGATCTGCCTCCCCTAGGGAGCAAATACTTGCCCAGTAGTCCATACAGTGACACACTTTTTTTTTTTTTTTTTTCATTTTTCCAGAAGGAGTGAACCTAGCAGTGCACTAACAACTTGAAACCCAGCCTAGCTGACTGGCATCATGGGAGTCAAGCAGCCTGATTGTGGAGGACATCCAACTCTGAACTGAGATTTCCTTGCTTCCCTCTGGTCAGTCCAACGTGATGCCCGTGTCTTACATCTCCCATGGGTAAAAAATAAAGAATATTTTGAAAAATCTGTTTCTGAGCATAAGTGTGCCAGCAATTAGGAGACAATCTGTTATTTTGGCTCACTTTATCCTCAAGATAATCCTGTCAGGGACATATTATTCCTTTTGCCTATAGATAAGAAAACCAAGGCATAAAGGGATTAAGTAATCTGCCCCAATATGTCAATATTTTTTTTTAAATCCTATATAGCTCTAGAATCCAGATGCTTAAACACTGAACTGCACTCTCTCAAGGAGATGATACATGGAAACTGTTTTGACAGCGCCTGTCATACAGAAATTCAATAAATATTGGCTACTATTATTCCCCTTTTCTATACAGACATTTATATTCTAGCTAAAAAGTATCAGCTAAGATTATTAGTTGACTAGAAATTATTTTAAATAACAGTTTATTAGGGGAGCTTATGTGGCTCAGTCGGTTAAGTGTCCGAATCGTGGTTTTCTCTCAGGTCATGCTCTCAGGGTTGTGGGGTTGAGTCCCACATTGGGCTCCCTACTCAATGGGGAGTCTGATTGAGATTCTCTCACTCCCTCTCCTTCTGTCCCTCCCCTGTGCATGCTTGCTCTCTCTCTCTCAAATAAATAAATCTTTAAAAAAAAAGTAACAGTTTATTGCCTGGAAACTTCTACTAGGGTTAGGTAATATCTATGGTAGCCAGTCACCGAGAAGGCCCCCAATGGTCCCTGCCTTCTAATGTTTACATCCTTGCCTTAAGTCTTCTTCCACACTGTATCAGGGTTGACCTACATGATCAATAATAATAATGAGGAAGTGAAGAATATCACTCCTGAGGCTAGGTTATAAAGGACATCGTAGCTCTTGAGTTTCTCTCTCTCTTAGATCCCTCAATCTGGGAAAGGTTACAGACCATGTCATGAGTAGCTCTACAAAGACACCCCATGGCAGAGAACTGAGGCCTTCTGCTTGTAGCCATTTTGAAAGTGGATCCTCCCCAGTCAAGCTTTCAGATGACAGCAACCCTGGCCAACATCACGACGGCAACTTCATGAGAGAACCTGAGCCAGAACCACGAGCTAAGCCTCTCCGGGTGTTTTGGCGGTCAGAAACTATGTGAGATAATAGTTATGTGAGATAATTATTGTTCAAAAGTACTACATTTGGGGTAATCGTTATACAGCAATACATAACTAATACATTATCTCCTCTAGAAACCTTTCACTGACCACCCCCCATCCCGCCTGGTGTTTTATACCCTCTCTACCTATTCCGAATCACAAGTTTTCATCTTAGCCTTCCCTTCTGGACGATGAGCTCAAGGACAGGGACTAATACTATCCTTGGTCTTTGAATTCCCAGGATCTAGCATAATGCTGTAATTGCTATGGACTTCAATAAGTATATATTATTGGACTGAACTATCTCCACTTACTATATGTCTTTTAAAAAAATGATCTGTAGTTCAAATTTTTCATGAATTCAGGTACTTCTTGCCATCTAAACAATTAGGCCTGCTTTTATTCAGCTAGTATTTGGTTATTAAAGTTAATTCTAAATTTGTACTATCCAGGATCATAGACATGTCTTTTTTATTTATGCAGCAGAATTGTACTAACTTTTAACAGAAGAGGTTAAGTAGTGTTTAAAGTAGCAAGATTCCTATGCTTTCAACACCATCGTGCCATTAGCCCAGAATATTTCTTTTTTTCAAGTGATATCAAGTACCTGGAAATAAAAACAGCCACCAATGGAAAAAGTAAAATAATTTCCTAGAAAATATTGTCTGAGTTGGAGATTAAATTGAGAGTTAGGACTAAACTGGAGGTTGAATTTTTTTTTTTTTTTTTTTTTTTTGACAGAGAGAGAGAACACAAGTAGGCAGAGAGGCAGGCAGAGGGTGAGGGGGAAGCAGGCTCCCCGCTGAGCAGAGTGCCCAATGCGGGGCTCAATCCCAGGACCCTGAGATCATGACCTGAGCCGAAGGCAGAGACTTAATCCACTGAGCCACCCAGGTGCCCCGAGGTTGAACTTCTTAATTCATATTAAATTCACAGACTAAAACTTTATTGTTATTAAAGATATCAGTTCATTTATGGTATATTCTGTACTCTGATCCTGTGGAAAGCAAATTCATCATTTTTTCTTAAAATATAATATAAAACTTGAGTGATCATAACATTTCTTATTTTGTACTTGTAAAATAAGAAATGCCTTAAAGACATATGAACTTCTTAAGTAAATGGAAAGCAGTCCATGTCAATGCATCCTCCATCATGGTCATTACCAAGAATTCACCACTTCTAGGAGGTTCTATGGTTAGGGAGCCAACAAAGGCCAACCTCATCATTTCAAAGTTGTCCTCTATCCTTGCTGCAAAATATGCTAAAATCCAACAAAGGAATGGATGGCACCCCTGTCAACATGTCTCCAAATGAAGAGAAGTTTCTCAGCTCTGAGTGATCTGAGGTTCATCTCTGTGCATTGACACAATACACATTCAAAGGTGTGTTTGGGAAGAAGGGGGCAGAAGATGGGGATCTTGGCACAGAACAGTAACTCACAATGATGAAGTTGTAGAACCCTACACAAATAACATCCTCAGGTTTATATCCTGTTGTAGTCTGGCTTAGAGGAAATATTTAAAATAAAACAGATGAGTATTCAACATCAATGCAGTAAGTTCAAGAAGGAAGAGTGAGAATAGAAACTATCTATTGTACTATCTCATTGTAAACAGCTTGGAAACTGAGGACTGAGGACTGGAGCTATCTAACCTTCCTCCTCCCCCGAACACACACACATACACACACACACACACACACATACACACACACACCTCTTACATTTTTTTTTTTGAGAGGTGGGGCAGAGGGAGAGAGAAAATCTTAAGGAGGCTCCACCTCCACACCCTGTGTAGAGCCTGACACAGGGCTTGATCTCACAACACTGAGATGATGAACTGAGCTGAAATCAAGAGTTGGCTGCTTAACCAACTGAGCCACCCAGGCGCCCCACACACCCCTTAGTTTCCACAATACATTAACAGACTTTTAATTCTGTTACTCCATCGTCTTCATTATCATGCTTTACTAATCCAGGAGATTCTTGTCCAGGAAGATAACTTGACTGTTCATTATAGGAACTTCCCCAAAAGACCCTTCACTTCTTCAATAAGAAGCACCAACAGGTAGTTAACACCCTAAAGATCTTCAAATCCCTCAACTCAAAATCTTTGTCACGCTGTTTATAATCCTAAACTGTCGCATTATTATCCTTACCCAACCAAGCCCCCTCACTGGAAGACAACTTTAAATCAAACTTTCAATTTGCAATAAAATCTAACCTTGCCTTTTCCCCTAGGAGACATTACTGAAACTCTGTCTGGGTGGTCATCTGTCTTACCACAGTAAACAGCTTTGTCATGTCAACAGATTGTGTCAGTGCTATTTGGAGAGCCAGCACTTGACAAGAGCTTAGTATGGGTCTAGCAATAAACTAAAAGAGTTGGAGACTAATATATGGTCTTTCTGCCAATCCCAGCATTTGCCACAGTATATTCTGAGAGATGTTAAGAGATACTACTTTTGTTTAAAAGAAAAATGTTTCTGTGGCCAAACAATTTGAGAACTGCTGAGTTAAGGGTAAAATCCATTATTTCTTTACTGCAGGACTTCTCAGGGCCTTTAGTGTACCACTCAGTACCAAAAACATCCAAGAGGGAGTTATTAATATACAGCCAAAACATATTTAAATGATTTCTCCTAAAGCAGCTCGCTAAATTCTCACTGGATACCATAGGGGTGATGGATAATTTTATCTAACCTTTCACCCTGCCTTTATCCACAGACCATTACAAGACAATATGGCCAGAAAGTAAAATAAATGACTACAGCTGTCTTAGGGCTCAGCATCAGCTTCAGGATGATTTCAGGGCTGTCTTGAGTTGTGTAATGAAGATGATGAAGGAAATGGATCAGCCTGAGTCCCACCAGCCTGAAGTCTCCATGTCCTGAGCCATGCTTTGGTGATTCCAGCCCTCCCCGTGAAACAGAATGCTAGCTGTCCAACATCCTGCTGGGAGTTCCTCAAGGCTTGCCCACACTTACGAGTGCCAGACATCAACTGGCTAAATCTTCCAAGTTGGCGATCCTTGCTTAAAGGAAGTCTCCCCTGGCACAGACTCCTTAAAGGGAGGAGGCACCTGGCATATTCTGCCTCACTAACAGCTAAAATCCTTGGGCTGGTATCTTTATTTTGCTGTGCCTTTTACTGAGATCTCCACTGAAAGGACATTCTTTAAGTCAGCACGTTCAGCTCTGACTTCCTTAATTTGGGTTGAGGAGAGGAAACTGATGGACCCTTACTGTGCATTTTCTATGTGCCTGTCACGACATATGGCCCTTTACAGTCTTCAACTCATGTAAGTGACACAACCACAAAAAATGACGAGTGCCTATTTATATCACATTTATATCACAAAACTGTCATAACTGTTTTGCTTATTTTCAGTCACAGTGCTCACAGCAACCGCGGGTGGTAGACAGTTATTACCCCCACTTTCTAGGTGAGGAAACTGAGGGGTTAAAGGTGAAGCAGTTTGGGGCACCTGGGTGGCTCAGTGGGTTAAAGCCTCTGCCTTTGGCTCAGGTCATAATCTCAGGGTCCTGGGATCGAGCCCCGCATCGGGCTCTCTGCTCAGTGGGGAGCCTGCTTCCCCCTCTCTCTGCCTGCTTCTCTGCCATTTGTGATCTCTCTGTGTCAAATAAATAAATAAAATCTTTAAAAAAAAAAAAAAGAGGTGAAGCAGTTTGTCTAAGATCACACAGGGGGTCAGTGGCAGGGCTGGAGGTGAACACAGTCCATATATCTGACCACACTACCATGATCCTCCATCTTCCATACCTGCCCTACTAGATGAGAAAACCAAAGCTCAAAGAAGTTAAGTGTCTCACTCAAAAGCACACAGAAAGGGGCAGAACTGAGACCAGAATCCCCGTCTGCCTATAAGTCCTTGTTTTCTCTCTAAACCAACAGTTCTTAAAGCATGGTGCCCAGACCAGCACATCAGTGTCAGTTGAGAATCTGTAGAAATGCAAGTTCTTGGGCCCCACCCCAGACCCACTGAATCGGAAACTCTGCTGGGGGGCCCAACAATCTCTGTTATAGGAAGACCTCCAGCTGATGGCAATGCAGACTGTGGTTTGGGAAGCCCTGCTTTGCACCGTGCTACCTTCTATAGAGCACTGAAGCTTGAGATCACCTTCAAGGGCTGGAAGGACTATGCTGTCCAGGGGTTAGAGGCTCTGAGAAGTGAAGAGAACCAGCAGGTACCACTAACTGCCTTGCTAGGAGAGAACTTGGATTAGAGCCAGCATATTTCATTGGCTTGTCAATAGCCAGGCCCGTGGTTACTCTTTTTCCCCTTAACTATTCAAGGGGCAGAAAAAGAATAGTCTGTGGTCCAGTCTGTGGTCAAGAGGAAGACAGGTCCTCTCCTTGGCCATCCTTGACCCTGCCATTGACTTCTCAGATACAGACTCTCAATGCATTTCAGTTCAATGTTTTGCCACTTTTGCCTGCCTGCTCTGTCTGTTCCTACTTGCAACCCTTCTTGTCCTTAAGCTCCTTCCTCTTTGGGAGGAAATACTTCTGTGGCAACACGGTCAGCTGATGTGCTGCCCTCCTTGTTGGCACCAGTGCAATGAAAAAATTCTTGTAATTCTTGAAGCCCTCCCTTCTGATGATGAAAGGGAAGGATGGGAGCCCCCCACTGCACAGCTGGGCCCAGGGTGGGCGCTAGGGGAGGGAAATATAAGGAGAAAAAAAAAAAGAAAGAAAAAGAAGTAAAGAAAAATTCTTACAATTCTGAAATCAAACTTTTTTTTTCCCTTTTTTTGCTACAAGGGTCAATTCAGTAGCTACACATTCATGCTTTCCTCACCCACTGCGTCTTTGAAATATTTAAGATCCCAGCTTTCCTCTGAATCAAGCTGTTGTCAGGAGGTTCGGTGTATGTACAGGAGACAGCAATAAATTGATGTTTACAGAGAACAAAAGGAAGTTAAGGAATCTTTGATGGCTCAGGGTGGGAGCCTGAAAGGCCTTTGACGTAAGACAAGGAATTTGTGGCCAACAGACCACAGGGGAAAGGGAGAGAGTCACAGGTATGAGAGGAGAAGCTAAGCTAGGTCAGAGGTGCTGATGTGCAGTCGGGGATCAAATACTTTTAAAAAGCATTGTCCATCCTTAACACAAGATAATGTGAGCTCACTGAGTTTCTTTAGGCCACACATCCCAGGGCAAGGTCAACATGGACTGTTCTATTTTGGTTTCCAGGCTGAGGGTGGGGGTCTTCTGTGGGACAACATGTACACTGACTACAGTTGCAAGGAGGAGAGTGTGCAAGAGCGAACCATCTCTGTTCTTGCCTCCTGATGGTTTCCGGGGATCTATCAGTCTGTTGGCTTGTTTTGTGCTTGATCTGGAATCTTGGTTTTTATTGGCCCACACTGAAACCAGTTAGTACCAGAAAGGGCACCACAGTAAGAATCAGTAAGCCTGACCTGATTCATTAAAAAAAAAAAAAAAAGTAAGTGCAGTGTTGAGCATGGACATTAGACTCGGGGAGAACATTCCCCAGCTGTGAGTCTCCAGATCCCGGTGTGTTGTCTTGAGGGTTAAATGAGAATATGCATGTAACTGTGGCTGACTGTCAGCTAGGATTGTTCAATTTACACTCCCTGGGAGTTCAGTGGGGACCTGGCCCTGTGCTGGCAGGCCCCACGAGGTCCAGAGGGGCTCTCTTTGGGGGCAGGCCTGGTTTCCACCATCACCAGCCCCACCTCCCAACCTGGCCCAGTGCATCTGGATAAACTCTATAAGCCCCTAAACCTCCATATTTCCTCGTCTAAAGAAATACATGTTTTCCGGGGGGGTCGTGGGGAACAAGTGAAGGAGATCCCCTGAGAGTTTCAAACTAATACACCAGGCTAACAAAAGACAGCACCAAAATGTGTTATATGAGTAGAATACCTACTTTTTTAAACTTCTGATATTAATACTAGTTGAATTTTTCTGCTATGGTATAATAGAAGGAACCTCTGAATCAGGAATTAGGCCCTAATTTAGGTCCTGGTTCTGCAATTCTATCCCTTATTAGCTGTGCAACTTTGAGCCAGTCACTTAACTTCCCTGGGCCTCAGTTTCCTTATCTAAGAACTAGGCCAACGTTATCTACCCCACAAGTTGTTGAGGATAGGCAGAACGGCTTCTCCCTCTCCATCTGGAATGGCTGTACCCTTATCACCTAGAAACCACAATCTGGTTTCCTCTCACCACCCTAAGACTGCTGCCCACAAGTGTCCAGTTTGGTATGGGCATATTATAAGAATAGTAATTATAATGAAATTCATCATTTATTGGACACTTGATGCATGCTAAAGACTTTATGCATATCATAGCAAATAGTCCTCACAACTCTGCAAAGTAGAAATTACCCTTCTCAGCTTGGAGACAAGCCCACAGAGGTCATTCTGTGGAAGTCACAGAGCTAATAACCTGAGATTTTGGCCCACACCTGAGTCCACACACTTAATTACTGCTATTATCACTGCTCTCTTCTTTTGCATACTCCTTGAATAAAGAATGCAATCTATCTGGACTGAAGATCTCAAATCCTGACTCCTAAATCTTCATATTAAACCACATGGAAAATTTCTACCACGCAATTTAAATTATAATCTGCTTTCCCACCCTCCGGCCTCCAAAATAACTGCCATTATAAAAAAACCTGATGTAACATAATCTCAACCTTAAAAGTTATAAAAAGTCTCCATCATAAATGACAGATAATGTTTCTAGAATGAAATCTATTTTAGTTAGTTCTAAGGTTTTTGAAAATATTTGACGTATAATATGCAACACACAGACACACAGAGTCCTTAAAGTTTCCCCCACCCCCACCCCATAAAAGCCACAGAGAAAAATTTTCCCAGGACCCAAGCTCAGGATATTCCTGATACCAGATGCCTCCACAAGTTGGGCGGCTGTCAGTGGGACAGAGAAGCTGCCAAGCAGCCAGGCCATTTCCACTCCACATTTGGTATGAGGCCAGAGTGCTGTCTTTCAGCTTTTAGAAAGACCTCCCAGGGTGAGGTGGACCTAGCAATGACCATATGTGACCATCATGGCCTGCAGGGTGGAGAGAAAAGGTAAAAGCCTTTTAAATGGCCAAGATCTTATCTGAAAAAGCTGGAAAACTCTTTTTCCAATGCAAAAACAGAACCAGTCCAAACTAATCTTTACTTGAGGAGGCAGGGAGTCCAAGTTCAATGGTCCCGGTCATGGTAATCAGTTTCTGAGGAGGATCCTGTTCTTACACTATGAGCCTTATACAGCAGGCTCTGTCCTACAAGGTTGGTCACAGTATGTTTATCTTGCATTATTCCCAAGTGAATCCCAAGGAATGTTATGATCAGCTTGGTAAAACCCCATGCCACGGAGGCCCATGCATGGGCATGTCATGTGACACAGTGTTGATCTAGTACATTGAAAAAGGAATGTTGAAACAATATGAAAGGAGAGGCTTTTTAATGTCTTTTTAATGTCTTTTGCTTTACTAGATTTTACTTTTGTAGGCTTTTGTAGAAGGATATCGTTGGCCTCTAGTATGGCATGGGGGTCAAGGCAGTGGAAAGGGAAATGCCTAAAGTCATTGAGAGTCCCTAGTCCATTCATTCAGCAACTATTTAGGATGGGCCCACCACATATCAGGTAAGGTGCCATGTGCTATGGATACAAATGCCCAGGAAAGAGGCATCACTCATACCCTCTTGAAACTTGGTATCTAGTGGGGAGTCAGTCAACAATCAAGTAACTGCATACATCTATGAAAAACTGAAGCTGTGACAAATGCTAAGAAAGGGTGGTCATGGTCTTTTGAGAAGTTAAGAAAATCTGACTTAGAGAGATGAGTGAGGACTTTCCCGAGAAAGCAATGCTCCCACTGAGATCTAAAGGATGAGTAGGCATTAGCTAGACAAAACAAGAGGGTGAGAGGCAAAGTCTTGGCCAAGGGAATAGCAGATGCAAAGACTTTGTGTTGAGAGGGAGCCATCTTGGTGGGAAGACAGAAGAGATCTGACCTAAGTGTCACCAGAAAGGCCCACAGGTCCCTAAACACCTCTGCCCTCTGATGTCTAAATCCCACCATTAAGGCATGCTTCGGGTTAAGATTGTTTTCCTCTTCAAGGGCTCTTTCATGCTCAGAAGATTAAACTATTAAGGCAAATGAATGATTTTATCTGACCAGTTTTCTTCCTAACAGCACAGGTCATGGCCACAAGTCCTTGAGATTCGTTCAGGGGTTTGGACTGCTGGTGTTAAAATACACACACACACGCACACACTCACATATTTTATGACGCTCTGCTGGATGGTGCTAGCAATCAGGCATTTAGTGAGGGAGTTTCTATAAAACGAAAGGAAAAACAAAGATTGTTAGAAACCCAGTTTCTGAGTCCAGAGGGGCAGCCAGTCAAGATTTTTAGCCTTGAACTTGAAGCATCTTTAGAAGGTAGACTGAGGATGGCAGTGCCCAACTGATTAATTCTCCTGGTTTGGAGTCCGAATGCCTCTGCTGATGGTATCAGGTGCTCCAGGGAACTTTCTGAACAGCGCACACAGCAGATAGCATGAAAGTTGCCCAGACATAATCTGTTGTCATTTCTTTTTTAAGTTTCTATCAAGTCATCCAGCTTCAGCTTACAGGACTTCAGGAAAAGGGCAATCTTTTTTTTTCTTTATTTTAGTGTTTTTTTTTAAGAATTTTTTTTTTTTTAAGATTTTACTTATTTATTTGACATACAGAGAGAGATCATAAGTAGGCAGAGAGGCAGGCTGAGCAGAGAGCCCGATGCGGGGCTCGATCCCAGGACCCCGTGACCATGACCTGAGCCAAAGACAGAGGCTTAACCCACTGAGTCACCCAGGCACCCCTTCATTTTAGTTTTTATTTTAATTCCAGGAAAGGGCAGTCTTAATCCCAAATCAGAAGAGAGGAAAAAAACTAGAAACTTTAATTGGGAGAGTTGTAACCAGATAGTAGAGCAAATTAAAGAATTCAGGAATTAGTAAGGATTGGTAAAATATGCAAGACATTGGCAAAATATGCAAGAGCCCACAAGAGTACACTATAGTTTTTCACTGAAACAAAAAACCAAATTCTTTCTTTTTCTTTTTTTTTTTTTAAGATTTTATTTAGTTATTTGGCAGAGATCACAAGTAGGCAGAGAGGCAGGCAGAGAGAGAGGAGGAAGCAGGCTCCCTGCTGATCAGAGAGCCCGATGTGGGGCTCAATCCCAGGACCCTGGGATCATGACCTGAGCCGAAGGCAGAGGCTTTAACCCACTGAGCCACCCAGGCACCCCAACCAAATTCTTTCTATAGTCACTCCCATTTCTCTGTTTCAAAGATAATCAAAGAAAGACTAATTTGTTTGTGAAGTAAGTGTGGTCTCATTACTCTTGGCCTGATTATTTATATAAGTGCAACAAGAGCTTGCATAGGCCCAGATTTGAGTTTGCTGTGCTGGAACTTTTCATTAGAAATTCCAGATGGGACTTTTAAAAACCTCTCAAGGGGCACCTGGGTGGCTCAGTTGGTTAAGTGACTGCCTTCAGCTCAGGCCATGATCCTGGAGACTGAGTCCCACGTGAGGCTCCCGCTCAGCAGGGAGTCTGCTTTTCCCTCTGACCATTCCCCCCCTCGTGCTTTCTCTCTTTCATTCTCTCTCAAATAAATAAATACAATCTTTAAAAAAAAATAAAAATAAAAAATAAAAGCCTCTTAAGGCTAGGAAGCCAAGCCAAGAACTCACTATCATATTTTGCCTACAATACCTACTGATTCGGGTGGATTCCTCTCTATTCAGTAACCCCCAAATATTCTAGGATTCCTGGGTCTGCCAAGAAGTGACCTTCCTTTCTCACCTGTAAGGTGGGGAATGCTGTAAGCCAGATACAGGTCAGCTTTTCTAAGGGGAGGAGGAGCTTATAAGCACGGGCTCCTTAAAAAAACAACCTTAGTTCCTTAAAGCTGTTGGGTCTTATCTCATTTTAGGCACATCATTCTCAAATATGACATTCTAAGTCAAAGCCTTGTTAATATAACCATGTTTCTAATTGTGTCTTACTACAAGAACAGATTCTTATTGAACTTATGCAAATAACTACATTGTCATGAAAATAAGAATGCTAAGAGTTTCCACATTCTGGAGGGATCAAGTAGAGAGAAAAGATAAATGTTTCAATGCTGTTTACAAAAGTGTAATATTGCAAATTTCTAAGAATTTCACACAATTTCTGGAATATCTGTATTAGTCATATATATCCATACACATATACCTAAGACTTATCATCACTTCTTATTTAACAATGCTTCCCACATAATTTAACATACCAAATAATTATAATTAGCTTAGATCTCTCTCTTACAAAGTGAGACAGAATCCAGGAGTGCTCTGGGAAATTTCAAAGTTAGTTTGGAGTAAAAAAGACTCTACCCAGAATTTGATTTTGGAAAATTGTCAAAAATGTCAAAAAGTTTGAAACTTGACTACATAAGCTCAAAAGTCACTGCGAAACAATATTTAGTTATCCATTTAGCCAAAGTGATAATTAAAAGACTTCACAGGCAAATACAGAAAATTACATAGTTGTGTGTATATATATATGTGTGTGTGTATATATATATATATGAGAGAGTACTTGTGTGTGTATATACATATGAGAGTACTTGTGTGTGTGTGTATATATATAAATGGTTATATGTATATACACAAGTATTCTCATTATTAAAAGGTATATATATATACATTCACATACATATGAGATATACATATATACTTGTATATATATACATTCATATACATATGAGAATATACATATTATATGTATATATAATATATATTATGTATATATTCTCATTATTAAAGGTATATGTACCTTTTAATAATAAGAATACTTGATTTTCTTAAGTAACCAAAGACTGATAAAGACAACATGAAGCACAGGAAATTATTTTAGGACACAAAATCCTGATTGCCCAGGCAGATTACTTAAAATGTAAGGAAAAATTTTTTTACAGTGTTTTATTAAGAGCAGACCAATAATCTAAGAAAATTTTTTGGGGGGCGCCAGGGTGGCTCAGTGGGTTAGGCCGCTGCCTTCGGCTCAGGTCATGATCTCAGGGTCCTGGGATCGAGTCCTGCATCGGGCTCTCTGCTCAGCGGGGAGCCTGCTTCCCTCTCTCTCTCTCTGCCTGCCTCTCTGCCTACTTGTGATCTCTCTCTGTCAAATAAATAAATAAAATCTTTAAAAAAAAAAATTTTTTTAACAGAGAGAGAAAACCAAGTTCTAATTTTGTGTCAGTATACTAGTTAGTAATAAAAAGGCTAATTTTTTTAAAAACCCATATAAATAAATCCATCCAATCTTGGCAAGCTTTGAGCACCCACCAAAAAAATTCCTTTTCCAAGATTCCTTTTCCATAAACCTTCTAAAAATTTTTTTTATTCATTCAGCTTTTGTCCTACTCTGTCTTATTTCTAAGTCTGGAACAATTAGTCATTCTACTTCAGAACAAAATTTCTCTTTTTCCTTTAACAAAAACACATACTTCATACTTTCACTTATCAAAAACACATCTTACTTCCCTTGCATAGCCTTGCTTTTTTATTTACTTTTATTATTTCTAGTAGATTCATTTACACAACATAGATTTAGAATCTTTAACCATTAGTAACCCTAGTTTTCAGTGAAAACCAGGAATCAGGCAGTTGTGAACTAACTGTCACATACTATCATTCTGTAGCAAATTTATGAACACATCATTTCATAATTCTCTAGAGGTGTATCTTTCTCATACTTTAATTTTTCATGTTTATTAACAGACTCAAATATATTTAGTTTCTCTATCCTATAAAAAAACAAGATTCCAAAAGTAGATAAACTTATGTTTGGCAATTAACATTTCAATGTTTTATCTTTCTTGGAAATAATCTAGCTATTCAATGAATATCCATCATTTAACTGAGTATAGCGCTAAGATTTCAAGTTATCAGAAAGATTTTTGCAACTTTTTTTTTTTTTTTTTAATTCCAGCATAGGGGAATTCCAGCCACCTGGGTGGCTCAGGTGGTTGAGTGTCAGACTCTTGATTTGGGCTCAGGTCATGATCTCAGGGTTGTTAGATCAAGCCCCACGTCAGGCTCTGAACTCAGCCAGGAGTCTGCTTGAGATTCTCTCTCCCCCTCACCCTCTGCCTCTGCCCCATGATCCCCCTCATGCTCATGCTTTCTCTTTCTCAAATAAATTTAAAAATCTTCTTTAAAAATTCCAGTAGCATTAATATACAGTGTTATATTAGTTTCAGGAGTACAATATAGTGATTCAACACTTCCATACAATAACCTGTGCTCATCACAAGTCCCTCCTTAATCCCATCATCTGTTTCACCCTTCCCCCCACCCATCTCTCCTCTGGTGACCATCAGTTGGATCTCTATAGTTAAGAGTCTGTTTCTTGGTTTGTCTCTCTCAGTCCCTTTTTCCCTTCATTCATTTGTTTTGTTTCTTAAATTTCACAGATGAGTGAAATCATTGGTATTTGTTTCTCTCTGATTTATTTTACTTAGCATTATACTCTCTAGTACCATCCATGTCACTGCAAATGGAAGATTTCATTCCTTTTATGGCTGAATAATGTTCCATTGTATATGCATACGACATCCTCTTTATTCATTCATTCATCAATGGACACTTGGGCTACTTCCATAATGTAGTTATTATAAATAATGCTGCTATAATCATAAGGATGCATGTATCCCTTTGAATTAGTGTTTTTGTATTTTTATATTTTTTGGGTAAATACTCACAAGTGCAATTTCTGGATCGTTAGATAGTTCTATTTTTAATTTTTTGAGGAACCCATACTGCCTTCCAGAGTGGCTACACCAGTTTGCATTCCTACCAACAGTCCAAGAGGGTTCCTTTTTTTCCCCACATTATCACTTGTTTCTTGTATTTTTTATTTTAGCCACTCTGACAGGTGTGAGGTGATACCTCATTACGGTTTTGATCTGCATTTCCCTGATGATGAGTAATGTTGAGCATATTTTCATGTGTCTGTTAGCCATCTGGATGTCTTGCTTAGAGAAATGTCTGTTTATGTCTTCTGCTCATTTTTTAATTGGATTATTTGTTTTGGGGGTGTTGAGTTGTATCAGTTCTTCATATATTTTAGATACTAACCCTTTAACAGATATGTCATTTGCAAATATCTTCTTCCATTCAATAGGTTGCCTTTAGTTTTTTTTTTTTTATTGTTTCCTTTGCTATGCAGAAGCTTTATTTTGATGTAGTCCCAATAATTTATTTTTGCTTTTATTTCCCTTGCCTCAGGAGACATATCTAGAAAAATGTTGCTATGGCCAATGTTAGAGAAATTACTGCCTGTGCTCCCTGCTAGGATTGTTATGGGTTCAGGCCTCACATTTAGGTCGTTAACCCATTTTCAGCTTGTTTTTGTGTATGGTGTAAGAAAATAGTCCAGTTTCATTTTTTGCATGTAGCTGTCCAGTTTTCCCAACACCATTTGTTGAAGAGAGTGTCTTTTTCCCATTGAATGTTCTTTCCTGCTTTACCAAAGATTAATTGACCATATAATTGGGTTTTTTTCTTGGTTTTCTATTCTGTTCTATTGACCTATGATCTATTTGTCTATCTCTGTGCCAAGACCATAATGTTTTGATTAGTACAGTCTTGTAATATAACTTTAAGTCTGGGATTGTAATACCTCCAGTTTTGTTCTTTCCAAGATTGCTTTTGCTATTTGGGGTCTTTTGTGGTTCCATACAAATCTAATTTCTTGTTCTAGTTCTGTGAAAAATGCCATTGGTATTTTGATACAGATTACATTAAATCTGTAGATAGCTTTGAGTAGTACAGACATTTTAACATTTGTTCTCCCAATCCATGAGTATGGCATGTTCTTCCCTTCTTTGTGTCATCTTCAATTTCTTTCAACAGTGTTTTACAGTTTTCATAATACAAGTCTTTCTCCTCTTTGGTTCAGTTTATTCCCTGGTATCTGATTATTTTTGGTGCAATTATAAATGGGATTGTTTTCTTAATTTCTCTTTTTGCTGCTTCATTTTTAGTGTATAGAAATGCAACAGATTTCTGCACATTGATTTTGTATCCTGCAATTTTATTTAATTCATTTATCAGTCTAGTAATTTTTGGTGGAGTTTTCCAGGTTTTCTTTCTTTCTTTTTTTTTTTTTAAGATTTTATTTATTTACTTGACAGAGAGAGAGATCACAAGTAGGCAGAGAGGCAGGCAGGGCGGGGGGAGCAGGCTCCCCACTGAGCAGAGAGCCGGATGCGGGGATTGATCCCAGGACCCTGAGATCACGACCCGAGCCGAAGGCAGAGTATTAACCCACTGAGCCACCCAGGTGCCCCCAGGTTTCCTATATATAGTATCATGTCATCTGCAAATAGTGAAATTTTCACTTCTTCCTTATATTTTATTTCTTTTTCTTGTCTCATTGCTGTTGTTAGGATTTCCAGTATTCTGTTGAATAAAAGTGGTGAGAGTGTACATCCTTGTCTTGTTCCTGACATTTGGGAGAAAGTTCTGTTTTTCTCCATTGAGTATGATGTTCTCTGTGGGTTTTTCATATATGGCCTTTATTATATTGAGGTATGATCATTCTAAGCTTACTTTATTGAGGGTTTTTATCATGGATGGATTTGTACTTTGTCAAATGCTTTTTCACCATCTATTGATATGATAATACGGTTTTTATCCTTTCTTCTGTTAATGTGATATATCATGTTGATTGATTTGCAAATATGGAACCACCCTTGCAACCCAGGAATAAATTCCACTTGAGTGTGGTGAATGATTTTTTTTTTTTTTTAGATTTTTATTTATTTATTTGACAGAGATCACAATCAGGCAGAGAGGCAGGCAGAGAGAGAGGAAGGGAAGCAAGCTCCCCGCTGAGCAGAGAGCCCAACGTGGGGCTTGATCCCAGGACCCTGAGATCATGCCCTGAGCCGAAGGCAGAGGCCTTAACCCACTGAGCCACCCAGGTGCCCCAATGGTGAATGATTTTTTAAATGTATTGTTGGATTTGGTTTGCTAGTATTTTGCTGAGGATTTTTGCATCTCTGTCCATCAGAAATATTGGCCTGTAGTTGTCTTTATTTTGTGGTATCATTATCTGGTTCTGGTATCAGGGTGATACTGGCCTCAAAGAATGAATTTGGAAGGTTTCTTTTTTCTACTTTTTGGAATAGTTTGAGAAAAACAGGTATCAATTCCTCTTCAGATGTTTGGCAGAATTCACCTGTGAAGCCATCTGGTTCTGGACTTTTGTTTGTCTGGAGTGTTTTGATTACTGAGTCAATCTCTTTGCTGGTCATCAGTCTGCTCAGATTTTCTATTTTTTCTTGCTTCAGTTTTGGTAGGTTATATGTTTCTAGGAATTTATCCAGCTCTTCTAGGTTGTCTAATTTGTTGGTATATAGTTTTTCATAATATGCTCTTAAAACTGTTTGTACTTCTGCAGTTATTTCTCCTTTTCCCTTTGTGATTTTGTGTCAGTCTTTTCTCTCTCTCTCCCTCTTTTTGATGATTCTGGCTGGAGGTTTATCAACTCTGTTGATCTTTTCAAAGAACAAGCTCCTGTTTCATTGATCTGTTCTATGGTGTTTTAAGTTTCTATATCCTTTCTTTCTGCTCTCATCTTTATTATTTCCTTACTTCTGCTGGTTTAGGGTTTTGTTTGTTGTTCTTTTTCTAGCTCCTTTAGGTGTAAGGTTATGTTGTTTGAGATTTTCCTTGCTTCTTGAGGTAGGCCTGTATTGCTATAAACTTCCCTCTTACAACAGCTTTTGCTGCATTTCAAACGTCCTAGACCACTGTATTTCCATTTTCATTTTTCCATGTACTTTTCTATTTCTTTTTTGATTTTTGAATGACCCATTCATTCTTTAGTATTCTTTATTTAACCTCCATATATGTATGATCTTTCCAGATTTTTTCTTGTGGCTGATTTCTAGTTTCATAGCATTGTGGTCAGAAATGCAATGGTACGACTTTGATCTTTTTGAATTTGTTAAGGGTTGTTTTGTGGCCTAATATGTGATCTGTACTGGAGAATGTTTCTGTGTGCACTTGAAAAGAATGTGTAGGGGTGCCTGGGTGGCTTAGTCAGTTAAGCATACTGACTCTATTTTGGCTCAGGTCATGATCTCAGGGTACTGGGACTGTGCACTGGGTGGGGCTCCATGCTCAGTGGGGAGGCTGCTTGAGGATTCTCTCCCTCTTCCTCTGCCCTTCCCCCTCCCTTTCTCTGTCTCTCTCTCTCCCTCAAATAAATAAAATCTTTTTTTAAAAAAGAAAGAAATAAAAGAATGTGTAGTCTGTTATTTTTGGATGCAATGTTCTGAATATATCTGTTAAATCTGTTTTAGTGAGTCATTCAAAGATACTGCTCTCTTGTAGATTTTCTGTTTGATTTGCCCATCCATGTAAGTGGGGTGTTAAAGTCTCCTCTTATTATTGTATTACTATCAATTAGTTTCTTTATGTTTGTTATTAATATTTTATGATTTGGGTACTCCCATGTTGGGTGCATAAATACTTAAAATTGCTATGTCTTCTTGTTGGATTATCCCCTTTGTTATTATATAGTGTCCTTCTTTGTCTCTTTTTACAGTCTTTGTTTTAAAGTCTATTTTGTCCATTATAAGTATTGATACTCTAGTCTCTTTTGACATCCATTTGCATGATAAATGTTTCTCCATCCTCTCAGTTTCAATCTGCAGGTGAATTTAGGTCTGAAATGAGTATCTTACAGGCAGTATACAGATGGGTCTTGTTTCTTTATCCACTCTGTCATCCTTTATCTTTTTATTGGAGTGTTTAGTCCATTTACGTTCAAATTAATTATTGACAGATATGAATTTGTTACCATTTTGTTATTTGTTTTGTGGTTGTTTTTATAGCTTCCCTCTGATCCTTTCTTCTCTTGCCCTCTTTCATGGTTTGCTGGTTTTCTATAGTTTTATACTTGGATTCCTTTCTATTTATTCTTTGCATATCTATTAGTGGTTTTTGATTTGTCATTACCATTAGGTTTGTATATAACATCTTCAATTTTTGCAAATATTTTTAAGTAGACATAAAGCCTAATTATTGTTGAAAAGTTCATTTATAAACTTGTATCCCATTTACCTCTATTTAATTCACTTGTTCTTATAATTATGCTTGAATTGCTCATGAAAATTTCATGACACATAAAACAAAAGCTAGCCATCACCTTAAGCTATTTTTCTTGTTGGCATATCAGGTACATTTCCTAAAAATCATGGAAGCAAAGAACCTAAAAGTTAAATATTTGTTTTTTCCCTCCTTTATTTTTTTAATTGCCATGTTTGACATGCATTAAGCAATTTATTTTTATTGTACATTTTATTCTCCAGTTGAATTCATACTTCTATAATTTTAAATATATAATGAGATAATCAAAGCTTATTTTACCAGTAAATCTAGGTAGGAAAACAATGTATATCCACATTATAATTAATCCTGAGAATTCTGACGACATACCTATTTTATTTTACCAACAGTTTTTATAGTTGCTTTATTTACCAAAGAATATCCCAGATCACACAAATTAAACACACACACATCAGTTAGTTTACTTATTTCTGAGAGTTATGTAAGTGCCCACTTATCTCTAAACCAATTAGAGTAGAACTCATTTGAGGGATTTTATAAATTAATTTGATAATACCACCTGGAGATAGAAAATTATCACCTGTGTACAACATATACACATATATACACACATACATAAACATATAGACAAATACAGATTTTCTTTTAGCTTTCATTCTAAAATTTTGGTCATAAGTTCATAAAACATAATAATACAAACTCACTGGTTTATCTTCACTTTATATTTTTATCTGCATTGTGTTTCTAGCAACTAGGACAAATTAATGTTACCTGCATGCCAATATTTGTGGAGAAGACTTTTATATTTTTCTTTTACCCTGATATGTGATCTGATGGAGTCTATGTATTAAATTGTAGGCTAGCAACTGAGGAGACACCCAGCAGCTGTCTGGACATCTCCAGTGCACAATTTGAGTGGACAAAATATCTAGCTCTAGTTCCAAAGAGTTTTATTTTCTTTTCAGCCTTAGGTGGTTGCTTTTGGAGGTCCCTGAGTTTCCTGAGAGCCCCCAAGGGAGGGTAGGGGGCCTAAAAGTCAAGTGGCTGTAGGGAACTGAGAAGATAAAATGAAAGGGAAAAATCTGGTAGGGTCGAACAGAGGACTAGAAGAGGTAGGGATTGAAGGGGAACATAGAAAAGGATTCAAGAGAACTTGAGGGAATATCGAAGGTGCTAAGAGGAGGAAGGAGGAAAGACACAATGGAAAGGGACAGGCCTTAGAGGAGCCAGTTTGGGGAGATCTCAAGTTTTCCAAAGAGATCAATGGAGTTCTCAATTATCCTCAGCAAAATCACACCAACAAGAAAAGAAGCAGACAAGATCCCAGAGCCTATAATTAGTAGAGGTACAAGAAGGGGGCCTCAGTCAACTGAGGAGTTCCCACGGGAGAAGCAGAATCCAACAAAGAGAACAGAGAGACCTCACAGAGAGCCAAGAAGTAAAACTTCCAGGCCAGAGAGTGAGGGAATAATTTTCTCAGGAAAGAGAACCAGAGAGAAGAGACTTCCAGCTTAACAGGTACCTTTCAAAGTAGCCAGGGACTCTAACTCATCTTCTTACAAACAGAGAAATGTAGAACTCTAAGTCAGCTGCCAGAGTATACTCAGAATCTTAAGAATCAAAATCTGTCCTTACCAGCTTCAACAATGTCTGTCTGAAGCACTGGTTCCAGAGTCATACTCTCCCATAGATCCCCAATCTACTGGGCAGGAGGGAAGACAAAGGCTTCAAAGGTGCATTCTTAGGGTGCTAGGTGAGAAGTCCAGGGGCCCAATGATGAATCTTATCCCATCTGAGTTATGGCTCTATAACTGTTAAAGAAAAAAATATTCAGTGAGACCTGTTAAAAAAGGTAAGACAGACTTTATTCACGACCATCACGATAGGAACAGGGAATACTGTAATGGGATTTTGCAGTGGGGGAGAGAGACTGGGCTCAACTCCAAACAGAGCAGGGCAAGTGGGAATTTAAAGCCAAGGAGTAGAGTGGTGGTGGTGGGGGGGGTGTAGTGGATGAAAAATTATTAAGGAGAAATATCGAGCATAAGAGGGGTACTGGCTAAAACTACCTAATGGGATTCTTGCTGACAACAGGCTAGGATGATCAGACATCACCCAATGGATGATGGATCTGATCAGATCTTGAAGGTGATACAACAGCAAGGGTGAGTGGCTCTAGTTAAAAAGACTTATCAAGGATCTTGCTAAAACTAGATTTTACAAGGACATGCAGAAATGGGCCTAGGGGAAGGTCCAGGAGCCTAATTAAAGTTTGCACAAGCCAAGTATCTTTGTCAGTGAGTTTATTTTAAAGAGGAAAAAAATAATAAAAATGGGAGATGGCATCCCAGAGATAAAACTTCATATTTGTCTAAATTTAACTCAAGGCTATATCCATTAGAATTCATTAAAAGCCTGGCTCCCTGAAAACCATGTAACCTTCTGCCTTCAGAGAGCTTAATAAGGCTGCAGGGCAGTCTCAGAATTTGAGAGAAGTCCATGAAAGGAAACAATCCAACAGAAACAGGGAAGCATCACATTGTGAGGATGTCAATAACTCATCAAAATTTACCTAACTCTAGTCCCCTACCCTAAGTCACTTTTAGCAACTCAAGTATCCTTAAAGTTGCATAACTGAAGGAATACAGATTTCAGCATCCTTTTCCTAGGCTCTCTTATTACAGACGTGTCAAACCCATGACATATGATCAGGCAGGTAAATTATACTGACTTTTCAGTCACTGAAGCCCTGGTTCAAATCCTGACTCTTCAACTTAGCTATGTGACCACAGACAGGTTTTCTAATGGCACTAACCACTGTTTTCTCAACTGTAAGCCTGAAGTCATTGTTCTACCTAACCCACAAAGCCATTTTGAAGGTGGGATAAAACAACGCATCAAAGTGCCTAGCAAATTGCCTGTCACAGAGTTCGCACTTACAAAAATGGTTTAAGAGCTTAAGTAAGTGGGAGTAAATTAGAGAGGAGGACAAACAGAGCAAAGGATACTTACCTTCCTGCCAATTGTGAGCTCCAGCCCACGAGACTGGCCTTGTTACAGATGGAATCATTTCTTGCCAGAAAGTTCCCTGGGCTTGTTGAACTTGGCCTCGGGTACCCAGTGTTTTCAGGCTTGGCATGGTTTTCTCTAGCAAGATTTTCTCTTTTGGGGGAGAAAAAAAAAGCGATACAGTAATAAAGGGAAACTATATAGTAAGAATGCCAAAGAATGTTTGAGAATATGAATCATGGGGGAGAGAATTCTTGAATTTATCTTTTCCCAATGTTATTTTTATTAAGGAGAAAGATCTCCTCCTTTTTCTTTCTTGTTTTATTATTTAAATTCAACTAGGCAACAGATAGTACATCATTAGTTTCATATGTAGAATTCAATAATTCATCAGTTGCATATAACACCCAGTGCTCATCATATCACATGCCCTCCTTAATGCCTATGGCCCAATTACCCCATTCCCCCCCACCTTTTCCCCTCCAGCAACCCTGTTTGTTTCCTCTAGTTAAAAGTCTCTTATGGTTTGTCTCCCTCTTTGATTACTTCCGAGTCATTTTTTCCCTCTCTTCCCCTATGAGTCTCTGTGCTGTTTATTATATTTCTCATAAGATAATTGTCTTTCTCTGATTGACTTATTTCACTCAGCATAACACCCTCTAGTTCCATCCATGTCATTGTAAATTGTAAGTATTCATGCTTTCTGATGGCTGAGTAATATTCCATTGTATATGTATAACACATCTTCTTTATCCATTCATCTGTTGATGGGTATCTCAGCTCTTTCCATAGTTTGGCTATTGTGGACATTGCTGCTATAAACATTGGGGTGCATGTATTCCTTCGGATCATTACATTTGTATTTTGGGATAAATACCTGGTAGTGCAATTGCTGAGTCATAGGGTAGTCTATTTTTAACTTATTATGGAACCTCCATACTGTTTTCCAGAGTGGCTGTACGTCTTGCATTCCCACCAACAGTGTAAGAGGGTTACCTTTCTCCACATCCTCGCCAACATTTGTTGTTTCCTGACTTGTTAATTTTAGCCATTTTGACTGGTGTGAGGTGGTATCTCATTGTGGTTTTGATTTGTATTTCCCTGATGCAGTGTGATGTCAAGCATTTATTTTTTCATATGGCTGTTGGCTATTTGTATATCTTCTTAGGAGAAATGTCTGTTCATGTCTTCTGCCCATTTCTTGACTGGATTATTTGTCCCCAAGGGTTTTGAGTTTGATAAGTTCTTCATAGATCTTGGATACTAGCCCTATATCTGATATGTCATTTGCAAATATCTTCTCCCACTCTGTAGGTTACATTTCAGTTTTGTTATTTCCTTTGCTGTGCAAAAGTTTTTTTTCTTGATGCAGTCCCAATAGCTCATTTTTGCTTTTGTTTCCCTTGCCTTTGGAGATGTGTCTAGCAAAAAGCTGCTGCAGCCAGTTCAAAGAGGTTGCTGCCTATGTCCTCATCTAGGATTTTGATGGATTCCTGTCTCACAATTAGGTCTTTATCCATTTTGAGTTTATCTTTGTGTATGGTGTAAGGAAATGGTCCAGTTTCATTCTTCTGCATGTGGCTGTCCAATTTTCCCAACACCATTTGTTGAAGAAACTGTCCTTTTTCCATTGGATATTCTTTCCTGCTTTGTCAAAAAATATTTGACCAGAGTTGAGGGTCCATTTCTGGGTTCTGTATTCTGTTCCATTAATCTGTGTGTTTTCGTGCCAGTACTATACTGTCTTGATGATTATAGCTTCGTAATAGAGCTTGAAGTCCAGAATTGTGGTGCCACCAGCTTGGGTTTTCTTTTTCAACATTCCTTTGGCTATTTGGGATCTTTTCTGGTTCCATACAAATTTTAGGATTACTTGTTCCAGCTCTGTGAAAAAAGTTGATGGTGTTTTGATAGGGATTACATTGAATGTATAGATTGTTCTAGGTAGCAGACACGTTTTAACAATATTTGTTTTTCCAATCCATGAGCACTGAATGTTTTTCCATTTTTTATGTTTTCCTCAATTTCTTTCATAAGAGTTCTGTAGTTTTTAGAGTACAGATCCTTTATTTTTTTGGTTAGGTTTATTCCTGGGTATCTTATGTTTTTTGGTACAATTGTAAATGGGATTGATTTCTTAATTTCTCTTTCTTCTGCCTCATTGTTAGCATATAGAAATGCAACTGATTTCTGTGCACTGACTTTATATCCTACTATGTTGCTGAATTCCTGTATGAATTTTAGCAATTTGGGGGTGGAGTCTTTTCAGTTTTCCTCATAAAATATGTCATCTGCGAAGAGTGAGACTTTGACTTCTTTCTTGAGCCCCTGTATCTGCATTTCCTTTAACACTTTCTTATGAAACTCTTGCTTTTGTTTCATTTTTTATTATGTAGATATTTTAAACACCTGTTCCTGTCTCTGTGTGCCCTTTTCTTTCAGGCGGCCATGGGAAGAGTTTCAACAGGCCCAACCAACAGAGATAATAACAACAGGATGTTATGTCCTATACCTTTTGGAGGCCGAGGCATAAGGACTGGAGGATTGTAAATACAATGCAGAGAGTGGCCCACGGTGTCCTGGATATTATGAATATCCAGGATATGGATATTACGTAGTTGTAGCAACACATCCACCGAATGGCCTAGTTTCCTGCCTCCCTGAGATGACCAAGGAGGAATGAACAGAGAGCATCTGTAACAGAGAGCTCTGTACATCTCCACAGAGGGTAGTGTTGGCCAAAAAGCCAAAAAGGCCCACTGAGGAAACATGGGCAAATCTCCCACTCAGCATTAGAGGAAACAGACCTGTAAAATGGAGGTGGCTACAAGTTTGCCAAGAAGGTAAATCATGCACACGAGATTTCAGGACCACTTAATGCACAGCAGATTTTAGGACCCCTTCATCTATAGAATACAAGATGGACTAATAATAGTATAGAAAAATATTTTATGTTTCAGTGGAAAACTATTCATCCCTTTCTACAGCGTACTCTTCTGGGTTATGAGATTCTAGGGATATTCACTGTAATTGAGTTATTCCATAAAGCTTTGTAAGCTGTAGGTAACTGATAAATATGTGATTTCCATCCTGTCTGGTAACGATTTAACTGACCACCCTACCACCACCCCACCTGGCCTTAAAACTGGAAAAAACCAGTTTTGTCTCCATTTGCAATTCATCTCAACTTTCCTTTACTTGTATAAATCTGTGCTGTTTTGACTTTTCCTTTGAAACAGCTGTTATATGTTGAATAATGTCCCCCCTGAAAAAAAAATCTTGAATCCTAACCCCCAGTACATGTGAATGTGACCTTATTTGAAAATAGGGTCTTTGCAAATAATCAAGTTGAGATGAGGTCATAGCGTGGGCCTTAATCCATTAGAACTGTGTCCTTATTAAAATGGAAATTTGGACCAAGAGACAAGACAGACAGTCAGAATGAATGAATGCCATGTGAAGAGGAAGGCAGATATAGGGATAATGGGCCTTACAAACTAAGGAATACCATGGATTTTCAGCAAACCACCAAAAACTGGGAGAAAGGTATGGAACAGATTCTCCTTCACAGCCCTCAGAAGGAACCAACTCAAACAACCTTGATCTCAGACTTCTAGCCTCCAGATCTTCGAGGAAATAAATCTGTTGTCTAAGCCCCCCAGTTTGTGCTACTTGACTATGGCAACCCTAGCAAACTGATATGTCAGTTATATCTGCCTAATTCCCTTATATCATATAAGTAAAATAAATTCTTTGAAACATGTTCATTTTATACTCTGTATGAGAGTCAGGAGTTTACCTTTTTCTGGAAATGATCTTTTAATAAGATACATGGATCTCTTGCTGTCTCTCTCCATTCCTGAAGACTTCTCAGCTAGGACTATCCCTGAAGACTCATTTTTTTCACTGAGTTTTTAGGTTGCACAAAGGCATCACAATGTATCTTTTAAAAATGACCCATAATCGAAAACTAAACTACTCAAAATGCACTGCCTCCCCCCCCCCCCCCGCCCCAATTCAGATGAATGGATACAAAGGGAATGAAGCCCAGCCACTTTCCAGGCTCTGTGCTGGGTACCTGGAATTCTGCAGGATATTTTTTGAATCCCTACCACAGTCATCCTACCTTCTCTAATGTTGGACCAGTAGTGTTCACCTTTCCCCCCCAACCCTCAGGGAAAGGGATCCTATTCCAAATTTCCCCAGGAATAAAACCTGATTGGTATGAGATTCTTTTTTTTTTTTTTTAAGATTTTATTTATTTATTTGACAGAGATCACAAGCAGGCAGAGAGGCAGGCAGAGAGAGAGAAGGAAGCAGGCTCCCTGCTGAGCAGAGAGCCCGACTTGGGGCTCGACCCCAGGAACCTGGGAACATGACCCGAGCTGAAGGCAGAGGCCCCAACCCACTGAGCCACCCAGGTGCCCCTGGTATGAGATTCTTATGGTAGTTCTAGCCACCTTGTGCTCATAAGGGCAGCTACCCTAAGGACAAAATCTGTCACACCAAACATGGAAGGGCAGAAAGGACAATTCTTGGGTTCTTCATAACATCCAAGGTAACCTACCCGGAGTAACACAATTCAAAATCTAGACCTATCTTGTCTCCCACACCACTTACCTTTTCTGTGTTTATTATTAGTCAGTGCATGAAGGTTAATTTATCCTACTTCTTATTTGTTTTTATCCTTTAAAATGTCTTGGGAGACCATAGAGCCTAGTGGTTAAGAGCAAACTGTGGTGTCAGGTGGACCTAGGTTTAAATCCTGCCTCCGTGTGACCTCAAGCCAGTCAAGTAACCCCTTTACGCCTCAGTTCCCTCAAATATAGAATGGGGATAACAATTGTATGCTACAAGCTTGTGATGAGGACTAAGTGAAATTACATATGTGAAGGACATACCATGGGTCCTGGCACATGACACATGCACAGAAAAATATTGATGGTGTTTATGATTATTACTATTACTGTGCTATGCAGTATTACCTTACCTTTTCTTTCTTTTATTTTTAAAGAAGATTATCATGATTACTTTTTTTAAAATTTATTTATTTGACAGACAGAGATCACAAGTAGGCAGAGAGGCAGGCAGAGAGAGGGTGGGGGGAAGCTGGCTGCCTGCTGAGCAGAGAGCCCAACGAAGACTTGATCCCAGGACCCTGGGATCATGACCTGAGCCGAAGGCGGAGGCTTTAACCCACTGAGCCACCCAGGTGCCCCTGCCCTACCTTTTCAATAAGCAGCCAACATTTTGAAAGTAAAGAGCATCCTATTCCTCATACATAGTGTGGTTTCATCAGTTGACTTCAGATTCATTAGAGCCTCCCCTCTTCATACTAATACTGGGAGCTCCCCTTCTTCCTTGCAGATACCTACCATCAAAGGAGCCCAACTCCCCAGGAGCACCCGTCATTCCTTCAGGAAGCCCAGCCTGGTTTTGTGTCTACTCACATTGCCCCCACAACCCCCCTCAAGCACTCCCCAGGGCCCCGAGAGCTTTGATGCTCATGTGGCTGCCAGGCAGGAGCAGAAAGATAAAACCCTACTTGTTCCCTCTCTTCACAATAAGACCTTTGGCGATTTAGAGGGACACAGAGATAAAAGACTGGATTTTTTTTTCTTTCTTTTCATTTTTTCCCCCCAAAAACAAATGGTGGTTTGTCTTCCCCAGCCACTCCTTCAGAGCCACACCAGTATCAAAGAGCCTGAAATCAGCAGAGAGGCGAGGCAGAGGAGTTCTGCCCCACCCAGCAGGGAATTTGCTTGCTTACCAGACAAACAGAAAAGGGAGGGGAGAGAGGAGCCATATGCAAAGAGCATCTCCCTGGGGTGACCTAAGCTCATATCCCCCACCCCCTTCCCAAAAGTTTGTTTTCTTAACATTTACTCTATGCCACTTGAAGCTTGACACACAGACAAGGGCGGTGAGGACACAGAGAAGGAAAGCTCAACTTGTCTCAAGGATAAATCTTGAGTTGACCCGACATCTCATAGTCCAGAGGGCTTACTGGGCTGACAGCATTCAGCTGGGACTTACAAGTCTGCTGTCAAGTTCTGCTCAAAGTCCATGTGACCACATGCAAACGGAGAAGGAATGAGAATAGTCTGGCGTAACAAGGGGCCTATTGTTTCTGGAGTATATCCTATGGTTGGATCCTATACTAAGTCCCCAATATGTAGCAACCATGGGGTACTTGGGACTACTTTCCCCATTTACAGATATGGACACTGCAGCTTACAGAGATCAAGTCCAAAGCCACATCCTAAGAGGCAGAGCCAGGACTTAAACTCAGATCTGCACCAAAATGTGTATTCTTAACCAGATGCTGTAAAGCTGCTTTCCACAGGGATTGTGAGTACACTCTGAAAAATACCAAGCAATATACAGTTTTGGGGCACCTGTTATCCATTGATTTGTTCCTTCAAAAAATGTTAGGCTGAAGTCCTAACCCCTAGTACCTGCAAGTACTATTCAGAAATAGGGTCTTTTCAGATGTAATCAAGTGAAAATGAGAACATACTAGATTAGGGTTGGCTCAAGAAGGGAAATTTGGATACACGTAATACACGTACTCACACAGGGAAGAGAGCCATGTGAAGACGGAGGCAAAAATTGGAGTGATGCTGCCACAAGCCCAGGAACATCAAAGATTGCTGGAAACCTCTAGAAGCAAGGAAAGGGCAAGGGAGGATCCTCCCCAGAGCCTTTGAGAGAACATGGTGTGGCCAGCAACTTGATTTTGGACATCTGGCCTCCAGAACGGTGAGAACAGGTTTCTGTTGTTTTAAGCCACCAAGTTTGTGGCACTTTCTTATGGCAGCCTTAGGAAACTAATATAGCATCTGTCTTTGTGAGTTACAGAGGAAGAGGAGGAGGGGGAAAGGAGTTGCAGGGAGAAGAGAGGAAGGCAAGACAACTTTCAGACAAGTAATATAATGATTACCTCTCGCATAGTGGCCTGGGAGCAGGGCAAGGATGTTAGTCACAAAAGAGAGGCAGATAAAAATTAAAAAAAAAAAAAGAGAGAGAGAGAGACAGAAGTGGGTGATGAAGGTAGGGAAATGAGGGGTTTAAGCGAGGGAAGTGATGAAAAGGAGAGAGAGGAGAATGGCAAGGAGTTTGGTGGGTCAGCTTCTTGAAAGGGAGAAGAGTCCAAGACGGTTCTGAGATTCCCCGCCAGGGAGGGAAAGGATTAAGAAAGAGCAGAATGCTACCCACACTCTGCCCGGTGACCATGACCTTGCCCCATGCCACTGCCCCAGGCTTCTCACACCTCAACAGGCCTCTTACGTCAGACTCCTCTTCAGTTACTGCCCTCAGGGAACATGTAGTTAGCACTCACTAAGTGACTGGCACGAAAGAGGGTGGGGACATGAGGACCAGGGAGCGGCACCAAGAACAAGGAGCTAAGAGCCTCTTGATTTCTTCAGCCTGGAATTGCTCTGCATCCCCTATCCAGCCGGCCTAGAAAGAATGTACTTAGAACTCCCTCCCATCCCAACTTGGATGGGGCATGAGCCCACCTCGCTGGGCCCAAAACAACTTCCACACCCCTTTATCATCATGCTTGGACATTATCTTGTGTTTCTTTCTCTCTCTCTCTCTCTATATATATATATCTATACACAGATATGGGTAGATAGGGAAGTAGAGAGATATAGACACATAGATATCTACCTATTGCTATAGATACAAATAAAGATAGATAGATAGATAGATAGATAGATACAATGGGTCCTCCATTAGAGTGTAAGCTTCTGGAAGGCAGTGTTCTACTCAGCTCTAGCCAGGCCTGTTGCAGAGCCTGGTGCACCATAGTAGGGTCAGTAAATAGTTGATCAATGAATATCTGAGGTATTCTAGAACTCACTTGACAAAAAGTATTAATAGGAAAACAGGCAAAGGACATAAACACATGATTTACAAAATAAAAGAAATAGAAATGGTTCTCAATCATATGAAAAGATACTTAAGCACAATCTTAATAAGAGGAATGCAAGTTAAAGCTACACTGAGAAAGGATGTTTCACCTCTTGGACCAGCATCAGTGTGCCAAGACACCCTCTGGAGAGGTTGCAGGACCCAAGGAGGCCCATCCCTGCTCCCAGGAATGACATAACCCATAAGGTAATGTCTATTAAAATTACAATTATGCTTACCCTTCATCTAGCAATCCCACTTCTGGCAAGCACCTGCAGCATATCAAACAGATAGACCTGCAAACATAAAACTGGAGTATGTACAAGCATTTTTGAAACAAAAGATCTAAAGTCATGCAAGGGCCCTTTTCTAGAGAAGTGGGAAAATAAACTATGGTGCTTGAGTAAGAATGAGGAAAATGAAGACTATATTCACCTTTGCTTCATTTGCATTAAGAAAGACAGGTCAGAGCCATAAGAAACTAACGCACATGGCTCCTTAGGTGGGAACAGCAGGCAGGGTAGATTGCTAGAGACCGAGCAAGATTTCTCAAGGCATGGCTTTCACATCATGCTGATTCTTGAATTATGTGAATGTACTGCATGGTCAAATTATAATAATTTAAAACACATAAGCATATAATATTAATAAATAACATGTAATTTAGGAAGTAATATGTAGAAGGTAGAGTTAGAATGCTACACTGCTTTTATACACTACAGGAAGGTCCACGGAGAAGAAATAAAAATGACTCAAGAAACTCAGAACAGTTTAATTTTTAAAGAACATTAAAATTTACCTATTACCAATTTCCCATAAAACTAAAGAAGAGATCTGTTTTCCTTAAGAACAAAAAACGGGTAAATAAATAATACCAGTCAAAAGTCCTTAAGCCATTTGAAGGAGAAGGCCACTGGTCATTGTGGGGAACATACACTCAGGACACAAGCTGCCTAGCCACTCAATTCTCTCATTTTCCCCCCAACAATCTCCCTGGAATTTTATTTATTTCCTAATTTCAGCCTCTTCCAGCCATTTTTAGTCTCTTCCCCAAACCCAATATCCTCACATCTTGAACTTTTCTAGGCTTTTCCATATCATCCATCAAAGCCTTCTAAGATCTCTAGCTCAAAACACCTTTTACATTTTTGTTTAAAATCTAAATTGGCTATCATAAGGATATAATAATGCCTTGCCCAACCCAGGATACTATAACTCATTAAACCCCATAACATTCTCACAAGATAAAGACCATGATAATCCATTTTATTAGCATTTTACAAATGAGAAAAGGGAGCCTAGAGAGGTGGGGTGCTTTGTTCAAGGTTATGTGGTGTGGGGAGGTGGTGCCAGGATGGAAAGCCTAGCAGTTTGACTTCAGAGCCCACTCTCACCACTGCTGCAACCCTAGGTGTCCCCAAAATGCTTTATGGCCAGTAGACCTTTTCTTCTGCTCCACATCCCTCCATTCATGCATTCACTTGTCTATCAGACATCCATGGCCATCTACAATAAAGGCACTGTGCTAGGTGAAGGGGATACAGAGATTAAGGAGATAGTGGTCCTTGACTTTGAGAAGCTTATAGTCCAGAGAGAATACACAGATAAGCACACCACTCCAAATACAAGCAGTTCTGCAGTGTGAGCCTAGGACAGGGCCTCCTGACCTACTTCTGTACCTCTTTTGTTTTTCCTCCCTAGAACAGGAAGTCTCCATTTGGGGTCCTGTGTCTATCACAAGTGGAAAATCAACTCCTTCAGGATTCGTCCAGGTAAAATAATGGGATCCAAACAAACTCACATGCTAACAACTATCAGATTTGGTTTTGGGGTCTGCTCTCCTGTAGCTCACAGTTTTAAGCATGTCATTTCATGTTGAAACAAGAACAAGAGAATTGTGTGTTTTTGCTTCTAGCCACAATAATCAGGTTGAAACAAAAGAGAACGGAGACCTCAGTTGATAATACTTCTTGGAAAAGAACTCAGAGGGCTGAGCAGTAAAGAAGAGCCCTGAGATCTTACCTGTTGCCCTTAAACGTCCTCTTCCTTATCACAGTCCAAAGGACTCATGTTCCTAACATCACCACCCATGGTGAGAAGGGGCGGCTTACTTACTAAACATGCAGTTTTCCCTGTGATCTGCTCAGTCTTCACAGGGCAAGAGTGACTGCCCAAGTTCTATCCCCCAAATGAAGCACCAAAATTAGTCACACAAACCTGGGTTCAAAAGCCAGACTCTGCCATTTACTGAGAAATCATCAGCATCAACTTCCTCATCCCGAGAACAGGATTAATATGAAGATTTGGTAAGATAATAATACATACAGAGGCTCTAGCCTCAGGTATGACACAAATTCAAAGCCTTCTTGGGACACTCTCTGTAACTAGAGTCACTGCCAACTTCTACATGCAAAGCCACTGAGCTTGGCTCCCAAGCATTAGCCCTGGTTCTCTCTGCCCATGAGACCTGTACTTATTTCTGCAGCCATAACCTGGGTCTAGAGGGGCAGAGGACAAGGACGATAGGTTCTGGGGTCTGAGAAGAGAAGGGCTCAAAAGAGATAGGGATTACCCAAGCTGCAGTCATACAGGCTGGGGGTGGGTCTATACTCCAGACTGGGGATGCAGAGGGAGTCCAGGGAGACCTGGGTGAAGCGAAATGCAACAGTGTCCCCAGAGACCAACCACATCCATAGTGCAACACCAGCAAAGCAGTAACATCCAAAAAGTCACTCTGGAAAGAAATCACTATTTCCCAAAAAGTACCCAGGAAGTTACCTTGAGTGGAAAGAAAAAAAAAATCTGAACTTCATTGAACTGACCTACACTTGTGCAGGGTTTGATACTGTTTTTAGTTTTAAATACATAGAGGCAAGGTGAGGGTAGGGAATAGAAGACAGACACTGTATTCTTTCCCATACTAACCTGACCTGGCCCATTAAATACCAAAAAGACTTCATCTTATGCCATCTATGTCAGTACCCCAAAGGCCTACAGAGTTCAAACATGTTAGAGAAATGAGCACATGTACCAGGTAGGGAAACTGGAACATAAATGCTCTAGCCAAATGTTGCCATAGAAAGCAGAATCAGCGTTGCTGGGTGATTTTTATATATATATATATATATATATATATATGTATATATATATTTATTTTAAGGAACTGTCTCACACAATTATGGGAGCTGGCAGTCCAATATTTGTAGGGCAGACAGGAAATTCAGGTAATAGTGATGTTGCCATCTTGAGTCTGAATTCAGCAGGGCACAAACTACCTGTTGATGATTATGATGTAAACACACTGCTAATGTTACTCAATCACCTTTAGACATACACAATAATGACAAGAGATTTAGTTTTCCTGAGGGTGGGAACGGATTTACCGTCCTCCTGTATGTTTCCATTATTGCTCATTCATGAGATCATATAAGTAAATATTTGTCTTTCTTCACCAATAGGCTAGGATGTGTCTCAAAGTGTTGCTCCATGCCAGAGACATGAAAATATTCTGGAATTCCTGTTAAATATTTAGATTCCTAGCCACTCCTTATCTACCACATCAGGAAACAAGCGTTCTCTTTTTCTTCTTGAGTAAGCTAGCATTTAAAACCCACTGGGCAGGGACGCTTGGGTGGCTCAGTTGGTTAGGTATCTGCCTTTGGCTCAGGTCAAGATCCCAGGGTCCTAGATCGAGCTCCACTTCCAGCTCCTTGCTCAGCAGGGAGCCTGCTTCTCCCTCTGCCTGCCCCTCTCGCCTGCTTGTGTGTTCACTCTCTCTCAATCTCTCTGACAAATAAGTAAGTAAAATCTTAAGAATAAATAAATAAGTACCCATTGGACAGAAATTATTTTCTCCTTTTGTCCTTTGGTGACCAACAAAGTCTCCTGACACCTAGTGGGAGCTCAACAAATGTTGTTGAACAAATTAATAAATATGGTCACAAGTTTACCCTTGGGTTCTCTTGTGATGTCTGTAAAATCATAATGTTAAACTTGTAATCTTGACCTTTGTTTTAGGAAATAATCAACTACTGTGTAATCATCTATGAATGTGTCAGTTAACCCCACTAGACTGGAACACTTCTTTGCATTTTTGCCATTCTTATATTCATAGACCCTAGCCCAGTAACCAGAATAAGTTAGACGCTCAATAAATATTTTTTGAATGAATAGACAGATGGATGAATGGACAGGCAAATAAAGCTACCTGAACATAGACCACCCACTGTCTTACTAGGTTGTGAATATGTTTTACTTGCTGGCCCGAGTTTCTCATCCTATCTTTCAGTAATTCATAATTGCTACAGGTATTAGGAGTGCACCGAGAACTTCCACTTGCTATGGATTCAAACACAGTTAAGAGTCTATAACATGGAATTTCTATAGCATTAACTAGATCTCTTTTATCACTTTCAGAAAAAATAAATATCATGGTACCCATAACTGGGAGTCACACTATTTTGGAGGTGACATTGAATCCCCTTCAAAGTATAAACAAAACTATTCATAAGTTTGAGTGCTTAAACTTTTTACTGTTTTGTAATAAATTTTTCATGAAACTTCAAAACCAATCCAGTCCCAATATTGTTTCAAGACATTCAGATTAAGAATAACTGCTATAAATCACTTGACGCAAATCAGGTGGCAGAGATTTCTGTTTCCAAAATGACTAGAATTAGAAAGACTGACAATAACAAGTGTTGATGAAGGTGTGGAGTAACCCCAAGTCTCATAAGTTGCTGGTGGGAAACCAGCTTTTATCCAAGAGAGATGAAAACATTTGTCAGCAAAAGACTTGCACAAGAATGTTTAAGGCAGAGCGATCCATAATAGACCCAAACTGGAAGTGACAGAACCAAATGTCCACCAGTAAGAGAAAGGAAAAAGTGTGACATCTGCACATAATTGGATAATATTTAGCAATAAAAAGGAGAAAACTAATAAACTGCCCTGTCAAAATCATCGCCTCGAATGAAACAAGAGTATATTCTACAGAACATTAAGAACAGGCAGAACTAATCTGTAGTGATAGAAATCAGAAGCACGACTGCCTCTGCAAAGAGCAAGTATTGACCAGAAAGAGACACAAAGGAACTTTCCAGGTGAGAGAAACAGCCTATATTTTGATTTGGCAATGGTTACATTTGTCAAAACCCACAAATTTGTCTGATTTGTTCATTTCAGATCTATATGTTTTTCTGTGTGTATAATATATCTCATTTACAGAATTTGTACTTCTACATTGGCCAGAAATATCAAAGCACGATTATCTTCTATACATTATGGTTTCATTTTGGGGACCATTTTTCAGAAATCTAAGACTTTTAAACAGTCTATGATTCCAGCAAAGGTATTGCCAACATCTTAACACGACATTCATGTGTCATTCTACAAGGGTGTTACATTCACTATTAATTATGTATAATACATTGTATATTATATATATCAGTTATTATATTCACAATAATTACATTATCCAATATGTATTGGATATACAATATCCGATATTGTACATCCTCAGCATCACTGTGGCTCTTTATATTCATTAGTTGGTTTAAACCTCACTTTTTAAAAATGTGCAGTGTGAATATTTAACAGATGAGAATCAAGGTCCAGACTGATCAAGTTTCTTGTCTGAGTCCACACAGCTAATGAGTGATGTCACCAGGACTCAAACCCTGATCCTGAACCCACACTCTTTCCTCTCCAATAAACCACACACACACACACACACACGCCTGAAACACAATTCATAGCTCTTTCCATTCTTTTATCCTTTTATCATGAATCTGTGATAACAGTTCTTCCTGTGAAATTTTTTAAAATAAATAAATGAAGCCTTTATACAGCACTCTACAGCCCGTGGAAAGTTTTAAATCATTGCCTGATTCGTCCCGCCTGGCTCTCATTCTCAAATCTGTGTTTGCTTTGGAATCTAGAGACTGAAATAATCTACGGAGAGCAAATGAAAGAGGCCACAGAGCATTTGTTGGCCGAAGGACAAAGGGGGGTGTTTCCCTCACTTTAAGTGTTAAAACAAAACTGTCCATTATTCTACACACTGAATTACTGTCAGCATCATAGAGGGGAAGCAGACACATTGATTGCATTTCAAATATAAAGTTGATAGCAATTAGTGAACGGAAGAGAGTGTCTATAACCACTGTCTGCTCTTTCAAGCATTGGTCCTTAAGATATGGTTTCTTATTGAATTTTTCACTCTCATTAGTGGTTTTTAGCAGTGAATTTCTGGATACTCAAGTCCAAACCAAGGCCAAGATTATTTCATTCTGAACTGTTAGAAACCCCCAAGAAACCACCCAAAAATGCCCAAAAAGGTTCACATGATCCACATGTATATAGTGAGATTAATATCCCTCAGAAATGCCTCATTAGGGGTGCCTGGGTGGCTCAGTGGGTTAAAGCCTCTGCCTTTGGCTCGGGTCATGATCCCAGGGTTCTGGGATCAAGCTCTGCATCGGACTCTCTGCTTAGCAGGAGCCTGTTTCCCCTCTCTCTCTGCCTGCCTCTCTGCCTACTTGTGATCTCTGTCAAATAAATAAATAAATAAATCTTTAAAAAAAAAAAAAAGGAAAAAAAGAAATGCCTCATTAATGTCAGAATAATTCACTTACACCTTTTCCTGGCAAAACATAACCTTCTATGTCAGAGAATAATATTGCAGAGGTACCAAGACTAAAACAAGCTGAACAGCTACTAATCAGATGACCAGCTGATTAACTGAGTAAGAAAAAAGAACATATTATTACTATTGGAAAAGCCGGGTTCTAGTCCAATATACTTCCAATTCTACTGAAAATCATTTTGTGTCATCCACAGAAAGCCTTCACATATTTGGTCAATGAAATGAGAAACTGGTTTCCAAACTGGTTTTAAGTCCTAATCCTATTTTCCATGAAAAATAGTTTGTACTTTAAAGAGCTCAGGATGATAATGCCTTTGGAAAAAATTCAATTCCGTGGCTGTCTTGTTATTATAGATACAAACCATCTTAGGTGTCAGCTACAAGCTCAAGCATCTTATTCCTCTCTCTGGCTCATGGAGCAAGGAAATAATAATAAAAGCATCTCCCCTGATCTTATAACCTGAGTTCCGACTAGCCATGAATATGATTCCCAGCACTATAAATAGTCTTATAAATCTTGCCTTCCTAACAGACTGAACTTTTCCATTTTCTTAGATATTAGCAATAAAAGTAGCATGTATAAATGTCCTTAAGATTTGGGCAAGGCTGTCACAAGATTCAAAATATGCAGTCCCTACGGACGGTTGGCTTTTCATATGGTTAAAGGCAGTGAAGCAATTCCAGGAGTGCCCAGGGAATAGAGAGGAAAGGCTCGGAATAATAGGGGTAAGGCAGAATCAAGAAAACACCTGGGTTTCTAAATGCGTGATTTTTGTTGTACAGGCAGTTTCAAATAGAGTAATTGAAACCAAAGTGTTTTTTGATTTTTGGTTCTCCTTAGGAAAACATGCACAGCAGCAAAGGATCATAGAAAAGGCCAGGGGCAGGGGGCTTGGATACAAAAGGCTTCAATCCCAGTTTCATTCTTCCTAGCACACGGACTTCGGCAATAAAAACAAACTGATAATAATAACAGCTAACAGTTATTGAAGCTTAAAGGGAGCCAGACCCTGGTCAAGGTGTTGTATGTGTATTAACTCATTTAATTCTATGAGGTAGTGAAGTGTTCAGAAGGATGGGTTCTGAGCTACACTGCTCGGTTCTTTCAAAACTTCCATTTACTAGCTATGTGATCCTGGACAAGCTGCTCTTCTGCAGAATCTTCATACAATGGCATCTACCTCCCAGACCGCTTATGAGAATTAGTGAGCTAATACTTAGGTTAAGCATAGAAAATAGTGTGTGTTTGGCACAAAGCAGACACTCAGTCAACGTTTGCTATTGTTACTCCCACTTAACATTTGGGGAACTGAGACACAGAAAGTCTGTTTGCTGAAGATACGATGATTGATACCTAACTAATGAACCTGTAATACTTGGCCTTTGTAAGTAATTGATACATGATAGCTATTTTTCATCCTACAACAAAGAGGTCACTGTGAAAACAACTCGCTGGTTATTCAAAATTGTGCTTTGTCTAAACTAAACACAAAGAGTTCCAAGTGTAGATTTCTAATACAAAACATTTAAGCAGCTGTCAGTTATTATCTTACCCTTCCTCTTGCATTCCTGATCATAAATCCAAAGTACATCAATAAATTATGCAGACTGAATGGAGATCTACATTCTGCATTAACTATTATACTAAGGCACCTTTCCAGCAACGATTAGTGTACTGATCTATAAAATGGGCAACCTAAACTGACCCCCCCCCCAACCCCCCAACAGCAGGCACTTTCAGGGTGAATTCTCCACTCTCCAGATCCTGGTCTCTGCTGGTTAGACAGCCTCAGGAACTTGACACTGAAAAGAGAACACAGCCATTTCTTTGGGACAAATTCCCCTTAACCAAGCTTATCACCAAAACCCATACACAAAACCAGAATGCCAAATGATTAATTACAAGGATATATAACACACCAAGCAGATCTGAGATTAGATCAGTTTGTGGCTGTATTCACTCCCTGTGAACAATCTGCATGGAAACTGGATTATAATTAGAAGGCTACTTGATGAACATGGAACCAGTAAGAAGACGGATTGTGCCATCTCCAGGGTACTCAGAACTGATGAGTTCATATTAGGGCTTGATGGGTCCAGTCCTTTGCTCTGCAGATCGCCCCTCCCAGACATGACTTAATTTAGTTTACCCTTCCTCTCAGGCTAGTTAATCCCCTTTCTGAAGGACTCATTCTTTCTTCATCTCTGAGAACAACTTCAAGCCTGTTATAGTCAAAGCCTTGGGGCCTAGAAGCTATCCCATCCTTTCAGGTAATCTGCCTCCTTTTATGTCTGTTTCACAATTTAGCTCTCTTAGAAGGCAATTTCCTTTCCAAAGTTCAAAGCACATAGGCAGGTACATCCCTAGTTCTCCAAAATACTAGCATTAAGATAATTGCCTAGCACAAAATAAATCCTCCCAAAATGTAATGCCTTTCTTATGCCTCCTTCTCATAGGTTAGCAAGAGTTTTACCTCCCCGTGTGGCAGGTAGATGCTTTCATGGGTACCCGGACAGATCTAAGGGTCAGTTCTTTCATTTAACTTCTATTTACTGGGTGTCTATTACGTGCCAAGCACTGAGCAATGCACTGTGAGTCAACAGGATGTAAAAAAGATACAGACTCTGCCAGCCCAGATCTCTGAGCAATGTGAAACAGACACTAATCATTTACTGCAACCCCACCAGAGAAGGGTAAAGTACAAACTGAGAAAGTACCCCGGAGGGAAAAAAGAAATACCATCCTTTGAGAAGACCACTGAGTGGACCCAACCAGGTGGGTTAAAAACCCTTTCCTGAAGAAACAAGATTCGGGTGGATGTTGAAAGGAGAGTAGCAGGCACTGATGGGGAGATCAGAGAGCTACCAAGAGGGTTTGGGGGACAGAAAGAAAGTTTCAGATGAAGGAAACTGCACTGCAGAAGCCTTGACGTTTTTGTGAGTAGCGAGCAGCATGGGACATGAGAGGACATTAGAGAAGGTCAAAGATATCCAGAGGGCAATGAGCCACTGGGCAAAGCAATCATGAGACAGGTGGTACAGGTAGGAAGGACAGGTGGTCCTACTCAGGCCATGCAGGACGTTGCCAGCCAAAATACAGATTTTGATCTCTATCCTAGGGTGAAGAATTTTAGAGTCATTTGGTGATTCCTGATCAGATTTGCCCCTCTACAGATCACTCTCCCTACAGAGTGGAGAATCACTTGGAGGGGCTATGAAGGAGGCTGGGGCATCAACAGAAGTTCAGGCAAGAGATGCTCATTCCTCACTGATTAGCAGAGATGAAGAGAAATGGACAGGACTGAGATACTGCAAAAACAAATGTCCATTAACAGGCAAGGGGTAAGAAAAACTTGTCCCATTGTGTGGACATTACTACTCAGCAGTGAAAAGGAATATAGTCAATAATGGGACAGAAACTCAAAAGTGCAGCGAAAGGGAACTGACAAGAAAGGCACCCAAGGGAACTTCTAGGGAGGAAATCTAACTTGTGTTGGTAACTACAAGGGCATATAAACCGGTCAAAATTCATCAAACATATGTTTAAATGGCTAAATTTTAATGTATGTAAAGTATATCTCAAAAGGCTTGATTTAAAAAAAAAAATCAGTGCATCTCAACTATTAAGAACATAGATTTTGGACTCATGAGTTTGACCCCTAGTTCTACCACTGGTAACTGTGTCACTCTAGGAAAGTCAATAAAAGGGGGAGGGTGGATGGCTATTCTAAGTTTAGCAAATCACCCATTTGAGCACATTGTCAAATACAAAGACAAGAGGGCCTACCGTTCAAATTTCATTCGTTGCCCCAGTAAGAGCAATAGGTGAAGCAATAAACATTTCTTGAGTGTGTAGGGGTTAGGACAAATTGCCCCAAGACGCACCACTTTGGCAAGGGGATTATTTTGAGCTGAAAACAATCAAAGTCTAAAAGACACAAGAAGAAACTGTGACCTTTCTCCTAACTGCCTAAAAGAATTTAGATAGAGGATCTGCTTCAGGGAGAGAGTTATGATCATAGATAACTATAGTATAATATGAACTAGGCATGGTAGACAAGGAAGAACCTAACAAAGCCTATTTGATCAAAGTCTTCTCTATGTCCCATTGCTTCTGTATGGCCCAGCAAATATTGGTTTACCAAACATTTACTCTTTTTTTTTTTAACTTTCCCATGAATTACTGTCCTTCCCTTTAAAGTCCTAGACCCATACCTCCTTCTCCTTAGTTGAGATGACATGTATACCTCATTTTGCCTGTCTTTAGAATTTCATGTTTATGTGGACTCCCCATATGTAATTATATTTGATTTTTCCTATTAATCTGTTACATGTCGATTTGATTCTTAGACCAGCCAGAAGAATCTTGAAAGGTAAAGGAAAAGTTTTCCTCCTCAATAAGTGCTTCCTATTCTTAGGCGTGTGGTAGGCCCTACAGATGTCTCATTTGGTCCTAATAAATACTCTAAGAGGTGGCCATTGTTCCTCTAGCTTTGAAATGTAGAAATCTCCCAGGAAACAGTAGCTTGGCCAAAGTTATTTAGAGAGTGAACATAGAGCCCAAGGTCCTTGCAGGGGTGAGAGAATGTCACCTTAGACCCACCTTCAGTGATCTAGGAGGAAACCTGAGGGTCCTCACAGGAAATTTTCCAAAAGGCAGCACTTAAACACAGGTGATCTAATAGATTATTTTAAATGCACACAATAGGGAGTGCCTGGGTGGTTCAGTCGGTTGAATATCTGACTCTTGATTTCAGCTCAGGTCGTGATCTCAGAGTTGTGAGATCAAGCCCCACATCAGGCTCTGTGCTCACTGGGGGGTCTGTGAGATTCTTACCCTCTCCTTCCAGCCTTCCCCCCCGCTTCCTCTCTCTCTCTCTAAAGTAAATAAATTTTTTTTTAAAGAAATCAACTTTAAATGCACACAAATGAACAGTTATTATTTTGCTTTTATTGTATTCATCATTAAGGTTACTATGTTAAGTCTATTCAGGCTGCTGTAACAAAATATCACAGACTGGGTAACTTATAAACAACATAAATTTACCTCCCCCAGTGCTGGAGGCTAGAAATCTGAGATCAGGGGGCCTGCATGGTCAGGTGAGAGCCCTCTTCCAAGCTGCAGACTATTTCATAGATCCTGACAAGGTGGTAGGGGACGAGGGAGCCCTCTTCAGCATTAATCTCATTCATGACAACTCTGCTCTCACTACCTAACCACTTCCCCAAGACTCCACCTCCTCATACCATCACCAATGGGCTTTAGAATAGTGACAGTGGTTTTCTGTTTGTGATAAATTAAATTGCCTTTCTAAAATAAGTTTTAGTTTTTAAATAAATCAAATTAAAACTATGAAGGAACTGACAGGATGGACACTACTTAGATATCTCAAAATTGTCAAGGGGATTTGGAAATGACTGAAGTTGAGAAAGGCTGAGTCGGCCCAAGTAGACAAAGGCTAGGGCCCCAAGATACCAGGAAGATGGGCCGGGGAGGCAGAGAGGATGCTGGCTGGGGCTACAGCAACCTTAGACAGACTGAGAAGAGAGTTTATATTCATGTCAGTGCTAACTCCCATTTGAGTGATGTCAGGACAGCTAGGGGCAAAACCTGGGCCTTGGAGAAGGAATAAAAATGGGGAAGGAAGACTGGCAAGAGGGAGAAAAATCAGGGGAAGATAGGAAGAGAGCTAGAGCACATGATACGGATAGGGTATCTATCAATGCCAGACCAGAAACCAGTGCTATTATTTTTCAACTCCAGCGAGGACAGCTTTGTAGGGAAAGCCAAAACAGCGTAAAGCTTTTCTTAGAATCTCTTTTCCTCTATGAACGAAGGAAAATCCAGCTGTAAAATGATCATTTGCAGAAACAAAAGAATTAAAATAATGAATCTTCTTGTACTTTCAACTTCACTCTGTTACTGTTACAGGTGGCTTTTGGAGATGAGACAAGAGACAATAGAATAATTATTCATAGAAAAAAAACAATGATGCTCTGCAAATTTAAACCCATTGCCTCTTACATCAGGCATTGTATTTCTTAAGCAAAGTCTTTGCAGAGCACCTCGATGGCACACATGATATATTCTTCTTAAACCCAGGACTGATTTGTTTGTTTGTTTTTCTAGTCTCATATCAAAACTAATCCTTAGGGGATTTTAAAAATGGTTATAGAATTTATTCTATGCCATGTTTTCTTTCCTGTTTCTCTCAGCAGTTCTAGCATGTTCTAACTTAAGATTTGGTCAAATTAACTTCTAAGCAAAACCCTTAAATTCTAATCTAATGCCTATACCACCATCAGCTCTCAAACACACACTGTTTGTGCCTAGGTTCTCAGTAGAGATGTCCTAGAAGGTTCCTATATTCACCTTTGGAATGAAAGTTCTTATACTGCTATAGAAATTCCTATATTCACCTAAGGAAGGATCAAGAGGAAGGGAAGTTAAAAAGCCTTTCTAGATCTGCAAATTAGTCTGAAGGATGGAAAGCCAGGAGAGTAGGGATAGAACAATGAGACGTGGTCAGACATCACAGTCAGACAAGGACCCGACCCGGAGAAAGAAGTAGATAACCCACACCCTACAGTGAAACCTCTGGGGGAAGAGAAAAGAGTTCACAAACCAGGAAACTGTAGATCTGGAGAATGATGGTAGTTCTGGAGAATGCTTGATTCAAATGGACACTGAATGAAGGTTTGCTGATTGAATTAGTAAATATATGAATGATGAGGGCCCATGGCAGTCTCAAGAGAGAGAAAGTAGGAGCTGATCACGCAGAAGCCTATCCTTATGCTTCTCCAGTCTCAGTCAAAGATATGTTCAAGGACAGAGGATACATCAGGTACCTTAGCTCCCTTGTCCAGACCTATTTATTAGATCAATATGGGACATGGCATCTCTCCTCCTACATTGTACAATAAAGACCATATAATCTCCAAGGACCTCCTAAGATTAAAGAATTTGAAACTCTCTAAGAGGAATAGAGGTGTGAATGTGATATATGATAACTTCCATAAGAACTTCCATAAGTTGGGACGCCTGGATGGCTCAGGTCATGATCCCAGGGTTCTGAGATCAAGTCCCGCATCAGGCTCCCTGCTTAGCAGGGAGCCTGCTTCTCCTTCTGCCTGCTGCTCCCCCTGTTTGTGCTCTCTCTCTCTCTCTGACAAATAAAATGAATAAAATCTTAAAAAAAAAAAAAAAAGAACTTCCATAAGTAAAAAATGCCCCAAGAATTGGTCTGGTTATTATCATAGCATCCATTGCTTAATGGAATATTTATTGAGAGGTTACTCCCCACCTTATGGTTGATGCAGGACACATGTTTGGTCCTAAACTGTTGTGTGCAGGCAGAAAAAACTGGGCGAAGAGCCAGGAAACATGAATCTGAGCCTTGGCTAAGACACTCAGTGACTTTGAAAAAGGGCATTCCAAGTGGAAAATAACTTGTGAGCCATCCCGGAGAGATAAGAAACACCATATGAGTTCAAGAAAGTTCAAGAAGCATGGTGTTCAACAGAAGTGTCAGGCAGACATGGCAAGGTTTTAGGTTGATATGCAGTAAGTGCTCAGGAAATATTTGTTGAATGAATGAATGAGAAGTAAGCAGAAACAGATCACAGAAGACCTCATATTCATTCTATACTCAAAACCTGGGTTTACCTTGTAGGTAGTAGAGAATCACCAGTGGGAGAGAACTTTACTCAGACTTAAGTTGTAACTGGGTGCTATGCTATATGAAAAATTAATGTAGGGGGGAGCAAGAAATGAGACAGAAAGGCTAGCCAAAATAGACAATGGTCCTAGAACGGGAGAAGAGCAAATGACTTGGAGAAATCAGAGCTAAAAGAGCATTTGGCAAATGGTTAGATGAGGAGAGTTAAGTAGAAGAAAACTTAAATCATGGCCTTTTAGGTGATAAGGTGCTTGACGGTAGCACTGATTTTTATAGAAAGTGCATGAAGAATAAATGTAGAAGGGAAACTGGTAAGTTTGACTTTAGATATGTTGAGTGGAACATCCAGTGGAAATTAAGCATTTGAATTAACATTAACATAATAAATACAACTTAAATAAACACTTATTGAGACGTTCTCATAAGCCAAGAGGTATTCTAAACTCCCTACATATGTGAATTCATTTAATCCTCACAACAGCCCCAGGCAGGAGGGAAGGAAAGTAAGATACAGAGAGTTTAAGTAACTTCCCAAAGTTCTCAAGCTGCTAAGTGGCAGAGTCAGTCTCAAACTCAGAATTTCTGGCTCCAAATTCCACTTTCTCAACCTCTGTGCAACTGGACATGTATTTGCCCTTTAATGAGGGCCCAGAGCCCTCCCTCTATATCTTCTTATAGAAACAGAACTCAAACATATAATCGAATTAGTCCCCCCACTGTCCTTATCCACAAGGAATATATTCAAGACCCACCGTGTATGCCTGAAACCATGGGCAGTATCCTGTGTATGCAATGTTTTTTCCCATACATCTATACCTGTCATGAAGTCTGTTTTATAAATTAGGCACAGTACGAGATTAACAACAATAACTAATAATAAAATAGAACAGTTAGAACAATATACTATAATAAAGTTATATCGGGGCGCCTGGGTGGCTCAGTGGGTTGGGCCGCTGCCTTCAGCTCGGGTCGTGATCTCGGGGTCCTGGGATCGAGTCCCGCGTCGGGCTCTCTGCTCGGCGGGGAGCCTGCTTCCCTCTCTCTCTCTCTCTGCCTGCCTCTGTCTACTGTGATCTCTCTCTGTCAAATAAATAAATAAATCTTAAAATAAATAAATAAATAAATAAATAAAGTTATATGAATGTGATCTCTCTCTCTCCTCAAAAATACCTTATTGGGGGCACCTGGGTGGCTCAGTGGGTTAAAGCCTCTGCCTTCAGCTCAGGTCATGATCTCAGGGTCCTGGGATCAAGCCCCACATTGGGCTCTCTGCTCAGCGGGAAGCCTGCCTCCTCCCCTCTCTGCCTGTCTCTCTGCCTACTTGTGATCTCTGTCAGTCAAATAAATAAATAAAATCTTTTAAAAAAAATACTTTATTGTACTATACTTACCCTTGTTCTTGAGATGATATAAGATGATAAAATGCCTACATGATGAGATGAAGGGAAGGGAATGACATAAGCATTGTGACACAGTGTTAAGCTACTACTGACCTTCTGACAATACATGAGAAAGACGATCATCTGCTTCCTGGACCACGGGTAACTGAAACCACATAAAGGAAGTCTGTGGTTAAGGAGGGACTACTGTAAAGGGATGATTTTATTTTTTTAAGCACACAAAATGTGAGAATTCCAACCATCAGACTGAATAGTATTATTGCTGGTGATTTCGCACAGTCAAACCTCAATCTACATTTTAATATACATCTGGTCTCCAAAGCAAACAAGATATGCTATTTTTGTATTCATCTGTCACGTGATAATTCTTTATATAATTTATTTAGAGAAAATTAAATAGCATCTGTCATTTGTTAAGTAGAGAAAAGATAAAATCAGTCTTTATATCTATTATAAATATTACAGAACATATTAAAATACATTTCAATAAAATCTTTAATCCTATACCTCTAAAATTGATTTTTTGAGCTTAAAATTAACGTTTTGTACTTACTTTGTAAAAATAATACAATGATTTTTTTTAACTCCTGAGAGGGTTCATGAAATTATATATTACTATGAAATGGATTTGAGACTAAAAAGGTCAGAAAGAAAAAAATTTGTATAAATAAATAAAAAATTAAAAAGTCAATAACTACTGCTTGGCACCAAGGTATAATTTCTGCCACTTCAAGACATTTCAGAATCAAGAGACCTCCACGAACAACTACAATAAGAAAAAAAAAAAAAAATCTGAGATCTTTTCCATTCCAAGGTTTGTGGTGGAGGGTTCACTTAGCTTGAATCCCTTACGGCACAACTAAGCACCAGAGGGATACCACTCGAGACTTGGTGGACATGCTCACCTGACGAGCTTCTCTGTTAGAAGCTCCATGCTATTTTCATTTGGCTTTAATCCTTGATAGATCAAGACATAGCTCTCTTTGAAAAGCCAGGTTTAATAGAATGCACACAGGACACATTCTCAGAAATGGAAGAAAACAATTTTACTTCCTTTCCTAGTTACCTAAGACTCTAGAACTTACTGTAACTTCAGCAGGGGCCAAAAGAAAGGTCTTTCCTCTTGAACTTTGGTCCTTCCTTTTGTTTCCATGAATTTTCTCCCTCTTTCTGGCTATGGTATAAGTTTTTTTTCTCCCTGAGATTCAGCCCTCAAAGGAAAGCTGAACTCACCCAAGGTAATGGAGTGATCTGAAGAGCTCATTTGTGACTACTGAACACTTGAAATATGGCTACAATGACCAAGAAATTAAACTTTCAATTGCAATTGCATTTGATTTCAATTTATTTAACTTTAAAACTTAAACTGAATTTAGTTGTTGATGAATTTCTGAGTATGTCTGGAATTACTTGGGTTGTTCAACCTATTTTTTTTCAACTGTGAATCATTTGAAATCTAAATGCACAGCAAATATTTTCAATGAAAATTCAGTCTCCAAAATGAGATGTGCCATAGGGGTTAAATATACTCCAGATTTTGAAGGTTTAGTACAAAAAATGTAAAAGTTCTCAATAATTTTTTCATTATTAATTTTTTATGTTGATTACATATTGAAATGATAATATTTGGGTTATGATGGGCTCAATAATTTATATTATAAAAAATAATTTCACATTTCTTTAACTTTTTAATGTGGCTACAAGAACATTTTAAAATTATTTATTTATTTTAGAGAGAGAAGCATGAGCAGGAGGGACAGAGGGAGAGGGAGAGAGAATCTCAAGCAGACTCCCCACTAAGTGTGGAGCCCGACATGGGGCTCGATCCCAGGACCCTGAGATCATGACCTGAGCTGAAACCAAGAGTCAGACACGTAACCCACCGCACTACCCAGGCACCCCTACTGGAACATTTTAAATTATATGTGTGGTTCACATTATTCCTACCCACTGGTGCTAGTCTACAGCATGGGCTTTGATGTCAGAGAGAATCAGCTCCCCTCATTGGCTGATCGTACTACCTTAAGCAAGCTACTTAACCTCTTCAAGCCTGTGTTCACTCATCCGTAAACTGGGGGACATTTATTTTACTCTTTTCTGAATAGGCCTGTAGTGAATTTAACATGAGGCAGTGAACAAAAACTTACCATAGAGCCTGGCTCATAGCAAAATATTCTGTAAATGTTCACTGTTACTATTGTTGTTGTCATTTTTCGCCAACTATCATCCAAATGTTTAGCCAAAGAGTGCCTTAAAATAATAAATGTTAGTCACCTATGGTTGACTAGTATCTCACAGATAAAGTAACCTCATTTTCCAAAATAAAAAGAGGGACTTAATGTCAGATATAGGAGTTTTTCTCACATTTTTAGTTTTTTCACATGAAAAATCATATTTTTTTAGTTTATGGAATGCTTTTATTTAAAACAGTAAAAGTGCTTGAAACCCAGACTTCCCTAGAAAATCCAGGGTGTGAGGTTTATGTGTAAAAAATATTAGTGCACAATATCTCAAAAGCCCAAACTCAGCAGTCCTCCATTTAGATTCAGTTTTGAAGGCTAACGTTTTATTTATATCCATTTCTTTTCTGGCCAGGATTAAAAAGACCAAATAAATAATGTGGATATACATTAGGAACTTTTGCTTCCAGAAAGATGGAGATGTGCTTTTCCTTATTCTTCCTGCTAAGTAAAACTAAAAACTCTGGTTCTTATATATAAAACAAACTCTGAGAATTTTCAGAGTAAGATTCTGGAAGTTTTCAGAGTAAGACTCCGAAAGGTAGAAAGAAGAAAGACCACTAGGGACCTTGCTAAGATGCATAGTCAAACAACTGAAAACTAAAGACAAAAAAATCTTAAAAGCAGAAAGAAAGAAATGACACTTTACCTATAGGGGAAATAATGATTCTAGTAATAGCAAATTACTCATCAGAAATCATGGCAGTCAAGGAAGTAGCCCGACATCCTTCTGCCAACCCAGAATTCCGTATCCAGTTCAAAATAAAAAAGAAAACAGGAGTGGCTACATTAATATCATATAAAGTAAACTTCAGAGCAAAGAAAATTATCAGAGATGAAGACATTATTACATAATTATAAAAGGGTCAATCCACCAAGAAGACATAATTATCCTAAATGCGTATGCAACAGAGTGACCAGATAAATGAAGCAAAACCTGATAGAACTGGAAGAATAGGCAAATCCAGAATTACAGTTGCAGACTTCAATACCCTGTTCTCTGGACAACTAACGGAACAACTAGGCATGAAATCATCAAGGATACAGAAGACGCAGTAACACTGTTACCCAACAGAAACGAATTGACATTTACAGAATAATCCACCCAATAATAGCAGAACACACGCATAGAGCATATACTCAGAGACCATATCCTGAGTCGTAAAACCTACCTTGACAAGTGTAAAAGAATTGAAATTCACAGTGTGTTCTTGAACCACATGCAATTAAATTAGAAACCAACAACAGAAAGATAACAGGAAAATCTCCAAACACTTGGGAACCAAACAATACATTTCCAAAGACCCTGTGGGTCATAAGGAAGTTTCAAGAGAAATGGTTTTAAAATACATTCAACTGAATGAAAATGAAAATTCACTATATCAAAATTTGTGGGAGACAGCCAATGCAGTGCTAATGGGAAATCTGTAGCACTTACGGTAACATTCATAAAGATGAAAAGTCTCAAATCAACCACCTAAGCTCCCACCTCAAGACATTTTTTTTAAAGCAAAATAAACCCAAAGAAAGCAGAAGAATGAAATAACAAAGAAAAGAGCAGGAGTCAATAAAATTGAAAACAAAAATAGAAAAAAAAAAATTCCCTGGAATAAAAGGCTGACTCCTTTAAAAGATCACCCGACAAAACTCTAGCAATGCTGATGAAGAACAAAATGAGAAAGAAAAAAAAAAAACCAAATTACCAATATCAGGAATGAAATGGGATATTGCTACAGACACTGTGGACATCAAAGTAATAACAGAATGTTGCAAACAATTCTACATACACAAATTTGAGGACCTAGATGAGATGGACCAATCCTACAAAAAGCACACACTACCACAACTCATCCAGTATGAAATCAATCCTTTGATTAGCCCTGTAACTATTAAAGAAATTGTATTTATAATTTTAAAACTGCTGAAAAGAAATCTCCAGACTCAGATGGTTTCATTGGAGAATTCTATCAAACATTTAAAGAAAAATTAACACCAAGTCACACAATCTCCTCAAAAAAAAAAAGAACAGCAGATGAAAGAATAAATCAGTTCTTCGTTCATTTACCTTGCCCTCTTTGCTCCACTGCAGCTACCTCCTTTTACTTCTGGAACATACGAGCCACCTTCTCCACGCAGAAGAACAAATCGCGTGGGTGGCTCAGTGGGTTGAGGCCTCTGCCCCGGGTCCTGGGATAGAGCCCTGCGTCGGGCTCTCTGCTCAGCAGGGAGCCTGCTTCCCTTCCTCTCTCTCTGCCTGCCTCTCTGCCTGCTTATAATCTCCTGTTTGTTGAATAAATAAATAAAATCTTAAAAAAAAGAAGAAGAAGAAGAAATCCATGCTGCTGCCTTTGCTCAGGGTGCTTCCCCATCATGTTCCCTTTCACGCTCCCAGATTCATGCCCATTCACCCCCGACATCTCAGCTTATATAGCTCATGTGTTATTTCCTCAGTGAAGTCCAGAGTGGGGGGAGGGCCCTGCCTTATGCACACACAGCCCCTGCTATGTTTTCTCTCTGTGGCACTTACTGCAAATTTTGTTCACTATTTGCAATGAATTATCTAAGGTCCAAGGCTTCTTCAACTAGTCTAGGCTGTACACTATAAACTGTATGAGGACAGGATACCAGACTCCTTCATTTACTCTCTATCTATGGCTTGGAGCCCAGTCCCTGGGATCCAGACAGCAGTAGGCCAGTATTTATTGGGCAAATATTCAGTCAAGGTCCTGCAGAGAAACAGAACCAATAGGATGTGTGTGCACAGACAGACAGACACACACACACACACACACACACACACACTTAACTATCCAAGGTGGGGGAGGGAGGAGGGATTGATAAGGAATTGGTGTAGGTGATCAGGAAGACTGATAAATACCAAGATCTGCAGAGTGAGTCAGCAAGCTGGAGACCCAGAAAAGCCAATGGTACAGTTCTAGTGCAAGTCAAAAGGCCAGCAGGCCCAAGACCTGGATAGAGCAGATGTTCAGTTCAAGTCTGAAGGCAGGAAAAAGCCAATGTCCCAATCCAAAGGCAGTGAGGCAGGCAGAATACTTTCTTCTTCAAAGGGTCAGACTTTTCGTTCTATTCAGGCCTTTAGCAGATTGGATGAAGTCCACTGACATTAAGACAGATAAACTGACTGGTCTACCAATTGAAATGTTAAATTTCATCCAAAATAAAAACATCTCTCACAAAAACATCCAGAAAAATGTTTGACCAACTCTCTGGGCACCCTGTGGCCCAGTTAAGTTGACATACAATTAGCTATCACATTGAGTTAATAATAACTGAATAATGGGGGGGAAATGGTTTGTTTGTGCAATTAATCTATCAAGTGTCACAGACTATCACCAAAGTTTACTTTTTTCTTTTGGCTGAAAATTATACAGCACCTAATTTATCAGTGAACTCATAGTCATTAGCTGGGCTGGGGTCTTGAAAGATAACTCTAAATGAGTATTTTTCTTTGTGTCTATTAGCTCTATCTTTCCAACAACTTTGTAAGGCTAAGAGAGGTTATATAACATGTCCAAGACCACACAGCCAGATATGGGCAAAGATATGACTGGGGTGTCTGAGTGCCTCAGTCATTTAAGTGTCTGCCTTTGGCTCAGGTCATGATCCCAGGGTGCTGGGATCGAGCCCCAAACTGGGCTCCCTGATCAACGGGAGTCTGCTTCTCCCCCTCCCTCTGTTGCTCCCCCTGCTTGTGCTCTAATAAAACAAAATAAAATGAAATGACAGAAAACTAAATTTGTCTTCATAGCTCGAGATTTTATGACTTTTAAGAGCTTCCCTTTAAGAAAACACAAACAATACAATTTCCCAAAGCTGAACAACAATGTGTAGCTCAGCCATTTTTTGAGCAAGTTATTTAACCTCCTCAGGATCCAGTTTCCTCATGTGTTAGAAAAGAATAAAAGCACCCCCCCCCTTTAAGGAGTTGCTGGAGGATTAATGGAGCTGTAGAATTTAGCATGCTACCTAGACATCACAGATGCTCAGTAAATGTTAACTTGTAATATCTATCGCTTGAATTCCATTGGCTCCTACTGGCATCTGCTCTTGCAGGCTTCCAAACTCCTGTAAAATCCTTTGGGAATATTTCTGCTCACATGTGTTCAAAATTCAGTCCACTAGCCACAACTGCCTCATGGCACCTGCAGTCCTCTTCCTCTCCATCATGGCTGGCCCCCAACACACCACGTACCTATACACATGTACACATATTCCACCCTTCATAAAACAGTTCCTTATGCTCCAGGAGTCCCCCAGGACCTGACCAGGGATCATTATCTGACCTTTTTCCTTTCTTCCTCTTCTGAGCAGACCCTTTCAACCCAAGCAACCCTCGGAGAAAGGAGAAAGGGGCAGGGCTTGCTTCTCGAGGAAGACTGTCTCTTCTCCACAGTATATTCTTGTCCTAGATTAACTGACCATGCAAGCATGGGTTTATTTCTGGGCTTTATATTTTATTCCACTGATCTATGTGTTTATTTTTGTGCCAAAATTGTGTGTATTTTAAATTTGAAAAAAAAAAATTGTGGGAACCTAGCTTCTTATCTTTTGGGGAAAAATTCCAAATTGGCTTCTCCTGAGTTGATCTTGATAAATGTTCTGCTTTCCATACATGGCAGGGCAGGTGCTGGGGCCTGTTTTTCCAGCCATGGTGACAGATTTGCAGTGGTTATCCACATCCTATCACCTGTTCCAAGGGCAGGTCAAGAGAACATTTTTTACTATGACGGCCAGGTTAGAGTACAGGTTGAGACCAGGAAGCAACGGAAAACAGACCGAACAATAAGGAGGTTGAACCTTTGGCCTTTCTCAACAGGGCCCTTGGCCTCAGACTTTCACCTCTGCCATATGGCCACACTGCATGTGGTTGGCAGTCACTTCAAACACAATGACCAAAACTTCAGGTTAACCAATTGAGTGTCCTCATTGCTGTTTTGTTCCAATGGATTTCAAAACAATTTCAATTCTTATACTCATCTCAATGTGAAAATAAGAATTTATCTCTTAACAACTATCCATGAAAAATAAAACAACAGCCATATTTAAGGGAAAGTATTGCTGGCAGGTTGGGCTCCCTAGAAAACAGGCTCAGAGATGGAGAATTACATGCAAGAGGTTTACTGGGGAAATGACCTAGGTATCAACACCTGTGTGGAAACAAAGCGGTCCACGGAGGCAAAGGGAGAAACTGAGCTGCAGGGCAGTCACAGCAAAGACCTCAACTGATCCCTTTGGGAGTTCTGGAGCTGGGATGGCCCTGGAGAGATGTCCCGAAATAAGGCAAGGAGGCTGAAACTTTCTACCCCACATTAGCCAGTCATGGGATTTTTGACTGCTCCTAGGAAATGGTCATGATCTTGAACTATGTGGCTTTTCTTCACCAGCACTGGGGGAGTAGGAGGACACAGGTGTGAGCTGTCAGCCAGAAGTGGGCATTCAGGCAGCACACCCCAGTGCCAACCACAATGAGAATTACATATCTTTTCACTCTCTCCAGGGAAATGTCTATGTACACCCAGCAGACAATAAAGATGACTTCCTAAACGAAGAGTGGACTATTAAAAAAAGAAAGAAAAAAAATCATGAACCATGGAACTTTTTACCAGAGGTAAGATTTCATGTCACTGCCAAGACAGTGCAGCATCTTATACTCAGCACAAAACATCCCAGCTTCCCCTCTGCCCCAAATTAAAAACAGCCCAGCCCTGAATCTCGTGCAAGTTATCCACTCTCTCTGCCCCTACCCAGCACTCAAAAGTATTTTCACAAATGCCAGTGACTACAAAGTAATATGCATTTCATACAAGAGAACCTACTACACTTGCTCCATGTGACTTCTGCATATTAGCTTATATATGACTGCCAATGGATGGAATGAACAGAGGAAGAAAAATTTTATATGGATATCTTTTTTTGTTTGTTTTTTTTGGGGGGAGGGGGAAGAGTGCATGAGTGCATGGGTGAGCAGGGGAAGGGGCAGAGGGAGAGGGAGAAAGAGAATCCCAAGCTAGATCTATGCCCAGCATGGAGCCCAACACAAGATCCAATCTCACAACCCTGAGATCATGATCTGAGCCAAAATCAAGAGTTTGATGCTTAACTGACTGAGCCACTCAGGTGCCCCTGCATGGAAATCTTTATGACGGACAAATGGTCTATTATTGGGTCTGTCTTTTTAGCAGAGCTTAAAGGTCAAATTGTTGTTTTATCATGACATCTTCATGCTTTGTGCAAGCTAGAGACTCTCCTGAAGGATTACCCAATGGAAGAAAGAAATTGTTAGGACCTGGAAGAACTTCTGCATCTCATACTGAATGTTAAGAAACCATGTGTCTCTTCATTTACAATGAGGAGAGTTAGCCTTCTATTCAGTTATGGTATGATCATTTTAAATGACATTTAAAAATATATAGAGTGTAAATTTGGAGGGTGAGGATCAGGGAGAAAGGAGTAGGGCTTGCTTCTCACAAGGAGTTTCCAAAAGTGGACAGATAAAATGTTGACCTGTCAACATGTCAACCCCAGGGTAGTGACTTCAGAGAAAGCTGTGGGGAAAGCAAGTTCTGTATGTACATCTATCTGATGTGACATCGATGGTCACACCCTCGACAAGGTGGGTGGATGGCAGAACCTATTTGAGGTGTTTTCTCAAATTCCTTGACCTCATCTATACACCCAAACCCAGGTTAATTAACCTGACAATATTTGTAAGTCTAAATCTCCATGGAAATTTAAAAAAAGAAGAAGAAAGAAAGAAAAAGAAGAGGAAGAAAGAAAGAAAAAAGATCAAAATGCAGGTGAAACTCAAGGGCAGGGGGAGTAAACCCACTTAGCAAATAATCAGGTCATCATCAGGGTCCTGCAGTTTCTTTTTTCCTTAATATCCTTGAGCCTGGTTTGTGGGCTGAAAATGGCCGGGTTCTTCTGGCCCTTCCAACTAATTTCTTTCAGAGGCTCTATCTGATCCCTTGCACATAGCCCCAGCTGTCTGCCTTCCTGAGGTAAACACATTCCTGAAAGGTTATATGTGAACACAATGTTTGTAAAACAAATAATAGTTCTCCACTGACTTTCATTCTGATCTGAAAACACTGATCCATAGTGTTTTTTATCATCACTTCTAATCTCTCTCTTGTGACAAATGAGTCACCCATAAGGCGAAGAATTCTTTTTTAAAGTAAGCAAATGTCCCACCTATTTTGTTTTCATCAAAAGAGGCACCTAAAAATGATATGGGCTTGTGGTCCCAAAGAAATCCAACCTGAACTCACCTCCTTGCCCGCAGCTAACAGCTTGGACAATGCAAACTTCCTTCTCTACTGTGCTGAGTGCCCCCATCTTTGGCTGTACTGGTCTGCTAGGACTGCCTTAAAAACACAGACTGGGTGGCTTAAACAACAGAAATTTCAATTTATTATCTCACAGTTCTGGAGGCTAGACATCCAAGATCCAGGTGTAGGCAGGACTGGTTTCTTTGGAGGTCTCTCTCTCACTTGTAGTTGGCCATCTTCCCCCTATCTTCACATGGTCTTCCCTCTGTGCTTCTCTATATCCAAATTTCTTCTTCTCACAAGGACACCCACCATAATGGATTCGGACCTACCTATATGACCTCATTTTACCTTAACTACTTCTTTAAATACAGTCACATCCCCAGGTACTGAGGTTAGGACCTCAACATATGAATTCTGGTGGAACACGATTTAGCCCATAGCATTAGCTAAATAAAAAATATATTTGAATATCCTTCTGCATAAGAAGAGAGAGGGAAAGATCATTTATAAATATCTTCCTAAGTTAGGAATGACTCCGTACAAAAGTTAGCTTCTTTTGGGCATCTCATCTCTTCCCTTCTCTGGATAACCGTAATGCAGGGGTTCCCAAACTGGATGGTGTAGCAGAATCACCTGGACTGCTGAGTAAACACTGATCACCTGCCCCCCGCTCCAGAGTTTCTGGTCTACAAGGCCTGGGGTGACCCTGAGAATTTGCATTTCTAAGAGGGGGTGCTGTAGACTACACATGGAAAACCACCGTAGGGCTGCACAATTATGGGTATCATCTTACATCTCCCCTCCCACTGTTGCCTTCCTGAGCACTTTGATGGCATTCTCTCTCTCTCTCTCTCTTTTTTAAATTTTATTTTTTTATTTGAGAGACAGAGAAAGAAATCACAAGCCAGTGGAGGAGGGGAGGTGCTGAGGAGAGGGAGAAGCAGACTCTCTGCTGAGCAGGGAGCCCAACATGGGGATCCATCTCAGGACCCTGAGATCATGATCAGAGCCAAAGGCAGACGCTTAACCAACTGAGCCACCCAGGTGCCCCAATGGCATTATCTCTTGAGCACCCCCCGGCACACTCATAGTCTAGCAAGCAGAAAGACGACCGTTGTCCTTATTTTAGAGAGGAGGCAAGTCCAGCTCAGAATGGTTTCGGGCTTGCTCAGTGTTGCACAGTTAATTAATGGCACAGCCATCTGTTGGTCTTGTTCTCTCCACTAACCTGCAACCATCAGGATCAGAGAGAAAATAGAATGAAAGATAACTGGGTTTTTCCCAGTATATAAAAAAATCACTACTAAGAATGATAATGGTTATTCTCTGCTAAGTGTTCATTATTTCCAGGCGCTACTGTGTTCACTTCTACTATGCAATTTAATTCACTCAACCATAAGAAATAGGTACTATTATTAATGCCCACTTTACAGATAAGGAAATTGAGGCTCACGGGGTTTAAAAAACATGTCCAAGTTCACATAATAAAAAAAATCAGTGAAGCCTGGACATAAATCTGGATGAGTCTGATCATGGAACCTATGTTCTTAGATACTACTCTTGTAGAAGGGGAATCGATGGCCTTTTCTAAACTCTCACTGCCCTTCGGTTCCTGGTAATCTGTGTCAAGAGCTGGGCTTTGTGATGAGAATGGAGATGAGCAGAGAGAGTGAGCTGCTAACCCAATGTCAAAGCTGGTGGTAGAGGCAGGTGGGTAGACCTCCCCAATAAATGAAGGATGGGAGCCGGGGGACACAAGGGTCTGGAAACTTCCTTGTCTCACACAAAGGTAACTAGGTGGTAAGTTTTGCTGTAATTTTAATGAATGAATCAACCTTCCCTTACTTCTGAATGCTTGCTTAGTATCACTCCCTCCCTTTTCCTTACATATAATGTCTAGTCTACCTTTTTCCATAGCCTGTCTTCCTTTACCCACCGCTCCCAGTTCCTTTAAAGTTTCTGAGGGCAGGGGTTTTGAGAGCTAAAAAGGCTACATGGACATTTCACCTATAGTGGGTTTTCTTCATTTCTCTCCTTCCCTCCCTATAAGAGGCACCACAGAACTCATCGTTAGGCTAATAGGTAAGCTCAGGCTTTGTGGGTGGCCTCCCAGGTAAATACTTTATTTGGTTCCCATGACATATCCCTTCTCAGATTCTCGGAGTCTGTGACTCGTGTGTTTGGCATTCCCATATCTGCTCTCTTGGTTGCCTACCTCCTAATGAAAGCATTACCTGGCACAGATAAAGAGTTAACTGAATAAGAGGAAACCTTTTCTGATACCTCCTCTGAGCCAGGATGTGTGCTAGTGATTAATACATGCTTCTCCACCATGCTTTCCCAGCACATCCCTGAGATGGGTATCATTCGTCTTTACAGAAGAGCAAGGACGGGGGTTACAGAAGACCTAGACCACACAGCCTCTCCGTAGCAGCACCAAGATGCAGACCTGGGTCTTCCTCACTCTGTCGCCCATCTCTTTCCTCCATTTATCCTACAGAGACGTTGTTTCACCGGCCACTGCAAAGGCGACTCTGACCCCCACCACTACTCCTCTTGGGCATTTGAGTATATTCTGCAGTCCCTCTTCCGGGCAGAGAGGAAAGCCCAAATCCTCAGGGACTTTACAATACCAGAGGATCATTCAACTCCTTCCAGTTCAACAAGTACTTGTTGACTACTCAGTGCCTCCCTTTGCACTGGAATCAACAGCTCAAGTCCCATGGTCCGTAGGGAAGATAGGTGTTCTGGACTGAATGTTTGTGTCCCTCAAAATTCATATGTTGAAGCCCTAACCAAAGCGAAGATATCTGAAGTCCTAGGAGACCTTTGGGAATACAGATGTGGATGGAGTCATGAGGGTGGGCCTTCGTGATGTGATCAGTGCCCTTAAAAGAAGAGGAGGGCTCTCCTTCTTGAGTACACAGGAGAGGTCAGGTGAGGACACGGTGAGAAGGCAGCCATCTACAAGCCAGATGGGAACCCCTATCAAGAACTGAATCTGCTGGCACCCTGATCATAAACTTCCCAACCTCCAGAACCATAAGTAAATGTTAGTTGCTTAAGCCACCCAGTCTATGGTATTTCGTGATAGCAGCCCTTGACCAAGACATGGGGAGAGTGGGAATGTCAGGCCTGCAGGTGATTCAGTTCCCAGGCTGGGTCCTTGGGGCGGATACAAGAGCAGCTGATGAAGGGAGAGCTCTCTGATGTACCGTTTGGAAGTGGGCTACCTCTGGAAGTAGCGAATTATGTCACTTTCACCTGGGAAGTCATGCCCCTCCCAACCCTTTGCCATTACAGAGGAAGTTCACAGGAGGAAAATAGTTGCTGACCACCCAAGAGAGCTCTCCGAGAGGGGTTTCTGAAATCTCTGTGATGTGTTTATTTAATAACTAACATAATATTTTCTATGTTAATTGCATATTAGAAGGTGAAAGACTTCATAAAAATAAGGAATTGGCTGTTAACCAGACTCCTGCATTCAAATCCTGCCTCCACCACATACCAGCTGTGTGTCCTTGGGCAGCCTGTCCAACCTCTCTGTGCCAAAGTGTCCTTAACCCTAAAATAGGGATAACAAAAGTATCTACCTTGTGAGGCCATCATGAGAATTAAGTGGGTTAATACACATAAAGCTTTTAAAATGATGCTTGATACATAGGTAAATTTCAATACATATTATATTAATATATATATACACATACAAAGAAATTATGTGCAGAGAATCTTCACAGTTACAAAAACAATATGAGCCAATGTTGTCCTTATTGTACATATAGTCGCTCAGCCCTATTTTCCATGTAATGTGACATAGTTCCCATGTTTGACAATTTGAGTAAGGTGATGTTGGAGTAACAGTTAGGCCACCTGAAGGGTGTTATTAATTCCTTATGTCATGAAATCATTGACATCAAGGACCTTAGAGGTAGAATGGCAAGTTTGGGAAATGAGGACATGTTCCTCTTATTTCTTTTTGACTGTCCCCTACTGGAATTTGCCACAAAGAAAAGTGATTCAGTGTCTTGCCAAGTTCATGCTTCTTTTCAGTGCACCAGTCAACATGGTGGGCCTTCACCATTAGGGAGGCATTAAGCCAGACTCCGGCCCCAAGGAGCTCCTGACTTGGGAGCTGGCAACACAGCCTACAGCAACTCTAAGATGTCTCGACTGGTCCTAGGTGACGTGGGAACAGACGCATTCCCATAAAGAAAGATCAAAGTGGAGGATTAGGTGAAATCATATTCATATCTTCAGGACCCTTCATATATCCTTTCTTGATACAGCACATATTCAGGCTCAAGCACATGTCTAAGTACTTTACCCATATTAACTCACTTGAGCTTATTAGAAGCCTATGAGAGGATGCTCACAGGCATCATTAAATACAATATAAAATGTAAACTGCAAAAAAAAAATTTTTAACCGCAAAATGTGATGAAAATATTGAAGCTTAACAAGTTACAGTTAAAAGACAGAGGAACTGAATTCAGACACAATACTCTCATCCAAACTCAGAAATATGAAAAAAAAATCATCATCTCACAAAAAATTCCTCAAGTTTCATTCTACTTCTGAAGTGGATCATGGAAGCTGTGAAATCCAGGACATTAAAAACAATAATAATTAGATTAATAGAATTTCTTAAACATCCACTGAGTTCCAAACGTGCATATTTTTAATATTTATGCATAGCCTCGCACTTAAGAACAGACTGGACTCACACTGTTTTGATATCTCAGGTTTACATTTACTAGCTCTGGAACATTGGGAAACTTTCTTTTTTTTTTTTTTTAAGATTTTATTTATATATTGGACAAAGAGAAACACTGTGAGAGAGGGAACACAAGCAGGGGGAATGGGAGAGGGAAAGGAGACTCCCTGATCACCAGGGAGCACCATGCGGGCTCGATCCCAGAACCCTGGGATCATGACCTGAGCCAAAGGCAGAGGCTTAAGGACTGACTGAGCCACCCAGGCGTCCCATCATTGGGAAAATTTCTTAACCTCTCCTTGTATTTTCTCATCTGTAAAATGGGGATGATAACTGTACTCACCTCATAGGGTTGTTGCAAGATTCATTAAGTTAATATATGTAAAACACTCAAAACAGTGCCTAACACTTAGTAAGAGCAAGAGAAGTGCTTTTTGTTATTAAAATCTCACAACAGCCTTGTTGCTACTACATAGTTTCATATATGAGGAAACAGAGCTTGGCTGGTTAAGGATTAAGTTAACTTGGCATGGTAGGGATTCAGACCTAGGTGTGTCAGCTTCTAGACCCTGGGCTCTCAATGAGCCCACAGTGACCTTTACCCCCACTATAGCAGAGGAAAGTCAAACACAAGCTGAGGAAGGCTGTTGTCTCATGGTGCACTGTAAACCCAAAACAAGGCCATTGCCCTGGTTATGCTCATTTGCAACTCTCTGACCATGACCTTTGCCCACTTAAAGAGCCAATCCCAAGGCAGCCTGGAGTAGAGGGTTGAGACAAAGGTCTTTTGATTGTGAAAACAATGGAAAGGGGACAAGACTACTTAGCCGAAGGGAGGTGTGTTGGGGGGGGGAGGTTATCACTAGGGAATCAATGCTAAAGGCTACTATAGTCAAGAACCAGAGCTCCCCAACTTTTATAATCAAACAACCTTGGTCACTGCTGGGATCAGAGTTCACTGCAGGCTGTTCAGATGCCCTGGCAACAAACTTCCACAGGCCATAAACATCCCCTTCAGACTGAAGGAAAGGTAGGACAGGATACCAAGGCCACAGTCTCCTTAGGAGGTGAACGAGCACAGGAAGATGGATTTAGCACCTGACATTTCCATGCCTCTCTTTGACATTTGTGTTCCATGTCTTAGAAAAGTTAGTGTTGCCCTATAGACTCTAAGTACAACTTCTCAACAACCTTGGATTCTAGCCAATCTCCAAAATGGAAGACACTCTCACATGAGACCAATTAAAATATTTACACCAGCGGAGGAGAGCTCCATTGATGTACACTTTTGAGTTCAGGATGACCTTTTTTTTTTTTTTAAGATTCATTTATTTTAGAGAGGGTGTACGGGCACATGCATGGGGGGCGGGGCAGTAGGAGGAAGAGAATCCTCAAGCAGTTGAGTGCTGAGCCTGCATCAAGCCTCAGCCCACAACTCCAGTCGAAATCCAGAGTCAGACACAACCAAATGAGCCACCCAGGCGCCCTTCATGATGACTTTAAAACAGAACAAAAGTTATGAGACATACCTTTATGTCATCATTAAATACATCTAGTATCTTTGTTGAAAAAGCATTTTGCAATTTTGTATGCATTTAAAGTATGTTATTGTAACTTTCACAAGTAAATAAATTTTGGGTCAAAAAGACAACACTCTAGGAAAGCAGTGGGTAGGGAGTAGGAGAGACGCCCAGCAAACAGAAATAAAGCATTTGCTATGAGTCATGCTTTCATTAATCTCAAGGGGAAAGAGAGGGAATACATCACACCCTTGGGTCCTGCTCAGAGGAACCTGGATTCAAATCCCAGCTCTGTCCAGGTAAGTGACTTTGGGTGGATTCCATGAGCCACCAGATCTTATCTACAAAATGAAGCAAACAGCATTTACCTCTGAGAGCTTTTTGAGGTGTAGATGAGACAGTATATAACAAATGCCTAATCATAAGGATGGCCCAGTCTTGGCTCAAAAATGTTACTTTTCTTCCTCCTACACCCCACCTCTTAACTATCCTTCCCCCAAACAGAATTAGTTGCCCATCCTTGTGTTGTACCCACAGTTGATGTGCTCTTTATTTGTATCCCTGGGATTTAGAGCAGCACTCAGGTGCTTAGTAAACATCTGTGCATCCAGACTTGGTTACGGTGTGACTTTTATATCCCCACCATGAAGTCCTGGGGACAGGAACCATGTCAGCCAGCATCAAGTATGGTTGTGTTACCAAGTGTTGCCCCTCCCATTTTGTAAGGTACACAAACACATCAATCTTCAGCAGCCAGGCAAGTGACTCAAGTCAGCTGAATTAAGATAACAAGAGTGGTAAAGTCTGTGACAAACTGGACAGGATCTCCCTAGAGGCACTCTGATTCAAATAAACAAAACACACTTTTCTGGCCAAACAAAACCATCTGCCCACAGGATCTACCCCTCTGGCCATAACTGGCAGCCATACACAGAGATTCACATTGACAAGTATTTTCTTATACATTATTTCATTTGAAATGTCAGCAACCCTCGGAAGGAAGCATTGTTGAGTTCATCTTACAGGTATCTGACAGAGGGCAGAAACCAAGGCTCAGATAGAGTGTTGTGCCCAAATCAAACATAGCTAGTACATGGCCAACCAGGGATTCGAATCTGTCTTCTAACGTCAAACTACACCCCTGCTTCTCCTTAACACCACACACTGCCCTTGATATGCTGCTGTTTTTTACCCCCATAGTTTTTCTGAAATAAAAACCGAATCCCACCAAAAGGTTAAACCCGTGTCAGATTTACACTCCAATGACCGCCATGAGTCATAGTCCATCTAGAACTGAAATGGGTGTCCTTGGAAACGGTGCCTTCTTTGCAACTAGAGGGACATATTTTACACGGGTTGTTCACACCGGGAATATGGTCGGGCGTGCCAGACAGAAGAGGTGCTAAGAAAAACAGTGAACAGGTTAAAAGGAGGAACTCTGCACCCGAATAGTAATGAGGAACCAGGCTCCTTGAATCTATGTGAACAATCTTTAAAGGAACTGGAGTTTGTAAAGAGAGTAAGAAAATCAAGGTAGAATCTTAGCAACTAGAGTAAACAAGCATCTGATTACCCGAGGCTACGGTTGTCCAAGGGAAATAAAATGTGGCCCACATATATAACTTCACATTTTCTGAGTAGTCACATTAAAAAAGCAAAAGTAAATCAGAGAAAATAATTTGAATAATATATTTTGTTTAACTCAATATACCTAAGATATTATTTTAACATGTAATCAATAGGAAATCATTAATGAGATATTTTATATTCTTTTTTTTCATAGTGCTTTGAAATCCCGTATGTATTTTACATTCGCAGCTCATCTCAGTTGTACTGGCCATATTTCAAGTGCTCAGTGGCCATGGGGCTAGTGGCTGCCATACTGGACAGCATATCTGGGCCAAAGAAACTCCTAGAAGTCTGTATTTCTAGTGTAGTGGAAGTGAATGTAGTTGAAACCCGTATCGGACAGCATTCTTCAAGGTCACAGAGAGCCCTCATTTCTCATCTTGCTAGTTCAATTTCAAGACAGGTCTCTCAGAGCCACCTTCAAACTTTGCCACCATTTGGGGGACAGCTGTTGTCAGTTTCCAGGCAGTTGCTCTGCAAAGCCAATCAGAGGCCATTGTGTTTGGCAACCTGTATTTGCCTTGCAACAGTGCAATCCTCAGCATGTCCCCTTTCAAATACCTATTATTCTAGTTCTTTCTTCAGTTGTGCTATGACTGGCGGTGATTAGGGTGACATTTTTTATGTGCCTGAGTTCACAGAGCAATTACATAGTGTGAGTGGCATAGTGATTCAGAGGCTGTATGTAAAGACTAGAATTGCTACATTTGCATGTCTCTGAATAATGAGATTCCTATCTCCATTAAACGGCAATGAGGTAGAAATTGATAGCATTATTAACTATTTACACAGTAAGCACAATTTTCTATTCTCTCCCTTTCCAGCTGGTTTCAAAGATGCTAAAAGCTAGAAGAGGCAACCAGAGAGCATAAAGTTGCCCACACTGAGTCCCCTCAGCAACTCTACCAGATAGAAATTCTGCAGAGCTAGAGATTTCCACACCTTATCAGTAAATCTTCTGGCCGCCTCCCAGAAGAGAGTCCACACACAATCCAACCCAATCTCATGGTTTCATTTGGGAAGAGACTGCAGCTTAGAGGCGACATCTGTCCAAGGTCACAAAGAGAGAAAGAAGGCTAGAAGACAGAGGACTCCAACAATAGCCACTCCTCCTCTGAGTCTCACCGCCCAGCACTGGTGGTAGCTTTGGAATAACGCAGTCCCATCTTCTAGTCTAATTGCGTATTGTACATTCTGCTCACACACCCCTCTTTCTGCTGAAGAGATGGAGAAACCAGCTGAAATTATAATTTGAGTCCCCAAACACAAAGACCTTTTCAGTTGACTAGAAATGAGCCCTAACTAGCCACTGAATCAACAAACATCCATTTTTGCAGCAATGAAATAAATACATGGGGAGATAGTTAAGGTTATGGTGGTTATAAAACAGGGAAAGGGAAAGCTGTGATTAAGTGTTTATATGGCTCTGCCATAAAAATGAAACATTTTCCCATCAGCCACGCGGCAGTGACATTTTTGACATCAAGGGCAAGATCAAGGTAGTTAGATCCAAAGGGACCCTTTAAGAAAACAGGGCATCGGGGTAGCAACCCACAGGTGCATAGCACAGAGTGCTTTGCTAGCAACGTTGTGGTATGGAAGGGAGAAATACTCGCTTCAGTTAAATCCTAACACAACAGAGCTTTAGCCATGGAGTAAACAACAGCAGACAGCATGAAGGTTAACCGCCTCTGCACAGAACAGGAGATGGAGTGAGATTCGTCACGTGTACGGTAGCATCAGCTTAACGTCTGTCACAGTGAAATGAATGCATGAACAGCTGTAACAGTGAATGCCATTAATAAACATGATGGTGAAGTGGGCTGGGTTGAAGCATTATTATTAATTATATGCTAAAATGGCCTGTTTGTGATGTATTTTAAAAGTGCTGAGTGTCTTTAAATAGCTAGAAGGGTCCATTACCTCCTTACCCCATCAATAATCAAAGATGCTGTCCCAGGAGTCAAAGCTGAAGGAGTTTCTGGGTAGCATAAAGCACAAGAAAACTGGGACATATCAGCAGTGCGTAAAAGAGGTTGTGAAGTCCTTTGGGTCTCCACTTAAACCTCTCTGGGTTCAGTGAGGACTTTCTCCGAGCCTGTGGTCTCAATGAACTACCCCACTATAAGTGTCCATACTTCTCTATGCTGTTTCATATGGTATGTTCATTACAAGTATGTACTTAGAGCCTGCCTTCTCCGTGAAGAGGATCAGGGCAGATGCCTAACTGTCTAACACAGCTAACTCACTGATTCAAAAGGCACCCACAGGATACCTACAAACAGCTAGGCGCCATGCTAAGTGCATGGGTTACAGCAGAGAACAAAACAATCCTGTGCTCCTGCAGCTTATACCCAACTAGGGAGAAACAGACCATAAACAACTCAACAAACAAGCTGGTCTCATAATTAATATGTGTCCTACACAAAGCAAAGGATAATGAGATAGAGAGCAGATGCATGGGAGGCTAGTCTCTCTGAGGACATGCGATGAAGGAAATCTGACTGTTGGGAAGTTCTGGGGGAGGACACTCCAGCCAGCCAGAAGACAGGTTGGAAGAGTCTTAAGGTGGGAATAAGTCTCTATGGTTGGAACTGAGTGAGGGGGAGAGGGAGTCAAGGATGTAGATTGGACAGGACTGCTTACTTGGATCACAGCAAATGCTCAATAAACATTTGCTGAATGAAACAACAACAACAACAAAACATTTGTTGAATGAATGAATAGGTACATGTCAGCTATCAGGGCAGGTGGCGCGTAATTCCTGCTGCCTGCAAAAGTGTACGTGACCGGCATAGAAAAGTGGAAACTAGAAACTTGAAACTTCATGAAAAACACAGCAGGTAAAGAGGATGAGGGCTATGCACTCACAGAAAATAAAAATGAGATATTCAAGGCAATTTATAATAAGCTTCAAAGTGCTGCAAAGGAATGTAGGGACAAGCAAGTTAATTGCAGGCTGACATCATATGGGGCAGGAACCTGAAGGGAGGAAGTGTGCTGGGCCTTGAATCACACATGACATTAGGTGGAATGAACACAGGGAAGGGAGAGCATTGCAGGAAAATCAGTTTTATCATGTTATCCCAAAGGAGCGACCACATTTAGTTTTGGGACATGATGTCAGTCCATACTATGCTTGTCAGACAGACAAGGGGGACAATTACACGCAGGGAATGCAGAAGCTGGCATCACGACTTCTTTCCTTTAGGCTCAGGCTGCTCCTTGGAATTCACAGGCTCCAACCTGAGTGGAAAATTACCTACCTTCAACACAGAGTGAAGCTGATGAGAGCCTAGGATCTGTAAAGTATGTTTTAATTCTCTCGTTTTCCAGAAGCTCACTAGCCTGCTAGTCTTGTTGTGGTGGTTTAGTTCGGCTTTAGCACTTTTTTAATTAAACCCATTTGGAAACTGTCCAGGCTAATCTAACATCATAAAGTCTGTAACAGATGAGTCACAGGGCCACCACCCAACCGATAGGCTCAAGCCAGAAACCAGGTGCCCTCCTTTCCTCCACCCACCTTACTCTCAAATCCATCTTTCTGCCCCTTCCTCACCACCACTACCTTATTCAGCCCCTTGTCATCTCTTGCCTGAATCCCACCCCCCTTCCAGCTCATTCTAAACATTCCTCTCCACTCCCCATAACCTGAATGACTGCTCACATATTCACCATTATATACATACACAGCCTTCATGATTTGCCTACTTTCCCATTCCCATCTCCCTCCACACCTCCCAAACATCCCAAGTTCAAGAAAACCAAGCTATTTACACTTTTCCCAAAACGCCATGCTGTTGGGAGACTCTATGCCTTTGTGCTTGCAGTCCTCTCTGCCTAGAATACCCTTACCCAATCCTATGGCTGCCTCTGATTCATCCTTTAAGACTCAGCTCAGGTATCACCTATTCTGTGAAGCTTTCCCTGATCACCACTGTATATTATTCAGGGTTCTCCAGAGAAACAGAAGCATTGGGCTATGAACACAGAGGAAAAGAGATTAATTTTAAGGAATTGGTTCATGTGATCATGGAAGCTGGCAAACCCAAAAATGTAGGATTGGTTGGCAAGTTGCAGATCTAGGGAAGGGCAGGTGCAATAGTTCAAGTCCAAAGGCTGTCAGGCTGGAGATGCAGGAAGAGCCGGTGCTGCAATTTGGGATGAAGGCCATCTGCTATAAAATTCCCTCTTGCTTGGGAAAGGTCAGTCTTTTGTTCTACTCGGGTCTTCAACTGATCGGATGAGGCCCACCCACACTATAGAGGGCAATCTACTTTACTCAAAGTCCACTGATTTAAATGCTAATCTCGTCTAAAACAATCCCCTCACAGAAACACCCAGAACAACATTTGACCACGCATCTGGGCACCATGGATGAGACAAACTGACATGTAAAATTAAACACCATAATCACAAGCAAGATTAGGGTTTTTCCTTCTGTGATCCTGTAGCATTTCAAATAAAACTCTGTGTTAGCATTTACTATTTTGCTTCAGTTACAAGTAGACACATCAATCTCATCTTACATCAGTAGGGACCACGTACTAGTCATATCTATACCCCATTCTTAATACAGCATCAATAAATACTAGTCAAATTAGTTGACTAAGTGAATTTATCAAGTGCTTTTATACCATTAGGACAACACTACACAAGCCTAGTCCTTACAGCAATCACCAGATATGGAATTACTCTTAGCTTCCCCATGAAAGGAAGTAAAAACAGTACAAACAAGTCATTAGCCCAACTTCCCACTGAGAGACAACAAATTCCAAGTTTCACTTGAAACTTTTGCTCCATGATTAACAAGGCATAAACGATGCCCTGACTTCCTTCGGCTTTCTGGAGCCGTGGACAGACCATCCCAGCTCCCACGACCACTGACCTACAAGACATTCCCTAGAGCAGTCTGAACTTGTACAACCATTTCATGACTCACCTACTCATAAATGTCCCAGGCTCTTGGCTCGGAGCATTTGTGGCATAATAACAGTCAAGAGACCATAATTCCAAGCATGTATCATAAAGCTACTAGAACAAATTCTTACCATTACTTTGAAACCCAGGATTTAAGGTATGAAAGGCAAGACATCTTCAACAGCCGAGACAACGTAATTTCATTCTAGAACAAAGAGGTCCTAGTATTTGGTGAGATGGACTTCACAATATGGATTTTGTTAATAGGGACTGTATTATACTGTAGGCATTACTCCAGATGAGTTTATATGCATAATCTTATTTCATTCTTACAATAGCCCTCTGAGGTAGGTACCATTGTAGCTGTATTTTACCGATGAGGGAGGGCACTGGAACACAGATTAGGTAATGAGGTAAGGAAGCAGCTCAGTGGAACTTCAAACCCAGTCGGGCTCTAAAGCCCACAATCACAATACAGACTCCTTGAAGCACCTTAGAATCATTGGAGCAGATCAGGAGGAAATAAGGAGTTCTCAGAACATGCTCTTTCTCTATCCTCTCTCTCTCAAGAGGTCTTTAGGACGCGCATCCACACATTCCACCCATCACTCCCACCCCACGTCCTCCCCAATCCCACCTGTCACCCCCTTACCTCCTCCCCACATCCCACCCATCACCCCCCACCCCACCTACTCTTGCAACCTCACCCTTGTGCTCTCCTTGTCTACATGCTACATTTCAGCCAAAGTTAATGTATTTTGGTCCCATCAACATCTCTTGCCTGCAAACCACATACATGCTATTTCCTCCACCAGGACCCCATCCCTTACCCTGCCACTCGTCTTCACCTGAACCCTCTTTATTTTCAGGTCTCAGCATGTTAGCTTAGGGGGGGAAGCTCTCCTGACCCCTCTGTCTGGCTGGGTGCCCTTCTCCCTGTAGGCTCCTACAATGCACTCTGAAGTCCTCACAGACCTTACCACACCCTATGGCAATTGCTTATTGAATGGCCTGTCTCCTAACTGTGGCCTCCATGTGATCATGATTAACTACTGGGCACCTAGCACATGTCTGACATTTGGTGGACACTTGATAAACAGTTGGTAGAAGGAGGAATATAAAAATGAACGAATGAAATACATGTTTATTATTTGCTTCTAGACGGACACGTTTAAGACATTCCCAAAAGAATCTCTTAAGAGTTCACCAAAAATTGATGCCCTCATGACATCTTCTCCCCTAGCAATTGAAAACGCCCCTAAATTTCTCTAGCTAAGAAAAGAGGCTCCAAGAACCAAGCACTAGGGATGCCTGGGTGGCTCGGTTGGTTTAGCATCTACCTTCACCTCCGGTCATGATCCCAGGGTCCTGAGATACAGGGCCACATCGGGCTCCCTGTGCAGCCCGGCAGTCTACTTCTCCCTCTCCCTCTGCCTGCCACTCCAGCTATCCATCCTCTCTTTCTCAAATAAATAAAATCTTAAAAAAAAAAAAAAAAAAAGTACCAAGCGCCAATGACCTCTGAAGCTTTCATTCTCCCATTTCAATCTCTGAACCCAAATATCTATTATCAGAAAAGACCTGGGATACTCTTGAAGATAGCTAGTCTCAGAGCAAAATGCTTGATAATAATCTAAGGTGAACTTAATCCTGAAGCACTTTTAAAAAATTTATTTATTTATTTTAGATTTTATTTATTTATTTGACAGAGATCACAAGTAGGCAGAGAGGCAGAAGCAGGCTCCCTGAGGAGCAGAGAGCCCGATGCAGGGCTCGACCCCAGGACCCTGGGATCATGACCTGAGCTGAAGGCAGAGGCTTTAACTCACTGAGCCACCCAGACACCCCCTAAAGCACTTTTTAAAACAATGTCTGGGTGTGGCCCAGCTTTGGAGTTATAAACACATCGTCTGCTGTTCACTGTTTTTTCACAAGTAATGTTCCATCATTGCTAAACTATGCAACAGGCTTTTTGTAATTCCCAAAGAGCACTCCTTTACTTATAGCACAGGATGTCATTTATGATGACAAATATTGAAGGATATTGTCTTCATCTTGAATATAGACCCTTCTGTCCTGGGACAGGAAGCTGTTAAGTCAGAGACATGTGTTTTGCGTAAGGTTGCATAGTTCCTCTTTCTGAAAGAGAGGAGGTAGGAACTACACTACATGATCTCTGAGACTTCCAATTCTTAACTTTCTAGGAACCTGTGAAGTCATAAAGAAAGTGTATATATGCGCTATTACTGAACAAATGACTGAGCTCAATTGTGCCCCCCCACAAATTCGTATGTTGAAGTCATAACCACCAGTACCTCAAAATGTGCCTTGGTTTTGTACATAGGGTCTTTAAAGAGGTGATTAAGTTAAAATAAGGATGTTAAGGTGTGCCCTAATCCAATGTGATGAGTGTTCTCATAAGAAGAGGAAATTTGGACACAGACATGCATGTAAACAGAGAAACGCCAAGGGAGGACACAGGGAGAAAGAAGGCAGCCATCTACAAGCTAAGGGGAGAGGTGAAGAAGCCAGCTCTGCCTGTAACTTGATCTTGGACTTCCACCCTCCAGAACTATGAGAAAAGCAATACCTGTTGTTTACGCCACGAGTCTGGTATTTTGTTATGGCAGCCCTAGCAAACTAATAAAACACACGATTAACAAATTTTAGAGCAATATTAGAATCCCAGTGCAGGACGTGTTTTATCTGCCATTTTTGACTAAGGATACTTTGATTCTGCATTTGTAATATAAATACTTTGATTAAGTAGTACTAATATTCATTAATTTTGGTTAAGAAATCATTTGGGTGGTGAATGCCATTAGGCCAATTTTCTATATCCATTCTCTATGGAGATCAGCTAAATCCCTTCCAAGTTTTTTCTTTTATTTTAAGTTTCGTTCAGTTAAAGTCATCTTCATTTATTTAATTTTTATCAATAGTAAATAAAAATGTGTTGAATCAAATCTTATCAACAAACATTTATCAATCAATGTTTTGTCCAAATAAAATGTTATCAATTATCACCTTTTATAAAGCTTTTCCTATGGCTATTATTTTTACTGAGGTCAAGTTTTTCCACGTCAAATGTTGACAAAATTTGAGTCTTACGTTAGGTTTTAAAAAGTAACAGCCTTATGATGAGCACCAAGTTAATATATAGGATGGTTGAATCACATTATACTGCATACCTGAAACTAATAAAACACTGTATATTAACTATACTGGAATTAAAATTTAAAAATAGGGTGCCTGAATGGCGCAGTTGGTTAAGCACTGACTCTCGATTTCAGCTCAGGTTGTGATCTCAGAATCGTGGCACTGAGCCCTGCTTCAGGCCCTCAGCAAAGCAGAGAGAGGGCCAGGCCCTCCCCGCCACAGCTCGCACATATGCACTCTCTCTAAAATAAATAAATAACTCTTCCTTCCTTCCTCTCTTCCTTCCTTTGAGGAACAGAGCTGAGCACTCTGGGCTCAATCTCACAACCCCAAGATCATGATCTGAGCCAAAATCAAGAGTCCTACACTTAATGGACTGAGCCACTCAGGATAAAAAAGTAAAGTTCTTCAGTAAAAAATAAAGTAATAAAATACTTCCGTGTTTTAAATAAAAATTAACCTTATTGAGTACATAAAGTTTATGAAGTATACAATTCACTGGTTTTTTTTGTGTATCTGCAGGGTTATACTATCAAATTCCAGAACATTTTTATCATCTCAGAAAGATAATCCCATTCCCCTCTCCATGCCCCTAGCCTGTGGCAACCAGTATCTGCCTTCTGTCTCTACAGATTTGCCTATTCTCAGCATTTTGTATAAATGGAATCATGCAATACATGATCTTTTGTACCTGGTTTCTTTCACTTAATGTTTTCAAGGTTCATCCATGTTAAAGTATGTACCATTACTCCATTCCTTTTTATGGCCAAATAATATTCCATTGTACAGATAGACCACATTTTATTTATTCATCACTTAATGGACATTTGGGTAATTTCTACTTTTTGACTATTATGAATAATGAAACTTCATATACAAGTTTTTGTATAGACATATATTTTTGATTCTCTTGTATATAGGAGTGAAATTCTTAATCATATGGTAACTCCAGGCTTAACTTTTTGAGGAACTGTCACACTATATTCCAAATTGGTTGCATCATTCTACATTCCCATTACCAATCTATGAGGGTTCTAATCTTCTCAATTTATATTATCGTTTATAATGTGCAGTTTTGGCTTTTTCAGTTGTTTTGTGTCTATAGACACTACCACTAATATTCATTACAAAGTACAAACAGATGGTAGCTCGCGTTTATTCCTTAGCAAAGTCAAGGAAATCTAGGTATTCCAGGATGTTTCTATTGTCCAGAATTGGTCTATTGTGGGAATGAGAAAACTCTAACCCAGAGGCCAAGTCCAGCCTGCTGCCTGGTTTTGTGTGACCCACGTGCTAAGAACATCTTTTACATTTATAGTTTCCAAAAACTCAAAAAAAGAATAATATTTTGAGGTACATAAAAATTATATAAAATCCAGATAACATGGACTCTAAGTAAAGTTTTATTGGAACACAGCCACACTTTATATTTACATATCATCCATAATTCCTGGCAAGTTAGATAGTAGAGGTGACTGATTGTGACAGAGACTGTCTGGCCCACGCAGCCTAAAATATTTACTACCTGGCCCTTTAGAGTAAAAAGTCTATCATTTTGCCAATCTAATTCATCTTTATTTTTCAGATCACATGGTACTATGGGGAGCAACTGTCCAGATAGTCGTCCAAGATAAAACATATGGCAGCAATCCCAAATGTGGGCCTTAGTCTGTTGCCAGTTGGTAAGCTATCAGGATCCATAAGATAAGCACAGAAACTGAGAGTAAGCCTTAGACAATTAGAAAATTGACAGAGTAATTTCATATCTGCTGAATCTAATACTTTAGGGCTGTACGTTTCGTATGTCTTTGGGGTTTTAAAATTTCCTTTGTCTAGTAGGTGATTTTTATTGCACTTCATTAAAGTTTGTTCACCGGTTGAAAGTTTAAAAAAAAAAAATGGTCCTTTAACGTAGATAGCTTGAAAAGCAGTCAAACAGAGAATCGATGTCTTTAGAATCAAAAGAGTAGATGTGTTGGGACATAAGCATCCTGAGGGCATTTTGTCTGTTTTGTGCACCTCTGTATGTCCCAGCACATAGACAGTGCTTCATACAATACAATAAGTTCTCAATAAACAGTAGAAAATGTACAAATCCAACACAACCCACTTCCTAATTCTAAATTTGTTTTTGTTTTTAATTTTTATAGGCACTATACATCGCTCAGAATCTGGAGCCAAGCCTGGGTTGAGATCCCAGCCTCCCCTTTTACTGGCCAGGCTACCTAGGGCAAGTTACCCAACTTCCCTGTAACTCTTCATCTATAAAATGGGGATAAGAATAGTGTTTAAAGGGGCACCTGGGTGGCTCAGTCAGTTAAGTGGCTGCCTTCGGCTCAGGTCATGGTCCCAGGGCCCTGGGATGGAGCCCTGTATGGGGATTCCTGCTCAGTGGAGAGCCTGCTTCTCCCTCGGTCTGCCACTCTGCCTACTTGTGCTCTCTATCTCTCTGTCAAGTAAATAAATAAAATCTTAAAAAAAAAAAAAAAGAATAGTGTCTAAAGAGTTATCAGAATAGTCGTCTGAGTTAATATATGTAAATTATTCAGACGGATACCTAGCACATAGTAAGAACTCCATAAATGCTAGCTATTATTATTACTGTACATATATGTAAAGTATCTGTTCATGAAGTGGCCACCAATCTTTCTTTATCAGCTGCCCAAAATGGTATGCAGCACACTCATCTTTAAAGGAAATATATTTGATATGCCCACCAAACACAAGACATCTACCTTTTTAAAACAGTCTTACCAGGTTACGGTCACCAGATACTTCCGGCAAATTGTAAGATAATTATTCATATGTTATTTTTCATGACTTTGTAAAGTATTTCTCATAAAGTCACTTACTATAATCCAAAAGCTTAATTTCAACTATCTAAAGTGCAGCTCATGAATTGGTGTAAACACTGGGTAGAAGTTTCTACAACAATTACTCATCCCCAATCCTACACAAACTTTACAGAACACAAAATTTTTTCAGAGTTTATCTGAAGCCTGTGGCAGCCTCTTCTTGGGTGGGTTTCCAGGCACTGTGGTAACAGGGGCTACCCCAAGGAATGACTCTCTTTATAGCTGTATATCGGTAACAATTTTCAGGGTTACTGGAAGAACGATAGCTCAACCAACCGCACAGAAAGTCTCGCTCTCCACAAACATTCTTACCATTCCCTGCTTCCTGCCTCTGGCTCTGCTCTGACTTCAGCCTGCAATAAATCTCCCAGCCTCTGCCTACTAAGAACATAGACATCCTCCAAGGCTAGATACCAATACCACTTCTGTAGCAACTTCCCAGATCCTCTGCAGTCAGAACTGCAAAAAATAAAAACTGCAAAACTACGTTATCATTCTTGTTCAATGCCTGTCTTGTCCACTAAGCTGTCTCCAGAGCCTTATAAATATCGAGTGGGAAAAGGATACCAAATAATATCCTCTAGGAAATTATTGATCAAACATCAAAAAGCTGTTATTTAGTTGTCTTCCCCCACTGTCTAAATTCCATAAGGATAGGAATGTTAACTGTCTTGGTATTAGCCAGGGACTGGCAGTAGTAGATGCTAAATAAATATTGGTAGAATAAATGGAGGAATAAACACGTGAGTGAATGAATGAATGAATGAATGAATAACCAAGACAGGATTAATCTTCATAAAGCAGAACCCTCTGATCTTATCTTAGTTGAGCTGATCTCATTTCTCTCCACAGAAAGGAATGGGGGGAACCTTCAAAATTAATTTACTCCAGACTTCCAGTAATCAAGTTCTTCTTCCCCAAGATCAAAAGTAGAGTTGTTTATCATGATGTCACACACAGCATACACAGCACACTGATACTGAACTAGGAGGGCAGTTTTAAGGAACAGATGTGTTTTTTCTTCACTTCCTTCAGACAATTTTAAATCATCTTCTTTTTCTGTAAGCAAATCTTCCAGTTGACTAGGTTATTTCTCCTGTAATTTTCTCATGCTATTAGGGTCATCCATTTTGTAACATTTAAGGATTTCATATACCTTGGTGACAATAGTCACTCCTGGATCAGGGTATCAGCAAGCCACAATACCCTGAGTAATCCTAGAGGCCCAGGCTCAGAGCATAAACCCCAGCCATGGACTGGGGTTATCCAAAGGTCAGGAAGCAACTAAACCACTGTTACTAACCAATTGTTTTTACACTCATTATGAATATGGGTGTTAACTTTCCAGGGACCTGAGAAAAGAGATGCCAAGGAGGCAATCGAATGTCACTCTGCCTACATTTTCACTGACCTTGTTTACCTATAGACTGTTCATAATGACTGAGATTCTAGAATCATAGATATTATTGCTAGAAAGGGCCATAGAGATAGTTTTAATCTTTAACCTTTGGGAGGCAAACCCAAAGGCCTATAGTAGCCTGGCAGATTATTTAATTGAAAGAAGACAGCATGTTGGAGCCTAAGGAGAACAGCAAAGAAGAGGCTCATCTGAAGAGCAGAGCAAGATGCTCAGCTCAAGCTGGCTGCTGCCAACTGGTATCTAAGACCCAACATGCCTAACCTTGTTATTCTTTTCCCCCAAAAAGATGACCATTCAGATTTTCATGAGTTACCTCTTAATTTTTTAAACTGTCATAAAAATATGCATAATATAAAATTTTCTGTCTTGCATAGAGCAATGGAACAGAGTAGAGAATTCAGATACAGACCCACAACTCTATGGTCAGATAATCTTTGACAAAGCAGGAAAAAACATCCAGTGGGAAAAAAACAGTCTCTTCAATAAATGGTGCTAAGAAAATTGACAGCTATGTATAGAAGAATGAAACTCGACCATTCTCTTATACCATACACAAAGATAAACTTGAAATGGATGAAAAACCTCAATGTGAGGCAGGAATCTATCAACAAAATCCTAGAGGAGAACACAGGCAGTAATTTCTTCAACATCAGCCACAGCAATTTCTTTCAAGATATGTCTCCAGAGGAAAGGAAACAAAAGCAAAAATGAACTTTTGGGACTTTATGAAGACCAAAAGCTTCTGCACAGCAAAGGAAACAGTCAACAAAACAAAGAGGCAACCCACGGAATGGGAGAAGTTATTCACAAATGACACCACAGAAAAAGGGCTGATATCCAAGATCTATAAAGAACACCTCAAACTCAACACACACAAAACAGATAATCATGTCAAAAAATGGGCAGAAGACATGAACAGACACTTCTCCAAAGAAGACATATGAATGGCTAACAGACACATGAAAAAATGTTCATCATCACTAGCCATCAGGGAGATTCAAATTAAAACCACATTGAGATACCGCCTTACACGAGTTAAAATGACCAAAATCAACAAGACAGTAAACAAGTGTTGGAGAGGATGTGGAGAAAGGGGAACCCTCTTACACTGTTGGTGGGAATGCAAGTTGGTGCAGCCACTTTGGAAAACAGTGTGGAGATTCCTCAAACAACTAAAAATAGAGCTACCTTATGACCTGCAATGGCAATAGTAGGTATTTACCCCAAAGATACTGATGTAGTGAAAAGAAGGGCCATATGTACCCCAATATTCATAGTAGCATTGTACAAAATTGCCAAACAGTGAAAAGAGCCAAGATGCCCTTCAGGAGATGAATGGATAAAGAAGATATGGTCCATATATACAATGGAGTATTATGTCTCCATCAGAAAGGATGAATACCCAACTTTTGTACCAACATGGACAGGACTGGAGGAGATGACGCTGAGTGAAATAAGTCAAGCAGAGAAAGTCAATTATCATACGGTTTCACTTATTTGTGGAGCATAAGAAATAACATGGAGGACATTAGGAGAAGGAAAGGAAAATTGAACTGGGGGAAATTAGAGGCAGAGATGAAGCATGAGAGACTGTGGACTCTGAAAAACAAACTGAGGGTTTTGGAGGGGAAGGGGATGGTAGGATGGGTGAGCCTCGTGGTGGGTATTAAGGAGGGCACGTATTACATGGACCACTGGGTGTGGTGCATAAACAGTGAACCTTGGAACACTGAAACAATAAAACTAAATTTAAAAAAAAAATTTATCTACCTTAAGCATTTTTAACTGTTCAGTGGTGTTGAGTACATTCATGTTGTGCAACCATGTCCAAAAGTTTTTTCATCGCATAAAACTGAAACTTTATACTCACGAAACAATTCATCATTTCCTATTTCCCCCAGCCCCTGGCATCCACCACCTTACTCTCTGTCTCTGTGAATTTGACAACACTAGGTATCTCATATATGTGGAATCATACAGTATTTTCATTTTACAACTGGTGTATTTCACTTAACATAATATCCTCTAGGTTCATATACTGTAGCATGGGTCGGAATTTCCTTCTGCTTTAAGGCTGAATAATATTCTGTGTATGTATATACCACAATTCTTTATCCACTCATCTATTCATATTGTTTTCCATAGCAATTTATAAAGGAATGACACTAATTCAAATTGTGTAAAACAAAAAGCAAAAAACTAAAACATCATACAGCAAAATACATACTTTCAAGAAGTATATGACCCAAAGAACACCCTCATCTTACAGATGAAGAAACTAAAACCTGTATATCAACATGCCCAGCATGTGGTTGGCTGGGGCCTGAGACAGAACTAGAATAAGATACAGAACTGGAGGGTACAATGCTAATACAGACGGTTGATATGTTTCTTAGAACACTCATCAGAGCCAAAACTCTGATCTGTTAGAGGTTCCAACTTGCTAAAAATTCATGACTAGACTTGGTGACTTGCAGAGGAAGGGGAAAGTGCAATAACTCAAAACAGTTCACAATTAAAAAAAAAAAAAAAGGGCAGGGGCAAGAAAAGATAAATACAGGAGGAGATGGATGTGCTAATTAACTAAATAAGAGGAATCCTTTCACATATATATATATATGTATGTCAAATCATCACAACGAACACTTTCACCATCTTGTATTTAATCTGTCAATTATAGCTCAAGAAGCTATGGTGGGGAGGCAATAACTCAAGGCAGAGGCAGGCTGGAAGTAACTTTCTCTGCCCATTGCCTCCTTCTTCTTTCTTCAGAGGTAGAAATAAGGGGGCTGGAGATCTATTCATTATCAATTAACAATGGACAAAGAGAAGCCTGTCTGCTACATTAGTCACTGCTTAGAGGTCCCCAACTTCTAGTTACACTCCTGCTCTCTACCCCCAAAGTGACTTCTCTTTGATACTATTTCTGAAATGGAATGTGACCCTCTGGCTGAGCAGGGTTGAGGGCATGTGGAGAGCATGAATAGGATATTAGAACTGTAATTCTGCTTGCATCTGACGTGTGGGTTCTCGAGAATAAATACGGCAACGAGAACTTGGAAAGGGTTGTTATCAGCAGAGGAAAAATGAGGCACATTCTTAAGAAGAAATGGCAAAGATGCGAAGATGCCCAACTTAGAAAAGGGGATGGCCTTTCTCTTTCTGGAACAGACACACAATTTGACTTGCCGATCACTCAAGGAGCGGAGTACTTCTGCCCCTAACTCACTGTGTGCTCTGAGACAAAGTCCTTGCCTCCTTCCATCCCAACTTGTCTTTTCATAATATCAGAAAAAAGTTACAAAGATGTGGGGTTTTCCATCTTGCTGATTTGGCACTTAGGCATACTAAGTTGACTTTAATCACATAGCCATGCCTCCTCTATCTTGCCTGGTGTCCCCTGTTCTACTAGCTTCTCTACCAACTTCAGCCACTTTTCGTGGTTCAGGAACGCAGAGTTTGAGTAGAGTCAGAACAGAGGCAGTAGTAAATTGTAATAAACTGAGGGACCTCATGACCAGCTTGAAATCGCTGGTCACCTGGAACAAACCATCAGCCAGCAACTTCAAACTTTGATAGTATTTGATGCTGTTGTGAGAATTACTACTTGCCACTTCTCTCCCAGGTAGAGGTGGGGGTAGTGCCAAGGAAACTTTCAAAGGGTAGTCAATATCTGAAAAAGCACCTGGGGGATCCTCAGATGAAACTGCTCGCTATACCCAGTGGCCTACTGCTAGCTGTATTACCCACACTCTTAAGGTTGAGTAGATGGTTTCCTGACATAATCATGATTCAAGCTGTTCTGAATGATGCCTTTTTAATACCAGGGCTGGAGCTGGCCTTGATGAGTCTCCTGCTCCCTTAATTATCCATTGTCTTCCATAGAATAAGTTCAGGAGAGTATGTTTGGCAAGAGTTTGCTGTAGCCAGTGTGAAGCACCATTTGTTAGAAAGGCATGCCCATGTTTGCAAATGGTTTCATTTACATTGCCTAATGTGTCATCAGGATGCACCCAGAAATGAGACTTCATTATAATTTCCTACATCAGGGCAAAGGCTGCATCTCACTCATCTTTGCATCCCCAGCATCTGGTACAGGGCCTGGCCCCTCGTGAACTCCTGTTCATCCTGTAGTTCACTCACTCATTATGAAGCTGATTGAGCTCACGGTGCAAACAAAGCAATGTCCCAGGAACTGGGGTGGGGAGGGCAGCAAAAGCAAAGCACAAGACAAATCAGGCCCTGCCCAGGGCACTTCCAGCCTAGAGGAGCACCACCTCCTGCAGGAAGCCTCCCCTTCCCCACTGTCTCTCCCTGACGCTCACTGAAGACCCAGTGTCCATTCAAGAGACCACACTCACTACAGAGTACTAGTTACTTGAAGGATTTCTTGCATACAGAACTGTGAATTACTCATCTTTGTAACCCTGCTGCCTAAAGCAGAGCATGGTACCCTGCAAGTGCCCTACAGATGCTTGTTAATCACCAAACCCACACTTCCCCTCTGACTTCCGCTAATGTGCGAAATAGCAGTGTGCAATGTGGACCGTTGCTCTCTTGGCTTGCTTATCCCTTGTGCGACCCAGCTGCTTGGTAATTGCCAGTTTACTGACCTGGCTACTTTACCAGACTATAAATTCCCCAAGAGCAAGCAGCATACCTTAAGCAAGGACCATACTTTATCCCAACATGGCAGGAATAAAAGCACTTCATAAATGTTTGTTAGATTGCTGAACACATATGTTGAATTAGGAGTAACATAAGAGATGCTTAGATATAAAAATAACACCCATTATACATACAATGATAGCATCCTGAAGAGGGATCAGGATTATTCTAACATCTGTAATATGTTGTTAGAATAATGGTAGTGGTCCTAATTTACAAAATCTTACTAGTGAGATACAGAAATCTGTCAACAGTTGAACCATTATGGTTCCCATTGTTAGCTCATGCAGTGAAATACTTCAACCCACCTTCATTTAACAAATTCATCAGATTAATGTAGGTTGTAGTTTCCTCTCTAAAATACACTGACTTTTCACCATATTCCCCACTTAAGGGGTACAGTTGGAAAGGCCTCCATTTGTCTGAATGCGTCAGCTCCCTCCAGCTCGCCTGTATGCTTTCCAAGACTCAGTGGACTTATTCTTGCTCCTTTTTATACCTGTTGTATTTGCTATTATAATTTTGTAATTTAATTCAGTATTGCTGGGCGCCGGGTGGCTCAGTCAGGTAAGCATGTGCCTTTGGCTCAGGTCATGATCCCAGGGTCCTGGGACAGAGTCCTGCATCAGGCTCCCTATTCAGTGGGGAGCCTGCTTCTCCCTCTCTCTCTGCCCCTCCTGTCTGCTCATGCTCTCTCTCTCTCTCTCTCTCTCAAAATAAATAAAATCTTTTTTAAAAAAATAAAAATTCAATATTTCTCATGAAATAGAAATGCAAAATAAGAGTTATTTTCTTAAAAGTTAGATTGAATGTATTGGGAAAAGTTGATAAAATCTATCATTAAAAATACTGTCAGATTAGGTATGAGTTGGTAAACTCTAAAAGCTTGGGGAGAAAAAAAATCTACTAAGATCCTATCTTCAGGATTAGGAAATGTGGATAATACTTTATGGAAACAATTCATGGGGGAAAAAAAAAGATGAGGTAAAATTTGAATCAGCTGACCCATACTGAGATAAATCAGTAGTTTTGAAGCCTACAAAACTAGACAAATGAATGTACATTATATGTCATGAATTATATTGAAAAATTTAAGGTTTGTAGGCATATTCTTTATGATCACAAACTTTGACAGAGATTTTTCAGTTTACTGATTCCTGGGCTATGGACCTGACAGAGATTTTCTTTCAAATGTTGGATTATTCAAAGGCTACATCTGAAAATAGTGAGTGACCAGGAGGGCCCCTGCAAGGCCAGCCTCCTGGCCTCCTCCTACCCTGATGCTAAGAGTAATACAGGATGGCTCAAGCCACATTCCAAGCTTATCATTTTCTCCAACGCCCTGAATAAGGCAGCGAATCTAACTGTAAGGTAAAATGGCAGGGAGGGGGCACCTGGGTGGCTCAGTTGGCAGATCTTCAGCCTCTTGGCTTCAGTGCAGGTCATGATCTCTCATGAGATAGAGTCCCACATTGGGCTCTGCACTCCACAAGGACTCTGCTTGAGATTCTCTCTCTCTCTCTCTCTCTTGCTCACTCTAGCTCTCGCTGTCTTCCTCTGCCTCTCCCCCTGCTCTCTCTCTCAAATAAAGAAATAAATCTTTCTTAAAAAGAAAAAGAAAGGGTAAGTGGGGAACAGACTGCATTCTGAGAGAAGTTGGCTTTTCATACTAATCTCATGCAATCATCACAAACACCCTGTGTCGAGCTCACTGGCCTCATTTTACAGATGAGGATACCGAGGCCCTGCAAGGTGAACCAAGGTCACATGACCAGGAAGAGAGAAGTGGTATGTAACCCACTGTGAATCAATATACTTCCCAGGCCACCAAACTACCTCTGATGATTTGCCCCATATTTGACATCAAATTTTTTTTCCCCAGAAATAAAGCAGTATTGTGGCTATATAATGTGTTTCTTTCCAAGAAGTTCCAGCCACTTAAAGGGGATTTTTTTCAGTTTCGTTTTTGGTATGGGTCCAAGCTGAGCAGCAACCCTACCTTCCTCCAAAGCTGGCTGAGGCTGCTGAGGGTCTATAAAAAGCCCCTGTGTTAACACTATGCTACGTTCCAGCTTCTCTAGAAATTCTCCAGGCTACCCTCCACTCCTCCACTTTACTCTTTCTCATTCTCTCTCTTGTGGGTTTGAATTCTGTTCCCCCAAAAAATACCGAACTCCTATGAATGTGACCTTATTTAGAAATAGGATCCCTAGGGGCGCCTGGGTGGCTCCATGGTTTAAGCCTCTGCCTTCAGATCAGGTCATGATCTCGGGGTCCTGGGATCAAGCTCCGCATCGCATAGGGCTCTCTGCTCAGCAGGGAGCTTGCTCCCCCCACCACCACCACCCCCACCTGCCTCTCTGCCTACTTGTGATCTCTCTCCGTCAAATGAATATATAAAATCTTTAAAAAAAACAAACAAACTGTTTTTAAAAAAAAGAAAGAAATAGGATCCCTGCAGATAATCAATCAAAATGAGGTCATTAGGGTGGGCCCTAATCCAACTTAACTGGTGTCCTTATAAAAATGGCAAATTTGGACACAGAGACACAGAGGGAAGACAATATGAAGACCCTGGGAGGATGCCATCTACAAGCCCAAGGAACCCCTGAGAGTACCAGCAGCTAAAAGAGAGGCATGGAACTGATTTTCTATCACGTCTCTCAAATGGAACTATCCTTGATGATACACTGATTTCAGACTTCTGGACTCTAGAACTCTAAGATAATACATCTCTGTTGTTCAAGCCTCCCCGTTAGTGGTGTCTTCATCCAGCAGCTCTAGGCTTCACCTCATGCCTCCCTCTCTCCCTGTTTCTCTCTCTCTAGTTCAGTCTCCATGGATTACAAACTTGCCTGAATTTTCTGGCTCTCTTGGTCAAGTTTTGGGTTCCTCAGGGATAGGGGCTCTCAGTCCCCCTACCACCACCATAACCTTGGAGAACATCCCCTCAGGGACACCTGCTCCTACCCAGCAACAACTCAAGCTCCCAGCACACCAAGGCCCAACTCCGGCCCCCAATTGGGAAGGCAGGTGCCAGGGGAAGCAAGATTGGGCGGTATGAGAACTACCATCTGTTTTGTTTTGTTTTGTTTTGTCAACTAAACAGAATTATAATGCATGGCAGACAAAGCTATTAAGAATGCCCCTTCCCACACAGGCTGACGATAATCATGGCTGTTCCTTGCTTACCAAATACCTTCTATTTTGTGACCTATATTTTTATCACATGATCAGGCTCCAACAAGCCTTTCCCTGAAATTGCCAGGAGAATCCAAAATTAATCAAAAACTGCAAAGCAATCATCAAGTTTTTATCACAAAATACTTTGGTGTCAACTTGACCAAACCTCTCAGACATTCTAACTGAGGTCAGGAGTGAGGTATAAATCATTGTCTCCACATGGCACCATACTGGGTTGTAGTATTTAATCATTTATCATTTGAAAGACGTCTGAAGGGGAGTGGTTGTAATGCATCTTTCTAAACACACCAGAAAGCCACAGCCTTAGTTGTTTTAAATGTAACCATACACAATTCTAGTTTACTCAGTTATCAGATACTAATCAAGTACCTACAAAGTGACAGGAACTTATTTAGGCCCAGGGGCAAACAAAATAAAGCCCTTGCTTTTCTAGAGTTTATTACAGCCTAATAACAGAGGTAGACAACAAACAAAAATATATATAATTGAATCTCAAGTCATTACACATATGGAGAAAAATAAAGCTATAATTGTTTGTTCAACACTGTCCTCCTTTTAGGTTATAATCTCTACAATGACAATGGCCATGTCTGTCTCGGTGCTGGTTCGATGTAGGCTTCTGAGAATAGCTGTGATGAATGGATGGGGGGTGGGGAGGAGGTAGAGATGGTGGTGCAAGAGAAGAGTCCCAAAGGAAGTAAAACTTGAACTAAATCTTGAAGAGATGTTAGGTCCAGAAAAGGGAATCCAGGCACAGAGACCAGTATGGATAGAACCTGAAGACAGCAAAGTCAGAGGACACCAAGACAATCTTCTGGTAGGACAAAAAACAAAGGGAGGGCCTCTGAGGCTGGAAAGTAAGGCGGGAGCCAAATGTGGATCTGTCTCATCTGCATATGTCAGCTCTTTCATTGCGGAAATCTGATGAGCTTATCAGACATGTTCTAAAGGTCAGCAATGCTGAACGATTAGAGACATTGAAGTAGTTAAATGAGTTGTTGCCTAGAAACCTGGCTGGGCACAAGAGCATCTTTTTTCTCTGCATTGCTTTGTGTCCACCCTGGGTGGGTGTCAGATTCCGTGTCCTCCTTTGACTGAGAACCACAGACTGTCCTCCGGGCAGGCATAGGTGAGGTCACTCAAGCGGGCCATCTGACCAACTGTAAGTGTGCTCAGTCCGGATTCAAATCCGCCCTGCCCCCTGCGCCTCACCGCCACAAACCTGCTCTGCTGGTTCATGCAGGCTTCTTCCAGAAAGGAGAACCATTTAGATACTGGTAGGGGGGAGGGGAGGGCTCTGCTGGCATTTAGTGAGCTGCTTGCAGAGAAATGCAACGTTCTGTAGGTCCCGTTGCACCTCCAATTCACAAACGGAAAGAGCGTCTTAATGAATTTTATTTACTTTGGAACCCCCAAATTTAATTATGCCCCAGTACTTATAATCATGTTAGCTTTTTCCAATTGAAAGGAAATATATATACCCTGTAGAAAATAGGGAAGTTAGAGGAAATACAGAGAATAAAGTCAAAATTACAGTAAAACAATTACTTAGAACCATTGTTGATATTTGGGAGTATTTCTTTCTAGCCTTTTTTCTATGAACATACATATATAAATTCATCTCTTGGGCACCTATGAGTCTGAAACATCTATGCAGTAATAATGTTTGGTAAATAAGTAAATATTTCATTTTTATACATTTAGAACAATACTAATATGCAATATGGAATTTTGCTTTTAAAAATTTTGCTCAGGGGGCACCTGGGTGGCTCAGTGGATTAAAGCCTGTGCCTTCAGGTCAGGTCATGGTCTCAGGGTCCTGGGATGGAGCCCCGCAGCATCGCAGCATCGGGCTCTCTGCACAGCGGGGAGCCTGCTTCCTCCTCTCTGCCTGACTCTCTGCCTACTTGTGATCTCTGTCAAATAAGTAAATAAAATCTTAAAAAAATTTTTTTGCTCAGTATGGTGGGTGTATAAAGCCTTTTTTATGAATGCACAAATACTATTGTGTGGATAATGCTGACCTGACATCCAGTACATAACCCTGTATTTGCATCTCTGAAAATTTCATTAGGCTAGATTCCTAACTGTGAAATTAATAGGTGAAAGAGAATAAACTTTTTAAGATTGCTGGTGTCATCCAATGTTGACGAACTTTCCAGAATGAAGCGATTCTTCACTTGGAAACCCAATCAGACCTCTGAGAGTCCTCTGGCAGTCTGCATTCAGGAGCTGCTTCCCACCTGCTGAAGGAATGACCCTCTCTGATGGTCTTTGGACCCATAAATCTTCTCATACCCCTGATAGCCTCACTTCCCCGGCCTCCCTGGACGGTCCCTGTGTTGGCCCCCCTGGGTCAAGCTCCAGCTCAGGTGCTCCAGTCCTCCACAGAGACTTGAGGGAGACCTCTAATCTTCAGTATTGCGTTCCACTTTATTTTCACTTAAAGAACGTCTTGACTGTTTTCCTACTTTGTTTAACCGTATCTAAACAAATTCTGTGTCACAAAGCCACTTCTTTCTTCCTTTCTGTCTTTCCTTTTCCCTCTCCTCTCCTCTTTCCTTTTCTTTTTTCTTTTCTCCTGTATTGTGTCCAGTATCAGTTGGGGATTGAAATGGGTAGCTTTATCACCCTTGGGTACAACATAAACTTGTACTTAAAAATATCGTCTGGGGCACCTGGGTGGCTCGGGTCATGGTCTCGGGGTCCTGGGATCGAGTGCGTTGGGCTCTCTGCTCGGCGGGGGGCCTGCTTCCCTCTCTCTCTCTGCCTGCCTCTCTGCCTACTTGTGAATAAGCAAAATCTTTATTTGACAGATCACAAATATATTTAAAAAAATTATATCGTCTGAATTGTATCCTGGGTCTTCAGTGACACTACAATAGAAGTCATTCCGATCACATTCATCAAACGTGCTAAATTTTAATGTGCTGTGACCTGAAAAGGACTTTTTTTTTAATGACTAAATGTTTGCCTTACAGAATTCAGATCCACCACTATGACGTCTTCTTCCCCTGGGAGTCTTTCTTTACAGTCCTATTTACATCTCCACCCCACCCCCCACTTCCTCCGCTACTTAATTTTTATCACAGTAGTTGTCACCACCTCACCATCTATCTTGTCTCACCACTAGAAGCCCAACCACGAGAAACCAGTTCATTAATTGATTAATTAGTTCAGTGCTTACTGACCACTTCCAGGTGTCCAGAATGGTGATAAGCATTGGTTGGGGGATAACCAAAATGAGGAATACTGCATTCCAGGAGCTTACAACTGAGTAAGGAACACCAAACAGTTAATCAAAGGTATGAAGGAGGCTCTAATCTTAAAATACTAAAATACTGGAAAAAGTGGCAAGAACAGACTATGGGAAGTGTGGGTAAAAGCCAGTAAGGAGAAGATGAGGTTCCAAGGCAGGTTGGAGCTTGATGAGGAATTTACAGTAGAAACATTTGGCTCCTCCTGCAAGCAGCGCAGGTTTCTGAGCGAGGCAGTGGCATGATGAGATAATGTATAAAAAGGACCGGTGGATAAAGAGTGACAATGAAAACGGTGGTGAGAGGCCAGATGAAAGGGCACTGGTTGGAGAGGTCAGGGGAGCCAAGGTGGGGAGGGACCAGAGGAAGGTGGTAAATCAGGAAGGATGAGAGGGTGGAGGGTGGCCTTCCAGAGGCACAGCTAAAGGACCCTGGCCTCCAGGCAGGCAGTTCTGAGAACATCAAGATCACCAGCCCTTCAAGAGGTCCTCGTTCATGGGTTGCGGGAGACTGAGGCTGGCCGCCTGAGAGGGAAGCAGAAGGGTGGAAGATAACATCACGCACAGGATAAAGACAGCTGGGCTGTTCTATGCAAACTTAAACTGATTAACAGAGCCCAGATAAAGAGGAATAAAAATGAGAAAAGGGGAAAAAATAAGAATTGCTATTTTAGATAAATCCCATATGGGTTATGCTCTTAATTTACTTAAAGCAGATGGCTGGACCCGGGACTGCCTAATTTATTACTGTCCTGCCATTCAGAGCCAGAGCCTTCCTTAGGTTTCTAAGCAACTCTGATGGGAAATGTCAGATTGCATGAAATTTTCTGATTAGACCATGTGACCTAAGCACATCCCACAGAAAATGATTCAAATACTCAAAATCGCTTATCCTAGACCACAGCTGCCAGGTCTGTTCCCTCCCTGTTCACAGCAGATGGGTGGGTGGGCCTTCCCCTATTTGCAGGCAGTATGGTGGGAGTTCTAGGAATAAAAAAGACCAAAATAGAGGGTGGGAGAGGACTTGGAAGAAGTCTGAAATACCAGATTCTTTCTTGTTGTCCTATTACTTTCCAAAATTTTCTATAAGAGAAGGAAAGTCACAAATCATTTAAAAAAGAAGCATTCAAACTTCTCTAGCAATTAAGCAGCCTCTGAGTCAGCAAACTCAACTACTAAACTGAGTAGCATTTGAGATAACATGAGAGGACTGAAAAAGTTTGGACAGAATCAGGAGCTAGGCCGATTTACGATGTGAGGAGGAGAGCATAGTGATTTTTTAAAAAGCCGTAATTAACATTTTTTGATGAAGTATCATCATGTGCCAGGTTCTGTAGGAATTATTACTTGGGATCTAAGTTTGGGCATACAACCACAAAGAACACTGTCTCAGACCAGTTCTACGGATTTACCAGAGTATAAAGGGTTGGTCAAAAACGTGAAGAGCAGAAAGCTGCAAATGCCAAAACTGGAGAATGCCAGGTGCTTCCCTGTGGCATTTCTTTGTAGCAGAGCATAGTTTAGGCTAATAGAAGAAGGGACTGCTTAGGGCAGAAGAGAGCATTTGCCAAATGCAGTGGGGTACCCTGTATTGGATCTTGCAACAGAAAAAGGACATTAGGGAAATATGAAAAAAGTCTGGGGTTTAATTAATAGTAATGCACCAATGCTGGCTTCTTGGGGGTGATAAAGTTACCACAGTAACGTGAGATGCACGTAAGGGATAGAGAGGAGCTCTGTGCCATCTTGTCACTTTCTGCAAATGTGAAATTATTCTCAAATAAAATAAAAAGGTAGGTATCTTTAGAAAAAAGAGTACATTCCCATACACCTGAAGGATCCCACAACTTACCCTTATTGATAAGGTTTTGGGGGCAGAATAGGACTCTGTCACTCATGGATACCAGCATGTGGAGAAATGGCACGCTCCCTCTACCGGTTGATGAAGGACACCCAGACAGCCAGCACCCATCAATTAATGTGGGATCCAGAGTCAGAGAAAGCTTTTAAAAATCTCAAGAGACCCTTGCTTAGTGCCCCAGCTTTAAGTAGGTCTTCCTACATGAGGGATGTGACAAAGGGAATGAGCTTGGGTGACCTAAGGGGGTGGGGGGGGGGGAGTTGGACAGCTCAACAGCCAGTGGGATATTTAAGCAAAGAGCTGGATCTGGTGACTTGTGGCTGGCTGGCATGTCTTAGGGGCAGCGATGGCTGCCTGCTCTCTTGATTCCCGAAGTCATGAAGCTAACTCTGGGTCAGGAAGAAACTAACTCTGGGACAGGAAAAACGTGAAGAATAGCCAGTTCTCCCATTCACTAATCCCCACGGGCATACAGCAAGTAGGAAGTGATCCTGGAGAAGATTGGCAAATGGACTTCACCCATGTCTAAAATACATGGGTACAGGTACCTCCTGGCTTGGGTAGATAGCTTCATGTACTGAGTTGAGAACTTCCCCCATAAAACCAAAAAAGCCTCAGAAGTGATAAAGGCACTGATAGATCCCTTGGTTTGAACTCCCTCAGTCCCTTCAGAGTGGTAACAGAGGGAGCATCCGAGGTTTTGGAATCATTCCATTCCTCTTGCAAGGAGCTTCCCAAATCCCAGCCCTCAAATACCAACTCTCCCATTTCACCCTGGGGGCCAAGTGCTAGTTTAGAGACAGTTTGGGAAGGCCCACATACAGTAATTTTAGCCACTCCAACAGCAAGTGCCTGAATTTGAAGTCTGAATCCACCATTCCAGAGTCAAACCCTCGTCCCCAAAGGGGCCTAACAACAAGCAACCAAAATCCCTCTGTGAACCCAGAGACGACCTCAAACTACTCTTGAGGAACAAAGATCCCTATATCCCAACAAAATCTTAATCCTATTGCATTTCTTTTGCCTGCCCTCTCCTCACAGCACGTGGGGAGTTCACTAAAACATCCTCTGCCTGTCACCGGACCCCTGGCTCTACTCCACCTTGCATTGTGCTTTGAGCCTTGCCTTCTAAATGCTCTACCTCACTTGGTATCTTCCAGAATAAGGCTCATCGAACTCCAAATGGTGGTTCAGATGGAGCCTCACATGAAGGTCAAACCAGACATCTACAAGGAACCCCTTGATAGCTCAGGAGGAGAGGAACCCTGGCTGCCACTCCATCCAACCCCTGTGACCAACAGGAAGTAGCTATGATCCATCCTCACCCTTTTCCCTAATGACAATTATGTCTTCAGGGGGAATGACGAAGGATAGTTGGAAGATAGGCAGGCAGGGACAAGGGGCCCCTGCCCTAAGAAGAAACCATCCTTAAAAGGATCTGACACCACCCTGGAAGGAGCCCTCCACCCTTTCCCATGTGACAGATAGGTGACAAAAACCTGACAGGATGATAGGTGGAGGGAGGGTTAATCAGATTAAAACAGCCTGTCAACAAGCCCATAAAAAGCCCTAGACTTACAAGCTCCAGTAGCAACCCTCTGAGGTCCGCTCCCTTCTTGGCAGCTTTGTATTACTACTGCTATCACTCAATAAACCTTGCTTTGCTCTCACCAAGAAAAGAAAAAAAGAAGAAGAAGAAAAAGAAAAGAGCATTTGTGACATGTTTACAAATATTCTTCAGAATAGCACCATTTTTTAAAAAAGATTTTATTTCTAAGCAATCTCTACACCCAACAACATGGGGCTCAAATTCATAGTCCCAAGATCAAGACTCGCATGCACCTGACTGAGCCAGCTAGGTGCCCCAGAACAATACCCTTTAAATGGAAATGGCAAGGGCAGCATTTTTGTGGCTGGTTGTATTTCTTGGCAGACAAAATTATTCATAATGACAATCACAATGATTAACATTATGGAGCACTTAAAATATCCAGCCCTCGTCCAACAGATGTTACACAAATGCCCACATGTCATCTTTAAGACAACGCTACTATTATTCTAACTTATATATTAGAAAAGTGCCTCTTAGAAGAGTGCCTAGAATCTGGTAGTCAAAAATTAAGGTGTTTTTTTTTTAAATTTTTATTTTTATTATAGAAGCTAAGAAACCGGGCCACCCCAAAAGCAACAGAGTAACAATTCAAACCAAACCTTAGAAGACTTCCAATTCCAGCCTTGCCATTTACTTATTCTATGGCTTGGGCCAGTTTGAAAAACAAAAGAAAGCTAATATCAGGGAGTGGATTTAAGTTTGTTGAGAGGGATGCCTAGGTGGCTCAGTTGGTTAAGCGGCTGCCTTCGGCTCAGGTCATGATCCCAGCATTCTGGGATTGAGGCCCACATCAGGCTCCTTGCTCAGCGGGGAGCCTGCTTCTCCCTCTGCCTCTGCCATCACTCTGTCTGCCTGTGCTCACTCTCTCTGACAAATAAATAAATAAAATCTTAAAAAAAAAAAAGTTTGTCGAGAGTGGCAACTGGGTGGCTCAGTAGGTTAAGCCTTCCAACTCTTGATTTTGGCTCAGGTTGTGATCTCAGTGTTGAGACTGAACCCCAAGTTGGGCTCTGAGCTGGGCATGGAGTCTGCTTAAGAGTCTCCCTCTCCCTCTGCCCCACGCTCTGGTCTAATTGGGGGGGGGGGAAAAAGGTCTGCTGATAAATACCAAGTGTTGGTGAGGATGTAGATAAAAGGCAACCTTTGCACACTACAGGTAGGAATATAAATCGGTATAGTCACTATGGATAACAATATGGAGGTTCCTTGAAAAATTAAAAATGGAACTACCATATGATCTAGTAATTCCACTCTTGGGTGTTTATCCAAAGAGAATAAAAACACTAATTTCAAAAGATTTATATACCCCTATGTTTACTGCAGCATTATCAAGAATAGTTAAGATAAGGAAGCAACCCACTGATAGATGAATGGATAAAGAAGAGATGATAGCTATGCACAATGGAATATTACACAGCAATAAAAAAGAATGAAACCTTGCCATTTGCAACGACATGAATACACCCAGAGGGTATTGTGCTAAGTGAAATAACTCAGAGAACAAATACCATAAGATTTTGCTTATATGTGGAACCCGAAAACAAATGAACAAACTGAAATAGTATCATAAATACAGAGAACAAGCTAGTGGTCACCAGAGAGGAAGTGGGAAGGGGGACAGGCAGGGATTAAGAAGAACAAACTTCCAGTTATAAAATAAATAAGTCATGGGAATGAAAAGTACAGCACAGGGAATACTGTCAATAAGATTATAATAACTTTATATGGTGACAGATGATAACCACACTGATTGTGACAAGCATTTATAACGTATATAATTGTTGAATCACTACATTGTATACCTGAAACTAACATATTATTATATGTCAACTATAGTTCCTAGTTTTTTTAATGTAAAATTTCTTTTAAATGAAAGTTGGTTGAAAACTGTATCATTCAACTAAAGTTTAAAAGCAGACAATTGTTTGTTATACATTTCAAAATTCTTTTAATGATTTTTTATTTATTTGAGAGCGAGTACACAAGTGGGAGGAGAAGCAGAAGGAGAGGGAAAAGCAGATTCCTCACTGAGCAGGGAGCCTGATGTGGCACTCAATCCCGGGATCCTAGGATCATGACCTGAGCCGATGCCAGCACAGCGTTGTATTGGGGTCAAAAAAAATTCCATATATACCTTTCTTAAGAATCCTTGGATACACTTCCAAATACAAGAACCAAATAAGAGCAAATGGAGACCGTGAGGGAAATGGTTAGCCCCTAGTTAAGTACAGGAGCCACTAGGAAAAGAATGTTTCCAGATCTCTTCAGGCATCAAATGACTGCAGCTCATTGGACCAGGCAGAATCCCATAATGAGAAGTGTTTCCTTCGGAGCGGAAGGTGGAAGAGGTGAATTATGAGGACAGCCTTACGATGACTGATGCCCAAAGTGAAAATGTCAGCAGCAGAGGGGAAGGCTAGTAGTCAGCAGCCTTTGCTCACGCACATTCAATTCAACCCCACTGCCCTTTATTCAACATTTTCTTAGTGTCAGAGATGATGCTAAACTCTGGGAAAGACACAAAGGTGGGAAAAAACAAGTAAATAAAACAATGCCTAACTCCAGCAAGTTAACAGCTAGTGGTGTATTTCACCAGAAGGAAATAGAGCAAACATGAGGTACAGTGGAACACCTTGAGTCTCAGTCTTCACTCTTCTCCTCACTCCACACCTGGCCCAAGCTATAGACTCTCTGCAGACCTCTGTAAGAATAATGTAATTCATATTTGCCTGGGAAGATGGCTGTGAATCCTGAAAATGAGGAAAGTGTCGATAATGTCTGACACAGAAAGTAAACAGGAGTCCCATCATAAATCCATTATGTTTTCCTTTTTTTTTTCAACCCCAACAAAATGAGAAGTAAATCCCTTACACCCCCAGTCATCCAACTCTTCATTTTATTTTATTTTACTTTTTTTTAAAAGATTTTATTTATTTATTTGACAGACAGAGATCACAAGTAGGCAGAGAGGCAGGCAGAGAGAGAGCCACCCAGGCGCCCCCAACTCTTCATTTTAAACTAGACCTTGTCCTCAACTGACTAGAAAGGGAGGCCTGGGGCTCCTGGGTGGCTCAGTGGGTTAAGCCTCTGCCTTTGGCTCAGGTCATGATCCCAGGGTCCTGGGATCGAGCCCTACATCTGGCTCCCTGCTAAGCAGAGAGTCTGCTTCTCTTCCTCTCTCTCTGCCTGCTTGTGATCTCTGTCCGTAAAATAAATAAATAAAAATCTTTAAAAAAACAAAACAAAACAAAGGGGGAGGCCAGAGCAGAAATATTAAGAGAAGAATTTCTGGCTTCGGAGATTGCAGGAGCCCAGGTTCAAAGAGTATAAAGACTACTGAGCTGGGGTAGGGGTGGGGGGGTAGTTCAAGAAAGGACTTTCTAACCTTACCACATTATTATGTTAACTACCTGCCCAACCTATCCCCAAAGATAGGGGTGCAGAGATCCAAAACATACATCACTGACACAAAGCCGCTTAGAACCTTAAAAAGTGGAAACCTTTTCTAATCTATCTGCCCAGATATGGAGTCACTTCTAATTTGCACAAGAAATGTGCTAGCAACAGCTGATGATCAACCTTTCCCACCCTCCATACCTGCCTAAAATGTGATAGCCTTGCACTTCCGGGCCCAAAACTGGATGAGAAAACAACAAAACCCTATGCCTGGAGCCATATAATTTATTCATTTATTCAACAAATATTTATTCAGCCCCTACTGTGTGCTCTGGAACATTTTCTTCTCCCTGTGTCCCCTGGGCTGCCTCTAACCTCTCTATTCTACCCTTGCTGGTCCAGAGAACCTCAAGTTTATAATCTGCTGTTTCTTAGCCAATATCTCACCTCCTGACATGCAGGTTAGTCATCCTTTTCTTCCAGAATAGAATATTGTTCTATCCTCTCCTGTCCCCCAGGCTTTACCTCTTCCTTCAAAGCTTAATTCCAAGCCCTTAATCCCTTCATTATTCAGCTCCTCTTGCCTCTCTGCCCAGCTATCCTATCACCAATACCTGCCCTCGACTCATCCACACCATAGCCCCTGAACAGAGCAAATGGGGCTGAAAGAATGGAACTTATTTGCCTGCCATGATCCAAACTGTGAGCAAGCCAATGCACCACATTCTGTAAAAATAGTAATAGTAACAATAATAGCTAGCATTTTAGATGGAGATTGGGAACAGGTTACACTCATGGGTGTAAGTCCATGACTAAGTCCAAGGACGACTGTGGGACTGAGTACATGAGGTGGGGTGGGGCAAGGTCATTGGAGGAGGGGAATCTAAAGAAAGCCAAGACCCGATAATGAAAACAACCTGTAAGGATAAAACAATCATCTAGAAGTATGGCAGATATAGTGCAGGAGAGAGGGATCTGGAGCTAAAATCGTAAGAAACAAGGGTGTATGTTAGAAGGAAGAGGCAATAGAAGATTTGGTCTGATGACTTGAGAGTCAGAGTTGGTTAGGAGGACTGAGGGTGAAGGGAATGTTCTGGAAGCAACAATAAGGATAACCCCTTAGTTCATTCAGGCTGCTATAACAAAACTACCATTGACTAGGTGGCTTATAAACATTTATTTCTTACTGGAAGTCCAAGATCAAGGCACTGGCAGATTCCATGTCTGGTGAGAACTAGCTTCCTGGTTCACAGACAGCTATCTTCTCCTGTGTCCTTTGAAGGCAGAAAGGGCAAAGGAGCTCTCTAGGGTATCTTATATAAGGGTACTAATCTCATTCATAAAGGCTTTATTCTCATGACCTAATCATCTCCCACAGGCCCCACTTCCTAATAACATCACATTGGGGGTTTTCAACATATGAATTTGGGGGGAGACACAAACCTTCAGGCTGTAGTACCCGTCCTGCTTGTGGGCTCATTGGTATAAGGAGTTTGAGAGAGAAAAAGGCCACCATCAGCAAAGGAACAAGTGTCTTTGGGAGGGTCACTCCTATAACAAGAAGTTGAAGACAATATTCAAGAAGTGAGGTAGAGAGGGGATGCTGTGAAGTCACTGTGGAAGGGTGTCAGAAGGTAGGGAAGGCTGAGTCGTAGGGCCAGGAAAGGGGCATACAGGACCATGTAGAGATCAGAGTCCAAAGAATGAGAGAAGACCTGGGGGACCAGGGCTGACATAAATGGGAAAGAGGCAGGATGGGATTCGCACAGGCCCCCAGGGTTGATAGCAGTGGCACAACTGTGGTTGTTGGGGGCCAGGGAGTGAGGGTTTGCCAGGAACACTCAGCGTTCTTACCCATAGCAAATTCTAATCTGTTAGGGAAGACACATACATACGGACAGAAAAATGTACCCCAGATTACCTTTGGAATTCAGACTATGGATGCCTCTCAGAGGGATACCCAACTCAGTCAGGGAAGGTCAAGGAAAACTTGAGAGAAAGACAGAGAGAGAGAATGGAAAGACAATTCCATAAAACTACTGGCACCCCAGAAAATAACTGAGATGCTTTTCCTATGGCAATGAGCGTACTACACTTGATCTTGACCAAAAAGACCAAAATGCAATGAGACTTTGTATAAACGGGCCATAAGGGTTTTTGTTTTGTTTTGTTTTGTTTTTAAGACTTTATTTATTAGAAAGAGAGAAACACAGTGAGAGAGGGAACACAAGCAGGGGGAGTGGGGAGGAAGAAGCAGGCTTCCCACCAAGCAGGCAGCCTGCTGCGGGGCTCGATCCCAGTGGGATCATGACCTGAGCCGAAGGCAGACGCTTAACGACTGAGCTACCCAGGTGCCCCAAATGGACCATAAGTTTAAAAAGTAGCACAAAATTTTATATTCATACTATCTGAATAGTCTTTGATCTTGCCAGAGTGAGATTTATTGCTTTTGGCTAGAGAACTCTGCAAGATTACACAGCAAAGAGTATAATATTATCTTTAATATAAGTTGTAAAATTCTAGAGAAAATAGAGATTTTCTGAGGCTAAAAAGTAGAAAACATTTCAAAATTAAAAGTCTAATCTACCTCTCTATTACTGGAGATACTGAAATTACCTCCAGTATTTGAGGCGATGGGTACAGGGAAAAAGTTAAATTGATGGAACTTTCCCTGACTCCCATATCTAAACTAGCCATACTCCTTTTATGTCAACATTTGTTGAGTGCTCAAATGTATTTTATGTAATCCACGTAACAAACTGAAAGATAATAATTTCCATTTTACTGACAAAAAACCTAATGCTTAGAAAGATAAAATAACTTGCCAGCATCCCACAGGGAACAGCTAAAGCAAATTCACAATTCTGTTAAAACAAATGCTTCTTCCCTTACACCATGATACAGTCACATTTTCAGGAGTTTTTAACCAAAAAAAAAAAAAGAAAGAAAGAAAGAGCCATTTGTGTTGTCCACACCAGTCATAAATTACACTTACCTCTTTCAGTGGTTCCAAGGAAGAATTCTAGTTGATTAGACCAGAGAAGCTCATTACATAAAGTTGAATAAAATATAATGGGGAAGAACCTCCCTCTCCGGAATTCTGCTGATTACAGGCTAGTTTAGCAAAGAGAAGTCTGGTTATGTTTAGTAGAAAAAAATATACTGAGGACAGGACGGCAAATTTGGCCAGCCGGAAAACCCTGATGGAGACACTCATTATCACACCGTAACTAGAGAGCTGATGTTGAAAATTGGCTTAGTCTGCATAGCATCCTTGTTAAAAAAAAAAAAAATAAGGCATTAGTCAACTCATGGAGATGAGCTACTATTCAAATGTACAGTATTTACTCATCTTAAATCTATGAGAACAGGTTTTACAAACACAAAAAAGTTCAATCAGGGATGATGAGAAAACCATACACCAATCTCCATAAGAATTTATGGAATTCAGATAAGAAATCTGCAGAGTCCACCAGCGCCTGGGTGGCTCAGTGGGTTAAGTGACTGCCTTTGGCTCGGGTCATGATCCTGGAGTCCTGGTATTGAGTCCCGCATCTGGCTCCCAGCTCCTTGGGGAGTCTGTTTCTCCTTCTGACCTTCTCCTCTCTCTTGCTCATTTTCTCTCAAATAAATAAATAAAATCTTAAAAAAAAAAAGAAAAGAAAAGAAATCTGCAGAGCCCTAATGCAGATCAGATGAATGCCAGGATTTTGTAAGACACAGCTGAAACACCTAAATCAATTAATTTACTTACTAGTAAATTAAGTAAAGTAAATTTACTTACTAGTAAATTAATACTTACTAGTATTCTTTTGCATGACTGTCCTATCTATTATTTATTTATTTTTTTAAGATTTTATTTATTTATTTGACAGACAGAGATTACAAGTAGGCAGAGAGGCAGGCAGAGAGAGAGGAGGAAGCAGGCTCCCCATGGAGCAGAGAGCCGGATGTGAGGCTCGATCCCCAGGACCCGAGCCGAAGGCAGAGGCTTTAAACCACTGAGCCACCCAGGCGCCCTCCTATCTATTATTTAAAGCAATCCCCTGTATGTGGGGCATTTGGTTAGTTCTATTTTTCCCCAATAAAAATAATACTGTAATTAATACCCTTATACAGGGGCACCTGGGTGGGTTAGTTTGTTAAGTGTCTCCCCTCCACTCAGGTCATGATCCCAGAGTCCCAGATGGAGTCCCACATGGGCTGCCCACTCAGCAAGGGTCTGCTCCTCCCTCTCCCGCTGCTTCTCACCTCTGCTTCTCACCGGCTCTCCCCTGCTCCTGCTCACTCACTCTCTCTTTAGTGAATAAATAAAATCCTTAAAAAAAATAATAAATTGTACATATATTTTGGCACAATTCTTTGTTTCCTTCAAATAAATTCCTAGAAATGCTGTGTCAAACTACAGACATATTTTTGAATCTTTAGGTAGATACTGCCAAAATGCCCTCCACATATTTAAATACTGGATTGAGATTTCTAGCCCAATGGAAGGAAGGAAAGGAAGAGATTAGCTTTATAATCCTGGATTTTAGACCTAAGGTTCACCATTTGTTAGCTATGTGACCTTGGGCAGGTTACTTAACTCTTCTGTTTCTCTGATTCCTCACCTATAAATTTGGTATCATTAGTACTCACCTCATAAAGTTGTTGTTAAGAATTACATCAATTAATGTTTGTAAAACTCTTAAAACAGAGTCTGGCTTATAGAAGCCTTGCATAAATGTTCACAAATTCCTGGTTCTTAGGCTTTGAGACTTCAACAACCAATTAAAAAAAAAAAAGAATTTGAGGAAATCAGTATGAGTTTGCCTTTTTCTTCCCGAAATAAAAATACTTTTTAAAAACCCAGTACATAAGCAACATTTCATAGAAAAAATATTTTAATAACATAAAAATTTAAGGAGAACACAACATCAAAATACATGACTTTTACTATTATATTTAGCTTTAAGAGAGATTTTTTACATTATATTTATTTTTCTCATTTCTCTAAGGAGCAGTGAACTTCCCATTTGTTCACAGTGTTTGAGAACAAATGGATAGTCACATTTTCTAAAACTCATACATTTCTATTTTTCACTTATTAACAGTTAAAAGTATTTAATTTTTAGAAAAAAAATTGTAGAATTTGGACAGTAGCTTTTGTGAACTATGTGAACAAAAGATAATAGGATCATAAGGTCAGCTTACTGGCTTTGCCAGTTGCAAATAACAGAAGGAAAAGAAACATTCTCTTATATGGCTCTGAAAGAAAATAAAAGTGAAGCTTTTGGCCAAGAAACTTGACATCCTACTTTTATTCTGATAGAGGAGTCCCTATAAAGCTGTTGAAGTGGAAATGAAATTCCCGAGTCCCTAAGGGCCAAATCATTTGTGGACAGCCAGGATTTGAATTAACTCCCAGCAAGACCTGAAAAGAAACAGAAAAATGCTTAGGGAAACCATGGGAACTGCGCTAGTGGCAGAGAAACTGATAAATCTAAAATGGTCTCTGTCTTAAAAACAATTTGTTTGGGATGAATAATGAACGCTATTGCATTATTTCTGGATGGGTTTCCTGAGTCATTCGTTAGTTGTCAGGCACATATTTAACAAATATCTAATTATAATAACTAGCATTTGATGAGAATTCCCTAGGTGCCTTGCACTGTGCCATTGCATTACCTCATTTCATGATGACAGCCATTCTTTAAGGGAGGGAGTATTGCTCTAAATTCCTTTTTAAAGGTGACAGACCTAGAGAAGCTAAATCAAAGGCTGCTCTAAGCTTCCACAAAGGTGGAACCAGAACACAAACCCAGTCCAGATGATTCCAGAGGTCTTGCTCTTTTTTTTTTTAATATTCTATTTATTTGTTTGAGAGACAGAGAGAGCACAAGCAGGGGGAGTGGCAGAGGGAGAGAGAATCCCAAGCAGACTCAAGTGCGGAGCATGATGCAGGGCTCAATCCCAGGAACCTGAGATCATGACGTGAGTCAAAATCAAGAGCTAGACACTTTACTGACTGAGCCCCACCCAGGTGTCCCAAATTATTTAGTATTTGGTATTATTTAGAAAATCATTTATTAGTTATACATCTAGGAAGGCCATAACAATTACAGGCACACATGAATAAGAAATTTGTCTATGAATTATGGTACTGACTACCAAGGACTGTGAGGGCTCTGAGATTATATCTGACTTGCAAATTAACAGTAAGCCTGCCACTTTTATGCATGCTGGTAAAAGGCATGAGACTCCTGAGTCAGACACAAAGGATTTTATTACTCACATCAATGTCAGTAGCCAGAGTATCGGCACTTTCTTGCACTGGTTCCCAGAGTCCCAATCCCCACAAGGTGACATGAAAGGAGCCAGATAACATCTGCACATGCAGTGGTTTGCATTTCAGGAGATGAATGCCGAATCTTTTATAATAGGCAGCGAATACACCTGTTCGTTTGCTCCAGAAGGACGGAGTTCTTCTATTTTCTAAGACCACTCACTACACCAACATCCTTGAAAAGATAGTCTGGAAGGAATACAGTCAATGCCTCTGGTCACAAGACAGGCAGAAATGTGAGAGACTCATGGAAATTGTTTCCTAACACTGACCATTCTGCTTATAAGAAGAATAGATGTTTGAAGACTGTATCTTGCTTAGATCCATAGATTTTCTTTTGATTCATTAAGATATTTATTGAGCAGCTAGAGAAATACAAAGGTAATTAAAACATCATCAAAGAAGGGAGGCAAATGCACACATCAGAGAAAGCCAAGTGTAACAGGTCACTGAATCATAGCAGTCAAAAGAAAAGAGCTTTAGGAGATCAAGAATGACATTGTTTCCAGAGATCCATAGATTTTAATAAATATTATAGTGGCAACAAATTATTCACCAGGATCTTGGACTATTCCTTTTTAAGCCAGTTGTGTCACTATGCTTCTCATATTTTCTACAGATCCTAATGAGTCGGCCCAGAGCTTAATAATAAAATTTTCACACAGTGTAAAATGCAGTGTGGAAACTGACCTAGAGCAACCCCAAATTAAGATGTTCTAAATATGTTCTACATATTTATAAGCATTTACACTAAGACTGCTAAAACAATATTCTAGAGCCAAATGATCTCAATGAAGAGCTTTGAGGCTTTTTAAAAATGTCTGAATCTAATGTCTAGATTGGATGACACCGAAGCCCTATTTCCTCGTTACCTCTTGTGGGAGATAAATTGAAAAGAGAAGGAGATTCCTGTCTTAGGACCAGTTTTCTTAAAAGAATCCAAAATTCTGAGCTACTATTCTTTCCCTCTAATCCATTAATACTGTCCTTGTTCCTAGAACTGCACTAGTTCCTTCTTCCCAATGGTTCATCAGATTGTGAGTCTCACAGAATCACCTTTTGATAATTAAAATCTAATATAATGAGGGGTGTCTGGGTGGCTCAGTCAGTTAAGCATCTGCTTTCAGCTCAGGTCATGGTCCCAGGGTCCCAGAAAGGAGTTCCCATCTGGCTCCCTGCTCAGCAGGGAGTCTGCTTCCCCCCTCTCCTTTTGCCTGCCACTCCCCCTGCTTGTGCTCTCTCTCTGTCTCACTCACTCTCTTTCAAACAAATAAAATCTTCAAAAAAAAAAAAAAAAGCAAATATAATGAGATTCAGACATCCGTGTTCAAAAAATGTCTTTTTAGTATTTCTTTTGTCTGCTGTGATGCTAGGTAGCAGGCCCAAAATTACAAAAATTAAACTTAAAGGCAAACCACTCTGCTCCCCATATCCATGACTTTATAGCTGAACTCCACGAAAACCACTTTCGATGCCTTTCCCCTAGTCCCTTGAATGTTACTCTATGTCTTACAGTTCCCTATTTATTCCCACAAGCCAATTCCACACACCATTCATAAAATGAAACAGCAGCAAAGGTTTGCTGCTTCAAAATGAGGACACACTGCCCTTTTCCCAAATTTATTTCACCCAGATATAAATACCCAAACACTGACAAAAATGTGGATAATGTGGTATGACTGAAAACTGCATCTCATATATATATATATTTTTTTTTTTTTAAATAATACTTGTGTGGCAGAATACTATGTATCTGTGTTTCTGTGGCTTTGGAAATACAGCGCTAGCAAATGTGAAATACAATTTTGTCTCCTAATTTCAATAAAGGCTTGTTCTGGCAAATGGCTAGAAATAAACTCAAAATGTGATTGAAAGTCAATTTTTGCTGTTTTAAAAAACATAACATTCAATCAAATCAGAGGCTGGTTTCAAAAGAAATGTCATTTTCCATCTTTGAACAGTGTTAACACATACACTCTCACACATACACACACACACACACACACACACACACACGCAACTACATACCCCCTAGAGAATATTTAACAAGAGCTAAGCTCTAAAATTAAAGAATCTGTAGAAAATGCAGTGATGCACCTGAAAATTGTTTTCATTCTCTCCTTTGTGTGAAATTCAATTACAAAGAAAGCAAACAAATGGAGCAAACAATGAAAATGGCACATGGGATTTTTTTTTTCAATTACTATAAACTGCACTCTTTAAAAGAGAAAGACCATTTATGCAGCAATTGCATCTAATGACAGGCATTGTTCCCCTGTCAGGCTATTTCTGATTTTTGGAGCCTCTTAACACTAAATCCAGTGTTAACTCCTTTATAACAAGAAACTATCTCTCCCCATAAATGCAAACTTAATAATATTGCTCTTATCTTGATCCTTCTGTGGGGGGTGGGGGGACCTTTTAACGCTTCAACAATACTAAGAAAGACACAATATGGTATTTACATCTTTCTAGATATATTTTATTGAGCCTACTGTGACCATTCTAGGGCAGCAAGAATGAAAAGTATGGAATTTCATCGCTTTAACTCAGTTCTAATGTACTGCTTTAGAATTTAAAACAAACAAAAAAACCAAGGTGCCGTAATATATAAATGCAGCCCTTATAAAAATACCAAAACATACATTTACCAGACTAATCTTCTAGAAAATTAAAGTACTAAAATTCTTCTTTGGATTCCCTTAAATAGCGATCTGTTCTTATATTTAGTAGATGACTCAAGAACAATTAAAATTTTGCTCTAAAGACAAAAAAAACCACCCCAATTTAATACATTTCTTAATCATGTCTAGGAGAATGACACCAAGAGAGATTGTCTTAATTTAAACTATTTTTGTTAAAATTAGTATTAATAAAGATATATTTAGTTCTCTCTATGTAACTATATTGTGACCGAATATATACATTTATTAATATTAATATATATTTAATTCTCTCTCGAAATCATGTGAGAGGATTTCAATCTCAAATTGAACTGGAGGATATGAAATGAGGAATCTCATGCACATGCCATCAGAAGAACAGAATTTAAGCACCGAGACACTGATTTCCCAAAAACACCTGATTTACAGAAGATGAAGCTTATCTCCTCACCAATGACCAACCAACAGGAATCGCTCCCATCCTCCAGCCAATGAACTTACTGCTTTGGACTCTGGCTGGATGTCCCCTTCTTTGCATTCCTTATTCCTAAGTCTGGCCAAAACCCTCAACAGACTTGCCTGTAGCTTGCTACAGCATGCATTTCCCAAATTGCAATTCCTCCACTATTCGCAAATAACCTCAATTTCTAGTAAATTTACCTCTTTATTTAGGTTGACATATATGTCACTTCCAAACCTACATCATCTGGGCTTAAACTGATAAGGCACGTAAGATGTAAATGACTTACTACAGATGCCCTGCTCCTCCCACATAGATTTAATTGCCTTAATGGGGAGCAATCCCTGAGCCAGAAGAAATTTAAGTATCAGTGACAAGCTGGTGGTGACATTTCAAGCTGTCTGCCACATTCAAAACAGACTTCACCACCCACCTTCTCTCATGCCTCAAAACAGTAAGACCTATTGGTGAAAGCTTTGGAGTTCTAACTATATACACGTGAGGTGATGGGACAACCATGTGACAGACCTCACCACCTGCCAGTCCTCTTTCTGGAGACAATGCAATATGGTGGAAAGAGCATTGGGCTTTGAAGTCAGACAGACCTGGAATCCAATCCATTTGCTAATACAGAGTCTTGGACTAGTTGTTTTATAGTTCTCTGAGTTTCAGGTGTCTTCATATGTAAAATGGGGAAAATGAAACCAGTCTTCAGGGTGGTGTTTGTAGAGCTGACAGTGACAGGCAGGCATGAGAGAATCTTCCTGGTGGAGGAAGTAGGACAGGTTCCAATGTTTGAAGGAGTTACAGTATCTGTGAGATCTCTGAAAACTTTGTCTTAGACCAGTTCTGAACTTCACTATCAAGGACGGGAACTGTGCTGTTCATGCATTCATTTATTCATTGCATACGTGGTTGCGGAGCTTCTCATCTAGGCTAGCAAGGAAGACAGACTTATGCATAACTAACTGTAAGACACAGGAGCTATCACATAGGGAAGCTGAAGGAAGGGTTGGAAATGACAGTTGGCAAGGTCACCAAAACAAGAGTGGACCTTTCAGGGGAAGTCACATATGGTCAGAGAGGATTTAGTGGAAGGACACCACAGGGGAGTTTCCGGGCCACCTGAGTGAGTGCTTCATACCTGTCTCTCTGGGACTATGTAGTGGGGAGCAAGTGCACCCCCTCTGGAGATCTGCAGGGTGGTTTCTCCATTGTAACTGTGGCACGGACTCAGAAGGGAAGAGGTTTAGGAAGTGGATGCATTCAGGCCACAGGGGTTCCAGGTTTCCTTCTAAACCAGCTAGACCTTCACAAAATGAATGGCCATCAACACTACCAACTCGAGAGAGTGGTTCAGTAAGAAAGGAGAACCTGTGAGGGAGTAGAGAAGGTTTTCTGCTAATATATCCTTCCAGATGGGATGAGGGGATCAGATTCATTGTATACCTGACAATACGAATAACCAGTCTAAAAGTTTCAAATACAAATTAGAGTAGATTGATGAAAAATAAAGTGATAGTTGCTTCTGTTCAATTCTACACATTCCTGATTGTTGGTGATGTTGATGATAAAAATAGTAACAGCAGCTGCCATATACTTGGTATTTTTTTTAAAGATTTTATTTATTTATTTGAGAGAGTGAGCAAGAGAGAGCACAAGCAGGGGGAGGGGCAGAGGGAGAGAGAAGCAGACTCCCTGCTGAGTGGGGAGCCAGAGGCAGGGCTCCATCCCAGGACCCTAGGATCATGACCTGAGCCAAAGGCAGATGCTTAAACCCACTAAGCCACACAGGTGCCCCCATCCTGGGTATTTCCCATATATCAGGCAAAAATTTGAAACAGACAGTTATTATCCCCACTTACAAATGAGCAAACTGAAAAACTGAGAGATTAAGTAACAAGCTGAAGGCTACACAGATAAAAAGTGGTGGAGCTGGGTTTCAGATCCACAACTCCAGAATTTGCATTCTACCCTACTGCCTATAAGCTTATTCAATCTCTAAATGGCTCTGTGGACATTCCCAAAACAAGAACTTATCGAAGTGCTATTTATTTATTAATCTCTATTATCATAAAAATTCTCACTAGCATTTATTGTAACAATGATAAATTTCTCTATCTTAAGAGTTTTAGGTCCCAGTGCGCCTGGGTGGCTCAATGGGTTAAAGCCTCTGCCTTCGGCTCAGGTCATGATCTCAGGGTCCTGGGATGGAGCCCCACAGTTGGGCTCTCTGCTCAGCAGGGAGCCTGCTTCTCCCTCTCACTCTGCCTGCCACTCCGCCTGCTTGTTCTCTCTCTCTTTCTCTCTCTCTCTCTCTGTCAAGTAAGTAAATGAAATCTTAAAATTTAAAAAAAAAAAAAAAAAGTCCCAAGGAGAACTTTGGAGTAAATTTAACCAACCCCATCAATTCTACAAATAAGGAACTGAGCTATCCCAAGTTCAACTGAGCTACAACTAAAACACCAATGGTTCTCTTAAAAATGTTAAAAAAATGGACCTCTTTGTATATACCTATTGATGATGATGATAATCAGAGTTTGAAATAAAATTTTGATATACTAACAAGATGGTATCAACCAGCCCTGGGACTAGACACAAAAGGTTGGAATGTTTACAAACCTCACTTACTTTGTTACTGGATAACTTTGCAAAAAGCACGTGGGTTCCTAAACACTGGCTATTTGGTTCTCCCATAATCATTCCTAAAGCAGGGACGCTTGGGGGGCTCAGTCCATTAAGCATCTGCCTTCAGCTCAGTTCATGATCCCAGGGTCCTGTAATCGAGTCCTGCATAGGGCTCCCTGCTCAGTGGAGAGCCTGCTTCTCTCTCTCCTGCTCCCTGTGCTTGTGCTCTCTTTCTCTCTCTCTTTCTGTCAAATAAATAAATAAAATCTTAAAAAAAAAAAACACCTCATTCCTAAAATTTCTAAGGTATGTCCTGGCTTAAATGTATCCTTAGTGGGTTCATTTTTATTTAAAAACCTGGTCATGCAAAACTGAATTTAATTTTTTTTCTCAAGCGGAAGTAAAACTGTTCTGAAAGTAACTGAAAACAAAAACACTACCTGAAAAGCAAAAACTAGGCAAAATCAATTACAGAATAAGGCTAATGTCAATCACTACGGAGTTAGGCCATTAGCTAAAAGTAACAGAGACAGAAAATTAGGCTTGTGGCTTTGTTCATTGATTTATTTTTATCCTCCCATCTTCAGTAGGATTATTTTTTCCATAGCCAGTTATTGATCATTTGGAAAATTAATTTTTTATAAAAAGACCATTCATTTCCACCGTAAGATGACAAAATGAAATATTCCTCAAAAGAAAAAGTCTTCAACGTCATTAATAATAAAAGAAATACAGATTAAAATGAAATACCGGGTTTATAAAAAGTCAGTTTATATAAAACTGACTAAGATCAAAGATTTCCCAATTCTCAATGTTGGTGAGGGTATGAGAAAACAAGTTTAACATGATGTTTTGACAATACTAAGAAATAAACAAAGGCAGTCTTTTTGGAGATCATTTGACAATATCCCTTAAATGTGCATTGTTTTAAAGGCACTTTTATTTGACACAGCAACTCCACTTCTAGGAATGTAACCTCACATTGTCTCATATGCAAAGACTTGCCTGTAATGACATTGATAACAGGGATAGCAAGGAAGGAAGGAAGAGGGGAAGGGAGGAAATTAAAGAAATCAAAATGTCCACCTATAGGAGCAGATTAAATAAATATGGTACACTGCATTCATAAAAAGCAGTATTATTTTTCCATTAAAGTGATGTGGATAACTATTGCTGAAATGGAAATCATTCATATACGTTATTAGATTTAAAAGAAAAAAATACAAAACTTTTTGTACTTGTATGTTTCATTTTTATGAAGTTCAAGAACAGGTAAAACCAATCTGTAGCAACAGACATCAGAACAGAGGTTAGCTGGGAGGGTAGAAGACAGGTGAAGAGAGTAGACACTGATATGAAAAGAGGTAAGGGAAATTTCTAGAGGGATGGAAATGTTCTAATCTTGCAATATGTCTTGGAGGGAGGAGAGGGACAGAGTGGGTATACATTTGCCAATTCTTCTAAATGTACATTTAACATCTATATATCCATTCTATGTAAATTATACATCAATTTAAATATGCAACAAAACCCCTAAATGTGTAACAAAATTCGTTGTTAATAAAAATAATGTTTGTATATGTACCTGTAGAAAATGATTTGGAGATGATTTTTTTTACTTTCTTTTTTCAAGACATGTTAATGAGCATTATAATAATTAAAATAAATACAAATATACAAGCATGTCCAAATGTGTTTCAATGAACCTTCATGCCCTTAATCCGGATATTGCCACCCCCTTTCAAAAAGTAGCGTGCGAATTACCCAAAGCATCATGGAGCCACACCAGGGTTCAGAGTTCTCTACATTTCCATGGAGGGATACCACTGGAGTCCCACCCTTTATGGAGGTCCTTCATAGTATATGCTCACTGATCATTTGCCTCATTTCTCAGATAACTTCAAACACCAAAGTTACACCAAGAACTTAGTCATTTTGAGACATACTTTAAGTATTTTTTAATTTATAGAACCCAAATTCCTCTCAGCTCCACAGGAGAAAGCTTTAAACTACAGAAGGCACTGCAAATCCTGTGTGGCCTGAGAAGTAGCTGTTCCTTTGCACGTGTCCTGCCAAGCTTCTAAGAATGGTTTTGCCATTACTTCCAACCCCACAAGCAGCCCAGTCTGAGCCCCACCCCCTCCAGTAGGCCTATTACAGATAAGTCAGTCAGTGTTCCTGGGACCAGGTGTGCTCACCACCAAGACTGGGTGTCTGCCAGCTCTTGCTGGGTCCACATGCAGCCCAGAGATCTCTGCATGGCCTGCTGGGTCGTTAACCATGCAGGCACAATCACTGACTGACAGTAACAGCGCAAACAACCAAAGGGTAGTTAGTTGATGGGTGGAAAAGAGAGGACATAGTCACAAAAAGATGAAATGAGGGCCGCCTGAGTGGTCAGTTGGTTAACTGGCTGCCTTTGGCTCCGATCATGATCTCAGGATCCTGGGATCGAGCCCTGTGTTGGGCTCTCTGCTCAGCAGGAAGCCTGCTTATCCCGCTCTCTCTCTGCCTGCCTCTCTGCCTATTTGTGATCTGTCAAATTAATAAATAAAATCTTTTAAAAAAAAGATGAAATGAATAATTACATTCCTCTTCCTCTAAAACCCTGGAGGATGGATACAAACTGAAAACTGAAATAGGTGGGAACAAATGAAAACAGAAATCCAACTTTACCTTGGGATATAGCCAAAAAAGTTAGTAAACAAACGGTGCTAAGAATAGCTCACCAACCCAACAACCTGGCTTAGTTCTAGACCAGTGTTCACCCCAAACACCCGGGGCATCCACATCTCTTGCCCACTGAACAGCTTGCCAAAAACGCCCCACAGGACCAATCAGACTTACCTGGTCTCAAACTGGACATCCTTTCATTGCTCCACTCTGATATTCCTTTTGCAAAGCCCCCAATCTCTGTGAATCACACTCCAATCTACCCCTTTAGCAGAGCAAGAACTTAGAATTTAAGCCTCCTCCTTCATTTTCCACATACAATCAGTTATCAGGTCCTACAGATCCTACCCTCTAAATATTTTTCTGATCGGTCTTTCCCTCCAGTTCATGCCAACTATCACAAAAACCTATTCTCCACCTTACTGCCTGAATAACCTTCCTAAAGTGCAAATCTGATCATGTCATTTATTTATTCTAGTCTTTCATGACTCTTCATTGCCTACCCAGAGGTTTCTTGAGACAATCTGAGGTGCCTTCACTACTAGGTATTTAATTATGTGAAATCATGGCATTTAACACAGCAATGTAGGAGGCAGTACAGACCTGGAAAAGACCTGTTCCACTTAAAGGCATTCAAACCTCAAACTATTTTAAAACAGCTGTGCCAGCTAGTAAAACTCTTTTTGAGGTCACTTTGATAATCCTGGTCCACACAGTAGAGTCTGAACTCCCTAGCCTGAATCTAAGTCTGTGATATAGTTGATGCCTGCTTCTTTGGCCTCATCTTCAACTATTCTCAGCAAGCAGCTTTCATTTTCCTGAAGATTCTTTTTCACACAGCAATGCCTTTGAACTTGACCTTCTCTTAGCCTGGGCCCCTCTTCTTTCACTACTTTGCCTGATACTCTCATTTCAATACCTCTACTGCCAGCCATCCTGGAGCCCTGGGGAGAGCTGTACCCTGGACATACATCCCTTATAGTTCTTTCTCAGCTTGCAAATATTTATTTTTTTTCTTCCCTACTAGTTAGTATCTAGGGGCTTATCTTTCAATTGCACAAATTATATGTTACTAAAGAAACAACAAAGGCAAGAGACAAATTTGCTCCCCAACATCTTAAGTAAGATTGAGAAAAATATTGTTTGCATCACAGACTACATTTCTTGAAAAAAATTTGGGTGTCCTTGGAAAGGTAATGGAGATTTTAGGGGACCTCCAAATAAGCTATTCTATGTCCCTATGCAGTCTCTGCTCACTAAACCTTTACTGAATATGACACTGCAAAGTCTTATGCCAGAAAAGCTGCTTTAGGTCTTGATCAATTCCACAAAATGTTAATGGGGGTAATATTAATCATTACCATGAATTTTCAGTGTTCAAAAGAAAGAAAGGAGGAAAGACACTCAACTATGCTCCAGTGCCTTTTTAAAAGTCACTCTAAGAAAAAAAAGGGAACTCAACTCCACTCCCACAACTGGGTCACAAGATCCATTAGCTGAAGTAGTTGAGTGCTCAGTTACATGAAATAGTTCTATTTCTCAGAACTTGTCCAAAGGGATCTCCCCTGCCTGCAGAGATAGAAGTAAGGAAAAAAAGAATCTTTCCTATACCTTTAAGTTTGACCTGCCCCATTTTTCCTTCCCTTCCTGTCCCTTGATTTAAGCCACTGGGGAGGGATGGAAATAAAATGGGAAGTTCGAAAGGGAAGAGATTGTGAAAGATGAAGGGGAGGGCAGTAGTGGGGGCTTACAAGATATCTATGTCTGTTGTGATCAAGGTTAAATGAAGTCAACCACAAAGCTCCAATAACCTTATCACTTCCTACTTTGCACACACAGGCTGACCTCTAGGTTTGACTTAAAATTGAGTAGTCTGAAGTGAACTTTTTCATTATATACCAGTTCCTTGCAGAATATTACATATATTTTTATCATTATTGTCATTATTGTTGTGATTATAAGTGCTTTTATTCTTATTAAACAATGTGAAAGCAATTTACTTAGTACTGGGCTGAAAAAAAGTCTCAACACTCTGTCCTAATATAAAAACGAACATGCTCATGATAGAAAATTGACAAAATACAGCTTAAGTATAAAGGAAAAATAACCACCTATACCCAAAGATCTTTATATAATTGGGACTCTATTATATTTACTTTTAACACTTAAAAAAGTAACTTTGTAACAAGCTCTTGCCTTGTTTTTAGAAAATAGGTAAGCATTGTTTTTTATAGCTACACAGTACTCTTGGAAGTGGATATATTATACTTAACATAACCATTTCTCTTTTACTAGGCATTGAGTTTCTATAAAACATATTTTGGATTAATAATATGGATTTAAGCCTTTTAACAGCTACCAATACTAGCAATGGTAAATGAAAACTCTCCAAATGAGGTGTAGGCAGCAGTAGGGGAACAGTTTCGGAAGCATTTTAGTCATTGGTTTCCCTTAGCCAAGAACAACAGGTACAATATCACTGAATTATAAACAAAAGCAGGAACTACTCTGAAATTTCCTCAAGAATAATGTATTTCACAAAACTCTGTTGACTTGAAGGTGGGACCAGTTCTAGGAAGGCTTTGGAAGAAAGAAAGGAGTGTTGAAAAAGGAGCACAAATATACAAGAGGTGGTATAAAAACACAAAGGTGGGAACAAGAAACCAGAAGTTCTTAATATGACACTTAGCAGACTTTTCCACCCATTAGAACCTTTGATGGGGACTAGACACTGATAAGCTTGCCACAGGTTCTTAAATCTTGAACTCTTTTTTTTTTTTTAAAGATTTATTTATTTATTTGAGAGAGACAGAGTGGGCACGCCAAGGGAAAGGGAAAGGGAGAGAATCTCCAGCAGAGTCCCAGCTGAGCTCAGAGTCCCACACGGGTTCCAACTCACAACCTGGAGATCATGACCTGAGCCTAAACCCAGAGTCAGACATTTAACTGACTGAGCCACCTGCGCACCCCTTGGAGGAACACTTTCTTAAACAAAAACAACCATTTGTTATCAGTGATCCCCTACCTACCTTAATTGTCTTCCATCAAATCATTCATCTTTTCCCATACCTTTTAGACTTTACCAGAAACAGATAGGGAGCCAGACATTCTTCAACAGATTCAACATGGTGAGAATCACCACTGTGAAATGTTTTTCAAGTGATAAAGAATTTAGAGTCTTCCTAAAACCCAACTTCCTTGAACCTTTGTGTCAATCTGGGGAAAATAAAATGCTATGTACCATTATGCTTTCATTTGATTTTCACTTAAATCAATTTTTTCTTAGCTATCTTAAAATTTTGAAATCACTCTACACGGTTTGTCCAAAGTGTTTCCAATTATTTCTTATAACAGTTTGTCTTCACAAAACTCTAAGAGATGGGTAGGGCAGGTATTATTAACTCTATTTTGGAGATAAGAAAACAGAAGAAGAAAGTAAAGATGCTATGACCAGAACCCAGATGTTTTGTCTTTGGGCCTAGGGTCCTTCTCCTACAGACTACACAGTCCCAGTGGCTTTGGCAGATGGCATTGTTGGAGAGTCTATGGAAACATGACTTGTGCTTCTGTGATCAGATATCTCAAAGAAGTTTTGCACTTGTTTCAAACCCGACATATAAACCCTGTGTATTTTCCTGAAATATATATAGATGTATTGTCTTTTTCTTTTCAGATTTATTTATTTATTTGAGAGAGAGAGAGAGCGCGCGCGCGCGCAAATCAGAGGGAGAAGCAGACTCCCCATGGAAATGGGAGCGCAATGTGGGACTCAATCACAGGACTCCGGGATCATGACCTGAGCCGAAGGCACTTGTGTAACCAACTGAGCCACCCAGGCGCCCCTAGGTGTATTGTCTTAAAGCATCTCCAAGTTTCTTCAAATTGGATTTTAAAAATTTCATCCAATTAACCTACACAGAAGTGGGAACCAAAGACAATTTTAGCATTCATTTTTCCAAACAGTTAAAAGGGAAAGATGAATCTTTACATATAGTAACATATTTGAAAAACCATACTGAGATTTAAAATGGCAAATAGAACTGGGGAATGCAAGTGTGTCTTTTAAAAGCAGAAAGATCTACACTATGTGTGGTTTAAATTAAGTAAGTGAATATTTATCTTAACATTACCAAGCTCTTTTTAAAAAAGTAGAACACTTCTTTCTTTCTTTCCTTCTCTTTCTTGTTTCTTTCCCTGTCTCTCTCTTTCTTTCTCACTCTTTCTTTTTTTTTTTAATGACTAGATATATAAAGGCTCAGCCTGGAAAATTCATCAACAGAAAATGCATCTGTATGTAAGTGTATGGCTGTTTGCCTTTTAAAATAATGTGGCTTTTCTACAAAACTGGAATGTAAAAGATTCTTGGAGAACATACAATTGAAATAGAACACATCTTCTATATATCATACTTTAATGTATTACTTTCTTTTAAAAAAATAAAAGGAAAATTGATGTTGACAGCTATTTTCATTAGGGATGAGGGGGTCTGTGCATATGCATGTATGTATACACGTGTATTTTTGTGGTTAAAAAGCAGTTTCCAAGAGCCCTCAACTAGCCTGAATGTGGTTACAATTTAGCACTTGACCACACTGAGTTTAACTCTTTACTCCAGACTGGACTTGTGTTGTTTCATGTTTCCTGAAAAGACTGTGATATCTTGAGTTTAAGAATTCTGCCTTCTTTTGTATCCTCCACAGTGCCTGCCACAATGTTTATATTGAGTTTAAAAATGGGGAGCCTGGCTGGCTGAATTGGTGGAGCATGCCACTCAATCTCAGGGTTGTGAGTTCTAGCCCCATGTTGGGTGTAGAGATTATTTAAAAACAAAATCTTTATCAAACTATCACTCTTTGCAGATGATATGATACTATATGTGGAAAACCCAAAACACTCCACTCCAAATCTGCTAGAACTTGTATAGGAATTCAGTAAAATGTCAGGATATAAAATCAATGCACAGAAATCAGTTGCATTTCTTTACACCAACAAGACAGAAGAAAGAGAAATTAAGGAGTCAATCCCATTTACAATTGCACCCAAAACCATAAGACACCTAGGAATAAACCTAACCAAAGAGGCAAAGAATCTATACTCAGAAAACTATATAGTACTCATGAAAGAAATTGAGGAAGACACAAAGAAATGGAAAAATGTTCCATGCTCCTGGACTGGAAGAACAAATATTGTGAATATGTCTATGCTACCTAAAGCAATCTACACATTTAATGCAATCCCTATCAAAATCCCACCTTTCTTTTTCAAAGAAATGGAACAAATTAATCCTAAAATTTATATGGAACCAGAAAAGACCTCAAATAGCCAGAGGAATGTTGAAAAAGAAAGCCAAAGTTGGTGGCATCACAATTCTAGACTTCAAGCTCTATTACAAAGCTGTCATCATCAAGACAGTATGGTACTGTAACAAAAACAGACACATAGATCAATGGAACAGAATAGAGAGCCCAGAAATAGACCCTCAACTCTATGGTCAACTAATCTTCGACAAAGCAGGAAAGAATGTCTAAGGGAAAAAAGACAGTCTCTTCAACAAATGGTGTTGGGAAAATTGGACAGCCACATGCAAAAAAATGAAACTGGACCATTTCCTTACACCACACACAAAAATAGACTCCAAATGGATGGAGGACCTCAATGTGAGAAAGGAATCCATCAAAATCCTTGAGGAGAACACAGGCAGCAACCTCTTCAACCTCAGCTGCAGCAAGTGCTTCCTAGGAACATCGCCAAAGGCAACGGAAGCAAGGGCAAAAATGAACTATTGGGACTTCATCAAGATCAAAAGCTTTTGCACAGCAAACAGTTAACAAAACCAAAAGACAACTGACGGAACGGGGAAGATATTTGCAAACGACATGTCAGATAAAGGGCTAGTATCCAAAATCTATAAAGAACGTATCAAACTCAACACCCAAAGAACAAATAATCCAATTAAGAAATGGGGAGAGGACATGAACAGACCTTTCCGCAAAGAAGACATCCAGATGTCCAACGGGCACATGAAAAAGTGCTCAACATCACTTGGCATCAGGGAAATACAAATCAAAACCACAGTGAGATACCACCTCACACCAGTCAGCATGGCTAAAATGAACAAGTCAGGAAATGACAGCTGCTGGCGAGGATGCGGAGAAAGGGGAACCCTCCTACACTGTTGGTGGGAATGCAAGCTGGTGCAGCCCCTCTGGAAAACAGCATGGCAGTTCCTCAAAAAGTTGAAAATAGAGCTACCCTATGACCCAGCAATTGCACTACTGGGTATTCACCCTAAAGATACAAACGTAGTGATCCAAAGGGGCAAGTGCACCCAAATGTTTATAGCAGCAATGTCCACAATAGCCAAACTATGGAAAGAACCTAGATGTCCATCAACAGATGAGTGGATAAAGATGTGGTAATATATATACAATGGAATGCTATGCAGCCATCAAAAGAAATGACATCATGCCATTTGCGAAGACATGGATGAAACTAGAGGGTATTATGCTTAGCGAAATAAGTCAATCAGAGAAAGACAATTATCGTATGATCTCCCTGATATGAGGAAGTTGAGAGGCAACATGGGGGGTTTGGGGGTAGGAAAAGAATATATAGAACAAGATGGGATCGGGAGGGAGACAAACCATAAGAGACTGCCATTAATGCTCATTAAAATAGCCACACTTTTTTCTTTTTTGATGTTTCTCAATATTATGTCAAATGCTATTTTTAAAAAAACTGTGCTTATAAAAAGTCTCCTCTTGCAACAAATCACCAGCTCAAAGTCCCACTTAAAGAGAAATTCTAGGGGCGTCTGGGTGGCTCAGTGGGTTAACTGGCTGCCTTCGGCTAGGGTCATGATCTCAGGGTCCTGGGATGGAGCCCCACATCGGATGCTCTGCTCAGCAGGGAGCCTGCTCCCCCCACACCCCCGCCACTGCCTGCCTCTCTGCCTACTTGTGATCTCTGACTGTCAAATAAATAAAATAAAATCTTTTTAAAAATAAATAAAAAAATAAAGAGAAATTCTACAGTTCTCGGTGTAAGTACTTGCTATAGACTTAATGTTTGTGTTGCTTTAAAATTCGTATGTTGAAATCCAAACTCCCAATGTGATGGTATCAGAAAGTGGGTCTTTAAGAGATGATTAAGTCACAAGGGCAGAGTCCACATGAATGGGATTAGTGCCCTTCCAAGAAACTAAGGAGTGCTCCCTTGCCCTTTCCACCTTGTGAGGACACAAGGAACCAGGAAGCATCTATGAATGAGGAAGCGAGTTCTCAGCACATGCTGAATCTGCCAGCATCTTGATCTCAGACTTTCCAATCTCCAAAACTATCAGAAACAAATGTCAGGCTCCGAGGATTGAGTTGATCACATTCCTCATAAATATATATGGCCCCAAACCAAAACAAACAAAAATCAAGGACAGATTTAAAAATCAGCATAAACAGCTAGAAAGACAAAGACAAAAAAAGAGAGAGGGAGGGAGGGAGAGGGAAGGAGACAGAGGGAGATGAGAGAGACTGACTGCATTTGCATTTTCTATAGGGGAATATGATACATGATATAGTAACTATGCCAGGAGAAGAAATTAGCAACATATATCTACAGATTGCCTCATAGCCTATAGCTCAGTTGTAACACAAAAAAAAGTATCACTGGATCACCTGGCTTTCTGCCCTTCTAGGGTTTGTAGTCTACTTATAAGAATGAAATTCTGTTTCACCACACAAGGATGAATGCTGACAACCAAACCAATCACTATTAAATTTTCACATACAAATGACCATTAAATTTTTTTCAATTCATGGAATAATGTTGGTCATAATTTTTTGCATAGGTGAGTAATTTTTATGTCCTATTTTTCTATTTTTTATTTTATAAAAACATTGCACAATTTGCAAACTGCATTTTTGGTTATTCCAGTCATGCTAGAATCTAATACTTATATCATGAGTGTGTACAACTTCTTTCTAACAGTACAGAGATTCAATTCCATGGCCCATGAAATATAAAACATCTCTCTTCTCCTTTCTGTTTCCTTCAACTCCTCCATTCTCCTAATGGCTTACAACTTCAACAACAATCAGCTCATGGCCTCTCTAGCTTCATCCACACTCCCAACCCATCTTCCCTGCTCCAACAACCCAGATTATTTTGAAAGAAATCTCACACATCGTATCACTTCAGCTCTGAATATTTTAGTATATATCTCTGAGAGGTAAGCAGTTCCCCTTTCAAACATAATCATAGCCCCTCAAAATAACAACAGTTGCTTAATATCATAAAACAGTGTTCACATTCCCTAATTGCCCTATGTCTTTCCTCTTGTTTATCTTTTGTTTGTTTTAATCTATATCATAACAAGGTCCATACATTACAATTGAGTAACATGTCTCTCATGAGCAAACATTCTTTTTTAAGCCTTTCTCTTCAAATGAAAATGCAGAATTGTTATGTAGTAAAAACAAGCAATTCTGAATGAAGCAGGAGTTTAAAATGCTGTCTGAAGAAGGTGGTGAAAATGTCAAGTCACTGCCTTTGCCCAGAAGATAAGCGCTTGGCATATACCTTTCCCTGAATGATAAAGAAGGAAAGTGGGAGCTGTGCTTCCCGGTAAACATTTTTATTAGCCACCCAGAACTGCACATAAACATGATGCGTGTGAAACAAAGTGCTCTGCTATAAATAGGAATTAAGGAAATGGAAAATGAGTTGTAAATCTGAAAATCATTTCTCTACTTCGATAAAAGAGAAGCTTATAAACAGACAAACCAAACAGTCTCTTTTAAAGTCTTGCTAATGCTGGTTGCATTAATCCTTTTCAGGATTTTTAACCTAAAGCTTTAGTTTAATTTAAGGCTTTTGAATTTTCAACTATTGCTTATTCCATTCTAATCTGCACCTTTTGTAAAAGAAAGAAAATCACTTTGGATGACATGGCATAGAAGACTTCGACTTCCATTTTGCACTCTAAGAGCTTCTCTTAGCACCCTACCTTAAGCAAAGCTCCTTTTTCATTTTAAAAAGGAAAGAAATCCCGTGTCAGAACATAACACATACAAAATAATCACCATGTAATAAGAGGCAAGATAAGCTTACAGCGATACAGTGCAGGAGGTAAGAATATGGGCGGCAAAGAGAGAAAGGCTGTCCCTGTATCTTTGCTGGTGAACTGGGGATGGTAATTAGAAGCCGTCTCGTAATGCTGCTGCTGCGATCATTCGGCTGTGATCATGAGAAGCACCCAGCACTGAGTAACAGTAACTGACTAGCTATTGTTATCATTGGAAAGACATAGGAAGGGATGATTTGTCATGATCAGTTTTACCTTGAGAGACAGAACTTACTTTATGGTAACGTTGTGAGTCAATTACAAGAGAAGTGCCCAGCCTGGCACCCCTCACTGCACTGCCTCCTATGAAAGGACCCAGAGAAAAGAAGTACCCTGGAGAGGGAATGTTAGTTCTCCTCTCTGATGGCTCCAAATATCTGAAAATAGTACAAGAAATGGCTCTGTGTGTAGTTAAATTCCAGGTAAGACAACACTGTGCTAAGTGCACTAAACAGATTAACCTGAAATTGGACTCTGATCCCCAAGGAAACTGGCCGGTGTTCCCCAGTCCTTTCGGCGGGGCAGAGGAAAAACAACCTAATGTCTATCTCAACTGTGATCTGACTGGATATGATCTAAGCTTTGAATGGTGCCTAAGCTCATTTCAGATGCATAATACCTGTTAGACAATACTAAGCAGGGAGCTTTGGGCTGGGGTGTGTACCCTACTATGGAGGAACTGACATATGAAAACGAAGATCCGGCATTGTAATTCAGCCTTTCTCTATTCTACCATTTTAGTCAGACAAAAATTTCCTCTTCTCTTAGGTGTTTCTCAAGTAACTGCAAAAAATAACCCAACAAATAAGTTAACTAAGAAAAAAGCAGGGGTGGTTATTTATAGGATAGCATTCTTCCATTCAAATCATTTGTTAAAAAATTCCTTTTAAAACCCTTCCCTCACAACTCACAGCCCTTTCCAAGCACCTAGCTCTCTACATTATTCCTCTACTCCTTGAGGAAATAGAGGAGGACAGATCGCCAAAGAAAATGTCCTTATTAATAATATCCTATGTTTAAATGCTTTATAGTTTTAAAGCACTCTCAGATCCACTGTGGTCTTGTACAAGATGGTATAAATGATATTATACCTATTTGACTGGTAAGAAAAGTTACATATAGTGATTGATGCAGGTGAGACCTGAACACAAGATCATTCCAACCAAAAGCAATGGTCTGGAACCTGAAGCAAGGGGCCCCATGCTCATGCTTGCCAGTTTTCTGTGCAGGTTTTCCTCCCTTTAGTGAGTCTATTCCAGCCATATTCCTCTTTCCTCCTCAGTTAATTCTGATTCACGCCTTACCTCATGTAATTACTAAATGGGAAAGATCTGAGTAGACCAACATCCAATCAACTAATATTCACTGCACACAAACTAGAAGCTAGACCTTTAAAGCAGAGGAAAAACTTGATGTTCTTTATCATTTAAAAAGACTATGGTAAGATTAATCATTTTGTCAATTTGAACCAATTATCTTAAAACAATATTTGCATATTAGCCAAAATGGAGCCCCTAGCTACATGTGTTCAGTCCCTGTTTATAAATCTGGAAATAAATTTCAAGCAGCTTCTATAAGAAAGCTAAGGCTTGGAAAATGTCCCTGCACGGACTTGATAAGATTTCCAATTGCGCCACGGTAAAATCTCATTTCTTGAATCCCTTTTTCAACGTTAACTTATTGTACAAACTTGCATCTGCCTGGCCCTGGAAATAAGAAGATGGTGAAGTTAGATGCAGTGGTCATGAACCTGAAGGTCAGAATCTAGAACAGGAAGACCAGTGCCCTACTCTGGACTCTCCAAGGGACCCCAGGCTGGGAACAATCAGGCCTCACAGCTTTCTGGGCCAGAGTGGAAGGAACCCACCTACCCCCACCCTGCCTGCAGCCACATGGGTCTTTACTCATTTCTCCTGCTCCTTCTGCCACTGGACTCTGCATGAGTCCCAGTTTCCTTCATCTTGGAAATTCACTAGGTTCTTGGCCTTAGACCCTCCTCCTTCTTCTTTGGCCCTCAGCTCTTGACCTCCTGCCTCAGGAAGCGTTTTCTGACTTGCAAGTCTGGTCATATCCCCTGTGAAACCCTCCACCACCTTCAACCTTATCGCATTTGTAGTTTTACATGTACTTGTGTGTTTGTGTGGTATTTGACTATATCTCCTCTCACGTGCCTAAGATTCTGGAAGGGCAGGGGCTGGTTTTAGAGGCCAGTGCCTGGCACACAGTAGGCCCTCTAGGAATGAAAACCAAATAGTCACAGGTGCCTGAACTCTGTGGAGTTCCTGGGCTACATAGCCTGGGCTCTGTGGAGGAGCAGGATGGGCTGGGTTGGCTTCATTAACACGGGGACCTCCTGACCAATCTTAAAACCTGAGTGACAATCTGAAAGGGAAAGGTCTGTCCCAAGTCCCTAGGAGACTTAAACTCCCAGACAGCAGAAATTATATTTCTGCTATTATACTTAGTGGCCCCAGTACCTAACTGTGCCTGTTACTTAGTGTGAAATACAAGTGCAAACCACTTGGTAAATATTAGCCATTGCCAATATTAATGAATACGTTCCGGAGCGTGGGGCCACGTGGAAGATGTTACCCGTGGCTTCAAAGAAGGCTTGGACGGACTCTTGAAAGAATACAAACGACCCCCTAACCAGAGAGAGAGAGAGAGAAAGACAGAGACAGAGAAGACAGAGAAAGAAGGAAAGAAAGAGGAAGGGAAGGGAAGGAAAGGAAAGGAAAGGGAGAAAGAAACGTGCCTTCTTTCCTCTGGAAAGCAAAACCCCCAAAACAAAAAACCCTCCAAACGAAAACCCTCTTAACCGACGTCTTCCCCTTTCTAGGCCTTCACCCTCTCGTCCCCCCGCACCTCACGGGCGAATTCGGGACGTCAGTCACTGCGGAGACGGCCATCGCCGCGACGCCTCCAGGCACTGCCTGACCGGGGTGCAACTTTGTGAGATGTACGCAGTTGGACCTCCTCTCCTGGAGACGGCATTTAAGGTCTCCACGGGGCAAGGATTGGTGTTTATAAACACGGAGGGAGGGGGCTTTGCTGCTTCCTACTCACGGGTGTCTTAGCAGGCGCTCGCCAGCCCGCGCTCGGCGGCAGCCGGGGCCCTCAGGTTCCGTGGAACCCACGCGGCCGCGCAGCCGAGACCCCGCCCCCGCCGCCCCTCCCCCGCCGCAACGGTCCCGGCACGCAGGCGCGGGGACGCGCGCAGGGCGGGGCGCGCGGAGGCGGGGCTGCGCGGGCCCACTTAAATATACGGGCGGTGGGGGCGGTGCGAAGCTGCCGCGGCGCTGCTGCCTGGACGCCGGGAGTTCTCACAACTGTCTTCTTGTCGCGCGAGCCCCGAGCCTCGCTCTTTCCCCGGCGGCGACGGCGGCGTTGCCAGCTTCAGCAGCAGCAGGAGAGAGCGGAGGCGAGAGGGCGGCGGGCTCCATGGAGAGCGGCGGACGCCCGGGCAGAGGCGGCGTTTCCTCTCCGGCACCCGGGCTGCAGTGACCGGCACTTGTTCCCTGCCTCGCGTCGAAGCGGCCGCCGACTCCGGGACTGACCCGCCTCGCTGCCACTCCCCGCGCCGCCGTCTCGCCTCCCGGCGCCCCCTGTGCCCCGACTCGCCCGCGCCCCAACTCCCCGGCGGGGTGGCGGCGGCCGGGCCCCCGCGGCGGCGGCCGGAGCAGCAGCGGCAGCAAGAGCCCGCCTCTATGATGAAGTTCAAGCCCAACCAGACGCGGACCTATGACCGCGAGGGCTTCAAGAAGCGGGCGGCGTGCCTGTGCTTCCGGAGCGAGCAGGAGGACGAGGTGAGGGCCGCCAGCGCGCTCTGTGCCCTCCGCGGCGGGGGTGCCGGAGCAGGCCGGGGGCGTGGGGGGCGCGGCCTGCCGGGGTGGGGGTCCTTGCCCTTCCCTTTCCCTGCCCGACTCCTCGTCTGGCCCCGGGGCTGGGAGGGATTATTAGCCCCCTCCCTCTTTCCCTCCTGCTCGCCCTCCCTCCTTCCTTCCTTTCTCTGGGTTGATGGAGGAGACAAAGGGGTTGGCCCAGCCCAGTGTTCTGGGCGGTCGTGAGGACCTGAGGCCGAGACGTCTCCTGGCCCGCGGGAAGGTCCGGGCGGAATAGGTCGCTTCTGGCGGGAGTCACCATCTTAACACGCGAATTGAGCGTAAAGCCAGATAAACCTCGAGTGCTAACAGAGGCGGCAGAAATGGCGTGAGTGTTGCAACCCAAGCTCTTCTGCCTCTGCCTCTGTTACATTTTCCTTTAACGTTACAGCAGTTTGCGTTTTCTGATTAAAAACCTAGGGATGTTTGTGGACTGGCCAAACAGACCCCGTGCTTTAAAATAAAGCCCCATTCAGTCTCCTTTTTCAAGTCGGACTTTCATGTGGACCCTTTAACTCGTAAGCACCTGGCGTAATTACACGTGATACATTTTTTTTAAGGCCGCCTTTTTTTAAAGTTTTCTGACAGCAGGAAGATGGCTAGTGAAAAATGTGGAATAACGCCAGAGGGAGAAGATGGACTAGAGGTGGGCAAAGTTGCCATTTTCAGAGCACAGTCTCTAGTTCTCAGCGTATTTACCAAGGCTTCTTTACTTTGCTGTTTGGTTTGACATCTGGAGAGGAGCATCCTTTCTTGTTCTAAGAGTAAGCAGTCAGTCTTCTGTAATTTATCCACCTGCGTTGGGTTGATATGAGGCCCTTGAGGTTTTTCCTGGAAAGCAGTTTTTCCTTATTTCCTTTTTTTTTTTTTAAGTTTTTCCTTATTTCAATGTTACATTTATTTAATTTTAAAATGGTTCACTGTTTTAAATTTGCCTAAGGCAATACTAGTTGATTGGTAGCCATGAAAATCTTTTATAAAGCATTGCCATTCCTATCATGATTAGGCAGAGAAAAAATTAAGAGTTCTGCTTCCATAACCAACTGTGTCCAATAAAATATCAGGCTAAAGCCGGAGATGGGAAATTTAATGGCTTCCTTATTGCTGATCCATGTAGTTAGGCTGAGTATGACATAGTGTATACAGTCAGTAGCATAGTTCTTACTATGCTGACAAAAATCAAAGTGCTTCAAATGGTGCTCTCCACACTCTTGTTTTGCCTTTAATTATTTATTTATTTATTTATTTATTTATTAAGAAACCAAGCCTGTTAGTGCTGATTGGTGCTTAGTTTGGGGCCTTTAAGTGTTTAGACTAAATTTTCTTGAGTTTTCAGAAGAAAACTATGACCTGGGCCCAGTTGGGAGAGCTAGAAGGTGGGAGGGGAAAGGTTTTTTAACATTCACAGAATAAATAGTCACCAAGCATTAAGTATATTTTATTTTTTAAAAAGATTAGAACATTGTTGAGGGAGGGCCATTTTAGGAAAACGCAAGCTTTGAATATAAAAGAATAGCCCAAAGTGATCAAGAAAGGTCAAGGATCTTGGTCTGAATCGCTCACTGTTGTGTAATCACATTCTTAGTTGAGTGCTTAGGATATGTGGGGCTTGCCTGAAGACCTGTAGGTTTGTTACATTTCATCCTCTTGAGTGCTGGTTTATAGGTGAGACAGTTGAGATTGTTAGTACTTTCCCCAAATGACATAATTAGGAAGTGGTAGATTCACAATTCAGGATCCAGTCCTTGCTCCTAATGCTGGGCTCTTGGCACAGGGTTCTTCAGCAGTTGGGTGCACGCTATTTGCTGAATGAGAGATTCTGTGAGGCTGAGCTTGGAAGACTCTCTAGAAGTGATGACTTTGAAGTCTTGCCATAACCTGAACTTGGAATTCATGCTTTGTAAGAAAAAACAGTTCCCAGGAGAAAATATAGGAAATGGGAGGAAATTGAAATGATCTGTATTGTGTGAGTGGTAAAAGCAAAGCTTGAAGAATGCTTCAGAGATAACCTTAGTAGGTCAATGAATTATTTTTGTGCTTGGAAATTGTTCCCTACTGTAATAAATGCTAAATTTCTAGTCTCTAGTTGAGTGAAGAGACTACTGCCATTAGATAAAATGAAGTAAGGAGCAAGCTCTGGAGTACTAGAGAAATCTGTTATGTAAAACTTGGAAAATCTGGTACAGTGCAGATGAAGAAACCAAGTCAGAATATGTTCTAAGGGAAGGCTCTAGAATTTTCTAAGTAAAATGCACAGCCAACTTTAACATGTATCTATCTAGGATCTTCATTTCTGTAGTTGTGAGTATTTGAGGCTCTTTCCATTATATGATAGTTACAAAATGAACCCTGTTAGCTTTCCAGGACATCTTGCTGTTTTACTATGAATTTATCCCCACATTACTGAAATGACACTGGTAGCCTTCCAAGGATAGGATACAAAACAGCCTGAATCCACCTCTTTAACTAACAGGTGAGAATTTCCCCCCCTGTTGGGTTAACAACACTTAGGTCCTGGTTGGGAGATTTAAATGTATGCCTTATTTTAGGATGAAATGTTAGAGTGTCAATTGAAATAAAATAGTAATTGCTGCTCTTTGACCACAAAAAGTTACAGTGTTCCAGTATGGTTCTCTCCTGGAGTTCTCAGCCCATAGTTGAGAACAGGTTGTTTAGGAAAGAAGGTTGTCCTAACAGCAATCTTTATTTTTTGGGGCGTGTTTATATATTTGCCCATTTTATCATCCCTGTGAGGTAAAAAGCATTAGCACTTGTACAGGAGGAAATTAGTCAGCAGACATAACTTATCCCAAGGTCCCAAAAGCTGGCAGATAATTTTGAGCCCAGGTGCTTTATTTCTAAATCTTCTGTTCATTTGATTCTCGTTCAGCTAGTTATTTCTATAGGGAACCACCCTACAGAAGTTTTGGTAGTTGGCCCATTTAGTTTTGGCAGTTGGGCTTACACAGAATCCCACAAAATAAGCTTCCCATTGATTAGCTGGGATACTGTGCTTGTACAGTGAAAGAGAACAATACATTCACAAAAGGTAACCAAAAATAGATTATTTTGAACTTACTGTGGATATGAGAGTTTGAACAGGGTTGCAGAGATGAAAAGTGTCAACTCCTAAGAAACATATGCTACATTGGGAGGATAGGCAAATGACTGACATACAGGGAAATAAAGTAAGGGAAAAGTAACTTCACATGCTCCAGGGTTAAGATCCACTGGAGCTGGATTTCAGTGAGAGAGGAAGGACCAAACATCACAGACAGCAAAACTTGGGGCTGTGGGTTAGTTGAGCTGCAGCTTAGAATAGCATAGGACAGAGAACTGTTGAAAAGCACCTTAAATGTAAGGCTAAGGAGTTGCTAGGCAAGAAAGGAACACTTAGTTTTGAACAAGGAACATTTACATTTTAAATGTATGCAAGCTTGAGGATGATCTGGCAGCAAAATAGGATAGAATGCTAAAAAGAGAAATAGAAAGGACTTGATTCTGGGTGGAATCCAGGCACAGTTGTGAGGGAGAAACACTAACAAAACAGCGTTAAAGACTGCCCACTACTCCCCTAATTAGCTTTTAAGCTCCTTGAGCCAGGGGCTGCATTCTACAGTCTGCTAAATGCCAAATGTGTATTAACTAAATGTCTGAATTCTACAAAATCATGCACTAAAACTAAGCCTTGAGGGAAAGCAGAGTCCTAAAAAGACTTGGTAGGGAAAGCAGAACTCCAAAACCAGAGCCCTAATAAAAACAAGTCTTAGTAAGAAATACTAGTATAGGTTAAGTGTCTATCTGCTACATTTGTCTGCTTGGGATCAGTAGGTAGTCTGCCTTACCAGATGTATACTCTGGGGCTTAAGCTTCGCAAAAGTCCTTTTAGATTTTAAGTCGTACAAGATAACGTGCCTCAAATGGAGACCACTTTTATTAAAATTAACTCTCCAAAGGCAGCTTTTTCTAAACATCGGAAATGTTACCTATGCCTGAAGCTCTCCCAAACCTAAAGGGCTTCTTAGGCCACTCAGCCAGCCACTTTTCAAAGGAAAGGCACTTCTGCAAAATTTGCATCTGTTTCAGGCTCTTGGTATATATTACTAAGGCTTTCTGTAAATGTGTGAAAGAAAGCTTACCTATAGCTTCAGAACATTGACATACTAGGAGAAAATGTCATCAGTGCAGTTTAGCATTCATTCATCTACCAATCCCATACGGATGGTCCCTGACTTCAGTGGTTTCAGCCTGTGGTTTTTTGACTTTCTGATGGTACAAAAATGCATTCACTGGAAACCATACCTCAGATTTTGAATTTTGATCTTTTTCCAGGCTTAACAATAATCTCATTGGGTTAAGCACATTTTCCCAAAATGAGCCCATATTTCTGATCCTCCTATAGCACTGTGCCTCTGTAGTGCACAGTGTAGTATAGTGTGGTCCAAAAAGTAGTACTATAATTTGTTTAATAATAACAGTAGGTAGCTGGTTAATGGATACAGTAATCATTGTTACAACTTAAGATCTTTTAAAATGTCTATGTGTACACTGGTGTTCCTAATGTGCTGCTTGCTGGCCTAATTTTGGCTAAATACCTGTAATATAGTTACTATGGTAGAGGTGGTTTAATCATTCATGCATCCTAGTTCATGATAATGTGGGAAGAAAGTACAAAAACCCCAGTACAGCTTCTAAATAGCTATAATTCACAAAATAAAACTCTTCATTCTTCCATGTAGGGATCACCGAGTTTCTCCAGATGGCTTGCCCCCACTAGAAGTAGTCATTTGTAGTGACTAGTTCCCAGAAGCTGACTGTGACCAAGAATAGTTATTAAGGGTAAAAGCTGAAACACAAACGACATTTGGGGGCCACTTGGTGTATAGGAATTTCAAGTACCTCCATCTTCTGAGGGCGTAACTGCATTACATAAACCTTACACAGCATTTCTTCCCCCCATCCCGCCCCCCCACCCCGTTTACAAGCTCTTACACACCCCCAGTGAGGAGGACTTACTAGGTGATGGTATAGCGATACTCCCAATTCATTGACAAACCTTTGTCCAGTAAGACTTAGGGCTGGTTCCAAGTAGACCATTATAATTACTAGTTACATTCCAAATGCTTAAAACATTGTCTAACAAAAAGACAAGTGTGAGAATTGGCTTCTTAACAGTGTTCTGATAATTGTTTAATACATGGAAGGAGGGGTTGAGGTTTGATAGTATAGTAGCAGGAATGTTTATGCGAAGGTGGGCCGGTTGAATCAAGGAAATGTCTTGCTTTTCACAACTCTAACAGCGCTGGCTTTGAGGTTGAGTTTGATTCAGGTCTAATTCTGCAGCCTGGTGAGTTGGCTAACCTTTTTATAAATCTTGCCTTTGGTCTCAACTCTGGCTTATCTGGAAGGTTGAATGTCATCTTCACGCGGCTGTCACCTTGTCACTAATGTGGCAGACTATCATCTTGTTGGATACGCAAAATGTAATACGCCCAGAAAGGTATTTGAAAAGGAATTTAAAACCTATGAACAACCAGGGATGGATTTGTCAGCTATTGGTGGTTTGGTGTATCCTCATAACTGAATGAGATATTACAACCTCTGTTACTTCAGTAATAATGTTTACAGAGCATCAGTAAGCATGCTAAACCTATATTACAGATCTGGTAGATTGGGGATGTTGTAGAAATGTTAAGATGGCTTTTTCTTTTTTTGAGGCTATTGAGTAATTTATAATGGATTCTTCTAGCATGTTGGAAGGATTTTAATCACTTGTCTCTGCTTAATGCTATTCAGATTAGTTTCTTCTACCTGTGTAGATTAATCACCAACACCACAACAAACATACAAATGTGGCCTTGACCTCATTTGAACTCGGACTGAAGTACTCTAGATGTGTAGGCAGATATTTAATGAAACATACTGGTTTTCAAATCTGTTTCATCACTGAAGGCTCATTATCAAATCTTTAAAGCTAGTAGTTTAGATGCTGATCATTTCTATTACCACAGGTATCAATTACTCATTCATTAAATATATCATATTTTGGAGAGATACATTTGAAGTAATGGTTTGATCAGTTTAATCAATTCGGAATGTCAAAGGACTCCACATGATAAGTTCTCAGATTCTACTAAACCATTTGTCTAAAACTATATAGATCTGTTTTCATACTTTTCTAAAATACAGTTTATGAAGGGAGATGTTGAAGCATAGAGGGATTCCATGTCACTGACTTTTGGAAGATAATTTTAGTCATATGTGAATGATGTCCATCCTGTAGATTGCAGATTAAAGATTTGGAAGCGTGTTAGTTCAGAAAAACAGACAGACTCTCCTAATGGGTTTTCAACATTATTAACCTTATGTACTTTGTCTTTTAAAGACCATCTTGGGACAAATGGGAATTATCATTGACTTAGATACATGACAGAGTTTCATTTTTTCCAAGACTCAAACATAAGAATATCAGTGGCTTTGAAACTCCCTGTTTACTAAATAAGGAGGTACTTTTCCAGTAGCTAGCCCCGGCAGTGTCCTGTCCCATTGTGAAAGTAATCAAGGAAGTTGCTTAGGGAGCATAGAATTAGGTAGTAAGAATTCATCCAGGCAATAAAAACTAGATTTTCTGTAACCCATTGGCACCTAGTGATCAGGAAAGAGGCCTCTACCTCTGCAGTCAGAAACAGTAGTTGTGGTTTACTTTTCCTTTGATGCAAGGTACATGCTTTTATATCTTAAGCATTTTTGTTCTAACTTAAAAACATGTATTTGCCGGTCTCAATATAGGCCAAAGCCTTGAAATACCATAGAACCTTCGTAAGCCTCCTTTTTGAATAAAATAAAAAGCGAAATCTGATTTCCAGTTTCACTTTGTTTAAAGATCTTGAACTTTGAAGACTCTTGCTCTTTCTGGATTTTTAAATTTCCTTTTTCTAGTCTTTTATAGTAGCCTCATCCATATTTAAATTTGATAGCAGCTTTTAATAACCCACCTTTAATTAATCTTTGCTTTCTTTTTGATAATTCCTTTCTGCACTCATTTCATTATTAACTCTCAATAATTATAAAACAAATGTAAGTGGCAAAATTTGGGGGAGAAAGCCTAATTCTTGGTAAGCTGATTCAACTCCACTAGTGGGAAAACAGAAAGAGGTAGTGAGGGCCAACAGCAGGTGCCTTGGCCAGGACTTAGGGTGTTTCATTCTCATTAACACTAAACAGCCCTACAAGGATGGACGCTTGATTTTAGAGAGGATGGCACTGGTGCACTGAATGGTAGATCAGCAGTCTTCATTGTGTGCATCCAGAAATGAAACACAGCTTGGTTGTGATCTGTACAGTTGCAAAACATCTTCATGTTCAAACCAGCGTTTTCTACTTGCTGGATTTGCTTATTCTGGCTCTTTAGTTTCTAATTTTGGTATGTAAGCCCTGTTTGCTAATATTTAAAAAAGCTTAAATTTAAGGCTTACATTTCATTTTACCAGAATTGGCGATATTTGGACTTGGTGGTACCTTCAGTGTCAGCCATTAATATTTTCTTTTTAAAGATTTTATTTATTTGACAGCACAAGCAGGAGGAGCAGCAGGGAGAAGGAGAAGCAGGCTTCAATGAGGGGCTCCATCCCAGGACCCCAGGATCATGACCTGAGCTGCTTAACCAACTGAGCCACCTAGGCGCCCCAGCCATTACTATTCTAAGGTTTTACCAGCTGTTATCTTACAGTGCTTCCTCTGGATTTGCACTGTTCTGCCAGTTAATTCGTTTAAAGGAATAAAGTCCCAGTAGAAGCAATAGAGTCCTCTCCAGATGAGGAATGAGGGAAACAGTGCTCAGGCCCCTTGAAAGTTGGTTGATCGGGCGCCTGGGTGGCTTAGTGGTTAAAGCCTCTGCCTTCAGCTCAAGTCATGATCCCAGAGTCCTGGGATCGAGTCCCACATCGGGCTCTCTGCCCAGCCGTGAGCCTGCTTCCCTTCCTCTCTCTCTGCCTACCTGTGATCTCTGTCAAATAAAATAAAATCTTAAAAAAAAAAAAAGAAAAAGAAAAAGTTGGTTGATCATTTTGCAATGATGGTGTGTCCATAGGCCAAAATTTGCTGCTTACTTTTCAGATTGAGGGGATGTGTGCCGGGATAGGTGTTCCCTGATCTCCCAACTCCGTACTTTAGAGGTTTTTTGGGAAAAGGTGGGAGTTGCTGAACTGTTTACTGTCAGCCTGGCACTTCGTAGTTGGGGAAGGTTGAGTTCCTGGTGGCCTCCTCGAGTAGGAGACAACTCCCATCCTCGCTGAGACCTCTCCACTCCAGCAGCTGCTGGCAGTAGGGATGGAGCTGAGCAGATAGAACTACTGGCATGCATGTCGGAAAACCAGTACACACCTCACAGATTAAAGTTGGCTCTGAATTGATTGATGTATCTGGTGAGAATGGTTTCTGTTCTGAAGGCAGTATACCAAGGTAATTTGGTGAACATTTTTGTTCAAGTTGGTTAAGGCACCTGTTACTTCACAAATATCGTTTGGCTATTTATCATAGCCTTTGTGTTTTAATTTGGGTGAATTTTAACCTACCCTAGCTCACAAATTTTCATTCATAAGATAAATATATCATTCTTATTTCAGGCACTGTTAAAATAATGATTCTCTAGGATACTCTGATAATGTCATCCTTTTTTTTAAAAAAGTGCCTGCATATTTCAAGGTTAATGCTACTCTTGATTGAGGTCTGCAGACTTTTCCTGTATAGAGCCAGATATTTTTAGGCTTTGTGGGCCACACTGTTTCTGTCACAGCTACCCAACTCTGCTGTTGGAGTATGAAAGCAGTCATAGGCAACATGTAAAAAATGAATGAGTGTGGCTAGATTTTCTAATTTATGAACACTGGAATTTGAATTTCATATAATTAAACATGCAAAAACCATTTTTAGCTCCCAGACTGTACAGAAACAAGCCATACACACATTATAGCTTGCCAGCCCTCTTCTAGATCATAAGTTACAGCTGTCTGTTATCAAAAGAAGTGACTTTTATTCATTTATAATTGGTTCAAAATATGAAGGTTACTTCTTTCCACCCAATTATAAGTGTAAATATAATAGGAACTCTCTGTGTACTGAGCATTGGCTTTACCTGAATCTCCCTATTCCTTTCTCAGTCTTATAGTTACCTTTTAAGTATTCATACATTCCATAGGTGAGGGAACAGAGTGATGAGCCTGGGGTCACATACTCTTAAAATTTGGGAGAATGATAAGATTCTGTAATTTAAAAAACAGATATTATGACCACAAACCTAAGTGCATACAGCTCTGAGGCTAGTAAACCAAGTCTTGGCTTCTATCTTTTGTTAGTCTCCAAGAATTGGTGTTTCACGAATTGAATCTAGTAGTTAAAGTGATTGCATTAGGTTCATACAGATGGTATAGTAATGTGAACACAACATTGTCGAATTCTGAAAGACAGTGTGTACAAAAGCTGTCAGTTGCTTGTTTGTGATAGACTCTGCACTCCTCTTATTTGAATGACTCTGAAAGGTGTGTTAACGTGGAAGGGCTTCCCAGCCCAGTGGAGGTTTGAGGGTGGTATTGGGGGCTGCGGTGCTCCCTGGGCAGCAGGAGTGTACGGTGGTCGTCCTCCTTGCAGGTGCTGCTGGTGAGCAGCAGCCGGTACCCCGACCAGTGGATTGTCCCTGGAGGAGGCATGGAGCCAGAGGAGGAACCCGGTGGCGCTGCCGTGAGGGAGGTGTACGAAGAGGTGAGATAAACCGCAGTAGCTTGTTGGCTGTCCTTGCACACAGGCTGTACTTGGGAAGTTTTACAGTGTCTGTGGGGCGCTTGGGCTACATGTGCACTGAGAAGACGACAAGGCAGGTCACATGGGTTCTCTCTTTGTTGTTCAACATTTTTAAGCAGGCAGCTAGAGATAGCATTTTGCTAAAAAGATATATTTTCTACCTGGTAAAACAGCTAAAAGCAATGTAGACATCCCCCAGAATTGTTTAACAGACAATAAGCCTGATGAGTGATCAGTAGATAATATGGTGACCTTGTCTCCGAGCAGCTAGTAATACACTGGAATGCACAGAGACATTCATGTGCTAGACTTTTCAGATGAATAAGCAAACTGCTTTTATTTGTTTTGTCCTAAAGCTGAATAAAATGAGGCATGCACACACATGCACAAAAGCATACATGGCCTGCTTATCTTCTTAAAGTTGCTCATAGATAGAATTTGCTTTTACAGCATAGATTGAAGTGCTGTTAAATTACTGAGCAGCAGTTAGGGTATAAATGGGAAGCAAATTCTAATGCTCTCATTGGGTCTTGGTTCTGTAGTTAGAAAGGTTTCATAGAGATGGGTCTTAAAGGATGAGCAGCTTCCTGAGGGAGGAACATTTCCTAGATAGAGGAGACAGAGGGTATCAATGCGTTAGTTGTGGTGTGTATATGACGTTCCAGTCAGTCTGTTACAGTAAAGGGTAAAAGTAATGAGGACTCTGCATTCGAAGGGTAACATATAGAAAAGAATTGTACCTCCTGAGCCACGTGAAGAAAAAAGGGGGTGGGGCAGAAAGGCGGTCCTTTAAGTAAGAAGGGTAATAAGTGCTTCCTGTACAGAAAAGTCTTTTCATTAAGTTTGTCCCAAATTGGTAGAAAGTCTGACCAATTTTTGGTCAGTCCCTGTCATTTCTAAAAAAAAATAAATGACAGTTAATCTGGTCAGTCTGAACTTGCATATGGAATAAATTAAGCCATGTTTTATAGCAGACCACAGGTTGTGAATCTTGCCATTGCCAAAAGAAAACCTTCACAGAAGCAGGCTTAGTATAGGAGGTATAGGAGGGCCTGTTGTGCTTAGATCGAAAAGTTAAAATAGTCAGAAAATAACTTCAGTATAAATTTTCTTAGGAAAGGTAACAATTTTACTTCATCCTTTTTTAATAGGCTGGAGTCAAAGGAAAGTTAGGCAGACTCCTGGGCATATTTGAGGTGAGTAGCCAAAGTAATCCTTTCGAATAATAGAATTATAACCATTCTTTCCTAACCAGCCAAATAATCTGGCACAACCTGAGCGAGAGACTAAAACTATCAGTAAGCAAGTAAATTAAAAGGATTAAGAGGGAGGGAAGTAAGCTTTTTTTTCCTTCAAGATACTACTTAAGGGTTAGTTTTGTCCTTCTGGTAGAACGATAAACATTTTATTTTTAAGGGTGTGCCTGGGTGGCTTAGTCAGTACATCGGCCCACTCTTGATTGCAGCTCAGGTCTCGATCTCAGGGTCGTTGGTGCTCAGCAGGGAGATCTGCTTGGGATTTTTCTCCAAGCCTCTGCCCCTGCTCACGCTTGCATGGGCGGCCTCCCTCCCTCTCAAAAATTTTTTAAAAAAGAAATGGAAAAGGCTTTCCACAGAATTCAGAAATTAGTGCAGTACTTGGTAGAATTGATGACTCCTATAAAATTCTCAAGTTTTCGTATTCAGTCTTTCCCAGAATTCAGCACTTGCTTTTACCCAATTGAAGAGCACCATCTCCTGGTTAAAGTGAAAAATGTATTGAGGGTTTTCTATAATTCAGAGTAACCAAGGTACAAATAGTAAGCACATTTCAGTATGTTGACAAGATTTTTGAAGGGAACTTCTCACATTATAAATAAAGCTTTTATAACACAATAATAAGTATTAAGTGTATAGGTAATAGTATTATTGGCATTACAAATGCTAAATTCCATAGAATCTGAACAGAAAAACGTAACCAATATACCTTTCCAGTTAGAATATGTAAGGGAAAGTTAGACTTGTCCTGCCTGTTCACCCTGGTGATTTCAGTGAATTTGTGAACATAGCATAATAAATGTATTGATTTTCCAGGCATAGAAGTAAGACAGTAAGTTCTTAAAAAAAAGAACAGTAATGTTTTATGTGAGAGATGCCTCTCATTTTTTGTTGTTTCTGTTACTTCCCAAAGACATAATGTGCTATTTGGATTGAGTTGAATTAGGTTGTTTGTGGTAGAAAAAATTCCAGCCACTATCATACAGCAAGCAGCTTTAGATCTCAGGGTTTTGAGTCAGGCATAGAGTCTATTTAAAAAAATAAATAAAAAATTTTCAAATCCCATCAGTTACCTGAAGTCCTAGACTGTAGTAGACAAGGCTAACTTTTAATTGAGATGAAGATGAGCCCCTTCACTTTAAAACCAACATATGTTTAATTTTGAATCTAGAAACAAGACAAGGTGGCAGTTTTAATGTGGGTAAAAATTGAGTTTGAGCACATGGGACTAAAAGGTAATACTCCAGAAATGAGTAACCCATTCTCAACTTTGGCCGCGCATAGTTCACCTGGAAGCTTTTAAACTATCCGTACTTCATGTCTCTTAAAAACATGTGTTGAAATCAAAGTGCCAAAAGTTTACTATGGGGAGTTAATGTCATCATTTTACATATCTTTTTTTCACATAAAATTCACTTTTGTGCTGGGTTATACAACTGGATTATACTTGACTATGCTAAGCATAGTATGCATAGTATTGCTAAGCAATAGTATGCCACAAACTGACTTTTTCCCTCAAAAATGTGTAATAGCTGGCTCCTGGAGATTAAAATGCTTTTCTTTTTATATTCAAGCAGAACCAAGACAGAAAGCATAGAACGTATGTTTATGTTCTTACTGTCACTGAAATATTAGAAGATTGGGAAGATTCTGTTAATATAGGTAAGTTCCCTTTCCCTTTGCCATCTGGATTCAAGTACTCTGTACTTGTATACAGTTTTCATCTTCAATTCCTTTTGGCTACCTTTTTCAAAGAGGATCAGTATATGTGTGTCCACACTTGAATTATCTTAAAATTCTTCCACCAGCATATTGTCCAAGTCATTCCAAAAAAACGGTAAAGTTATTTGTGGGGGAGGGGGTGAAGGGCATTGTAAAAGCATTGGCCTACTTTTTAAAATTGACTTTACTGTATAATGACCAATGTCCTACTATTTTCTAGGAAGGAAGAGAGAGTGGTTCAAAGTAGAAGATGCCATCAAAGTTCTCCAGTGTCATAAGCCTGTACATGCAGAGTATCTGGAAAAACTAAAGCTGGGTTGTTCTCCAACCAATGGAAATTCCACAGTCCCTTCCCTTCCAGATAACAACACCTTGTTTGTGACTGCCGCACAGACCTCTGGGTTGCCATCCAGTATAAGATAGAGAGAACTGGGAGGACCTCCCATGTGCAGTCTTGTGGGGAGAGGTCTCTTTATTTTCCTTGGTAAACATCTGAATGACGCTTGCAAACTGTCTGAATTTGCCATGCAGGATTTTCAAACAATTTGCAAGTTTTTCAGATGTTTTCAGATCTTCTTTTTAAAAAAAAAGTGTAAAATATTTTAATAAGCCAAAGCCATGTGGAATTTTTTTTAGATGCCTTAATTGTGCCCCCAGCCCCAACCCACATCCCCCATTTTAGTTGTCATTTTTTCACACATTTTGTTCAGTTTTTTGTCCATTTGACATCAGTCTGTGGTTTTTGTCAGATCAGCTTATTTATGGGTAGATGTTTTCTCTAAATTATTTTCTCATCACCGCATTAACATAGTCAGCAAGTTCTTCTTGTAGAAATTTACAAAAATCTTGATATTAAAGAAATCTGTCGATCTGAAAACGTGTATCACAGGATCACAGTTTTAATTTCTAAATTCCGGATTTGGACTATTTCTGTATGGCCCAATAACTACTTTGACAAAGGACTTAATTTGCTCTTTTCAGGAATTTGTCAACTCATTTGTCTAAATTTTCACAACTGGTATGTCATTAGCTACCTGATAGGGCCAGTTCCCCTCTATAACCCAAACTTTCTGTTAAAGGACTATTAACTGTATACAGTTGGTGATTTTTAGAGAGGTATGTTAAGAAAGATGCATGTAATAAATACATCATCATGAAAAACTGTATTCATGGGATTTGAGTTAGCATGCTAGATTGCCAATTCCCTTTATCCATAATCTCTCTGCACAGAATACTTGAGAACCATAATTCCCTTGATGTAAATGTTTCCTGTTTTTTAATTTACTGACTCCTCTAGTTAAACTTACTGGTTACCAGTAGTAACCACAGGATTAGTCTAACCTCAAATGCTAGTCAGTGGTGACTACATCACAGTTGAGAAATGGCCTCCTTGCTGTTCCACTGTTACAGATGTAGATTATTAAGACACCTAAGAATGTCTCATCTTTTATAGGTTGCTAGTAAGTACTACTTATTCTATAACTATTGGGGCACTGGAACATACCTGAACCAAGAATTATTTTGTCTTGTCTCTATACTCATTTGGAATCAAGAATCCATTGACAAACACACAGGTACCTTGTCTGAAGCTCCTGTACTCCCCTCCCCCGCCAAAAAAACACAACAACTCAGAAATGAGACGGAGGACAGAAACCTTTGAATAAGAAAAACATGGGGCGGGAGGAGTGAAAGATGATTCTGTATGTAGGCGTTAGCCTTGTAAATATTATAACTGGTGAGTATAGAGTAGAAAGTTAGTATAGTTGTACATTCTACAAATTGTTAACCTTTAAAAATATACTTGCTGCTAAAAAATAGTGCTGTTACATCTAAGGAAAATCGGTGCAGCTGTTTTGAAAAAGATTTTTGTGCCATAAATGCAGCTGAACTAAGTATTAGTTCACAAATTAATGCTGTCAGAGGAATGAGTAAAGTAGAAAGACTTTTAACCAATGACATTTCATTCTAAATTATGTAGTGTGATCAAACATGATCATCCAGAATTTTTATATTTTTCTTTGTACAGGTTATGCTTCCTCGGTGTTTTTTAAAAAGGAAACATTTTAAATCCACAGATTGACACTTTCAATCTTCAATGGACTTAAGATTTTTTTCTCAGTAATCTCTGAAGTTTCTTTAAATTATATACCTTAACACAGCAGAGGAACTGGATTTTGTATATAAAACTGTCCACCTGAAATGCTGTCACAAGTATGGGGGGGGGTCTTGTACATGATACTCTTAGAGGTAATAATGCATGAACTTATTTTATAAACTCCTGGACTATGTATTTGACATGTAAAATATGTACAGTATTGTCAGCCATCTCTTAAAAGTGAGCCTATAAATATTGTTGTATAATTTTTTTTGGTCAAGAACATTTGGACTAAGTAGTGCCACTTGGGTCAGGATTTTCTTCAGTGCCATTTAGCAAACCAACTGTCTTTTTAGGTCTATGCAACTAGGAAAAATTGGTATGATGCAGAATACTTCACAGTTGTCACACTTTGAATTTCACATGAGGGATTCTTCACTATTCCTCTGGAACCCAGTCTAGCAAAATTAGAGGAAAGGCCCTAAAGAGATTTCCATTTCTGTTAAGGGGGAAAAGCCTTCCTTTCCAGGCTCAATAGTTGAATCTACTATGGATAACAAATAGTGTCTACTATCTCAACCCTTGAAACTTCACAGAGTGTTGGGACTCATTCTGCTTTCTGTGGTGTAGATGGGTAAAATTGGGCAGCTAAATTTTTCAGTCCCATGTGCCTCCTAAATAAAAGAAGTAACTAGGTTATAAGTTGATGTGCAGACACAAAGTAGCAAATTGTCCTGAATATTTGTTGTTGGGGGGTTGTGTGTGTGTGTGTGTGTGTGTGTTTTAATAAACAGGTGAAAATTTCCAACCAGGCATGTGCCATTCAACTTTCTGTCAAAACAGTTGTATAAAACAGCAAAACAAGGTGGGGGGGGGTGGAATGATTGTTGTATACACTCTAAATCGCTTTGCATGGTCTGAGAGATAATTGGTGTAAGAATCTTGACTTTTTTTTATATTTGGAAACCAAATAAAAATGGAAATAATTTTTTTTTAACCATAACTGAACATCGAGTGGAAAATGTGTCTGGCATTCCACAGTAAATATTTACTTTTCTCCCATGGGTGGTCATACACATCATTTCATAGTATATTTATATACTTTCATTCATGATAAGGGATTAGCTGGGTTAAAAGGGATTGTCCACCAGTAAAGTGTTTCCATTACTCTCCAAAATGGTCATTTCTCTGTTAAGATACCAGTCTCATGGTGGCCCACTATGGCTATCTTATTTCTGTTCCTCAATGGGTTTTGTTAATTTTAATAATTTCAGTTACGTACTTTGCTGTTAACATGTTGTAGATAACTATATACTGCCATCACTTTTTATTACTGCTTTTTTTTAAAAGGGTAACTGGCTAAGTTACCTTCCCCACCAAAATAAAATTTCTATTTCCCCAAAATACTGCCTACTGAAGACCAACTTAAGAATTCTCACATAAAAGTTCCATTATTCGAATCTCATCTGGCTTTTGACTGTTAGTAAGTTGGAGGAAAAACAAAAGCCTGGCATTTCCCAATGTCTTCACATTGGAATATAAGAATTCCCTGTAGGTCCCCTTAAACTGAACTTTGTAGACACAATGACGGGACTAAACACCAATGGAGTTTTTTGTTTCTAGTAAACTGGGTTGTAGCAGGAATGTTGTCACGTAGTTGATTGTGTCAAAGTTTCAGGTTAACATTTGTTTCCTATATTCCTAACGTTTACCAGAAGCTGCACAGTAATCCTCTACTTTATGCCCAGCATTGTTGCTCATAGCACAGAGTAGGTTTCTGCCCTCAGGATGGTTAGTCTTAAGAGCATCTGCGTGACTGAGTTGGTTAAGCATGACTTCAGCTCAGGTTGTGATCTCAGGGTCCTGGGATTTCAAGGTGTTGAACTTTTTGACAGACACATCGAGAGGGAACACAGGTGGAGTGGAGAGAGGGAGAAGCAGGCTTCCTCCTGAGCAGGGCTTAATCCTAGGATCCAAGGCAGACCCTTACTAGCCACCCAGAACCATATTTTTTTTTAAATAGACTTAACATCTCCAGTCTTCAAAAGCAACATTTTACATGGAGCTGTAGAATAATCAGGTTGAAAAGTGATCTTGTCTCTGGTAGTATCCCACCCCCTCCTTTTTTTTATCTTCCTGACCAGGGCCATTGGCTGAATTCTACCAGTCAAGTGAGAAGGCTCTAAAGGCCTCTCTTGGCATTGCATTATAGCAAAGACCCAAATTTATCCAAAGGCTTCGTTCTTTTTGCCAGAAGCCAGTCTTAAATAACTCTGCTTTGTCATGATTGAAACTACTTATGATCCCCAAAGTTACTCTTGACAGTATGTGGAAATACTACCTGCACACACATTTCCTGGTTCTTAAACACCAGTGACAGTATTGTAACTCCCACCGTTACTCTCAATTTTTAATCAAATTCATTCCTTAAAAGAATACTTTGACCATTAATGTGTATCAAGAACCTTAAAAACACATCTTTTGATCAAATTATACTGGGAATTCCAAACCCTCTCCAGGGATGTGGATAAAGATTTATGTACCAAGATTAGGCAACTAAAGGGGTAATGGTCAACTAATAACATACCCATGTAAAGGAATATTATGCAGACACAAATGATACTCCAGTCAGGTAAGGATTTCTGCATGTAAATCAGTATAGCCTTTTGGAGAATAAGTACTACTTAGCAAAATTTTACAGCTCCACTTCTGGGAATCTAGTCAACTGAAATACTTAGACAAACTGCACAATCAAAATATGGTTAAAGAAAAAAAAAATATGGTTAAAGATGTATAATGCAGACTTCATAAAATGGCATCAATTTAAATGAAACAGGGATTATGATAAACATACTACATGGATAACAAAGAAATGCAATGCCCCAAGGTAAAGTTTTCAGTAACATTTTAAAAAAGCATTACCTGCTAACAGAACCTATATAGATTTCTTTAAAACCTATATAATTTAAAAATTTAAAATAAATACTCCAAGAAATTTTCAATATGAAAATGTTCAGTAATCTTGCATGAAAAAACTGAGCTTGATAAATGCTCAATACTATGAAGATATGTATATATTAAGAGCAAAGGGGGAAATGGAAACCTACACCGTCTTTGTTACTGGAGTAACAGTAATGTATCACCTTTTTTAAGGAGGAGGGGGAGGAGAGAGACATTTGTTCCAATACAAGAGCCGTGAATAATCAATCACAGCCAAGGGGGCTACAGGGTAAACCTTAGCCCCCACCTGTCTTTGCACTGCTCACAAACTTAACACTTTTAAGTGGTTGAAAATATTTTGTGGCCTGTGAAAATTAAAGTTTTAATTATCATAGCACAGCACCTCCAACCATTTAAAATTGTCTGTGGATGTGTTCCCACCAACAAGGGCAGAGGCGAGTTACAACCACGGACAAGAGAGCACCAAATATTTTGTTTTAGGAGGAAAAAAAAAGTGTAAGACTTTCACCCTATTCATTCCTTTGGCTACTCTCAGTCCTGATGCTTCCTACCAAAACAAACCACCCAGTTCAAATCTAGTGCAACCAACCTACCTTATCTAAAATGCTTTTGACAAGTCTTTCAACTTGCCAGATTATACTGAAATTTAATTGGGATTTACTAATCTAGATCATAGAACTATTTCAAAAGAGTCATGGTGGGTGAGAATGGATCAGAGTATGTAAAAAGGAAACCTGCTAGGTACTCTCTATAAAGGTGGTGAGGTTATCAGTCTTTCTAAGACCTGTTTCGTCCCACAAATAAACGAGAAGAAAAATGGTAAAAGCTCAATGAGTAACACAAAATGTACTTTTAAATGATGAGATTTCGGTTGTGACTCTGCTAGGAAACACAATAAGCAAGGTTGAAAAATATTCTGGCAATTATTCTGCTTCTACAACCAAGTCAGAAACTGAAACAATTACATCAAGTCAGTAGAGGCTTGGCTGTGTACCAAGTCTACATTCACACAACTGAAATGCCACACCAACAGGCACAGATGAAATGAGACCAACTGAAAGATCGTCCAGATGTAACTGGGGAGAAAAAGGAGTACTGGAACTCTTCATGTGGAGTTCCATACTCAAAAGGAAAAACTGTGGCCCAACTCCTAGTTTTTCAGCCAATGGGAACTTACCCAATTTGTAACAATGCTGTAGCAAAGCTAACCCCTGGAACAAATCCTCCCAATTTCCAACATCAATGAGAAATGGAAATTAACACAGGGGCATATAGTTAAGGAAACAAAGTATCACCAGGCTGGGTGGAAGATTACAGATTTTTATTCTTTGTATTTCTTTCAAGTTATTACATTCAACATGTTTTGCTTTTGTGATCATTAAATCATTTAAAAAATAAATCCCTCATATAATTCCTTAAACTAAGCAGCATGCTAAATAGCTAAATAAAATGTTACCCCCCAGCCCAAAAATACATTATTCCAATGAGATATTACATTTTTCTTAAATCGACTGATAAATTAGCTGCCATGAATAATGGCATTTAATAACTTGTTTTTTGGCCAGCTTTTCCAGATAAGGTTACCTTTTTAAAACCTTTGCAACTAACAAAATGTGATATGGCTAGAATAGCTTAAAAAAAAAAAAGCTGAATTGTGAAATAGAAAAATAAAGACAATTTCTATCATTCCTATGACACCAACAGTTTCATCTCGCTAATGTTGTTTATGGTGTCTTACAGGATACTAGATTTCTTCCCATACTCTCTGAACAGTGCTAAACCACAGCACCTGTGGCTTGTTCAAATACCAGTTTGCATTTAAGCTTATTTTTAAATGCTTCTGAAATTTTGTATTTAAGTATATTCTTGGTCTAGGGCAGGGTTTAAGTTCTACACACTGCAGAGCCAAGATTTTATTAGGCATGACCAAGAATAACTAGTGTGTAAAAAAAATCAAAACAAAGACTGCAACAAAACAAAAAAATCAAATCAAATAAAGCTCCAGTCAATGCCTCTGGATTTCAGAAAAGCTCCTAATGGGGGCAGAATAGATTTTTCAAGAAGCCACTTACATACTCAGATTCTTTTCCTCTCCCCCAGGGCTTTGTACATGGTATTCCTCCAACTTGGAGGTGTTCATCTGGCTGAAACTCAGAAGAGTGGCCCTTTCCAAGTATTCCTTCCCATCTCCATACAGAGCAGCAACTGCAGTTTGTCTGTGCCCCTCCCCCATTAGAAGGTCCACAGGAAAAGCCGCATGCCAATCTCATTCACTTAATCCTCCGTAAGTGGTACAGTGCTACATACATAAAATACTTCCGCCGAATTCACTGTTCCCTTAAGCTTAGGAGTTAAAAATCAAAGGCTATAGGGAGAGGACTACATAAAGGAGCAAGCAGGCTGGAAGGTCCGGGACTCACAGACCACTGCGGAGTCTCTGAAGGAGGAGAGAGGGACGCGCAGCTCCTGAGGCAGCTACTCCACTCCTCACAGAAGGTGCTCTGCACAAACGCAGAGCGTGGCTGCAGTTGCCAGATCTTCGTATCATTCATGTTACCAGAATTGGAGATTTTTTTTTTTTCATGTGAACTTCCTGATTTTTAAAAAATGCTGGCACTGAATTCAAAATACTTTAACCAACCACACACTGTGCGGGCCAAGGAAAAGAGGCCCAAAAGCCAGAGGTGGCTGACAAGTTTTTGAAATCTACCTGGCCTCTCCCAGAGCCCCTTTTAATCCTAAACAAGTTCAATCAACAGACTGGCTGAGAAAGAGTCTTAATGAAACAATGGGGGCTCTTAACAAATCACAAAGGAAAAAACAATGCTATAAAATCGGGAATTCATATATTTGAAACAAAAACAGTGTATTATTCCGTTTTAGTACTTCTAGAACTCAAATCAGTAGACATTCTAGACATATTCTTGTGGTACAATGGATTTAAACCTGGAATTTTAGAACTTACAAATCACTATGTGGTACTAGCTACCATCATGAGTAGTGCCACCTACACTAAATAAAGCTCATCTCTACTGAACTGCTTGAGTGTTCATTTTGGCCCCAGAATGTGATTCCGTTTCCTTAGTTGCAAAACACCCTCTACAGCACAAGAATTGTTATAAATGTCAACCGCTCTTCAAGAGCTTTAAATTTACGTTAAGGTTATGAACAATTTTATTCTGAATTAAACTAACATTTGTTTCCAAGCAATGCATTTATTTGGAAGGATACCAGTTACCAGTCATCAAAAACTTTCATATGTTGGAAATGTAATTTTAATAGATAATTCTTCATCTTACATAGGAGCACAATAAAATACACCACATTCTGAAGAAACTCCAGAAGTTATGAGAATCAAGAGTGGGGGAAATTCAGACAGGCTACAATATCCATTACCTTAAATCGCAAGAGACAAAGGTTCCAACCCAGGGGGTGAGGGTGTGTGGGGAGGGAGTTAACATTTACATACTTGGGACTGGCTACACTGATGACTTACAAAGAACAAGGATAGGGAATTTGATACGGAGAAGGGTGGGAAAGAACAGTTTTTTGAGGGGAGGAACTCTGTCAATGCAGAAAAAAATTACTGAATATCAAACAATAGGAGCTCCCATAGCAAATACTGAAGGATGAAAGAATCATTAACTGAGTGAGGATCTGATACTCAAAGGAAGAAACCTTTCAGATGACACTTATGCAAGCTGGTGGCTTGAGATCTGCTCATCAGGTCTATAAGGAAGACTCATAAATGCTTCAGCAACCCCAAACGATTATCAGATTGGTGTTTCCTAATAGCACACACCAGTGGTTACACGTGGTTTCCAGACAATAACTAAGAGTCATATCCCAAATGCCAGATACAAACAAATGTGGCACAACATGTGAGTCCTACACAAAGTCAGTCACAATGCTGCTTTGCTGTGACTCTCCTGTACATGGCAAGACACCAATGATCATCTACCTAATCAGACAACACAAACACATTTATTCAAATTTCTAGGAGGTTAAAAAAAAAAAAAAAAACCACCAAACACCGATGCTTTATGCATGCTCAGGGCCAGCTTACAAATACTCCTTTCAGTGGTATCTTAACACAAGTTTGCATCAGTGAAAAGAAACTGGCAAAATCCACCTCTTGCCAGATCAACTTGTCAGATGGTGAAGACCAAAAGAGAATGTTCCATCAGTTTTAATTTTTAAATACGATTGTCACATTGGGAAAATGAAATAAACACAGTAAAATAAACTGTACAAAGGCAAAGTAGAATAACAAAAAATATTTTACTAAAACATAAGATTTACAGAAGTTTCCAGACAAGCCATACAAAATGGTCACAAGCTTTTTCTTGAAGGAAGGATTCTACACTTGACAGCAAAGTCACAATGTTATTAGTGAGGGCTGTGATGTTTGTTTAATGTTCCCATTTTGGTTCAAACAATCAAGCTTGTCCATCTACAGCGTCTAAATAAAGTTAGACTTGGCTAGAGAGCATATTCTAAAGAACTGGTTAGCTGCTTTTAACCAATGCAATTAGATCACCATAAAAAGGGGGAAAGGAGCCCATAAAATTAAGATAAAACTACCTCTCCCCCTCAAAAAGTAATAAAGAAAAACACCCACACCCCTGCAGCTAACCCTGACAACTACCTTCATTCACAGTGCTTAACCATGATGGGGGAAATGAATAAAAGCAGAGAAGGGCCGCTGCTTTTAAACGTTTCACAACAATCCAGATGGTACTTCTAGCCTCTGCTCATGCTTTACAACAGTGAATCAGGACAAGACATAGATTTGCTAATGTGCATTTAATCACCAAAGGACTGAAGATGTCTGGGCTTTTATTCTGTAATGTTTCTAAGACTGTGTCCATTAAATGCAAACAAAAAAGGAAGAAGTCTTGGCAGAACAGGATAAGTGATGCACACTTGATGATCAGATCGATTTTAAATATTATTCATGGCATATAGCCTAGTCCATGCTCTAGCTGTAGACAAAAACAAACGTGCAATTATTATTTTACTTAATTCAATATGTTACTTTCCAAACTCTATAAACATAAAGCAGTATTATGTTGAATGCATGCTATTTTCTATCATCTGGATCAGACAGAAAGACTGTGTGTATATCTAATTACCAAAACACTACAATGGAATCCAGAAATTCTACGAAATTCAGCAGGATGAAAAGAGTTGTCTCCTTTTGTCTCCTTCATTTCTAGATATGCTCTCCACTAATTTTGTTAAAATCTGTAACAGGAAGAAGCTTACTGGTTTCAAACTCCCTAGCTATAAACTGGCATAGTTTTATGATCAGATGAATTATAAAAGCAGCTCAAAAGGGTTCAAAAGTTTTCTAGTATCTTCATGTATTGCTAGGTGAATGGTACACAAGGAGTATTTGATAAACCAATTATAGGCTGTCTTTACATTTGGGAGTCATGCAGCAGGACCTAAGACAGAGTTTAAACATCTGCTGTTGAGAGGTGTTTACACAGTACAAACAGGATATGACTTATTCCTCTTAATGTATCTTTTCCTTTTTGTTAAGACTCGAAAAGAAGTTTTTATAATGGTAGTATATATTTGAAAAAGTGGAATGGTGTGAAGGAGAGTGGGTATTAAATACCTGTTTCTATGGCTTGGGCCTCGTTGGTCTTCCACTGCTCTGCTACATCGTTTGCTAACGGATCATCCGGATTGGGAGCACTTAACAAAGCCTGGATCGATAGCAGAACTGTGCGGATCTGCAGTGCTGGGGACCACTTATCTATGAAGGCAACAGGCCCAGAATGATCAAGCATGAAACAAAAGCCCCAGAACTACTGCATTGCATTCCCACAGACCTTTGTGGTCTTTATATAAGGCAATGTTCAGATTCTCAATACAGAATGCTTAAGAGAAAAAGGAGAAATCTTAATAGCATATATTAATAAAGGTAAAACTTACCTTTCAAAATATCTAAACATATTCTTCCCAACTTGTCTACATTAGGATGATAAATTTTGGTCATGAAACGTACTTTAGGGGCTGCCATCGGGTATTCTTCTGGTAGGAATAGTTCAAGCTTAAAAGTCCCTCCCTCAAAGGGGGAATCCTGGGGGCCAGCAATGACCACATGAAAATAACGGGCGTTGCTCTCATCTGGTTCTGCTTTAATGCCAGGAACTGGTTCTGCCAGCAAACGCTGGGTTTCCTACAACAGAAAAACATGACACATTTATGAAACAAATGTCACTTTGCTAAACACCAAATTAAAAATTAAGAAGTTCGTCTCTTGTGGGGTGCCTGGGTGGCTCAGTGGGTTAAAGCCTCTGCCTTCAGCTCAGGTCATGATCCCAGTGTCCTGGGATCGAGCCCCACGTCGGGCTCTCTGCTCGGCAGGGAGCCTGCTTCCTCCTCTCTCTCTCTCTCTCTCTCTCTGTCTGCCTCTCTGCCTACTTGTGATCTCTATCTGTCAAATAAAATAAATAAAATCTTTAAAAAAAAAAAAAAAAGTCTGTCTCTTGTGACTGGACACAACAGAATTTCTCCACTCTCCCGAAGGGTTTATATTTATTTTTTTTAAACTCAAAGTTCAAAGAAAACACTATTTAAATAATCCCAATCAGCTGAATGCAACTGCAAGTGAATAGTGATGACATACACTGCAGCTGCAAATGTCTGAGAATATGCTGATAATAAAAATTAGGCTAATGAAACTGATTTTATACTAAGGAGAGAAGTGAGGAGAGGGGAGTGGAAGAGAGAGGAGGCAAGAGAGAAGAGAAAAAAGAAAATAACACTGGGATTATCACACAGGTAAGGGCCACTTACACTGTTTAAACTCTACCAAAACCTTTAAAAAAGTTAAATTAGGGGCGCCTGACTGGCTCAGTCAGTACATGAACTCTTGGTCTTGGTGTTTTGAGTTCCAGCTCCATGCTGGGTATGGAGATTACTTAAAAATAAAATCTCCTAGGGAGCGCCTGGGTGACTCAGTGGATTAAAGCCTCTGCCTTTGGCGCGGGTCGTGATCCCAGGGTCCTGAATCGAGCCCCGCAGAGGGCTCTCTACTCAGCAGGGAACCTGCTTCCTCCAATCTCTCTTTCTGTCTGCCTGTCTACTTGTGATCTCTGTCTGTCAAATAAATAAACAAAAATCTTTTTTAAAAAAATTAATAAATAAAAATAATAAAATCTCTTAATTACTTTTTTTATTAATTTTTTTTAATTTATTTGTTAGAGAGAGAGAGCGAGCAAGCACAGGCAGACAGAGTGGTAGGCAGAGGCAGAGGGAGAAGCAGGCTCCCTGCCGAGCAAGGAGCCTGATGCGGGACTCAATCCCAGGACGCTGGGATCATGACCTGAGCCGAAGGCAGCTGTTTAACCAACTGAGCCACGCAGGCATCCCATTAATTACCTTTTTTTTTAAAATAAAATGAGTTCTGAAAGTCACTGAAAAACCTTTCCTCTAAAAAACAGAAGGGAATGTGGGAGAGCCAAGTGCCTAGGCACCTAGACAGGGCTAGAGAAATATATACAACCTTGACACTGAACCCTTATGCTGCTCCCCAACAATCATTAGTTCTCTTTCCCATCTTTCTCCCTCTCCCCCAAATATCTAGAACACTCTTCTCTCTCTTCAAACCTCCAGGATCTCTATCCTCACCCTCATTTTTGGCTGATGACTCTGCTGTCTATTTCACAAGAAAACAGATACTTCCTCAAGGTTGCACACCCACCTTCAACTGTGTGCCCATATGCTTCGCCTGTCCTCTTGTCACTGTGGATAAAATGACTGTCACTCTTGGCTAAGACTGACCTCTCCTCTAAAGCGTTAAATCTTCTCTCCTTTCCACCTATTCAAGGACACTGCTGCAGGATCTCTTTCTTCTCCTGAACCAGCAGTTCCCCCTCCTTATTGGCTCTTTCCCCAAACTGTACAAACTTGCTGTAATTTCTCCCAGTAAGAGGAGAAAATAACCTGGACCTCACTCCCCCACTACCTCCTCACCAGCTAATGCAGCACTGCTTTGCTGCTCTTTCACAGTTATCTATATCTGATTGTTTCCAATTTTTCTCCTCCCCTCCCATCTTGAACACAACTCTCCAATCAGGGTCTAGCCACTAACCTACCTGTTGAGGTCACCAGTGATTCCCACACAGTTAAATCAAATGGCCAATGCTTAATCTTCATCTTATTTGACCTAAATGTAACACCTTACCCAGCTGGTCTGCCCTCCTCCTTGCCAAACATCACCCAGCTTCCTACAGCCAAGCTCTCCTGATTCTCTTCCTACTTGTCTAGCTGCAACCTCCTTGCTGGTTCCTTCCCTGACTCGCCAACAAAGAAGTGCACCAGGGCTCTTGTCCTAGGGCTTCTTTTACACATTTCTATAGTGATCCTATGTTGTCCAACGAATCTAAATACTAAATACACCCTGTATACAATGTCTCCCTAAATTCATATCCAGCACAGATCTCTCCCCTGGATTACACCTCTTCTATCCATAACAATTTGTTCAACAGCTCCTCTTGTGTGTCTTAATGAGCATCCCAACTTAGCATGACTTTCCCCACCTTCCATATGCTCTTCCCACAAAGCCATCTTCACTTTAGTTAACCATCAATCCATCCTTCCAACTGATCAAATCTTTCCCTTTATCTCCACCATATCTAAACTGATAGGCACATTTTGTTCACTAGAATTTCCAAATCTACTGGACTGCTTCTTACCGCCCTGCAGCTACACTTCTGATCCAAGCCACCATCAGCTCTCGGCTGGCACATTGTAATAGCCAAGCTTTGTTCTTCCCGCTTCTGACCTTGTTCCCCACTCCCTCCTGGGTCTGTGTTCCATGGACCTTTGGAAGTCCTTACAATGACCCCCCAAAGAGGCTTTATATGATCCCCTTATTCTGGCTACTCTTAACTCATCTTCAGCTATGTTTCCCCCAATACTCTGACCTGGCGCTTTGCCCCAGCCAGATTAGCAGCTTTGTAATTTTCCAACATGCCGGACATACTCCTCCCTCAAAAGCTTTGCCCTTGCTTTTTTTTTCCCCCTGAAATTTCTACCTGGTTTGCTCCCTCAGAGCTCCTAAGATCTTCATTCAAATGTGTTTTCTATGGTAAGGCCTCCATAATTGAAACTGCAAAAGCCCATTCCACCTAATCCCACACCCTCCCTATCCCTGTTGCCCTAATGTTATCTCCAGAGCACTACTAACACATTACATATCTCACTTATTTTGTTCAGAATGGAAGTGCCATAAAAGATTTGTGCCTGTTTTATTTACTGCTATATCCTCAGCATTTGGAACAGTGCCCAGCACCACAGATGTTCAATAAATACTTGAATTATGAATCTATTTGATGTTACAAAGAACAAAGAATAAACTATCAGAACTGCATCTTCAACATTAAAGCAGTGTTATTCAAAGCAGGATATGCACATCACAGGAGGATAACATTCACGCATGGGAAAAAATAACCTAGCTTTTATTTATAAACTTACTTTTTTGGCCAAAAATAGTTAACACTCAATAAAAGAAACTGACAATTCCATGTGTAATTTTATATGTTAGTAATATATATTCAACATTTTGAATAGGCATGCGCAGTTGAAGTTTTAGAACACTGCTATATCTGAAGTTTTAGATATGAAAAACAATGAGAATACTGGATTTACGCCACCTTCACTTATGAAAAATCCTACACCTTACACCATTTCATTCTACAGCCTACAGGGTACATACTAAAAGAGATTTCCCTGTCTTATACTGAAATAATCACAAGATGCAGATAAAAAATTAAACCCTTTTCCAAACTGTGTTAAACCCATAGCCATTTAAAGCAATGCTTTAAGTACTTTAATTAACTAGAGACTGGTTTTTTGTTTTTTGTTTTTTGGTTTTTTTGCTTTGTTTTAATCATAGCAGTGCAAGGGAAATGAGAAACTGAAATGCTGTGAACTACTTTCAGCAAAATGTTCTTTGGGTCCAAAGTAAAACATTTTTACTGCATAAAAAATCTCAGAGGGGCACCTGGGTGGCTCAGTTGATTAAGTGTTTGCCTTCAGCTCTAGCCCAGCAATGCGCTCCCTGCTTAGTGGGGAGTCTGCTTCTCCCTCTCTCTCTGCCCCTCCGTGCCCCAGCTTGTGCATGCTCTCTTGCACTTGTGCTCTCTCTTCCTCCCTCAAGTAAATAAACAAATCTAAAAAAAAAATAAAATAAAAAAAATCTCGAGGCAATAATGAAGCCTCCCACTATGGGAAGTCCACCAACATGGAATTACAACAAAAGAGGCAGGTCTTCATTTTTAGCAAAAAAATTAAAATAAAATAAAGATACTAAGGATCAACAGTAAGAGTAAAGGAATGAGAAAAAAACTAGATGGTAAAATTCCTTGAATTCTGACCTCTTCTCACCTGGACCCTCCTTTTGTTTTGCCCCAGGTCTTCCTATTTTTAGAAACCCAGAAGTTGGAAGATTGGGGGAAAAAAGTAAAGGCTGGGGGGTCTAAGGGCCCCCAAATCCCACTCCCTGGTTACACAAAGGAATAGCAGCTCTATTCTAGGCCATAAAAAGCTGCCAGAAGGGCCTCCAAGATCATATCCCAAAATAGCCTCAAAATCACATTTAGAACACATTGCCAGATTCATCATTCCTTCCTCATCCTCAGTTCCTCCTCAAAATAAGACTCTTTCTAAAGAATGTACATATTAAACATACTACATGGCCTGATCAATTATAAGATTTAATCAGAACACATTCTAGCATAAGCTTTTAGGTGTGGAAAACATTTTGAAACAGTTTTTGTATGCTCTCAAGTTCTCATGGATTTTGATATAATGAAGAGATGCATAATTATTTGACTACATGGCATTGATTTCCCAAACAAACCCACAGCATAAATTATGGGAGGAAAAAAGAATAAAATCCAAACCAAATGGAACAAGTCTCACCCACAGAACTTGGAGTCCATTTTTTTCCCGAAAAAGGCAAAAGTGGGTAGGAAATAAAATCCTTCCTGCTAGTACTCACACATGGGTAACTATGAAACACATTCTAGTTTTATATTATTCTTTGGAAAAAAGACAGTGAAGTACAGTATGATTTCTCCAAGTCTAGAAGTAACGCGTTCAAATTCCTTCTGCATTGCTTACGTAACTATTACTTTTGAGCAAATACTTTCCACTGCTCTGAATCTCAGCTGACTTATCTATATCATAATGAAGATTACCTCTCATGCAGAGTTGCTATGAAGATCAAAAGAGGAATACTGCAAAAAGACTTAACAAATGAGATCACATAGGAAGGTCATAGCCATATACAACCAACTCAAAAAGAATTAAGAACAAAGCACAGTAACAAATCTTAAGATTTATTAAACAACAGTATTTGTTTATTTTTTTTAAAGATTTTATTTATTGGGGCGCCTGGGTGGTTTCAGTGGGTTAAAGCCTCTGCCTTTGGCTCAGGTCATGATCTCAGGGTCCTGGGATGGAGCCCCACATTGGGCTCTCTGCTCAGCAGGGAGCCTGCTTCCCCCTCTAAATCTTTGGCGGGGGGGGGGGGTTATTTATTTATTTGACGGAGAGAGAGAGATCGCAAGTAAGCAGAGACGCAGGCAGAGGCGGGGGGGGGGGTGCAGTCTCCCTGCTGAGATGCAGGGCTCCATCCCAGGACCCTGAGATGATGACCTGAGCTGAGGGCAGAGGCTTATTAACCCACTGAGCCACCCAGGTGCCCCCAGTATTTGTTTTTAAAGAAAACAGAATAACCATTAGTTGTATTATGATCCTACTTGTTTAAAAGCAATCCTCTGACCCAATTCCAGGCAGAACTGAGTTTAGGCCATACAGAACAAAAAGTATTATAGACTATTTAGGGAATTAGTTACTAAAAAACAGAAAAGGAAGTACATAAAAATAGAGTATGAATTTAAGTGGCAGGAAGACTAAGTCTCAAGGAAACTATCTCATCTTACAGAGTGAGTATAACAGTTCATGCTATAAATACCTTAAAAAGGAATTAAGTAACATCAAACCGATCTGGTCATCAATAGATCTACTGGGACTTGAAGAGCAAATTTCAGGATTATACCACAGTAAACTGCAATACTTGACAGTCTGTCAACTAAATTCCATTAACTAGGTCTTGTCCCTCTGTAAAGTTCAATAACAACTTGTGCTCACTATGAAGAAATGTTAAGGTCTTATTATACATCTTTTTAAGGCAGTGAATGAATTATGTACAGTAAAATTTTAGATAATAAACAGTATTCTTAGAAAAAAAGTGGCAGGGGTGCCTGGTGGCTCAGTCAATTAAGTGTACTGATTTTGGTTCAGGTCATGATCTCAGGGTCCTGAGATCTAGCTCCAGGTCCAGCTTCACACTCAGCAGGGGCTCTGCTTGAGATTCGCTCTCCCCTTTGCCCCTCCCCCCCAAAGGAAGGAAGGAAGAAAGAGGGAAGGAGGGAGGAAAAAAGTGGCAATTCGCATGAGAAAAGTTGATCCATTTAATAACTTTCTATATACACCTCCAACTTTCTATATACTTTACATTACATTTTATACATATATACATTATTACACTACATACATTATATACTTTACATTAATAACTTTCTATATACACCTCCAACTTTCTATATACTACCTCCAACATATACCTACAGCCATTAGGTTTTTTTCCTATTTAGAATATCCTCTGGTGGCACCTGGGTGGCACAGTCAGCTAAGCACCCGACTTTTGATTTCAGCTCAGGTCATGATCTCAGGGTCCTGATATTGAGCCCTGCTCCGCACTCAGCACAAAGTCTGCTTAAGACTCATTTTCCCTCTACCTTTGCCCCTTACCATGCCCTCTCTCACTCTCTAAAATTAAAAAAGAATTATTCTCTGACACACAAAGATGTTTACTAATGTATTACTAATAATGTCAATTGTGGATCTTTAGATCATCTCACCCAAGAGCCATCTGACTACACTCGGTAACACCATCAATTTTGTTATCACAACTAGTCCTATCAAACTGAGAGATGCCTCAATGATGTCTGCTTTGTGAACTCCAGCCTCTGTTAACCACATCTATAAGCAATTTAAAAATATTACTAAGCAGGGGCTCCTTTTCTGGGATTACTGATAAAGCAAAAGCCTATTTTTCAATTGTAAACTACTTCAAGGGCATCTATAATTTCGCCATCTAAGATAAGTGGGAATTTTTTAAAAAATGTTACCAACATTTTGAGTGTCATGTCCCTAACATTTTATCCATGAGCCATGTCGTTTTTACTACACCGTTTTGGTCTGTGAACACAATGAATTTTAGGAACGCATAGATCTCATTACAGTAGAACTGACTGTATTTATTCAAACAGCCAAAATTGTGCTCAATTTCCCTACTACACCACTTCCTTACAAATCATTAGGGTGAGCTAGAGGTGCATACAGCATGATAAAAATGGTTGATGAATGCTTTCTCTACAGCAGCGCTGCCCAAAAGAAATACGAGCTGCAAATATAATACTAAATTTTCCGCTAGCCACATTAAAAAATAAAAAGCAGTTAAAATTAATATTTTATTTAACAGTATATTCAAACAGTATCATTTCAACATGTAATCAACATAAAAGTTATTAATATAATCTTTTTTCATACAAAGTCTTCAAAATCCAGTAATTTATACCTATACACTTAGAAACACATATCAATTCAAACTAGTCACACTGCAACTGCTCAATAGCCCCATGGGGCTAGCAGCTACCATACATGACAGTGAAACAACAAGACAACACTGTTATAATGTTACTTACACATTATCAATATAATTTATTTTATATAGTGAGTAAAAACTGGTAGAGAAACTTTAAAGTATCACTTTTTTCCCCTCAAAAGTTCTATGCAACAGTAATGTCAGAACATCTGAATCACTAGTATTAGAAATGTGGCTGTTAATGTTTGGTACAGTCACAAGCCTGTGTTCGAAAATAATGACTCGTAGCCATTTCAAAAAAACATAGCACAGACAAAAATTAACTGAAACAAGGCAAATGCATGAAAAAATAAGGGTTAATCCCTCAGAGATCATTTTAATTTTTACAGTCCACACTACCCCCTAGTGGATAAAAGACATAACTTACTCATTTGAACCCCTTTTTCTCCTCAAATAGCTCATAAACTATTTTACTCTAATTCACTAAGTTTTAAAAAAATATTTACCCTAAAGTCAGAGGAGACTAACAACTCTCAAAGCACACCCTCCACCTTCCATTTTTCCCTCTACTCCCACACACATAAACCTCACATTATCCTTCGCTGAAAAGAAGGAAAAATGGAAGAAGCCCTTTCAAAGGCTCTAGGCACCAAGGACTAAATCTTAAGATTTTAGACCAAGGTATCCCTGTGATGAAAAGCTTTATTTCTAGTTGGACCGATAAGTAATAAGAAAGTACAGCTGACCCATGAACAACATACAAGTTAGGGGAACCAACCCCCCCCCCCACAGAGTTGAAAATCCACATATAAATACTGACCCCCCAGAAACTTAACTACTAAGAGTCTACTGTTGACCAAACACCTTACCTATAAGTCAATTAATACATATTGTATGTATGTACTATACACTGTATTCTTATAATAAAGTAAGCTAGAGAAAAGACCATGTTAAGAAAATGAGGGGCACCTGGGTAGCTCAGTCAGTTAAGCATCTGCCTTCAGCTCAGGGTCATGATCTCCCCGTCTTGGGACAGAGCCCCGTGTCTGGCTCCCTGCTCAGCAGGGAGTCTGCTTCTCCCTCTTCCTCTGCCCCTGCTTGCACATGCTCTCTCTCTCTCAAATAAAGAAATAAAAATATTTTTAAAAAAAGAATCACAAGGAAGAGAAAATGTATTTAATAGTTCTGTACTGTATTTTTTAAAAGATTTTATTCATCTGACAGAGAGAGATCCTAAGTAGGCAGAGAGGCAGGCAGAGAGAGAGGAGGAAACAGGCTCCCTGCTGAGCAGAGAGCCCGATCCGGGGCTCAATCCCAGGACCCTGAGATCATGACCCGAGCCGAAGGCAGACACTTAACTGACTGAGCCACCCAGGCGCCCCAGTTCTGTACTGCATTTATCAAAACAAAAAAATCCACGTACAAGTGGACTCACATATAAACAGACCAATGAGCACAGTTCAAACCCATGTTCTTCAAGGGTCAGCTGTACTCTGTATTCCACTTTGGAGTAAAATCCAAGAGATGGAATGGAATAACTTGATCTAGAACTCTCTAGTTTTTTCTCTCAAACCAAGACCAAATCAGTACTTCCGTTAAGTTCAGTGAAAAGGAAAAGAGACTTGGAAGCCAGGGAAGGACTTCTGAAAAGCTAAGTATCTTCAATTGACTTGTTTCTCAGGTCTGAATTAGTCTGGAGTTGCCTGGACCTTAACACCACCCCTCTTACTACAGCTGTGACAATAATTATTTGAAGATGAGAACTCCAACTAGCAAATGGTGGTGGTGAAGTGCTAAATACATGCTTGCTCAATGAATGAATAAATGCATGTGTGCTCAGGCACCACACAGACCTGATAAGAAGAATTACTGTACTTAACTGTTAGTAGTGGGTAACTTCCACCCCAGGAATGGCATTTACAATTATTCCAATCACTGGCAAAAGACAAAAATCTGAAAATCCTACTAACAAAGTGTGCCTCCAACAGGGAAAACCATTAGGCTGAATTCCTTGTCTACCACCCCCCAATTTTTTTGTTCCACTGAACACCTCATGTTATACTGCAGTCTATCTCTTTTCCTGCCCCCACTAGTCTTTAAGTTCCCTAAGGGCAGAGACTCTATGCGATTATTAAGCACTACACCCAGATGGGCAGAGAAGCAATAAAAAAATCAAGTAACAATAACTGTGCCAAACAGTGATTTAAGTGCTCTACATGTATTATTAACTCAATCTTCATACCCATTTTACAAATGAGGGAAATGAGAAACTAAGACTAACCACTTATATTATAACCAAAGTTAGCAAGTGGCAGAGCCAAGACTGAAATCCAGGTAACTGGGCTCTACTCAGTCTGGCTTCAGAGCCTGATTTCTTAATCTCAGTGACCTACAGAAAGACAATTAACAATAAGAACAGTAAATCTCAAATGTTTGTCAGGACAGTGAATAGCACAGAAGTTAAGGAAGGGCTACTTTCAGTCCTTCATAATCATGAAAAAGTGCTTCATCAAAGAGGTAAATGAATTTAAGCCATAACGTCACTTTTTTTCTTTTTTTCCTTTGGGATTGGCAACCTAAGAAGTATACAGTATATATGTATATATGTATATATATATATAAGTATATATGTCATTTTGACCTGGAATTTTCCATTATATAGTAAGCCACTTTGCCTATCTCTGTTATTACATGAAACCACTATGCTCTAAAATGTTGTGACTCTGAAATATGAATTTACTAACGAACGTTTATTTTGTACATGGCATTGTGGTACCAACTAATTCAAAGGAAGAATTTTTTAAAAAGTCCCTTTGTCCTTCAAGAATTTCACTGTGAGTATAAAATATATTTATAAAAGTCAGTTTTTGAAAGATGCATTTTCAAATACGGTATATCAAGATCTTAGAGAAGGTACAGGCGATCAGGGATACTAACTACAAGAACAATAGGACTACACTGGGAGCACATTATGTTTTTGCTTATATCTAAAGAAATTTCAAAAGTTTTCTGGGAAGATAACTTTACATCTCCATCTTTTTCTGTTTTTTGAAGGATTTCTAAATACTGACATCACTCATGAAAGTTAACATCTCCATTTTTTCTTAGTTTCTGATTTGATGGATAATATAAACACTTTGTTGCCTGGACTTTCTTTAGCACCAGCTCAAAAATTTAATATATGCCTTTACTGATCTAAATAATGTAACTGCCCTTTGGTCTTAATGAATTCTGTGTCTTAAGAATGATGTCTTGGAACTCCGAATGAAGAGACTATCTAGCTTAGTAACACTTCACTGAGATTGCTGCTGTAATAAGGTCCTTAAGGCACCATTAGCAAACCCAACAAAAAGCATTTTTTAAAAACCTGAATGCTTCAGATTCTGGGAAGAAGTATATAACTTAGTAGGTGAGGGAGGAAAGGTCTTCTGTATTCATCCTGAATGAAAACAGACAATTTTTTAAATGCCTGTTTCTGTATAGTGAAAACTAAAATTATGAGTGATGCCTTAGCAAAAACCAGTAAACTTGTACTTCAAAAAAAATTCAGCATTTAAGTTAGAAATCATCTAGATTGTGGGTTTCTTTCTTAAAATTTGAAGTGGTTGAAGTTGATAATTCATTTTAAGGCCTTTACGTGTTAATTTCAGCCATTCATCTACACATTTGTCTACAATTAAACAATAGTAAAATTCCACCATTCATTCATACCTTTCCTTCCTTAGTATAATGCTGGAATTGGGAGCTTAAGAATGTGAAAGTTTGAAGTAACTGTTGTTTGAAAACAGAAAAAGTTATCCATAGTCACACAGGATTATGTCGGTGGCATAAGAAAAATTAGGTTCATAATGGGTGTTCATCATTCCTTTAGACCACCTGACAAGCTGAACAGCCTTGTTGGGGAATAATACCCCCAACCTTTATAGATCCCCACCTCCCTCAACAGAAGCTTTAGTCTTGGGAAATTTCCCAACTCTCTCCTAAGCATGTGTGACATTTAGGTTCAGTCAAAACCTGTGCATCAAAGGTAAAATACAACAGAAGGATCCATTCTGGAGATAATAGTATTTACCTCTAGACAGCATGGAAGAGGTTCTAGTGCAGCATTCTGTATTTGGCATTAGCAGTCAAACTGCAGAGTACAAGGCACACAATGCCAGCAGTAAAGTCTTCACCATGCTGTGATTCTGAGCCTTGTTTCCTGAATGCCTCTTTCTTTGGCACCCCTGAAGATTATGTGAGATACCTATAACACAATAATACTATTTCTACTTAAACTAGCCAAAGTTGAACTCCATTGCTTGCTAAAAATACAAAGCTTAACCTAGATAGAAAAGAAAGTGAAGAAAAGGAAAGAGTTAACAGACCCGGGGTTGGGAGATGAAAAGGTTAAGAAGCGAAGTATCTCTTTGGGAGTAAATGAGAGGTTATAACCTCTCTATCAAAGAACTTCTATCTAGTTTAACTGCCTTTAAAGAGGGAGCTAATTTCACACTGAAAGAGCTAACTTCTAACTAAACAGTCTGGTGTACCTCCTAGGGAAAAAACCTGGAGCTAAGACATCTCAATTTAATCCCTATCTTAACTGTACCAATTTGTTACACAATCACACAAATTCACTTAACCTCCCCAACCTTCTAAAACATAGTCCCTCCAACATTTCAAAGATTCCCTCTAACACTAAAACTAAGTATTTTAACATTGGAATGGGTTAAATCTTACTGTTTTATGCTCCCTTCTGCTAAAAGGTCCCCTTTTATAAAACTCTTATTTTTTTAAAGATTTATTGTATTTGAGAAAGAGCAGGGGGGGAGGGGAAGAGGGGGAAGAGAGTCCCAAGCAGGGACACAGGGCTCAATCTCAACACCCTGAGATCACGACGTGAGCTAAAACCAAGCGCAGGGTGCTTAACCAGCTGCACCACCTAGGCACCCCTATCATACTCTTTAACACTGTTATTACTGCTCACTGTTTCGCCCTATGGAGGGAAGAGGTATTATGGACTGTATCCCCAGCATCCACGCCAATGCTTAATATCTAAGGAAATTTGTTGCTAATGGTACCTGCTTTTTTCCCCCAATTCTTTCCCACCCGCTCATTAACGAAAAATACAACGTTGACTTAAATAGCTATACTCCTAATAACCAAAATCTGGTTAACATTTTAGTATGTTTGTATTTATTCTGATAAAGACAAAAGCCCTTTTAAAAACAGTTTAATATTTTTACATTTTTTCAATTACTGTGTCAGTCTACCCCACTTTCCTGGTTGTTTTACATGTAAACTAATCAATATTCCTTGCACAACTATGTGGCATAAATAGGCATTTTACTGGCCTCCAAGCTAGTGGCTTCTCTGGTACAACTACCATGTATTACTTACTCAATCCTTGATCACTAGTTACTTCAGGTTTCCAATGTGGTAATCAAAACAAAATTTAAGCGCTAAATGCCTGAGGTCTTCACTAATAAGAAAGGCCTATGCTTATATTAACAGACAAGACAGAAGCAGAGCAGATTAAATTTTCAGTGAGGGAAACAAAAACAAGTTACAGTTAAACCAGATCTGCATTCTCAATCCAATTGTGCCACTGACATAATTCTGTCCAAAATCCAAACCACAAGAAGAAAAAATGCACACTAAACACTGAGACAAACTAGGAAGCAATCAGATATTAGGGATCCTGTCTCCCCCAAAATAAGCACCCTTTAACAAGGCTGCCATACTGCACCACTAGAGAGGCCCATTCACATCACAGTCTATATGAATGGCACCCCCTGAAGTTGTACAGTGCAAGATCCCAAATACTTTGGATTCAAGAATAAAACTTCAGTTAAGCAGTAATACAAATCAACTTCATTATTGTTTAACTCATGGAAAACTTATTATATGGTAATTCTAATAAAGTCAAAATGAGAATTTCAATAAAATCAGAGTACTGACCCCAAACATCCCATTTTCCTACCCACTGTTGGTAAATGGGCATCCACTATGCTTTAAAAGAAAAAATCTATGCCCCATTACAGATGGTTATGTTTAAAGTTATCCATTTTGTGGGAATAATACATAAATGATGAACACAAGTACACTTACACTGAGAAGGAATTCATTTTTTCCAGATTTACAGTGAAGCAGCATCTTTGCAAAATCAGAAAACAGTAATAACATTATAAGGCTCACTGTATTATGGTAAGCTCTCTTCTCTGCACTATAACACTCCCGACCACCTTAGAACTAGATTAGTTTATTAAACAGATGAAGTAGAGGTCAAATGGGCTGTACAAGCTAGTACTTGGCACAGCTGCAAGTCAAGCCCAGAAAGCCGACCCCCACATTCTGTGCTCCAGCCACACAGAACTCACACAAGCTCCACATACCCAAAGTCTTTTTGCTCTTCAGAATTAGGAAGTAGATCTAAGACATTTAAGATACTAAACATTATTTTGCCCACAAAGCAGCATTTCTACCATTTTGAGAAGTTGACTGTCACTTAAGAGGTAAGCAACTGAGTAAATGCTACTGGCAAAGAGTATTATTGGGCAGTAGGGGTGCACCTTCTGCAGAAAGCTATCTACCCCCTACCGTCTAACTCCCCAGCTACACTAGTCCCTATAGGTCAGGGTCCAGGTGTAGTGTTTGCAGCCTCAATACTGAGCACCACAGACTGTCACATTCCATACGGGCTTGAATGAACAGACCTAACTACTACTGAAAGAAAATTACAGAAAGGGTAAAGGGGGATTCAAGAACTTCCAAAAATGGTAGGCTCAAGGTTTTAAGGAGCCAGATAGTGGCCATAAATGGCAAGAATATGGGGGGAAAAAAAGGATTTTTTAAGTTTGAAACCCAACATGAACTATTTCATACTTCTGCTCAAAAGCTTTATCCTTGCTATTCTCCTTACAAGTTATGCACTTATAGGACCAAATGCTAAGCATCAGAATATCAAGCTTAAGTTTCTTTTGCCCCTTGAGCAGCTTTGATAATCTAATAATCATTTTTCTCAAGTTTAATAATGATCATTTGCTAATAAGAACTGGCTGACATATTAAAGATTCAGTCTTCTACTTCAAGGTTTTTGGAAGAATTTGAAATTAATCTCATTTTCTTGAGTACTTTCATGATTTTTAATATTTCACACATTATCAGTCTGGTTTGAAAGTTAAATTTTTTTAAAGATTTTATTTATTTGAGAGAGAGTAGAAAAGAGAGAAAGAGAGCACAAACTGGGGGGGAGGCAGAGGGAGATGTAGACTCCCCAGCCAAGCAGGGAGCCCCCACGTGGGGCTTGACCCCAGGGCCCTGAGATCATGACCTGAGCCAAAGACAGATGCTTAACTGACTGAGCTACCCAGGTGCCCTGAAAGTTAAATAATCTTAAGAGATCCAGCTGGATGGAGTATATAGCTCAGTAGATATTTTCTTTTTCTGTAATTTTAGATGCTTATTTTATTCTGTGCCACTGAGCCAGACAAAGAAATGACCCACACAACTGAGATTTTAATATAATTGGAATAAGCACAAATTTATATACTGAGGCTGACATATAAGAGAGCATCTGTGTACAATAGTACTGGGTCAAATTCAGCCACTTCATGTGGGACAGCCAGAGTCTCTGCAACAACATAATATAAATGCTGGACTTAGGGCCTGCTAGTAGTATGAACTAATATGATTTGATGTAAAACTCCACCTAACAAAAATAATAAAATTTCAAAAAAAAAAGATTATAAAAGCTTACAAAATTATAAAATAACAGATGTAAATGATCCAACTTAGTGGCTTCCTTGAGGAAAGTGATTAGATGGTTGAGAGGTGGGAGACACTTCAGATGACTAACTTTTTGCTTAGTTTTGTAACATGTCCAAGTACCACTTACCCAAAAAGCAAGAAAAAAATGTTTTTAAATAAAATCACCCAAGGAAACAGAATAAGTATTGTGAAAGTAACCCTATTTTGAAAGTGACAATGTCTCATTTTCAAGACAACCCTTAAAACTCAGAATAGACAAAGACTAAAAAAAAAGTAATAATGCTATTTACTGTTATGGAGAAAATTGGCTCTCATAATCATGGCTGGTGGGATTACAAGTTAACCCAACCCTTAAAATTTCATGTCTTGGAATTTATCCCAAGGAAAAACTGCGAATATGTTCAAAAGTACAGCTCCAGAAATAATGATCACACCAAAGCCTAAGAGAAAAAGATGTTGTAAAGGTAATGTGTAACAGTACAGAAAAACATCCTTCTACATAAGTGAAAACACACACTTCAAAACAGTAGAAACAGTGCTGGGATGGAATATTCCAAATCTTAACAAGATGGTGGTTTCATAGAGATTGTCAAAATGTAAATGATACACTTAAAATGGCTGCATTACTTGTATGTAGATTACACCTTAAAAGAGTTTATTTAAAAGAGAAAAAAAAAAAGCCTAGTGTATGTCTTGAGCTTACTGAGGGCAGGAAGTGGGTCCTAATTTGTGTAGACAAGACCCCCATTCACCTGAGCTTATGACCATCAGCTGCTACACTCCTAACTCTCCAATAAACATCCGTAAACTTGCAAAATGATCGCAACTACGTAGTGGACTCTTTATGGAAACTGCTTAAAGGGCTGAACCGTGTGTTTGGGTTAAAAGCATATACAATCCCAGAATCACAGACAAAAGAAAACCTCAATACACTGATAAATGGCAAAACCCCAGGCAGGACTTTTTCAGAAGCTAATGCATTAGAAAGCTAGACAAATTTAGCTAGAACTTCAAGGTGTAGGGATGACACAAGTATTAATCCTTAAAACTGACCTGGATGTTCACGTATGTTGTTTCAGTTAAGCCTCAGATCCACCTCCTGAAAGATACACAAGTGACAGAACACTTGGACTAGTGGACTAGAAGCTCACTGCAGTCAAGGGCTCTTTCACACTTACGAGCTGGTACCTGGACTCCTCAGCCTCCAGCAGCACTTTACATCAATACGCTCATGTTAGGTGAGTGACCGAGTTATAACTGTAAGGTGTATCTGAGCTAAAAATTGAAAATGTTTCTTAATTTGTTCTAATAGTATATGATGAAGTATCCTTAGAGTTGAGGCAGTCACCAAGGATAGGGGCAAGAGTGAACCCCCAAGGTACCACTCACCTATATCCTCTGGCACTTTCTCTATGCCTACTTTCTTCTCTAACATCCTAGTTTGAATGCACACAGTTCTGGTCTGTCCTGAGATTTGAGCACTGGTTCAAAAAAGAGGGAGGAAAATTCAACTCATTTGGAACAAAGGCATTTATATGTTACTTACTTTAAAAAAAAATCGTGACAAATGGTGTGTATGGGGGCGGGGGGACGCAGTGGTTCCCTTACCCTAATCTTAGTCAAAATAAAAACATTTTTAAAAGATCTCAAGATCCCTAACACTGCAGGACTGAAGTCAAGCCAAACACTGCCACACCTTCAGGGTTTTTTGCTCTTCCCTAACTATCATGGGCTGGGCTAGAAGGTCAGGCAGTTTTCTCTCTCTGAAACCTCTACACCGGGAAATTTGTGTCACAAGTAAGGTAATGGTCTCTCACTTACCCTTCTATACTTTGTAATTCTGGATGTGGGACTCTGCAAACCACACTGCTGCTTTGCCAGGGACTCAGCACTAAACTCTGCAGATGAGAAGTGCTGAAGGGGAACTATAAGAGAGAACTTGCCTCTTCCAGGTTTCTTGTCTGTCTGAGGTGCCTGTGAGCATCACCCAACAGCCTGCAGCACATTCACTCAATCTGCAGTTTACCCCACACTGACAGCACCAGCTTAATCACCATGTGTGCCTGTAGAGAGGGTGGGACTCCCTTTAGAGTTCTGCATCCCAGATGGGGCTCTGCATCCCAAGTTCCTCAATTTTAATAACCTCAATCTTTTCTCTGTTTTCTTCCCAAACCTGGAAGTGGTAGCTGCTTCCTATTCTACCTCCACAATACTTTAAAGCTCTCTTTTCACCCTTTCAGTCACCCACAGAACAACTTCATATATATGACAGCTCCCAAATGTTCACAGAATTGCCACAGTAAGGATAAGCCTAGCTGCTACTAGTACTAGTACCAGTACCTAATGCTATCCCAAACCTCACTGCCCTTCACTCTGCAAAGGATAAAAGGACAGCTGGGAAGTAGAAGGGCAGTTATGCCAGTTAAGGAAATGCCAAACCCAGAAGGTGCCCATGCAAGCACCTCAGGTCCCTAGATGTCTGGGAATCTTTCCACTTGAACAAGTAGAAAGCACAATGCCCATATCTAGCAACTAAAATCAAATAATCAAATTCAGGATTCAAAGGGTGGCTTACTCAAAAACAGTAATTCAAAAAGATATATGCATACCTATGTTTACTGCAGGATTAAATAAAATAGCTAAGATATGAAAGCAACCCAAGTGTCCATCAACAGATGAATGGATAAGGAGGATAAGGCATGTGTCTGTGTGTGTGTATGTACTGGACTATTACTCAGTTACAAAAAAAGGATGAGATCTTGCCATTTGAGACATGGATCAACCTAAAGGGCATAATGTTAAGTGAAATCAGACAAAGACAAATACCATATAATTTCACTCATGTGGAATTTAAAAAGCAAAACAAAAAGCAGAAACAGACCCATAAATACAGAGAATAAAGTAATGGCTGCCAGAGGAGATGAGCAAAATGGGTGAAGAGGAATGGGAAATACAGGCTTCCAGTTACGGAATGAGTCAGTCACGGGAATAAAAGGTACAGCATAGCAAATATAGTCAACCGTACTATAATAATGCTAGCACTTGTGAGCATAGCATAAGCTATAAACCTGTCCAATTCACTATGTTGTGACATCTGAAGCTAATATTACACATTGTCAAAAATACTTCCATTTTTTTAAAAAGTGGTTTTAGTGGTATTCATATATAAGTTTCACAGGTATCAGGACCAACACTATACCAACTAAGATCCACCCTTCCTCACTTTACAACGCAGCGGACTACAGCAAGATGCTCTTCAGAGAACTATTTGATAATATGCTCACATTCCAAGGGTGAATGACACAAACAGAATTTCATAATTTGGGAAGATTTTTGAGATTGCCAACTATCTTCTCCCAAACCAACTTCTCCCAAACCACACTTCTCCAGTACCCCTGACAGAAGATATAGGGTCCAGCAATTTTGCACACAGCTTAGATAATACTTTGAGGCAACACTCTCACATACATGGGAGTCAAATGACTCTAAAGAGAAAGGTAACCAACAGAAAACAAGATTAAGGAAGGGGACAATTCCTGAGATCTCCCTGCCTGAAGATACAAATATCCTTCTCAATCCTTCTCACTCCCATGATAAAGATCTTCCTTCAGAGATAAGAATAAGACTCTTGATATTGAGGGAAATGGGTAACATTTCTATACTTTGCAACTAATCACATTTTTTCAAAATATTTCTATTTTCTAACAGAAGTTGTATCACTGACTTTATGATATAAAAGTGGCTAATATATACCAACCAGAAAGAATTAAATATTTTTTTCAGTCTGCCATACACAGAGGAACTGTCTATAATCAGTATAAAGAACAAAGCAGATATTCAACATACTAATACTTGTAACCTTCAAGAAACTAACATACATAAATCATAACCATAATTGGCCTGATGATTCAACTCAAGAAATAAAGCAACATTTTGGAGTGTGTGTGTGCGCGCGTGCGCACATGTGCGCACACTCTAGAAGTATTAAAACTGCTGTAACTTGATTACTCCTAAGAGGAACATATGCTAGTTTTACTTTCTTTTTTCATTGACAGGAGACCTAAATAGCTGCATTTTTTAATACACACCTGTGGGGCACAGGTATCAAAAGCCTGCTCACTGACTAGGACTGGGATCTTGGTTGTCAGGGTCCTGCTGCATCCTATCACAGGAAAATCTGCTAAAGTAATCCCTAAAATGAAGGAAGCCAGCACTGGAATTCTCCAACAATTTATAGCCCTGTTATGGTTAATCTACTATTATCAATTAAGCAGTAGAAAACAGAAAGGCTAGTACATCAGAGCAAGGGTCTATAGACTTTTTAAAAAGTATATATGGTACTCAAAACTTTAACCCAGGCAGTGCCAAATATTTCATTTTCCAACGGTTACAAAGAGCAAATTAAAATATTTCTTCATCTGCTTTAAAAAATAAGGAAATCCTGCCATTCACAACAAGGAAATTTATGCTAAATAAGCCAAACACAGAAAGACAAATATGCACAATCTCACTTATGCATGGAATCTTTAAAAACAAACAAACAAACAAAGTAGAACACTGTTAGGTGGAGGAAAAGGGAAGATACTGATCAAAAAGTAAAATCTTTCAGTTATACATTATACAGTTACACATTCTGTATACCTAATATAGCAGATGTGACAGTTAATAATAATACCACAAACTTATGTTACTTTCCATATTTCATATGTGACAGTTAATAATAATACCACAAACTTTTATCTGTTACTTTCCATTGTGATTTTTTTTGTTGTTGCAAGGACACTTCAGATCTACTCAGCAAGTTTTAAGTATGCATGCTCCCTCTCTTTCTGGCCCTCCCCACCTTGTGAGCCCCGGCATGCTCTCTCTCTCTTTCAAAGGTGTGCTCCCTCTCTCAAATAAAATTAAAAAAAAAAAAAAAAAAAAAAAAGCAAATTACTTAAATTTTATCCCTGATTTTCTTTTCATGGAACCTGTAAAATAACAGAAAACAGTATTTCTAATTCTAAACCACCACCTACTTCTTATTAAGAACATAAACAAGAGGGGCACCTGGGTGGCTCAGCAGGTTAGGCGTCTGCCTTCGGCTCAGGTCATGATCTCAGGGTCCTAGGATCAACCCTGTGTTGGGCTCCCTGCTCAGCGGGGAGTCTGCTTCTCCCTCTCCCCTGGCTCGTGCACTCTCTTGTTCTTTCTCTCTCTCAAATTAAATTAATTAATTAAATATTAAAAAGAGAAAAAAAGAACATAAACAAGATGACTACTGTCAAGATTTTCCCAGGAGAGTAGAGAAAACAAACCCAAAACACAGAATGCTGGAACATCATGTTTGATGAGGGCTACTTCCCTCCAAACATGGCATAATTCAAAAGTTGAAAAATACATCATTTTGGCTGGTAAGCAGTATCACTATCAGAAGTTATATAAGAAATAGGAAACGGGCACCTGGGTGGCTCAGTGGGTTAAGCCTCTGCCTTCAGCTCAGGTCATTATCTCAGGGTCCTGGGATAGAGCCCCACATGGGCTCTCTGCTCACTGCTCAGCGGGGAGCCTGTTTCCCCATCTCTCTCTGCCTGCCTCTCTGCCCACTTGTGGTCTCTGTCAAATAAATATATAAAATCTTTAAAAAAAAAAAAAAGAAATAGGAAACAGGAAGAGATGTCAATGAAATAAGACGAAAAGACCAGCTTATATGCCAAGTTGAAAAAGTCTGAACCTTACCCTATATACAGTGGAGAGTGACATGATCACATCAATGTTTTAGAATAATGTGATGGATGGGGAGAGAGGGATATAGGTGGGCAGTAAGTGAAGACAGAGAGATGAGTTCTGAGATTATTGCAAAAACAATAAGGAGAGGATGAGTAAGGGCCCACATACGAAGACAACTGGAAGGAGAAGACAGGAACGGGTTAAGAAAAGTCAGAAACATTCCTGAGGCTGAATCCATCGTGGGCTTACTAGCAAACTCAATGTGGAAGAGAAACACTGGGAGGGAAGAAGAGGAATAAATCCGACAACTGGGTTAATGTTGACATAACAAGGAAGAAACACTAAAAGTGTTGACACACATGAGGGGAGATAGCAAAATACATTCTATTGTTAAAAAAAAAAAACAACACAGTTGATTTAAAAATGTCAGTAAAACATCTAAGTGAAGAGAAAAGGAGGCATTTGGAGACCTGAAATTCAGCACTAAATTTTGGAATCACTGATCAATGTGGCCCGAAGCCAGGTAAAAGTAAATAAAGGTGCTCATAAGACTATATAATGAGAAAAGGTTCAAGGTCTGAACCCCAGGACATAATATACATTTAAAGGTTTTGAAACTATCAAAGCTGATTGGATACAGGCCTACCTACCAGTTATACTGGAAAACTACACATTTATTTTGGAACACTGCTAACTACTCCAGCCTTTGTGGGTTTTGTTATTTGGTTTTTGTTTTGTTTTTTTTTTAATTGCTTAAGAGCCAGTTTAAAAGCCAAAAGGGAAAATCAGTTTCAGGATTATGTGACATGGGTTTTTTTCTCACCGTTTCAAATTCTACCCAAAGGGATCATATAATCATCGAGTTTTCAAATACAAATTAGAAATAACTGAGGCCCAGGGTAAGTGAGTGACTTGGCCAAGGTCACAAAGTTTCTTAATCTTTGAGATAAGAATAAAACTCAGGGCTGATCCTTAACATTATTCACCAGCATTAGCTTAATTTTCTCAGTGTCTAGAAATCAAGTCTAATCTTCAAAGATCAAGATTTACTACCACTAAAAAAAGAAAAAAAAAAAAGATTTACTACCACTGACAATTTTTTTTTTTCTAAATAATGGCTCACAAGGCTGAAGAATATTTCTTAAATGTTCTAAAGCAATGTAGGTTTCAAATATAACTAGTTTTGGGGAACCAATACAGATTATTTACCTTATAAAAGTACCGCTATGCTTCAGCACTGTCATTTCTTAAAAGTTATTTACTCAGAAAACTTCATCTCAGAAATTTTAAAGGGAATTAAGTACCGACACATGCTAAATTGTGAACCTTGAAAACACGCTAAGTGAAAGACGCCAGACACAAAAGTCATGTGTTATATGATTACATTTCTAAGAAAAATCCAAAACAGACAAAACCAGAGAGACAGAAAAATAAGCAGTTCTCAAGGGTTGAGGAACTAAGAGGGTGGACAGTGACTACTAATGGGTATAGGATTTCTTTTCTGGGTGATGAAAATGTACTGGAATTAGTGGTGATGGTGGCACAACTTTGTGAACTTTTAAAACCCACTGAACTGTACATTTTAAATGGATGAATCTTATGGTACATGAGTTATATTTCAAAAAAATAAATGAAGCATTTAGATTTTCCTTCCATATTCAGTAAGATGTTAGCCACTTTATGAACTGAAGACCGAAATAGCAAAAGAAAATGAAGGGGAAAAATCATATTACTTAATTATTTGGGTATATAACATACTTCATGTATTAACTGAATTTTCAAAATGAAGACCCATTCATAAACTACACTTCTGAAGAAAAAAAAACTTTTTAAAATTAAGACTGCCTTTAAAGTGCCTATGGTCCAAACAAAGAAGTGCTGACTCATGTTACAGCTTTAGCACTGCTCAAATATCTTCTTGGAGTTGATATGTGTAACCTGGAATGACATCCTACTCCCAACTCCCCACCCCCGCCACCTCATTTTTCTACTCACCCTTCAAAATTTAGCTCAAAAATCTAAAAATCTCTAAAAATCTCTCTCCCTAAACCAATTTGATGGGTCTCCCCATCCTGAACTGTCATGTCTTCGGTGTTCCCATTGATGCCTTTGCTCTCTATGTATGAGAAGGTACTGGCTATGTGATTTCTTTATTAATTATTTTTATTAACATACAAGGAAAGAGGAATAGCTGCTCTTTAGCTCCTTCTCACCTGAACCCCAAACTTCTCCAAGTGAAAGGATCCAGGAAGGCAAGAGAGGAATATATCACCTCAGACCAAAGTCATCCCATCTTAAGTGAAACTATTACTAAATACGGACTCACTTGTGCAAAAGCCTCTAATTAAACTATAATAAAAAGACTTTGATGAAAAACACGAAAGCTGGGGCACCTGGGTGGCTCAGTGGGTTAAGCCTCTGCCTTCAGCTCAGGTCATGTGGGATCGAGCCCCGCATCCAGCCCTCTGCTCAGCAGGGAGCCTGCTTCCCTCTCTCTGCCTGCCTCTCTGTCTACTTGTGATCCTTCTCTCTCTCTCTCTCTCTCTGTCAAATAAATAAATAAATAAAAACACGAAAGCTAAGCACTTAGATCCTGCAATGAACACGTTTTTCCACTTCATTTGCCCAAATGATAAAATATAAAATACAAACACTGCCAGTTATTATCTAGGGGCAGAAATGCTCTGGTCCATTTCATCTACAGGACCTGTGATGCATAGATTTAGATTGCCTAAGTTCGTATCACAGCTCCACCAACCACTTAACCCCCTGTGCAGGTTTCCATATCTGTAATTCAGGGTTTAAACTAATATTCATATCATGGGCCTGCTGTTAGAATTAAGTAAATTAATGCATGTAACATGCTTAGAACAGTACCTAGCACATAGTAAGTGTTCAATAAAAGATGTCTTACTTACACAGTAAAAACTGTATGAGCAATCTCACTTCAGGAACAGTTGTCACACTACACTCTGGTGAATGATTCATACACTAAGTCTGAATTTAACAATTCAAAACTCTTCGCCAACAGTTGATTCCAACTCACTAAACTTAGTAATTAGACAGTAATACTTCTTTTTTTTAAAAAAAAACATTTTATTTATTTATATGTCATAGAGAGAGAGCACAAGCAGGCAGAGTGGCAGGCAGAGACAGAGAGAGAAGCAGGCTCCCTGCTGTACAAGGAGCCCGATGTGGGACTCGATCCCAGGACCCTGGGATCATTACCTGAGCTGAAGGCAGCGGCTTAACCAACTGAGCCACCCAGGTGTCCCTAGACAGTAATACTTCTTAATGGGACCCTAAAAATTACTTAAGACACTATCCATCACACATACTAGATTCCTGGAATATGGTATACTTTTGTGTACTCTTTCTCTTCTGGTTTTTCTCCTTCCAGCTTTCATACCTGCTATTCCATCTACCCAAAACTCACTCTCCCTCCTTCAACTTTACCTTTTAAAGATTTTATTTGACACAGAAGAGGAAGAATACAAGCAGGGGGAGTAGGAGAAGATGCAGGCTCCCCACGGAGCAGGGACCCCAATGCCAGGTTCCATCCCAGGACCCTGGAATTGTGACCTGAGCCAAAGGCAGACACTTAACCAAATGAGCCGCCCAGGTACCCCTCCCTCCTTCAACTTTAAAAACATTCTCTCGGCATACCTGAGTGGCTCAGTAGGTTAAGCATCTGCCTTCAGCTCAGGTCATGATCCCTGGGTCCTGGGTTCAAGCCCCGCATTGAACCCCCACATTCCCACCCCCCCACACCGCCTGCCACTCTGCCTACTTGTGATCTCTCTGTCAAATAAATAAATAAAATTTTAAAAAAAATTCTCTCATCCTTACTTTCCTTCATCCTCAGTCTATGGTAAATCCCATGTGTATCTTTTCTCACAACACACCTCACTTTAACTTCTTGTTTCATGACTGAGTTTTCCATTAGATAGCGATGCATTCATTTTTTTTATTCACCTGACTTAGTGCTAAATACTGGATGCATAAGTCTTATGCATCCAGTAAATGTCCACTTATCTGAACTGAAAATGTCTTAAGAATGGATTTTAAAAAAAAAGAAGGGATATTAAAAAGGCAGAAAAATCACAATTTCATAGAAGAATGAAATTTAGCCTTGGGCTCTTACTAGCTGAGTGTATCATTTGTGTCCCTGCCCTATAGTAAGAGGGGGAGGGGATGGTAATTACAATTGTGATAAGAACACAAAGACTTTATGGGAATAACATTTTCGTTAGTATAAATTATTTTTAAAAATCTTCAAAAGTTGTAAATAAAGGCACCCATAGTCTCAAGACACAAAGATAACAACTGTTATGCTTCTTTCTAGTATTTTCTTGACTACAATGCCTTTAGTCACTAGACTGTAAAGACTTTGAAAATAAAAAAAGATTTGCCCAAAACAGACCAAATTACATTCGAGACATAATGAAATCTAAAGGAGTTTGGAAATCTGAACAGATTAGCCAAAAAGCAAAATATGTCAACATTAGATTCTGAAAACAATATCTAAAAGCACTTAAGGGCCCTTAGCTAGATCAGTCAGCAAGGCATGTGACTCTTTGATCTCAAGGTCGTGAGTTCGAGCCCCACAAGCCCCATGTTGGGTACAGAGATTATTTATCAATAAATAAAATAAACTCATTTAAATTATAGCTAAATCCCAATCATTTAGAAACAACTGAGTTGTAGGCCAAATCAGAATAACAAAAATTTTGATTTTTAAGTATCCCTTTCTAAGTACCCTTAAGGGATTCTAGAATAGCTACAACCAGGATTTAAAAAAAAATAAAATACCCTGAATAGTGTGATATCTATTACTGTTATATCTCTAAGCTATATCACACTACAGCTCTTAAAAGGATAGCTAATAGAGATTCATAACTCACAATAACAGATTTAAATGTTATGTTCACAATCACTACTACCTGAATCTGTAGTACAATTTAACTGCTTCTTAAAACCATTACACACAAGTAAACCATCCTACGGGATATAGGGAAAAAAGCAAAGTTACCAACTTTCAGCAGAATCCTAGTCATCCAACTTCTCTGGCCTACAAACTCATCAAAGAAAAATGATGGGCATCCTCTTAGGTAAAACTCTATAGCTATAAGTGGTCAAACTGTGAAAAAAATTTAGAACCTCCACAAAGCAAATGCATAGTATTTCTGATGCCATAATTACTTAGCATGGTAGACAAAAGTGCTAGCTCTTTTGACAAAACTCAATTTCTATTGTGAAAGTCAATCAACCTCGACTAAAGAAAATGCTTGAAATAGAGAAGCCTAAAAAATAACACTCAACTGCTATTTTTAATTTATTTTCAATTAAGCCCACATTTCATAGTCAAAACATCAGGCAGTAAATGAAAAAGTATCCTTACAACCTGAAAATTTAATCACTACCAAAAGCAGTCCAGGGATTCTTAACTTGGAATCCACCAAGACCAAGAGGATTCACAAATAAGCTTGTCAAAAACCTGAAACCCCAGAAATCATATACAAAAAATATGGTTTATTATCCTAGAATGGTCAAAAAAATTTTTTTTAAGATTTTATTCACTTATCTGTCAGAGAGAGAGAAAGCGTGCACAAGCAGACAGAGTGGCAGGTAGGGGCAGAGAGAGAAGCAGGCTCCGCACTCAGCAAGGAGCCCAATGCAGAACTCAAACCCAGGACCCTGTGATCATGAACTGAGCCAAAGGCAGCGGCTTAACTGACTGAGCCACCCAGGTGTCCCGGTCGAAAATTTTTTTTTAAAAAGATTTATTTATTGAGAGAGAGAGACAGACCATGAAGGGAGGGAGGGGGAGAGGGAAAGAAAGAATGTCAAGCAGACTCCCCACTGAGCACAGAGCTGACAGCGGGGCTTGATCTCAGAACCCTAAGATCATGACCTGAGCCAACATCAAGAGTCAGACGCTTAACCAACTGAGCCATCCAGGCGCCCCTGATTTTTTTTTAAAATATTTTATTTTTTTTTATTTGACAGAGAGACAGAGGGAAGGAGATCACAAGTAGGCAGAGAGGCAGGCAGAGAGAGATGGGAAACAGGCTCCCCACTGAGCAGAGAGCCCGATGCGGGGCTTGATCCCAGGACCCTGAGATCGTGACCTGAGCCGAAGGCAGAGGCTTAACCCCCTGAGCCACCCAGGTGCCCCGCTCCTGAAAATTCTTAAAAGAAAATTCTTAAACTGGGACAACCAAAAGAGCCAAGCACCATACTGTTTCTGGTCAAGATTTTACTGTAAGAGTTTATCAGTTTCCTAAGGATGTTTTAATTACATATAACAAGTCCATCCTCATCATGTTAGACTTTCATGCCTTTTTTTAAATGGAAAAAAAAATTATCAGTCAGACTTTGAAGGCTCAAAAACAGGGCCAGTTATCTGACTTTTCTCACTAAAAACTACCATATGTACTAGATCAGATATCAAATGAATGGCTTTCAAATAGTGATAGGAAAAAAGAAATATCTGTATTTTTAAAAATCAAAATTAAAGTAAAAAGTATATAGAACTCAAGTTCAATGCAGAGTCAGACCATATTAACTTTTTAAGAATTTGACTAAACCTCACCAAACAGAAAAATAAATTCTAGGAAAGACTGGTGATAATCTAATCTGAATAGGTTGGTTTGCCAGGTTTTAATCAAATAAGTCAACTTCTTGAGTAAGTTAACTACTATTCTTTAGGCTGTATTTTACTATCTTTGTGATAAACTTTGAGAAGACCAAGCCCACAATTACAGATCTGGTTTATCTGCTCCCAAAGTAACTCTAATTCTTTATGAGGAACAGATTAGGAAGGATCTCTTATTTTAGTTATCTTTTTTTTTTTTTTTTTTAAATGAAGAGAGGGAGGGGGAAGGAAGGATGAACAAGCCAAGCCGGGACGAGGGTCAGAGAAAGAGAGGGAGAAGCAGACTCTGCTGACCAGGGAGCCTGATGTGGGGCTCGATCCCAAGACCCTGAGATCACAACCTGAGCCGAAGGCAGACATTTAACCAACTGAGCCACCCAGGCACCCCTAGTAATCTTTTAACTTACGTGATTTTAAGCTGTAACTGCTCAGTCACTTTTAAAGGCTAAAAGAGCTCTGGCCAAGAAGAGAGAAAAAAGCAAATTCTTAAAGTTCTCAGTAAAACACAGAACTGTCAAAATTCAGTATAATTCACCATGTGTGCAAAATACTACTAACTGTAGGACTATATTAATCACAGCACTGTTTGTATAGCAAATTTTGGAGACAATCTAAAAGTCAGCAATAAGCAATCAGTTAAATTAAGGTCTAACAGCACAGTTTCACAAAGAACCCTCTAAAAAAATGAGTCACCTCAAAGATAAAATGGGGGAGGAGATTAAGGTATTTGCATTGGGAGGAGGGGACTAGGCCTAATACATACATACTAAATCTCTCTGGTCTTTCTGGAAGAATACACAATAAAAATAATGATTGTCTGGCAGGCACCTGGAATGCTGAAGGGCAGATGAGAGAGTCTTTAACTTTCTCTATGTACCCAGTAGAACCTTTCAAATGCTGCACTCATGCACTTCCTATTAGACAAAATAAAAAACTGATTTTTTTAGTGAATTAGAGATTAACTTCTAGCTCAGAAATTAACTTTCAGCTCAATGATTTAGACAGAATCTACTAAGCAATAACAATGTCAAATTATGATATAGAATAACTCTGCTAAATCTTTCTTCCATAGATTGAAGCACACTCATTCATTCATTATCTCAGTGCCCATTACATCCTCTAGGTATTAGAGCAATGCCCAAGTCATCTAAGAATCCCTGCTTTTGTGGAACTTTAGTAGGAGCAGAGATAAAGAGTAAATAATGTAACTTCAAATACTGTTAAGTGCTACAGAAAGGAGAGGAGGAAATATGGGAATGAAGAGGAACTATAAGGGAAGGGAAGAGGAAAACTGTTTTGGGATAATTAAGGTAGACTTCTCTGAGGATGACATGTGAGCCAAGAACTGAATGATATGCCAAAACAAGCAATGTAGTAAACAGAAGGAAAGCCCTGTCACTGGAACAAACTTAGCCTCTTATTATTCAGACAGAGCAAAGCAACAATGTGGTTGCAGAAGAGTGACCCAAGGACAGACATGCAGGAAATGACCTCAGAGGCAAGCAGATGCAAGGAAGGCCTTGTAACTACAGGAGAAAAAGTCAAGATTGGATTCTAAGTGTGATGGAGAACCTTTGTATAGTTCTGAGAAGGGGCGTGACATGATCTGTATTTTTAAAAAGTAACACTAGCTGCTGCTTAGGAGCAGCTGTATTAGGAGACTACTGTATTAGGAGACTAATACAGTAGGCTAGGCAACAAATGATGGAACTGAAGAGTGGTTTCAGAGAGATGGGTAAATGTCGCTGCTTAAGGGTATATTTTGAAAGCTGACGCCCTAGGGGATTTGCTAGTGGATTGTACGTGGGAATCTGAGTGAGACAGTAAATGAGTGAATAGAAATTCAAAAAAATCATCTTATATTTGTATAGTTATTCAGTTATCAAAGTATATTTACACACATTGTCATTTCATAACAAGAAGCAGGGAAAGGTCACACCTGGCCAAGATCTGAGTTCTGTCCCTTGCCAGTTTTAAGACCCTAGGAAAGTCATCTGAATGGGTTTCTAGGCTATATAAGGTAGTCTGCTTCACAAGATCAAGATCTACAAGTATCAAATGGTATAAGACTTTTGCAAAGGTAGGAGCACCTGGCTGACTCTGTTGGTGGAGTATGCAATTCTTGATGTCAGGGTTGTGGATTCAAGCCCCACAATGGGTGTAGAGATTATTTAAAAATAAAACCTTGGGCACCTGGGTGGCTCAGTGGGCTAAAGCCTCTGCCTCTGGCTCAGGTCATGATCCCAGGGTCCTGGGATCAAGGCTCTCTGAGCTCTCTGCTCAGCGGGGAGTCTGCTTCCTCCTCTCTCTCTCTCTCTCTGCCTGCTTCTCTGCCTACTTGTGATCTCTCTCGGTGTCAAATAAAATAAAACTGTTTAAAAAAAAATAAAAATAAAACCTTAAGGGGCGCCTGGGTGGCTCAGTGGGTTAAGCCTCTGCCTTCAGCTCAGATCATGATCTCAGGGTCCTGGGATCAAGGCTCAGGTTGGGCTCTCTGCACAGCAGGGAGCCTGCTTCCCCCTCTCTCTGCCTGCCTCTCTGCCTACTTGTTATCTCTGTCGAATAAATAAATAAAAATCTTTTAAAAATAAAAATAAATAAAACCTGGGGCACCTGGGTGGCTCAGTGGGTTAAAGCCTCTGCCTTCGGCTCGGGTCATGATCTCAGGGTCCTGGGATCGAGCCTCGCATCGGGCTCTCTGCTTAGCAGGGAGCCTGCTTCCCTCTTTCTCTCTGCCTGCCTCTCTGCCTACTTGTGATCTCTCTGTCAAAAAATTTAAATAAATAAATAAATAAAACCTTAAAAATTTTTTTTTGCAAATGCAAATAATGACCAGTTGGCAGTGAACAGCATCCTATCAATAGCTGTCAAATGAAAGAGGTATGTTCGTTCAATTCAGGAAGCACAGCTACCTACCCAGCACCACCGCCACCACCTATTCCACATGGAATCCTGTATTGCAGATGACAAAAAAGAGGCAAATCTTAAAAAAATTCTGATTAAAAAACAAACATTTTCGGGTGCCTGGGTTGCTCAGTCAGTTGAACGTCCAATTCTTGGTTTCGGCTCAGGTGATAATCTTTGGGGTCTTAGGAACTAGCCCAGCCTGGGACTCCGTACTCAGTGGGGAAACAGCCTGAGAGTCTCTCCCTCTGCCCCTCCCCACCCCCACTCAATCCACACACATTCTCTCAAATAAATAATCTTTAAAAAATTTTTTTCACTGATTATGGGAAAATATACGTAATACAAGAATAGCACTAGGCAACGTATTATAGTCTTGTAATCTTTCCTAGGGACTGGAGAAAACAGTTCTTTTAACTTAAGCTATAAACGTTAAAGTAAAACCACCTAACTTTTCCAAGATAAAACCCAAATGAAGTCACCTTTTTATCAAAGAAGTGTTATCAACAATATACTGTAAAATTAAACCATATTTACAAATTATCACTGTCTTGGTTAAAATACTAACATGAAATACCTAGCGTAAACTAAATTTGTTTGCCAAAATTGAATTATGAGGACTTCAAATCACTGCCATAAATCATTTCTGTAACTTTATTAAACAAAGTTTCACAGGATTATTTGTTCATCCAAGGCTTTCATATTACTGCAGATTATGTCCAGAATCAAGCAAAACTGTAAAAAATGTTAAACCTATTTCATCACATATTTTGGAGAATTATTAATAATGTCAATTTTTATTATGTGGTCAATAAATAACCTGAATACAGGAAACAAAAATTTGAAGACATCTGGTGTACATCTAGATCCCCCATGTCTCATTTTCAACTGAGGCTTCAATAAACATGACTGGGGTCATATGAGGAAAACCACATTGTAAGGACCATTCAACACATACAGCAATTTAACTGCCTTGGACAGAGTCTGAGATAAATCCTTAATACAATAAATTTTGCACTATGAAAGTTCACGTTAGACTGCAGCATGCAATGACAATCTACGCTACTTCTCTAATTTCTAAGAATTTCTACCTTATAAAAAGTCTTACTTCTCCAAATCAAGCAACTCTAGGTCAGAGGTATCTCCCCAACTCAGGTATATTTAAGTTGCAGAAAGCACGGCACAATACATCACCCATTAAAAGACCTTGGACTTTTACGCATCTCCCCCCAAACTTTAGAACAAGCTAGATTAAATACACGTTCACCAGGTTCTATCAAGGAAATAATGCTGCAATTTAGTCACTTTAACTCGCATATTAGGCAACACAGAGGTTCAACTAAAATCTTCATTAAAAACGACAAGAAATTTCAAGGTGCTGTTTTTATGTACTGCAAGAAATACCGCACGTCTGAGGACCTGATATTACATAAAGAATTTACAAAGCCAGTATGTCCATTTTTCATAGCTCCACATATATTTGCCAAAGTATAGTATTGATAAAGAGCCGAGGAACAGTTTAAACATTAAAGTGCATAAAATCGAGAGGCAAAGTATTTCACCAAGCCCCCCTAACATGCTCTCCCAATGTTGTGTTAAACTATTTTCTCTGAGCAGAAACCGCTCTCAAAGAGTTTGCCAACCAGAGTAAAATCACTTCAGAGAGATAACGAGCGGAAACGTATTTAGAAAAGAGATCACGAAAGCGAGGGCAGCGGGGAGCGCAGCCCCACGTCTCCGGACCCCGGCAGCCTGCGGCGAACATGTGCCTACGGCGGCAGGACGCGCGGCCCTCCCGGAGCCGCCTCCCGGGGCTCAGGGCCCCGCCCGGCCTCACTCTCCTGGTTCATTCATTCTGAACCCGGGGCTTCCGCACCCCCGCGCTCACGCCCGGCCCGAGAGAAGGCTCCAGGGCCGAGGACCTATGACGGGCCACAACTCCCGCCCGGAGTCCGGGCCCCGCCGCGATTCGCGCGCGCCCGCGGCCTCCTCCCGGGTGGTCTGAGAGGCCGCTGAGGCCCGCGCCGGCCCGCGCCCAAGACTAAAGCCCCGCAACCCCGCGGCCCCACCCTCCGCCAGGGTGCACGCCAGGCCTTCCCCGCCCGCCGGGCGGCCAACGGGAAGCCCCCGGTCCCCGCCGCCCCGTTGCCCCACCGCGGCCGGAAGTCTCTCCGGAGCCCCCTCCCCAGAGCCTGACTTCCCTCGCCGACACGGCCAGACCCTCTCCGCGCTGGCCTGGGGCCTCCCAGCGCGGGCCGTGGGCCTGAGGAAGCGAGGAGCCGCGCCGCCGGGTCCGCCGAGCGGTCAAGAGCAGAGCGCAGAGCCGGGGATTGGCCTGGGCGGTTACCTTGATAATCCTGCGGGGCAGCCCGGCCATCTTGTCAGATCCCGAGTTCGGCCTCTGGTCTCGACTCTGGCTCCGCTCGCCTCACGCACGAGTGGAAGTCCAGGGCTCCACTTCCGGGGGACGTTGCCGCGCCCGCCGCCGCCGCCGCCGCCGCCGAGGCCCCTTGGGAAATGTAGTCCCTGCTCGTGCGCGGGCGGGCTTCTCTAGGACCTGGCCCCCTCCCCCGCGTTCCCTGCCCGAGCCCCGGCCTGGGGTTGGCGGAAGTGACGAGCCCCGGCGGGGCAGGGACTTGGGGGAGGAGGCGCGAGGCGGCGCGGAGCTCCGGCGCTTGTGGCCGAGCCCGCCGCGCGACGGTTGGATTACGCGGCCGGCACCCCGCAGGCCTTTTACCGCGGCCACGCCTGCGCCAGTGGGCGACGTAACAGAGGCCCAGCGGCGGGCGCAGCCCATTCATTCATCCGTTCGTTTTTTCGTTCATTCAACGTTTCTGCGTTGCGCGCGGGCCGCAGCGGGGAACGACTCCGGTTAAGGGAGGGGGAAGACTGAAACTCAGTAGCCATACTCCTGAATGCGAATCTCGGAAGTTATCCAGGGAAACCCTAGTCACAGAGTTATGATATTTAAATTTTGATTTTTGATTTTTAAATTTCATGTAAATCGGGCGCCTTAAGCCCAGGGAAGGCTGAAAGAAAGGATCTGGAGAGAGTTGGGAGGCAGGGAATTGGCTTCTGAACGCAGAGCTGCTAGCTGGAGGAATGACCGAGGACAAGATTAGAAAGCCCAGAGAAATCCCTGAGAGAGGGGATTACCCATGGCACGCAGTGCCCTAAAAGAAGATTAGAGTGGCGGTGCCTGAAAATGGGATTGTTGGAGAAGCATTTTGTCACATTTGTCACTGCTTGCTTGCTCTGGGATAGGCTTTTCGCAGGCATTATTTTATTTCATAGCAATCTTAAGAAGGTATCTCTACCAATGAGGCTCAGAAATGTCAACTAGCTTTTTCCAAGATTATCCAGGAGAAAATGGAGCTGTTTTGACCCCGAGGAAGTCTCTCAAAACATGGACCTCTTAACTGCTTAACCACAGTGTTTCCTGGATGTGCCAGGTGCTGTGTTGGTGGGTGAGAATGCAGAGACAACACTGACTGCTTTCCAGTCCAATGGAGAAGAGAGACAAGAAATTAACTACAACCCAGTGTGTTAAAGGCTATAATAGAGGTTCCTCCAAGGCGCTTTTGGAGCCCAGAGCCCAGGCATTAATTGACTGAGAAGTCAGAAAATTCTTTCCCAAAGGAGAAGAGTTGCCCTCAAGGATTAATAAGAGTCTAACTGACCTAGTAGGGAAGAGCATGTCAGACATAGAAAATAGCCCATAAAATGGCATTGGACTACAAGAAAAAAAGAAAAATTATGTGTCTCTCTCTATATATATATCTGTATATATATGTATGTATGTGTCTATATATGTATATTGTGTCTGTGTGTATATATGTGTGTGTGTATATTTGTATACATGTTGCATTAAAGAAATGGAGACTATGAATGCAAGAAACCTAATAAAAATAATAAGAATTATTTTGTGCTTGGCACAATGCTAAATGATTACATGGATTGTCTCAACTACCTATAAAGCTCATGAGGTAAGTTCTCTTATTACCAGTGCTTTTGAGATGAGAAACCAAGCCTCAGAGGTAATAATGAGAACCTCACATAACCAAGAGTCTGAAATAAGTGGCTCTGTAATTAGAATAATCTGAGAAAATAAATGACATTGGACAAGGATGCTTTCAGAACATTTTCCAGGAGAATTCACCCTAAAAAGAAGAAAGGCAGAGTAACTATTGGGTTAAAAGTGTGCTATTGTTGCCTAACAAACCAGCTCATACTGTTTAAAGCAACAACAGTCATTTGCTGAGCTCTTGAATCTTCAGTTTGGGCAGGGCTTGGCAGGAAGGCACATTTTTGCTCTGTGCTGTGCTGTGTCAGCCTGGGCAGCCTGACTGGGCCCAGATCCACTTCCAAGATGGCTCACATAGCTGGCTATTAGTCTCTCTCTTAGTGGGCCTCTCCCTGGAGCAGCTTTGGCTTTCTCTCTACCTGGTGGCTGGGTTCCAAGAGTGAGTGAGTGTTCTAGCTAGCAAAACCAGAAGCTGAATGGTCTTTTTGACCTAGCCCTTTTTCACATAGCATCACTCCCACTATAATCTATTGGTTGACTAATCACAAAAACCCACCCAGTTTCAAAGGTATGGGGCATGGAATCCACCTCTTGAAAGGGGAGTGGAGAGATTCTAGAAACCGGCATAGTTTGTGTGTGATGGAAGATACGGTTGTGGCCAACTTTGGAAAACAAACTGTCACAGGTATGACATTTGTCACTGTGCTTACGGCCAACTGGGTTAGTGTCACCTGCCTGTCACTCTTAAGCACTGGTTAAAATAAACATGCCTGGCTGGAGCCCTTCTCTCAGAGATTCTTATTCTCTAAGTCAGCGCCGAGGCCTGGGAGTCTGCATTAAAATATGTGTACTCTTGACAGATCCTAAAATTTGAGAATAAAGATTTTGAGTAAACAATAATGTATTTTTTAAAAAATGTTGCTACATGCCTTCTCTTGGCTCTTCTCTATTAGGATAGATGAGTATCATGCAAATTAAGAGTAAGGGAGCCCTAGTCTAGGTTTGAGAACTTAAACACTTGCTATCCTTCATTTTCTTCACCTATGAAATGTATACACTTCATGCGATTGTTGTGAAGTTTAAATGAACACCACATAGCACTTAACAAGGACTGTTATTTTCATAATCTTCATAGAACCAGGTATAGTTCTCCTTAGGAAACCAGATTTTCAAAACATGACAGTATAACTTTGTTTGGTGGAGACTATTTGATGGCATGAAACACTCAAGAATATTAATGATAAAATATATTTTTGCAAGTCTCTTCTAGTTGTTTTTCCCATTCTTTTCCCCCTTGAGAACAACTCACACTATACTCCTCTGGAAAACAAAATCCGAACTTCTGATTCATGTAAGTTCTGTAGAACAGGATATCGTCTTAGAAGGACAGGTTGCCACAGGATCAAGATGAGGACTATTCTCAAGTTAGAAATCTAGTTAAGAATCCTTACTCTAGGGATGCCTGGGTGGCTCAGTTGCTAAGCATCTGTCTGCCTTGGGCTCAGGTCATGGTCGCAGTGTCCTGGGATCGAGCCCCACGTGGGCTCCCTAATCAGTAGGAACCCTGCTTCTCCCTCTCCCACTCTCCCTGCTTGTGTTCCCTCTCTCTCTGTCAAATAAATAAATCTTAAAAAAAAAAAAAGATTGCAGGAGGCTAATTTTAAAAAAAAGAATTCTTACTCTAAAATATGGATTTAAAAAAAAGAAAACCCACCAAACTCATTGAATCGATTCCCTCAGGAAGGGGTGTTGGGTATTGGAGAACAGAGGTAAAAGAAAGACATTTCACTCACACTCTTATACCTGTTAGATTTTGGGCTATGTGAATGCATTACCTATTTAAAACATTAAATAATCTAATTCACTAATTTCAACAGTCTTAAGAAATTCTCAAAGTTCTTTCAATGCTGATCAAGGATGATACTATACACTCAAAACTCATCAAGAAGATGCTGGTCCATGATATCGAATAAATGATAGTGACCAGATAGCTCTATTAAGTTGAATAGTGCTAGGCAGAATTCTTAGCTAATTGATATTTGACTTTTTGTCAGGCCTCACAATTATGTTTTTGTTTTTTCCCAGTCTCTGCTCCTTCCAGGACTCAAACTGCAAGTGCCTTTCCATTATGATATAGGGAGGGAAAAAGCAAGAATGCTGTGCTGAAGGAATTAGAGGAATTCTATTCCACAACAAACTCTTACTCCCAGAACACTGGTTTATTTCATCCTGTTCCTTCCCTACCCCCAACCCCATCCCCAAATATTCCTGGTTTTTTACTGTGATCTTAAACTAGCAGATTCATAAGTACTATTTACCCTGCAGGTAATATCTTAGGACATTCATACCTGAGCTCCTCCACATTATGGATGTCTTACATTTTGGTCTCCAGGGTACTCCTGAGGCCTAGCTCAGGGCCTGCTCTATGATAGTTCTCAAAAAAATATTTGTCAAGGGAATGAACCAATAACTGCAGGGGGGAAATAAACACCTCTTTGAGAATAGATTACATAGGTTCACGATCAATAAGTGAGTGCTTACAGAAACCACAGGATGTTCATGTTCATCCCTATACGTCTCAACTTCCTGAAGGGCAACTGTTTTTTTCAGCAACTGTCTTGTGCTTTGCAGAGACAAAATAGAGTAGCCGAGTTTGGAAAATCCTAGCTCAGCCATCTCAAAGAGAGGCCCTGTTTCAATTCAGGGGGGTAGTCATGGGGCAGAACTATTTGTTTGCAAGTACCCTTATTGTTTCTTGCAGCATGAGAAAACCGTTTCGTGGGCGATCAAGACAGGAGTATCTGTGAGAAGAGAGTTCATGAACACTGACTCAGGGAGGAAGTGGGTAGGGGAAGAAGAAAAGGCCACGCTGATTTAAAAGAAGAAAGGAGGGGTGACTGGGTGGATCAGTCGGTTAAGGGTCTGCCTTTGACTCAGGGCGTAATCCCAGGGACCTGAACCCCAGGTCAGGATCCTGGGGTCCTGGGATTGAGCCCTGTGTCAGGCTCTCTGCTCAATGGGGAGCCTGCTTCTCCTCCCTCTGCCTGCCTCTGCCTACTTGTGCTCTCCTTCTCTGTCAAATAAATTTTTAAAAAATCTTTAAAAAATAAATAAAAAATAAAAGAAGAAAGGAAAAAAATGTCTGCTGCCTCCTATTCAAGACGTCAATGTAAGTAGCTGAGCACTTATAAACTGTTAACCAACACAGTGCCAGCCTGTAAGAAGGAGCTGAGCAGAATCATCCAAGGTCGTAAGAACACTATGTCAAGGTGGAAGGCATCAGAAAAGATGAGAGCCAGGAGAATCAGAGTAATAAGGGTTAGCATTGTCTAGTGCTTTATTCTTTACAGAACATTTCTGAATGTATTCTCACCCATGGAGAGTATGCGCCCCTGGAGGCATTCTGTAGGACCATCGTTGACTCCTCCGTGTTTCTATAAAGGTAGATGGAGGGGGTACACCTTTCTCTGGGCCATTTCCCAGTGGCAACAGGATTCCAGGGGATGGTGACTCAATACCTTTGGCCAGAAGCGTAGCTGGAACAGGAACTGTCAAACCTAGGGTTCTTTTCCCTGCAAATGCATGCCACCCTTCCAGGTTCCCAAAGAACTGTTTGCATGCCATGACCTTGGGCTTCAGCTGCTGCTGCGTAGCTGGGCCTGTGACTATATATTCAGCCCAGCAGCTAAACTGGCCCTGCCTTTCTCTCCACCTAGTATGCTTTCCACCGGTCTGTCTTGCTGGCTTCCCATATCATATGCTTCTCAGTTGTGTCACTTGCTCTCTGCAAAACTGCCCACCTGGTTCCAGCAAGATTAGAAATGTTTTGAAAACTGTTTTGTTTTTGGTAACAATGACTTGGGATCCAATAAACTCTGGAGCAGAGGATTCCAAACTTTGGAGGGTTAAACACCTCAGAGGCTGGTTAAACATACAGGTGCAGGGGCCCCACCCAAAGTCTTCTAAGTACAAGTCACAGGCCCCATGCATCTGTGTTTTTTTTTTTTAATTTTTTTTAAATTTATTTATTTGTTAGAGAGAGAGAGCGAGTGAGCACAGGCAGACAGAGTGGCAGGCAGAGGCAGAGGGAGAAGCAGGCTCCCCGCCGAGCAAGGAGCCCGATGTGGGACTCGATCCCAGGACGCTGGGATCATGACCTGAGCCGAAGGCAGCCGCTTAACCAACTGAGCCACCCAGGCGTCCCTGCATCTGTGTTTTTAACACACTCCCCAGACACTACTGAAGGGCCCAGAGTTTGAGAGTCACTATCCCACATTATCTCATCTGCTGGAGAAAACAAAACAGTTGCAACAGCAACCTTGACTTTTACTGTTCTTTTTCCTGTTTTGCTAGATCCTTTTTGACCCCAAACCCATAACTTTCCTCCTGCTTGCTCTAATTTTCTTGGTCCGGGTGTTAGATATTTCACATTGTTCGTGTTTAAGTTGGCCCAAGTGTTCAGTATTCCAGATTCTTGGGTTTTGAGGAGGCCAAGAAATAAAACCCACTTTCCCCTCCTGAAACTACAACCAGATTGAAAGAGATGGAGATCAGCACATTCGTTGCTTTCATTACTAATAAAGCTGATTGGAGAACATAGCTCTAAGTCTGCAGTAACTTGGATTTACTCACACTCCCCCCCCCAATCTGCTCCCCAGTCGCTTAGCACAGCCAAACAACGGCAGGCCCCATAACCCCAGCCAGGGCAGAGCTGGGAATGCTGGAGAACAGAAAACAAACTGCTGAAGAAGAAGAAAGAGAAGAAGGAGAGGGAGGAAGTGGAGGGGGAGAAAGAAGAGGAAGAGGAGGAAAAGAAGAAGAAAGAGGAAAAAGGACATAAAGAAAGGAAGAAGAAAGGGAGAGAGAGAATGGAAAAGAAAGGGAAAAAGGAGGGAGGGAAAGAAAAGAGAGAAGGAAACAAGGCTGAGCAGACTCAGCTCATTATTTTAAATTCACCAATCAGAGAACTTATTCCTCGTAGCTTCAATTTACAAAACCTCTTGACATTTTCTTAACGTATTGCTTCCTTTCTGTCTCCACTCCCCGTATGCAACCTCAGCCCACGGGCCAGACAATTTCATCGAAGCTTTAAATATCCCATGAATCATCATACCTACACTCTATCTAACACCCTGATTTTCACATCTGGGTGCCTTTTTGCTCACGTTCCCCACCCCATCAGCCCGCTCGTCTCACCCTCCTCTCCAAAACACCTTGCACAGTATGTTCTAGCAAGTGCTCACTCTGGTCATCTGTTTGCAAATGTCCCTCACCACGCTGTGTGCCCTTCCTTGTAAGGCAGGGAACGCCATATTCTTCTTTCTGTGTGTTCAGCAGTAACCTAATGCCCGACATGCATTCCCCCTTCCTGCCTTTCTGCCTTCCTTCTTTCTCTGCCTATCATGTACTAGACCCTCTCTAGCAACTGGTATTTTTTTTTTCTTACTTAAATTCAATTACCCAACATATAGTGCATTGTTAGTTTTTGATTTAATGGTCAATGATTCATTAGTTGCATATAACACCCAGTGCTCATCACATCACATGCCCTCCTTAATGCCAACAAATATTTTATTTTATTTATTTTTTTAAAGATTTTATTTATTTATTTGACAGACAGAGCTCACAAGTAGGCAGAGAGACAGGCAGAGAGAGAGGAGGAAGCAGGCTCCCCACGGAGCAGAGAGCCTGATGTGGGGCTCGATCCCAGGACCCTGGGATCATGACCCGAGCCGAAGGCAGAGGCCCAATCCACTGAGCCACCCAGGCGCCCCAACCAATAAATATTTTAAAATGAACTGGGTCGGATCTCCAATCTGGAACGTACTTTCTAGTATGGGAAACAAATATTAAAACAAATTAATATATTTTATGTGGTAAGTTCTATAATTAAGATATAGAAGATACAGTGAAGAGTATACATAAGAAACTGCGGAGATTTCATTCACTCAATTATTTAATAAATATTTAGTGAGTTCCTATTAAGTACCAAGCACAACATTAGTTTCTACAGGTAAATGATGAGCCAGATCAGACATGGAATTGCCCTCTAATGGAATACTACTCAGCCATCAAAAAAAGAAATGTTGCTATTTACAACAATGTGGATGGAACTTAGAGGGTATTATGCTAAGTGAAATAAGTCAATCAAAGATAATTATCATATGATCGCTCTGATATGAGGAATTTGAGAGGCAGGGTGGGAGGTTGAGGGAGATGGGAGGAAAAAATGAAACAAGATGGGACTGTGGAGGGAGACAAACCATAAGAGACTCTTAATCTCAGGAAATGAACTGAAGGTTGCTAGAGTGGAAAGGGGTGGGAGAGATAGAGTGGCTGGGTGATGGACATTGGGGAGAGTATGTGCTATAGTGAGTACTTTGTATTGTGTAAGACTGATGATTCACAGACCTGTACCCCCGAAACAAATAATACATTATATGTTAATAAAAAAGAAAAAATAAATAAAATGGCGCTCCTTAAAAAAAAAATTAAGGAACCCCAAGTAAACTGAGATTACCTACACAAGCAATTTAGGGGGGCCTTCTAGATAGGTTGTGAGGCTGAAGTCTGGAAGGACAGAATTCCAGGATCATCTTCTGAATGACCTGGAGGGAGAAGCAGAGCCCTCTTTTATGGTTGTGGTGCCAATAGGAATTCCAAGTCAATGTCCACCAAATAGGGTCATCTCACTGCCCTTGTCACTTGAACTCACATTACACATTTACTTAATTCTTAGTGATTGGAGCCCCTAATCTTTTACCAAGGTTGTTTCACTGTTTGATTTACCAACATATTCAATAAAGCTACTTGTTGCTTGAAACTATTCAGAATTCTTTCCACATCCTATCAGTATGGGAGAGTTGCATTGCTTATACATAAGTGACAGCCAACTGGATTTTGCACCAACCTCTGGCTTTACAGTTACAACACTAGAGGCATGCTAACAACACTTATTCTGATAGGATGCCAGTTATCTTCCTTTTACTCCTCCAGATCCACTCTTTACTTTGTCCATCCTGCTCTCTGCCCAGGAAGTTGATCTGAATGTACTACCCTATGTGGAGGGGATTCCCTGCCCTCTGGTTTGGGGAATGATGGGGAATGATAGGGAGGTCAGGGTAATTATTAACATGGATTGGTCCCGGGGAGGTCACTTTAGGCTGGCTCTGCCCTTCGATGAAAGATTATTACTCCTCTTAAGGTAACCAACTATAGGATTTTCTCTTTCTGGGCTGCAGTTAGTAAGCACTCCCTCTCTTTGTCCCTTCTGGTCTGGAAGGAACAGCCAGTGCTACCAAGCCTGAGTAACACTACTGTTACTCCTTGTAATTCCACTCACACTTCTGTAAAGAATCCCTCTGTAGATAAACTCTTCTGGAATTATACCAGTTTGAGTATGACATGTCTTCTGCTGTCACCCTAAGTGATACAGCTAGAAATTATTATTATTATTGTCCATTTTAGACTAGGGCATCTGGGTGGCTCAGTGGGTTAAGCCTCTGCCTTCGGCTCAGGTCATGGTCTCAGGGTCCTGGGATTGAACCCCACATTGGGCTCTCTGCACAGCAGGGAGCCTGCTTCCTCCTCTCTTTCTCTGCCTGCCTCTCTGCCTACTTGTGATCTCTGTCTGTCAAATAAATAAATAAAAATCTTTTTTAAAAAAACTTTTAAAAAAAGGGAAGGATTATATTTTCGTGCCTAAGAAGTAAGTAATCCCCTTGGGCAAGATATTCATAAAAATTTATTATACAAATATTTACTAAGTACCTACAAGGTATAATTATTGCTAGCTTTAAATAAGTGATCATTACATTTGCTAAGCATTTTACTTACTTTCTTTTTTTTAACCCACCCACTCAACAATTCTATAAAGTAGGGAAGATCATTCTTATACTCCTTTTATAAAGAATAAACTAAGACTCAAAAATATTAAGAAAATACATTTTCCCAAATAACAGAGTTAGGAAATAAGGGAATCAAGATACAAATTTGGGCAGAGAGGTGCACCTGGGTGGCTCAGTCAGTTAAGCCTCTGCCTTCAGCTCAGGTCATGATCCCAGGGTCTTGGGATGGAGTCCTGCATCAAGCTTCTTGCTCAACAGGAAGCCTGGTCCCTCTCTGCCTGCCACTCCCCCTGCCTGTGCTCACTGTCTCTGACAAGTAAATAAATAAAACCTTTCAAGAAAACCCCGGACATTATTTAAGCTATTCACAGGAAAGATGTTCATGATACATTGTTGAGTTATTCATCTATTATACATATACATGTAGTTTTTAAAAAAAGAAAATCTATAAATGCAAGTATATGTTATTTATTTGCATATGTATATTTTTGGAATAAAAGAAAACATAAATATGCGTTTGTGTGAAAAAGAGGGAGATTGAGGGAGAACCAGGCTGTCTGGTTCATATGTCAGCTCCACTATTTACTGGCATAGGATTTTTTTTTAAAGATTTTCTTTATTTATTTGACAGAGAGAGACACAGAGAGAGAGGGAACACAAGCAAGGGGAGTGGGAGAGGGAAAAGTAGGGTCCCCACTGAGCAGGGAGCCCAATGCAGGGCTTGATCCCAGGACCCTGAGATCTTGACCTGAGTCGAAGGCAGGCACTTAACTACTGAGCCACCCGGGCTCCCCAGGATCTTAAAACAGTACACATAACGTGTCCAATAAATGCTAGCTATTTTAATATGGACATAAGAAGAGATGAAAAGTGGCAGATTATACACTGAAGTGTTACAGTGACTATCTTATTGAGTGTGGTTTTTTTAACATCTGTATTAGTTTTTTTTTTTAAATATACATTTTCTATTTGGAAATGAGCATTGCACAGGTTATGCTGACAGGTGCTGTAGTCAGTAGTTCCCAGGCTCAATTCACAGGTCTACCAGGTGTACCCTGCATGACGCCGAACAAGTTATTTCCCTTCTCTGTGCTTCTGGAACTTCATTTGTATAACGACAGTCACAATAATTATACCCACCTCCTAGGACTCTCAGAAGGAATAGAAAAAAAAAAAACTATGTAAACTGTTTGAAGATTAATGTCTGACACGTGGTAAGTACTCAAAACTGTAGACAATTTTATGTAATAAAAAATAAATTAGAGTTTTTAGAAAGATTAGCCCTCATGGCTTGGCAGTTATTGCTCTGGAGTCTTTGATCTCTGATTTATATAAAAAGTGACTTTTTTCTGTGAAGTTAGGGAAGAAAAAAGGCCATCCCCTTCTTAGCTGAAACCATTTGAAGCCAAAATTTTGTCTGTTTCATCACTTTACTAGCATGAATTTAAACTGCTTTTATGTAGGCCAGTGTAAGTTATTGCTGGCATTTCCAGTTTGTATTGGGGGAAATTATAGTTTTAAACTTGAGGGCATCAAATTTCTTTACAACATGCCTCTCTTAGCTACTCTCACTCCACGGTCTCTTGGTTTTCATAGTGCCTCTCTCCCTTGCCACCTCCAAGACATCCTTGCTGGGTGTCCTCTTCCATGCAACGTCTAAATGTTGGAATTCCCTGGGCCCACATTCTGGGGCCTTTTTCTTGTTCTTTTTTTCTACAGTCTCTCCCTATATGCACTCAACATTTCCCTGGCTTCAAATTGGCATCTAGCCTACACTCCATTCTTCAGACACATCTGTCCAACCACCTGCCTCCTTTTATATTTCTATTATATCTCCATTTACATCTCAGAGATATCTCAAACTCAGCAATGCCCAAATGTAATTACTCATCGCTATCCTCACTCCTCCTCCCCTCCCCTGCCCAGCCTGCTCCTCTTTCAGTCTCCCCTATCTCCTGAACCACACCACCTTCAAGGTAGTCATCAAAACATCTCCTGAGATGTCTTTCCTCTCTCTCAACTCCCACGTCCAATAATCCAGCAGCAGGTTCAGCCATCATTTCTACTTTCAATGTATACCTGGACACTCTGCCCTTCACTTCCTCTCATGCTTGCCATCCTCTACCACGTCACCACTCCTCGCAAGTAGAGCCGGAGTAATCATTTAAAAACCTAAATCTGGGGCACCTGGGGTGGCTCAGTTGGTTAAGCATCTGTCTCAGCTCAGATCATGATCTAGGATCCTGGGATCGAGCCCCATGTCGGGCTCCCTGCTCAGCAGGGAGTCTGCTTCTCCCTCTCCCTCTGCCCCTCCCCCTGGCTCGCTCTCTCTCAAATAAATAAATAAAAGCTTTAAAAAATTAAAATATAAAAATAAATACAAACATAAATCATATCATGTCTCTTTTTTGGTGGTAGAACACTTCAGCGACTCCTTACGGCATTTAGCATAACATCGATGCATATGGCCTCTGTTCTGATTCCATGTGGTCACTACATGGCCTGTAATGCCCAACATGACCTGGCTCTTACTCACCTCATCTCCTGTCACTCTCCTCCACACCATATTCCAGCAGAAGATAAGCTATTTCTACCCCCTTTAGACTTCTAAGTTGTTCTCTTTGCCTAGAGCTGTCTCTGCTCTCTTTCCCATGCACATGGTTGGTTTCTTTTCTCATCTCAGCTTTGTCATTTTTTTTCCTGGTCCCATGAAGTGAGTCTTCCTGTTGGTCAGTGGTCCCCACGCAGCTCTCAGCCATCAAGTTGTGTCCTCTGGAGTCATCGTTGATCCAGCCCTCTTCTGCATTGCGTAACAAATGCTTAACAAGTCCAGTTGATTGTTCATTCAAGTCTGTTTCTCCTCTCTGTCTCTTCCTACAACATAGTTCAGAAAGACAGTACAAGACAGCTTTGAAGAGATGGACAAGATTAGAAAGGACAGACATGGGCTCTAAGATTAGTAGCAGAACAAGCTTGGTATTCTGTAGAAGTAAGGCAAGACACCAAAGCAACTCACATTTATTTTTCTTTACTGTGAACTTATATTACGTCCACTTATTTTCAATATTAACCACTCGGGATTATGGCCTTAAGTTTTTATTTTTGTTTTTTAAGTAAGCTCCAAGTCCAGCGTGGAACTTAAAACCAGGCTTGAACTCATGACCCTGAGATCAAGACTTGAGCTAAAAATCAAGAGTCAGACACTTAACCAATTGAGCCACTCAAATCACATGGCCCTTGACTTTCGAGGAGTTTATTGTCCCCCTTGAATACATGATAAAAGTTATGAATTCTTTTTAAAAAAATGTAGATATGTACAGATTTTTGCAAATCATTTAGGAAAGGAATTCTCAGGCTAAACTGCTGCTTCAGCAGTCAGTTATCTATTGTTTTGGATATCTGCAGGGTTATTGTTTCATTCATTCAACAAATATTAGAGGCCTACAACGGGGCCAAATGCAGTCCTATATGTTGGGTTTATGTAGAGTATAGAACACGATAGATACTTGTTCCTGCCTTCATTGTGCTTGCATTCCAGCATAAGAACAGATATTAAACAAGGAAACAAATGATAATAGAATGTTACATAATGGTAAACGTTACGAAGAAAAATAAAGGAGAGCAAAGGGTTAAGGGCAGATGAAGTTCTTTTTCTTTCTTTCTTTTCTTTTTTTTTTCCTTTAGATTTTATTTATTTGACAGAGACACAGTGAGAGAGGGAACACAAGCAGAGGAAGTGGGAGAGGGAGAAGCAGGCTTCCTGCCAAACAGGGAGCGCATCCCAGGGCTCCATCCAGAACCCCCTGGGATCATGATCCAAGCTCAAGGCAGATGCCTAACAGCTGAGCCACCCACCGATATGGTCCTCTCCAAGATGTTATCAGAGCAAGACCTGTATTAAATAAGGCAGTTGTCATGAGAAGAAGTGAGAGAAAAGCATTGCTGGCAATGAGAACCGGAAGTGCAAAGGCCCAGCGGCCTCTCTCCTCACAAAAATAAAAGGCAATGTCCAGGATTTTGCACATTTTCTTCCTCCCATAATGAATAGCCAGTACAATTCTAAGAACACAGTTTTGGGCTTTCAGGTGGAAGGGCCTCCCCACTTCCCTGTGTCAAACGTCAAATCCAACCCCACTGGCCTTCAGTTACTTCTTATCCCCCAGGAAACCTTAGCTTACCCACCAAGGATCGGCCTTGAGCTCCTCTAATAATTCGTATAAAATTTTTAAAAAGATAGTGCTTGTTACTTTCTAAGGATGTGTGCGTGGGGCAGCGATTTTGTGTTGTTTTTGAGCTAAGGTTGAGGCAAACAGCTACAACTAAACACAGGAACAAATTTAGTGGATCCCACCCTCACGATTCCACCCGGAGCTCTTCCCGCGGAGACTACATTTCCCAGAGTGCCCCGCGGGCCAGGGAGGCTCGTGAAACGGTGTCTTCTAGGACCCGGATTGAGGTAAAATGGCGGGCTCGTGGTGAGCGGCTGTCAGGTAACTGCTGCCCTCTCTTCCTCCGGTCAAGGAGTTCCTAGAAGCTAGGCAGGTCCAAAATCCTTATGGAGAGATGTCGATGTCTCCTACCTGTCGTCCCTGGCTGGGTAAAGCCCCTAGTTTCAACATTCTGGATTCGTCCTGCAGAAGGGTTGGCGTATGGCAGTGCCCTTCCGGTGGGGCTCCCCTCGTGCCTGGGCGGATCGCTTGGGGACCCCTCCAATCCAGGTCTTTCGGTCCTGTCCCTGGGTGCTAGTCCCGATGCGCATGGTAGCGTGTTCCTCAAACCGCGGATGCTTTGAGGCTCTCCGCAGCTTTTGCTTCGGGGTTGAATTATGGGCCAAGGAATTTACTGTCTGAATTTCTATCCCTGGAGTGAGTAATCTGACCTTCCAGCTGCCGTGATTGAGGGGACCTAAGGTCCTCCCAGATATTTTGTTCCTCGGTTCGTGGTCAGAAGCCATGATTTTGCGTTCCACCCATGCAACCTATAAAGCAGTGGTATGGTGGGAAGTAAATCGCTTGACCTCTCTGAGCCTCAGGTTCTCAGTATATAAAATGGAGATGCCTGCTTCACAGACTTGTGAAAGAGCATATAATGTACAGGGCAGCGAGGTTATAACCTGTAAAAACCACGCTGTATGAACTCAAGGAAAGTAGTGCAAATGTACTGACGGTGCAAGGAATCGCGCTGCATAATTTAGTCTAATAAATAAGACTATGAAGGCCTATGTCCCAATTCCATTTTATCACTGTTGCGGGAAGGGAATGAAGAATCATCGAGGCGGATTAAAAACAAGGGATGTAGTAATGGTTATAAGTCATTTACTGACAAAAGCCATGGAGGTTATGGTTGTTTTCCCCATTTTACCGTGAAGAAACAAAGGGTCGTTTAATTAATGACTTGCCCGAAGTTTCCCAGTTTATAAGTGACTGACTGTAAAGTTCTTGGAAGCAAATCATTTAAATTTTGTACTTCAGTTTTTTCATGAATGAAATAAAGATACCTGTCATGATCAGTAGAGTAAAATGAAATGGTAGTGAAAGCACCTTGCAAAGTTAAAAATCTTATAAATATATAAGAGGGTGAAATTTTACTTGGGACTTTGGTGTTTATATGTGTTCCTCTAAATCGGTATTTAATAGGTAAAGGTTAGACCTTGTTTAATATTTAATTTAATTAGAAACAATCCTACTTCAAGCGATGTAATAAGATCTTGTGTATGGCACCTGAGAGGCTGTACACAGACACTTTAGCATTATGAAGGAGGATGCTTAGTATAGCATGTGTGAGTGACTGTTTCTAAGCAGAATTACACATTTCCTGAGTGTTCACTAAGTGGAAAGAACTACACTAGGTGCTGAGAAGTTTGAATTTAAGAAAAATAGTAATGGACATAGTTCCAGGGCTTTAGGTCTTATATTTTGGTGGTGTTTTTTTTTGTCATATATCAAATGGAAATGGAAAGTTGTTCAGAAGTTCTTCTTGTGACTGTAGTTCTAGCTAGCAATTCCTCTTGTTCTGGTAGCATTCAATATATTGTATCATTTTAATTTATCATAGGTAGTACTAATTTTTCTTTATCTTTTATACAGGAATGAAAATAGATATACCTTGAAGAAGATTTTAAAATCGGTTTCTCTTCAAATCATCTTTCATACCACCCGATAAGGATCTTGATTCACCATGGCATTAGCAGCAGTAAAATGGGTGATGTCAAACAGAACTCTCTGGAAACATTTATTTCCAATTCAAAGTGAGCTTTTTTTCATGTTTGAAATTTTTCAAATATAGAAACCCATGTTCACTGTAGAAAATTTAAAGTATTTAGTTGTTAGGCAAAAAAAAAAAGAAGTGTTTAGTTATTGTATAAGCCTCTTAATGGGAGTGTTTGCAATGATGGGAGAGGGGAGAAAGTCTAAATGGCTATCAAAAGGGGATGGATAGGGGCGCCTGGGTGGCTCAATGGGTTAAGCCTCTACCTTTGGCTCAGGTCATGATCTCAGGGTCCTGGGATCTAGCCCTGCATGGGGCTCTCTGCTCGGCGGGGAGCCCGCTTCCTCCTCTGTCTCTCTGCCTGCCTCTCTGCCTACTTGTGATCTCTGTCTGTCAAATAAATAAATAAAATCTTTAAAAAAAAAGGGGGGGGATGGATAAATTTTTGGCACATCTTTATGAAGATCAAACAGCTGTCACCAACATGAAAAGATCTCTAAATAGAAGGGGGGAAAGTATGCCACAGAACAGTATTTATTGTATGATCCCATTTGTGCATTTAAAAGATGATCTACCATATACATATGTGTGTGTGTGTATGTATATATATACATATATATATGTACGGCGTAAAAGGTTTGGACCAAAAAGGTTTTCTGTATATACCACTAGTCGGATTTAGCTGAGGGCAAGTGAGGGATTGACAAAGAGGAACTTTCTGAATTTCAGTTTGTATTCAGTTTGTATTTCTGATTTCAGTTTGTATTTTCTTTGTCCTTAGCCATTTAAAAATATGTATGTATGCTTATATTTAACATAAAAATACATTTTATATTTAATAGTATATAAAATATTTATAATTTATTATAGGGGCATCTGGGTGGCTCAGTTAGTTAGCAGAGCATGCAACTCTCAGTCCCAGGGTCATGAGTTCAAGCCCTGTGTTGGGCATGGCACCTAGTTTTAAAAAAAAAGAAAAAAAATTTTTTTAAAGATTTTATTTATTTATGACAGAGAGAGATCACAAGTAGGCAGAGAGGCAGGCAGAGAGGGAGAGGGGGAAGCAAGCTCCTTGCCAAGCAGAGAGCCCGATGTGGGGCTGGATCCCAGGACCCTGAGATCATGACCTGAGCTGAAGGCAGAGGCTTAACCCACTGAACTACCCAGGTGCCCCCAAAAAAGAAATTTATAATTTATATAATATATAATTTGTACTTTTCTGAAGAAATGTGCATGGTCTAATATTTTCTTCAAAGCCTAGGGATACATGTTTGATAGTCAAAACATTGACCCATATAAATAAATAGACTATTAAAATCTTATTTCCCAACCCGTCTTGCTTTCACTCTCCCTTTCCTCTGTGAACTCTCTTCTTCCAAATCTAAAGCAGATATGGTTAGAGTGTAATAATCGGTTTGCTTTTTCTTTAGTTGTGCTAGCCAACTTTTTTACACATCTCTGGCTGACCTTAATCTCTTCCTTCATGTTTCCTATTTATTGCCATTTGTAATTGAATGTTTATTGAATTAGGGGAAAAGAGTTGAAAACCGAGGTAAAAGGTTTAAGTATAATTAATCAAGTGAATTAAGGAGGAAATTGTTATGAGACTAGTTGTAAACTAAAATCAGGGGGTCCTTGGGTGGCTCAGTTGGTTAAGCATCTGACTTTATTTCTTTTTTTTTAAGATTTTATTTATTTATTTGAGGGAGAAAGTGAGAGAACACAAATGGAGGGGGAGGGGCAGAGGAAGAGGGAGAAGTAGACTACCCACTGAGTAGGGAACCCAATAGCTGACTCTGTACAGGGCTGATCTGGGATCATGGCCTGAGCCTAAGGCAGACACTTCACCTGCTGAGCCTCCCAGGCACCCCTTTGGCTCAGGGTGTCAGGGTTGTGAGACAGAGCCCCGCATTGGGCTCTGTGGAGTGTGGAGGCTACTTACGATTCTCTTTCTCCTTCTCCCCTCCTTTCTCTCTTTCTCTTTCTCTCTCTCCCCATCGCTTAAAAAACAAAAATGAGAACAAAACAAAACAGTAGTCAGTTCTTGATTATTTAGGAGTATTTTTGTTGTTGAGAATTGGGAGAGAGACTTCTGCTTGTCCTCCGCTTGGCTCTGACTAGAACCCAGCCTCACGGCTGATGATAAATCAGACCTAATCATTTTTTCCTAGTTCATGTAGCAATTAGCCATCACTGAGGTCAATCTGAAAACCAGTTAATCTGCCCCAGGATAAGTGAAAATTATCTATGTATACTTTACCGACTAGATTATAAATTTGTAATGTTTAATTTATTTTGGTTTCCTTAGTACCTCTCATACGTGGTAGATGATAAATGTTTGTGAACTGGTTGGAATGGACTGGTGTTACCAAAATATCTGGTTAACTATGAATTAATTTAGGCTACCCCAGAAAATTACTGCATTATTACTCAGTCATCCTAATATTCAGTGCCTGCCTAACTTCTTGTATCCTGAAGCCCCTTATTCTCCACAAGTCCTATCATTACTATTATTGAAGGTAAAGTAGAATTACTGTTACTGATACCTCCTATGAAAAGGAAGAACAGTAAGACTAGAGGCAAAGCAAAAGGGAGAAAGTTCAGTGAGCAGAAATAAAAAGGCCTCCCATGTGCCAAAAGGAACATTTAAAACCTTCCAAAATATGCAATCAACAATGGGAATGTAGGGAGTATTTTACGTGTTTTTAAGCATACTAGGTCATTTGAGCTTTACACTTTGAATTTTACAACATTGAATAATACTACATGGTAGGTGTTTTATGAAGATGAAGAAACTTAAATTCTCTGACCCCTCAGAAACTTACCCAAGGTTGTATATCTGGTAGATGAGAGCTGTGATCGAAACTTGGGTCTTCCCATCTTATTTAGTCGAATACGCTTTGTGCTGTATATTCTTTCCTGTAGTAACTTAAAATATTGAGTATTTGAAGGTTAAGTGGGACTGTCAGGTTTTTTTTTTTTTTTTTAAGATTTTATTTATTTATTTGACAGAGAGAGACAGTGAGAGAGGGTACACAAGCAGGGGAAGCAGAAGAGGGAGAAGCAGGCTTCCCGCTGAGCAGGGAGCCCCATGTGGTGCTCCATCCCAGAACCCTGGGATCATGACCTGAGATGAAGGCAGATGCTTTACTGAGCCACCCAGGCACCCCAGGACTGTCAGTTTTTATAGATCTTATCAAAAAGCAGTTAAACGTGTGTACATAAAAAGAATAGCCTGTAAGTTGTGGAGAGCTGACTCATTGAAGTTCTTTTTGATAAATTGAGTTGACTGATGTTAACTTTGGCATTCTTTTTTTAAAAAGGTTTACTTATTTATTAGCGAGAGAGCATGCGCTCATGTGTGGGGCGGGGCAGAGGGAGAGGGAGAGAGAGAATCCCAAGCGGACTCCCCACTGAGCACATAGCCTGATGTTGGGCTCAATCTCAGGACCCTGAGATCATGACCTGAGCTGAAATCAAAAGTCAGATGCTTAACTGTCTGAGTCACCCAGGGGCCCCAATTCTAATTATATATTTAAAACCTCTGATATTTACCATATTTAGAGTTTTTCTCTCGATAAAGTGTCAGATGAATATCTCTAATTATGTACTAATTGGGAATGAATTAGTGTTTTAGGGGCAGTTCAGCAGTCACTTCTCTGTTAGTAACCACTATAGGGGACAGAGTCATGATCAAGGTGTGATTCCTGGCCTTAAGGAATTTATCTACACTTGTAGGCGAAACAGACATGGAAATAAGAAACAACTGAATATGACATAGAATGTTACGTATGTGATGAGGGTACAAACAAATATCTGGAAGGACAGGGTGGAAATTTAACAGTTTCTTGCTGAACTGAAGTACCATTGTCTTGAGTTTTCCCTCCTGCCTATTTTAAAAACACTTAATTCTGTCTGTCCTGCCTCTGCCACCCAACCCAACCCCGTTTCTTTCAGTGAATGTGTATCACCTCGCTGGTTTATATTCAGAGACTACAAACTTCTTTTAGTATTAATTCATACATAATTGAGAAGATTCCCAACAGTGTGAAGAAAATAAGTGTAAATGATGTTTACGTCATCCTCTGACTTGTCATGCTGAATGCTCCTCTCTGTATTAGCACAGATCATTGAAAATCAAATCTTTTGAGAGATGAGGTTAAATTTTTAATTCTTTGTGTTTTATTATATTACATCAATAGAATTTTGGGATTGACATTTTGCTGAGCAATCTTTTATGATAAAAGTTAGTTTTGTTAAGGCACTTTTTATGCTTTGGAGTAAGAATTTATGTTTAGACCTTTGTATGCAGTCCTGGGGAAGGGAGGAGTATACAAAGATGAAAAATGTATCTTCTTTACACATCTTTGATACATATAAATAACTGAAGCAGGAAAGAAAAAGACCACAAGGAAGGTATAGCAATGTGGTATGAGGCATAGGTTTTGGGATATGTACAACAGACTACTCTTTTATCTGTGATGGGAGTTGTGGGGAAGGAAAGGGAAAAAGGACTTCATGGAAGAGTAGCATTAGACTTTGTTTTTTTTTTTGTTTTTTTTTTTTTGAGTAGCATTAGACTTTGAAGGATGAATGGTGTTTGAACAAAATGGAGATTGTATTCCATACCGTGGAGCAAGAGGCTCAGTTGAGAGAAGTTGATCCTTGGCTTTAGCCGGCATATACAGTAGCTCACCCTTATCCACAGAGGTTACATTCCAGGACCCCCAGTGGATGCCTGACACTGTGGGTAGTACTGAACCCTATATATACTATGCTTTTTCCTATACATACATACCTGTGATAAACTTAAATTTACTGATTAGGCACAGTAGAGATTAACAACCATAATTAATAACAAAATAGGACAATTCTCATAATGTACTGTAATAAAAATTATGTGAATGTGGTCTTTCTCAAAATACTTATTGTCCTGTACTCACCCTTCTTCTTGTGATAACGTGAGATAAAAATGTCTATGTGATAAGATGAAGCAAGGTGAATGACGTAGCATTGTGGTATAGTTAGGCTACTGCTGACCTGACACTGTGTCAGGAGGAGGCTCATCTGCTTCTGGGCTGCGGTTGACCTTGGGTAACTGAGACTGCAGAAAGCAAAAACATTGATGGGGGAGGACTCCTCTATTCAGAACCATTTTTAACTGTACTGAGCTACATTTACATTCTTTGTATTTAAAGGAGCACTGTTTCTCTGAACATAGGAGAAACTTAAAGTAATTATGGCTCTTGAATTTGCAGGTATTCTTAAAAAGGAAAATATGCTTTGAAATGTGAGCATTTTGATTAAGAAAAGTTAAATTTGAACAGTTTATTTTGTATTTCATCACTTACCATTCTCCCTTTGTGAACTGTGCACCTGGTCTCACAAAAGCTTTTATTTATTTATTTATTTTTACAAGTTTTTAGAATACCTAAATACTTCCTGTATTCCTCTGATCCTTAGCACTTGTAACTTCCTGGAAGGAACATTGTACTCACCCCTACCAACTCCTGCTTATCCCTCCATCCTTCAGAGCACCTTAGACATCATCTTCACTGGAAAGGCGTTCTTAAACTTGCACAGTCCTATTTTGTAACCTGTCTGTGTGCCCTCTCCCAGTGCCTACCCACCCTAACAGGGCTTGTCATTTATGTTGGAATTGTTTGTTTACTTGTCTCTCACCAGATTTTCACCCTTTCTGAGAGCAGGGACTAGATCTTGTTGAATCCCTGGTCTCTATACAGCCCTGTTTCATAGTAAACGCAGTAAATATTGGTTGAGTGAATGAAACTAGCTTTATATTTATATGAGAACATATGCTCAAATTAACTAAATCCATTTTACTGCTTGGGGTTTTTGCAGACGGAGCTTTATGTTGTGTTTGTCATAAATCCACATATTCTCCTCTACCAGATGACTATAATTGGTATGTATTTAAATTCAATTGGAAAAATAACAGTCTGTTAGTCGTATCTGAAATGATTTAATTTTATTTCTTGTTTTTGGTATCTTCTGCTTTCTTTTCTGATTATTCTTTAATTTTGTATTTAAAAATCATTTCAATGGCCTTATTTACACAGTATCTGGGCTCATAAATGTTTTAAATAAAAATCATTATCATTGTGTTTCAATGAATCCTTATTTTGTTGTTAAGACAGACATACTGTTAGAAATGTCTTTTATCTGAAAGCGTTCTTTAGCTTTTTAGAAAAGTTAATTAGTTTTTATAGTTTTTTCTCTTTGGGTTCATATCTTTTAGCTTAAGCAGTTATTTATCTTATCTTTTGTTTGATGGTGAATAACCCTAAATTACAAATAATTTGATTCAGTCACAATTTATTTGGTTCTTATTCAATTCTAGTCACTATACTAAGAACTAGGCATAATATATGAATACGATGTTGTTTTCTTCTCTGTAGTAGAGTCTGATGTACAGAAACTGCAGCATATTTTCTTAAGCTATGATGTTTTTATTGCAAATTTTAGTAAAAATATATTTTCTTCCCTCTTGACACTAGTTCTAATTTGAATTTTAGGTGCATATTTAGTAAGTACTAAGATAGCAATGAAATTAGACTAGGTAATAGGTAACACTTTTTTAAACCTGAAAAGATTGATTCTTAGAAGTGTTTTTTGTATCATGTAAAACTCCATTCTTCATCAAAAATCACTTGATAGATTAAATGTTCATTATAGCTGTGTTATGCTATTTGATCTTAAAATCATGGTGAAACAACCTAATACTGTGTCCTTTGTTAGCTAAAATATGCTGTAGTAATTGCAGATCTAGTTCAAATCTGGTTAGTATAGAAACCCTAGAAGCTTAAATTTATAGACATCTAGAGAACATTGTTGTAAGGTTAATGAAAACTGAAAGTTGTGTTCCTTAGAATGTATATGGATTTAAGTATAATTGTAATTGCTAGGATCTTTGAAAAACAGTCTTAGTCAAATGAGATCCAGCCAGAGTATTCCTTGAAAAAATATTTAGAGGAGTATTGCCCATAATGTGTTTTTCTGAGGGATATTAATGGAGGGAAGGGATAGTATTCAGTAATTCTCAAATTTATTTGACTGCAGAACTCTTTACGGGAGGCTTCTTACAGCTGTACTGTTCCACCAAAGGCACTTGGAGAAGGCACTTGATCTAGAAAAAGGGCTCAGCTGCAGTCTTTATGATTGGAAGATTATGTACTTTGCTGATGTTTAATTCTAATCATTCAACAAAGTAATATACTTCTTATAGCTTTTTGAAAGTAGTCTTTACTTTTTAAGATTTTATTTATTAGAGAGAGCATGAGCAGAGTGAGAGGCAGAGGGAGAGGGAGAAGCAGCCTCCCAGCTGAGCAGGGAGCACAAGGTGGGGCTCAGTCTTAGGACCCCAAGATCAGGACCTGAGTTGAAGGCAGACGCTTAGCCAACTTAAGCCACAGAGGTGCCATGAGGGTAGTTTTTAGATAAGGAAAAAAAGGTCTAATAATACTGATGAGTAAACATGAAGATCCCTTCCAAAGATCTGGGTAGTCTAAAAACAAATAGGTAAAATAGCAGCTTAAGCATTAATGGTTTGTTGTGGTAGTTAAGCTGACGTATTTTGTGGGATGGTCTGAGTTGTCCCCTATGATATGGGTACCAGGTCTGCCAGTCCAGTGCCATAGCATATGTTCTTCAGGGACTTAAGATTAATTAATTTTATCTCTAAGAAAATCATTCTGCCTTGAATACAATATAACTCTGTTTCTAAAACATTCTTTTTTTTTTTTTTAGCAAAGTAGAGCTTGCTTTGACATCTGATGGCAGGACAATTGTGTGCTACCACCCTTCTGTGGACATTCCATATGAACATACACAAGTATGTATAAGAAAATCTCTTGTAATTTATAATTTGTTGTTAGAAATATTGACATTTTCTTACCATATCCAAAGAGAATGGAATTGTTTGTTTTCCTTTATTTGGATTAGATCTTTTTTGTTTTGTTTTTATTTTACTATTTCAATTTTTCTCCTATCTTTTTCGTCTTCTTTCTTTAAATAAAGACTTTTTCAGTACACAGAGTGAACCATTTAAACACAGTTATGGCATCAGTTTTCTGGTCGAAAATCTGATAGATGATTTTTGACTAGTACAGATTTACAAAACATATTGTCCCATACTACCTTATATTTTAAACTAATAAATCATGAAAAACTTGTATTTTGGCATGCTGTTTTATACCTTTTATATTGTATTGGTTCTGATAATCCTTTCAGTGTTTGGTGAATTTCTTTTTTTTTTCCCCCCAGTTTTTTCCAACATGGGCATGTATTTTAAGGACTAGTTTAATTTTTTCCATATTTCTTCAGAAGCCAAGCATGAGATAGAGGAAGTTTTGGTTTTGTTTTCAGTACAATTTATTTTAGCTTGACCCAAGTCTTTTTCTTATTTTATATTTGAAATGCTTCCTTCTATGTTTTTAAGCCATAGTTTACTATATTTGGTAATGTTTGATTTGCTCTTTGAGGAGAAAATAATTAGATAATTCAAATCATCACATGATGCATCTAGTGGTAGCTATTTTTAAAAATCATCATTAGGGCCAGAATAGTGGTAGATTTGAGAAAAGAGCTTAATTTTATTTTGCTAGTTTTTATTCCCTTTTTAACTTCATCATTTTGTCTGCCTACTTTGTATTCTAGCCACATATCATAGGCAATAATCCAGTACCTGTTTCGTTTCATTTCTTGGGGCAGTGTGTAAAAAATAAGCATAAATCACTGACTTTTGGCTTGTAAATACTCCAGCTCATGCTATATTGTGTCCTCCTCCATTGTTATTTTGTATTATATTTCTGCTTACATGGTTTATCTCTCTTTTAGTGGTTATACCAAGGCCACAATCACAAAGTCATTTCTTAGCTTCCAGACTTTCATCCATGTATAGTTTTTTACATCCCTGAATCTGACACTTTTCCTATCCTTCCTTCCTGTCTCAACTTTCTACTTTACTTTTAGCACTCACTATCATCATTAAAATCTCTCATCACATTAACTTCCAGAATTTTGCCTTCATCTCTGTCTCTGACAGAAACGTTATTAGACCCTGGGGCCATTACTTCCCCAGCAGGTTTTTAAGTAGTTGATGTTTTCTTCCCTATTCCCTTTTACTACTAGACCTAGAGGGGAAGTAGGGATCCCTGTAGCTCCTTGTTGTCATATGCAGACCATTTTTTCCTCCTCCCTAACAATTTTCTGGCTCTGTAGTTTGTATCATTAAACTATACCATCTGCTCTTTTTTTTTTTATTTATAAAAAAAATTTATTTATTTTTTATAAAATAAAGATTTTATTTATTTATTTGACAGAGAGAGAGATCACAAGTAGGCAGAGAGGTGGGCAGAGAGAGAGAGGGGGGGGGAAGCAGGCTCCCTGCTGAGCAGAGAGCCCAATGCGGGGCTCCATCCCAGGACCCTAAGATCATGACCTGAGCCGAAGGCAGAGGCTTAACCCACTGAGCCAACCAGGCGCCCCTGCTCCCTTTTTTTATGGCTGTTATCTACCATCCTTCAGTTCACTTCTCCTCCCCCAATCCTTCCACTCTTCCTCAGAGATTGTAGATGTACCATCACTCCCTCTGATACTGTTTCCATCCTAATTCTTTGTTATTGCAGTATATGGAGATAATTTAATGCCCTGACCTCTCACTTGATCTTTTTCCCTGCTTCAGCCCCCGCTCCCACTGCTGTACTCTAGAGATGTTCTAGTCGCAAATACCTGCTCCTCCTTCCTGCCCGTCTAGATTTCAAGAATTCCACTAGCTTCCTACCAGCTCCCCCAGTCTCCCAGCTCCAAGAATTCTTCATCTCTGTACTGATACCTACATCCATTGATCAAAGCACTTTTTCTTAGCCCTCATGCATCTCACACATTCTCACTTCTCTCCTTGCCTGGCATAGATTCCATGGTCCATCATTGTAATCACTCCCTTGCATACATGTCCAGTTCCCTGGTTCCTTTTTTTCCATTGCACTCCCATTGTAGCAGTTGTCTCCTCTCCCATGTCATCAGTATTCCTTCCTCCTTCCCTTTTATATTCTCTCCTCTCTCTCTCTCTCTCTCTCTCCTGGAAGATCGCTCCTATCACTTTACATGTCATCATTCCACTGCTAACCACACTGGCCTCCCTGCTGTTCTTCAGGTACATTAGGCAGACTCCTACCTCGGGGCTTAATGTAGTACCCCTGCGGCTGGACTCCTTCCTATTGTCTTTTCCCAATAGCTTGTATCATTTCTGGCACAACAGATACTTTCTTGTATTTCTGTCTATCTCCCATCACTAAAATGTAAGCTCCATGAGGATTCCTCTATGTTGTTCTCTGGTATATCCTTAGCATCTGGAATAACACCTGTACTTGGTAAACGTACACTAAATATTTGTTGATTAAATGAATAAATTTGTTCCTCTTTTCTTCATGCTTATGGGTTTTCTGTTTTAGGGCTAAGAGACATTCACATGGGGAGGCATGGAATTTTTTTGTTGTTCAAGTAATATAGATTAGGCTGCACAATAAGAAACATTCTTGCAAACACATTATTGTTAGAATTTAGAATACAGTGTGTTCTTTTTGAATCTAGATTTACAAATCTCATGCAGATAGTACGTGATAATAAATAAACACCCTTCAACATGACTTGAAGTTTAGTCTTAATTTTTTTCTTTTCTTAAAGGAGGTAGGGCTGCTATAACTCCAGTGTGCCCTTTGATTCTTTAGGCCCTAGAAAGCATACTGCATACAAAGATCCTGGTCATATGTAGAAATAACTACTGAGACTGGCTTTAAGAAAGTTAGGATGATTTGCATCTTTGGTTTTTAAAACATGTTGCTTGTTTACTATAGATCCAGGTAGAAAGATCCTACTTCTTTTGCTGAGTATATATTTTATTAAAAGTACTAATATTCTAAAAGTATTTTTCTAGAGCTTAGGATTTCTTGTTTAGGAAAATAAAGATAATATACCAGGAGCAAAAATAGTGACTTGGAAAGTTTAAAATGCAAGTACTAAGCAATTCTTTTTTTTTTTTTTTTTTTTTTTAAAGATTTTATTTATTTATTTGACAGATCACAAGTAGGCAGAGAGGCAGGCAGAGAGAGAGAAGGGAGGAAGCAGGCTCCCTGCTGAGCAGAGAGCCCGATGCGGGGCTCGATCCCAGGACGCTGGGATCATGACCTGAGCCGAAGGCAGCGGCTTTAACCCACTGAGCCACCCAGGCGCCCCTAAGCAATTCTTTTTAGTGGCTGATTTGGTGGAAATTTTCAAAAGTCAAATTTTAAAAATTCTTAAGAGAAACACGGAAAATTCAGGATGACAGTTCTGAATGTTTCTTAAAGTTGACAGTTTTATTTTAGTTTTTTCTTTTTACTGAAATAGTCATGTATCCTTCCTTTGAAGTTTGATCAAGAAGATCAAATACCACCTAAAAATCAATTCTGAATCAGCCAGAGGCTCTTGGTGTAGACTTTGAAGAATCCATTAATTCCAATGTCTTTTATCTATGTGCCTGGAAAAGAAGTGTTTTTAATCATACAAAGCAGAGAGAATTTGTGATATATTAGAATTGAGCCTGCTTGGGAATAGGAATAGAGACAATGGAACATTCATGAATACTTGAAAACAGTTTAACTTTTGATAATGCTGAAAACTTTGATCTTTAGCAACAAGTACAGTCACCTAAAATAGAGAAAACTATTATAGGCTCTAAACTTGTGTTTGCTAGACCTCTGAGGGTCTCATAGTAACTTGCAAAGACACTTAACTTATATTTCACTTTACATACAAATGATAATCTTTTAAAATTACTGTAAATGCCTAAGGAGAACTTTTTTTTTAAGTAAATTTATATCACTTCTCTCCTGTTTGAGGCCTTAAAGAAATCTTAGTAGCTACCTACCATTATTGAACTCTTAATTAAGAGTACAAGGGACAGCTAAGCATACCATATATTATTATTTCATGTGATCCTCACCAACCCCTTTTGGGTAGGTATTATTTCTCTGATTTTACAGAAAGGGAAATTAAGAGCTTAAATAACTTGTCATGGTCACAGAGCTAGTAAGTGGTAGAATTAGAGACCAAAGCTCAAGTTCTTTTTTTTTTTTTTTTTTAATATTTTATTTATTTGACAGAAATCACAACTAGGCAGAGAGGCAGGCAGAGAGAGAGGAGGAATCAGGCTCCCTGCAGAGCAGAGAGCCCGATGCGGGGCTCGATCCCGGGTCACTGGGATCATGACCTGAGAGAGAGAGAGAGAAAGAGAGAGAGAGGGCACAGAAGCAGGGGGAGGGGCAGAGGGAGAGAGAGAAGCAGACTCTCTGCTGAGCAGGGAGCCTGATGCAGGACTCCATCCCAGGACCCTGGGATCATGCATGACCTGAGCCAAAGGCAGACGCTTAACTGACTGAGCCATCCAATTACCCTCAAGATCCCTTTTTTTTTGTTTTTTTAAGGTTTTATTTATTTATTTGACACAGAGAGAGAGAGAGATCACAAGTAGGCAGAGAGACAGACAGAGAGAGGGGAAAGCAGGCTCCCCACTGAGCAGAGAACCCGACCTGGGGCTTGATCCCAGGACCCTGAGATCCAGAGGCAGAGGCTTAACCCACTGAGCCACCCAGGCGCCCCTCAAGATCTATTTTTAAGGTTTATCTCTTTATTGTGTGTTCTTTCCTACTTTACTTGTAATATTTGTAATCCCTTATAGAACGTATTCTGCACTCTGTAACAAGGCTCTGACTTGGCTCCTATTCTACCTCTCACCAATATCTTTTTGTTACTTTGCATTTCTGTTGTACTGAGCCAATTGTGCCCCCTTCATGCGCTTAGATACTGCTTTTTAAAGAAGTCTTTTTTTTTCATGTCCATATGCCTAACAAATATAAATATATGCTATGACATTTAATACAATGGGAGGATATAGTAGTTGTCATTAATAGTGTATGAATGTAAAGACATTTATGTTTGAATTGTTTTCTTTCTGGTTATAAATTCATACTTTCATGTATTGTAATACATATATATGGTATTTGTAAAGCAAGACAGTGTTACCACCTTGTGTTACATACATTCTCATTTAATATTTAAAATATACATGACTTTACTTTCCAGAACAGTGATTCTTAAAGGCTTTAAGGAGCTAGGGTTACTGATGGGATTATGTTATAATCACTCAAATGTATTGGGAGGGAAATGAGATTTTTTTTTTAAAGATTTTATTTATTTATTTGACAGACAGAGACCACAAGTAGGCAGGGAGGCAGGCAGAGAGAGAGGAGGAAGCAGGTTCCCCACCGAGCAGAGAGCCTGAAGCGGGGCTCGATCCCAGGACCCTGAGATCATGACCCCAGCCGAAGGCAGAGGCCCAACCCACTGAGCCACCCAGGCGCCCCGGAAATGAGATTTTTAATAGTTGATGTCTTTAGGTGAAAAAGTACTCATATTACCATAAAGTATCATTTGATGACATTTCAGTCACCTAAGATGAAAACACTGAAACTGTTTTGTTTGCTTTGGATATAAGAAATACCATTTTCATTGAATCTCACTTTAATGATAAGCAAGGTTAGAGGTTGTAAACTTTTTTCCCCCCAAAGATTTTATTTATTTATTCATGAGAGACAGAGAGAGAGAGAGAGAGAGGCAGAGGGAGAAGTAGCCAATGCGAGACTCAATCCCAGGACCACAACCTGAGCCAAAGGTAGATGGTTAACTGACTGAGCCACCCAGGCACCTGAGACTATAAACTTCCAAGTTAAAAAATAATGGGCAAAATTTATAGTTTTGGGAAATAAAAATTAAAGTAATAAGTGCTTTTTTTAATTGGGTGAACAATAACATTAAATGAGAAATTTATTATTGGAGAAAAACTCCAAAACTTGGTATGAGAAGAAAAATATTTCTGACTCTTTTTTTTTAAGAGGGAGAGGAAAGAGAGGTGGGGGAGGGGCAGAGGAAGAAGGAGAGAGGATCTTTTTTTAAATTTATTTTTATTTAAATTTAATTAACATGTAATGTATTATTGGTTTCAGAGGTAGAGGTCAATGTTTCATCAATCTTATATAATACCCAGTGCTCGTTACATCATGTGCCCTCCTTAATGTCCACCACCCACTTACCCTGTCACCTAACCCTCTCCCCTCCAGAACCCCTCAGTTTGTTTCCTATGATTAAGAGTCTCTTACGGGGGGCGCCTGGGTGGCTCAGTGGGTTAAAGCCTCTGCCTTCAGCTCAGGTCATGATCCCAGGGTCCTGGGATTGAGCCCCGCATCGGGCTCTCTGCTCCGTGGAGAGCCTGCTTTCTCCTCTCTCTCTGCCTGCCTCTCTGCCTGCTTGTGATCTCTGTCTGTCAAATAAATAAATAAAATCTTAAAAAAAAAAAAGAGTCTCTTACGGTTTGTAAACAAGACAAATCTTGTTTTTTTCCTGTCTTCCCCTATGATCCTGTTTTGTTTTTTAAATTCACATATGAATGAGATCATATGATAATTGTCTTTCTCTTATTGACTTATTTCACTTAATACCCTCTAGTTCATCCATGTTGTTGCAAATGGCAAGATTTCATTTTTTGATGGCTGAGTAATGTTCCATTATATATGTGTGTGTGTGTGTGTGTGTGTGTGTGTGTGTATGTCATCTTCTTTATCCATTCATCTGTTGATGGACATCTAGGTTCTTTCCATAGTTTGGCTGTTGTGGACATTGCTGCTATAAACATTGGGGTGCAGGTGCCCTTTCAGATCACTACATTTGTTTCTTTAGGGTCAATACCCAGTAGTGAAATTGCTGGGTTGTAGGGTTGCTCTGTTTTCAACTTTTTGAGGAGCCACCATACTGTTTTCCAGAGTGGCTGCACCAGCTTGCCTTCCCACCAATAGTGTAAGACAGTAGGGGTGGGGAGAGAGAATCTTAAGCAGACTCCACACCCAGTGCGGAGCCTGACATGCAAGGCAAGGCTCAGTCTCACAGTCCTGAGATCATGACCTGAGCCAAGATCAAGAATTGGATGCTTAACCAACTGAGCCACCTAGGTGCCCCTGTTTTTGATTCTTTAAGGAATAATGCAACTAAGTAAAATTCTGTTCTGAAAACATACTAACCTACCTAGAGGTACTATAATGAATTCTGGAGTGTGGTAATTGAATTGTAAACTCAGTCAAATGCTGGTTAACATACCTACATTTTGATCTTGTTGATTACTGATTATTTTGTAGCCTATCCCTCGGCCAGATCCTCTGCATAATAATGAAGAAACACATGACCAAGTGCTGAAAACCAGATTAGAAGGAAAAAATGAGCATTTGGAGCAAGGACCCATGATAGAACAACTTAGCAAAATGTTCTTTACTACTAAGCACCGTTGGTATCCTCGTGGACAGTAAGTTCTTTTCTTTAACCCCCACTTGACAACTAAAAGAATACATGACTTTTCCTGCATTAACAAACTTCTGAGATTGTATTCTGCATTGGGAAATTAACACCCAGTATGATCACCTACTAAGTTGTATTTTTAGATGTACATGAAGGATAGCTAAAACGAAATAGTACTTATTTTTTCTTTTATTTTAGTGGGGAAATTTAACCAAAGCTTTCAGTGAATTTTGCAAGAATTCTTGAAAATTTTTCTGTTCTGTGATGTAGTCATTTACTGTTTTTATTCATCTTTCTGCCAAATAATTGATCTTGTTTTCAGCCTACCTATCCATTTATTTAACAGATTTCAAGTTATTGTTAAAAAAAAAATATGGTACAGCAAATGATTGGCAGTGTATATGGTTCTGAGTTCCTTTAGCAACTAGTTGCCCTGTTTGCTATACTCATATTTTATTGCCTGGATTCTTATCACCTGACCCTGGCTTTAATTATTTTTCTTCTTTTGATTCTTCTTTCTTTTATATGTGTCTTATTTCCTACCAAAACTGAGAGCTGATTATTTTTAATCGTTTATGTTTGAGCAAACTTTGTTCTTACTCACTTAGTCAACCAGTAACTAAGCACTAGGCTGGCACATTTCATGGCTGGACGTGCTTATGGAATTAATGAATATACATTCACCTACCTGCTCTGCTGAGTGCTGGAAGATCAAACAGTCCTTGTTTATAAGTTGTTTATAGTCAAGGAGAGAAAATAATACAGTGAATAAACAAAGTCAAGCAGTTGAGCCTTGAAGAATGGTTAGGAGCTAGCCATGGGGAAAAGGCTCCACAGGCTGATGGAACAGAATGTCATAGAGTATACTGGGGAAATTGCAAGTAGTTCAGCTTGGATGGGACCCAGAATATGAGGAGGGAGTGTAAGTCTTATGAAGGAGTTTGTGTTGTGCTGAAGTTAGATTTTATTTTCATTACCAAATTTTAAGAAGAAAAGTTAATGCATTAGAAAATCATGAAGTGGGTTCTGTACTTGGGATACATGGAAGGTGTAAATGAAAAGTTTGGAGTCAGGGGGGACCTGTTTGGAAACTATTACAATAGTCTAGGTGAAATTTATTGAAGATCTCAATGAAAAGGCCAGAAATGGAAATAGAGATGGGGAAAATAAAAGAAAGGACTGTGATAACAGGAGGAAATAAAAGGAGAAAGGAGGGGAAAAAAGAGAATTTTAATTAACAGTGGTAAGTTACCGGCTAAGTGTGGGAAGAGACAGGCAGCCTCCCAAGTTTCTGAAGATGTGTTTGGGTGGATGGTGGTGCTGTTCATATATGTGGGGAAACAGGTTTGACAGGAAGATGAACTCATTGTTGGTCGTCTTGAGTCTGAAGGGTCAATGGATCCTTCTGCTGGGGAGCAATTCTGAAAGCAAATGGATGTATGGATCTAGAGCTTGGTTTACTTATTTAGTTTCTCTTCAGAAGGTATTTCCTCTTTTATCCTTAGGTAAAATAGAGATTCCTTAGGGCTCTAGTCTCATACTCTGTGTCTTGCTGAAATTCATTCTAGGAGCTTTAATTACATTTACTATATAGATGCTGTGCTCCCTTACACTTTTTTTTATTTCCTTGGTCTACTTGTCTACTTTTTTTAAAGATTTTTAAAAATTTATTTGAGAGAGAGTACACGAGCAGGGGGGGAGCGGCAGAGGGAGAGGGAGAAGCAGATTCCCCGCTGAGTCAGGAGCCCGACGCAGGGCTCAGTCCCAGGACCCTGGGACCATGACCCACGCAGAAGGCAGGCACCCAACTGACGGAGCCACCCAGGTGACCATTTATTTTCTTGGTCTTATTCCCAGTATCATTCTTCATAGAAATTTCAAAATAGGTATCTGTCCAAAGTTTTAAATTCATTATAACAAAAACATAGCTCTTCTTTTTCTGTCTTAAAAAAAGTTCCTCCCTTAATAATCTTTCTTAATAAAAGTGATATTTCTGTATTAATTTCCCAGGGAAAAAATCTGCAATTTTTTGGCCACCATGGTGTCTTTCAATTCCTGCTTCTGTTTTATATCCTCTTTGATTTTTCTTTCATATTTAGTACCCACTTTGTTTATACATGCCCTCTGGGTTTAGAGTATGTAGAAACAAATTAGTAAACCATTTCTTAGTCCCATATCTATGTCATTAGTGTATTCTGTGATTTCTTTCCATGATTCATAACATTACTTGTATTTATATTTTATTTTGTCTCATTATCTAGATATTTTAGTTCAAGCCCTATCCTGAAATTCTTCTGTGATGACTTTTAGTACCTGTTTTCTTCCTGTGTGTTCCGTATTGCTACAGTTGTCTTCCATCTTTTGTGTATAACCAAATCACTGTAGTTATAAAAGTCCTGTAAAGGGGACTCTAAGGGAACAAAATTGAAGGCAGGAAGACCATTAGGGAGTCTTAAAATCATGCGTGTTAGCCTCAGACTTTTATGTGTAGTATCCCACCTATGTTTAAATATTTATTTATTTATATTTTAAAGATGTTATTTATTTGACAGACAGAGATCACAAGTAGGCAGAGAAGCAAGCAGAGAGAGAGAGAGGAGGAAGCAGGCTCCCTGCTGAGCAGAGAGCCTGATGCAGGGCTTGGTTCCAGGACCCTGGGATCATGACCCGAGCTGAAGGCAGAGGCTTTAACCCACTGAGCCACCCAGGCGCCCTGATGTTTAAATATTTACTTGTTTAATCTTGTTATTGCTTATTAGCTTTTGACTGCGAATTAATTTAATCCTTGGTATGTCTTGTCCCATCAGGATTACCAGGCACTTGCAATTTTAAGCAGACTTTAATTAGATGCAGTTGATTATCCCTGTATCTCTCCTAATAAAGTTTAGCAGAAATACTCCAGACACTAGCTTATGTATATAAAGAAAATTTTTACTAATAGATATTGTCCTTGTGATGCATCATCTTTCAGAATTTTAAATAAGCTAAGGTATGATCACTAATCATTCAACAAGTATTTGGTATCTAAGTATTTATTTTGGACTAATGTAAGCCATTTTCAAGTATTGATTTCTAGATGTCATTGAGGTCTTCTTAAACATCAGGTAGTGCATAGAGGATGTTTTATTAAATATTTCACAGTTTTTAGATCCTGGCAATCAAAAGACTGGGACTCATTATGAATTTAATAATTGTAGGTATATAGTATCTTTGTAAATAAGTTTTTATTAACAGATACAAAATGCTTGTATAAAGTATTTTTAAACAATGCAGTGAAGTGTAAAGTAGAAATTTTCTTTATACTTACTCATTCCTTATGCCCCATAAACACTGTTAAACTCTTCCTGTATGAATACACCTATCTCATATTATAGTCAGTCTTGTGCTTTTTAAACTCCAGTAAAGCCAAGTTCTTTTCTGAGCGTACAACTTTGTTTTTAAGGGGACTGGGCTTACTCAAATCATCTCCTCTACTAGTTACTAGCTATGTATTTAATCTTGTTATTATTAAAGAAAATAGAAATAACAATGCCTAATTTGCCTGGCATAAAAATATAATTAATTAATTCCAGTGTTACATTAGTTTCAGGTGTACAATATAGTGAATCACCAATTCTATATATTACTTAGCGCTCACCGTAATAAGTGTACTCTTAATCCTCTTTACCTATTTCATCTGTCTCCCCACCCACCTCCCCTCTGGTAACCTTCAATTTGTTCTCTACAGTTAAGTATCTGTTTTTTGGTTTGTCTCTTTTTATCTTTGTTCATTTGTTTTGTTTCTTGATTTCCACGTGAGTGGAATCATATGGTATTTGTCTTTCTCTGACTGATTTATTTCACTTAGCAATGTATATTGTCTAGATCCATCCATGTTGTTGCCAATGGCAACATTTCATCCTTTTTTATGGTTGAGTAATATTCCGTTGGAAAAAAGTGTGCGTATGTGTGTACATATAGAGAGAGATTTATATCTCTCTCTATATATATGCCACATCTTTATTCATCTATAAACGGACACTTGGATTGCTTCCATGTCTTGGCTATTGTAAACAATGTTGCAGTAAACATAGAGGTGTGCATATCTTTTAAAATTAGTGTTTTCATATTCTTGGGTTAAATACTACATGATGATTTTGATATGAAATATAATAATGTAAGGGGCGTCTGCGTGGCTCAGTCGGTTAAGCATCTGCCTTCACCTCAGGTCATGATCCCACGGTCCTGGAATCGAGTCCCATGTAGGTCTCCCTGCTCTGTCCAGAGCCTGCTTCTCCCTCTGCCTGCTGCTCCCCTTGCTTGTGCTCTCTCTCTCTCTGTCAACAAGTAAATGAAATCTTTTAAAAAATATATATAATCATGGGAGTTAAGCGCCTAGCATATAGTATATGCTCAGTGATGATATGGTAATGATACTTATTAATATTGTCTCCTACTCATAGTTTTCCTCTTACTCCTTTTGAAGTATCTTTTCTTAGATAGATGGTTTTGAGGTATAATTTACATACAGAAAAATTCACCAGTTTTAAGTACACATTGTGATGAGTTTTGACAAATGTGTATGCAATTGTATGATTACTACTATAGTCAGAATAAAGACTGTTTCATCACTCTAAAAAGTTCTCTCTTTTGCAGTGAGTTTTTCTCCTTTAACCCTTACCCTTGGCAGTCACTGATCTCCTTCCTGTCTCTTTAGAATTTCATGAATTTCTAGATTTTTGTGTTTTTCCCTTTCTAGAATTTCATGTAAATGGAATTATACGGTCTGGAGTAAAAAAAGTAAAAAACTTTTGACTATTTTTAAAAAGCAGATTTGTTGTCTTATTATGGTGTAAAACTTGTGGATCAAAGTCCTTTGTGAGATAAACATCTTGCAAATATTTTCTTTCTGTGGCATGCTTTTTCATTTAATAGTGTATTTTAAGATAAAAATTTTTATTATTTTCATAAAGTCCAACTTATAAATTTTTCCTTTTAGTTCAGGCTTTTTACATTCTACTTTAAAAATCTTTGCCTAATGGGGTGCCTGAGTGGCTCAGTGGGTTAAAGCTTCTGCCTTCAGCTCAGGTCATGATCCCGGGGTCCTGGGATTGAGCCCCACATTGGGCTCTCTGCTCAGCGGGGAGCCTGCTTCCCCCCACCCCCCCGCCCCTGCCTGCCTCTCTGCCTACTTGTGATCTCTGTCTGTCAAATAAATAAATAAAATCTTTAAAAAAAAAAAAAATCTTTGCCTAAGCCAAGGTCAGTAAGACTTTCTGCTATGTTTTTTTCCTAGACGTTTTTATAATTTAAGCTCTAACATTTAGGTCTCTGATCCATTCATGGTTAATTTTTATATCTGGTGTGGGACACAAGTTGAGGTTCATTTTTTTGGAGATGTATATATATATATATATATACATACATATTCAGTTGTTCCTCCGGTTGTTCCAACACTATTAGTTGAATATATTCTCTTTTGCTGCTGAGTTGCCCTACCAGCTTTGTTGAAACTCAGTTAACCATATATGTGGGTCTTAGACTTTCCATTTTGTTCCACTGTCTATCTTTGCCATACCATTCTGTTTTGGCTAAATAATTTTAACTAAGTCTTGAAATCAGGCGGAGTCCTCTAATTTTGTTCTTTTTTTTGAGGTTGTCTCAGCAATCTTAGGTCTTTCGCATTTCCATATAAATTTTAGAATCATCTTAACAGTTTCTACAAAAAACCTGCTGGAATTTGAAGGAGATTGGATTCAGTCTCTAGAACAATTTCAGAATTGCTGTCTTAATGGTATTGAATCTTTCTGACCATTAAAATGGTATATTTCTCCATTTATTTAAATCTTTAAAAAATTTTCACTTAACAATGTTTTATATAAATTATGTATATGAGTATGCTATATTTTTGTTAAATTTACTTCAAATATTTCATATTTTTTATGCTATTATAAATAGTATTGGGTTTTTAATTTCAGTTTCCAAAAATTTGTTGTTTATAATAGTTTTATTTGTTGTAGAAATATGATTGTTTTGTTTTGTTTTTATTTGACAGACAGAGATCACAAGCAGACAGAGAAGCTGGGAGAGAAGCAGGCTCCCTGCTAAGCAGAGAGCCCGATGCGGGCTCGATCCCAGGACCCTGAGATCATGACCTGAGCCGAAGGCAGAGGCTTTAACCCACTGAGCCACCCAGGCACCCTGAAATATGATTGTTTATTGATGTTGTCTCCTGTGATCTTGAGAGTAGTTCTAGTAGTTTTTAAAATACATTCCTTAGAGGGGCGCCTGGGTGGCTCAGTGGGTTAAAGCCTCTGCCTTTGGCTCTGGTCATGATCTCAGGGTCCTGGGATCAAGCCCCGCATTGGGCTCTTTGCTCAGGGGGGAGCCTGCTTCCCCCTCCCTCTCTGCCTGCCTCTTTGCCTACTTGTGCTGTCTGTCAAATAAATAAATAAAATTAAAAAAAATAAAAATAAAAATAAAATACATTCCTTAGGAAAAAAAAAATAAAATAAAATACATTCCTTAGAATTTTCTGTGTTGATGATCATGGTATCATTGAATAAAGGCAATTTTACTTCTTCTTTTACAATCTGTATGCTTTTTATTTCTTTTTCTTGCCTTATTTCACAGCTTAGAGTCTCAAGTACAATGTTGCATAGAAGTGTTAAGAATGGACACCGTTGCTTTTTTTCCAGTTTTAGTGAGGGAAAGCATTTGAGTCTTTAAACATTAAGTGTGATGTTTCAATGTGGGTCTTTTTACAGATGCCCTTTATCAGGTTGAGAAAATCCCTTCTATTCCTTGTGTGGAGAGTTTTTATCATGAATGGATGTTGAATTTTGTTAGATGCTTTTTTCTGTATTTGTTGAAATGATAATAACATTTTTCTCTTTTAGTCATGTGATGAATTATATTGAATGACTTCAAATTGTTGTACTAACCTTTTGTTTGTGGGCTAAACTTTATTTGGTGATGAGATATATATATATACACACACACACACATATATGTTTCTTTTTTATGTATTGTTTGGATTCTATTTGCTAAAATTTTGTTGTAGAATTTTTACATCTTTTTAGGGATATTGGTCTATAGATTTATAATATCTTTGTCTGGTTTTGGTTTCAGAGTAATGCTTGCAACATAGAGTAGGTTTGGTACTATTTCCCATGGGTACTATTTCTTAATATTGGAATTTACCAATGAAGCCATCTGGGTCTGGAATTTTCTTTGTAGAAAGATTTTTAACTGCAAATTCAACTTCTGTACTCAATAGATAGGACTATGTAGTTTGTCTCTTCTTGAGGGAGCTTGGGTGGTTTTTATCAGATCGTTTCAGGATTTGCCGATTTTATCTAGATTGTTGAACTTATTTGTACATAGTTTATAATATTCCTTTATGTCCTTTTAGTATTTTCATAATCTATAGTGATGTCATCTCTCTCATTCCTGGTGTTGTTACTTTGTTATTTTGTTATTGTTACTTTGTCGATTTTTTTGAGAACCAGCTTTCGCTTTAATTGATTCTCTCATCAGTCTTTCCCTTCTCTCTTCCTTCCTTCCTTCTTTCCTTTTTTTTTTTTTTTTTTTTTTTTTTAAGTAGGCTCTACACTGGGGCTTGAACTCAGGACCCTGACATCAAGACCTTAGCTGAGATCCAAGAGTTGGATCAGGGGCACCTGGGTGGCTCAGTCTGTTAAGCGTCTTTCTTTGGCTCAGATCATGATCCCAGAGTCCTGGGATTGAGCCTCCTTCTCCCTCTTCCTGCCACTCTGCCTACTTGTGATCCTTCTCTCGCTCTCTCTCAAATAAATAAATAAGATCTTAAAAAAAAAATAAAAGAATTGGATGCATAACTGACTGAGCCACCCAGGCGCCCCAGTTTTCTATTTTTGCTCCTCGTTATTTCCTTCCTTCTGCTTACTCTGGGTTTAATTTGTTCCTTTTCTAGTTTCTTAAGTCTTATTGTTTAGAAACCTGTCTTCTTTTTTAATTTAAGTTTTTAATGCTGTAAATTTCCCATTAAGCACTGCTTTAGCGCATTCCACAAATTTTGATGTTTTCATTTTAATTAAGTTCAAAATGGTTTTTAATTTCTTTTGTGATTTCTTCTTTGACCCATGGATTATTTAGCAGTGAGTCAATTTCTAAATATTTTGGAAATTTTCAGTTACCTTTCTGTTACTGATTTCTGGTTTAATTCTGTTGTGATCAGAGAGCATACTTTGAATGATTTCAGTCTTTGAGATTTGTTTTATGGCCCGGATTATGGTCTGTCTTGGTGAATGTTTCACATACATTTAAAAAGTAGGTGTATATTATGCTATTATTGCTGGTAGTGTTCTAAAAATATCAGTTAGGTCTACTTGGCTGATAGTGTTGTTCAAGTTTCAAGTTCACTAATTTTTTGTTTATCTAATTAATTATTGTTAGAGGAACGTTGAAATCTACATCTGTACTTAATGGATTTTTCTGTTTCTCCTCCTAATTCTGTGTTCATATATTTTGAAGTTCTGTTATTAGTTGTATATATGTTTACTATTATATTTTCTTGATGAATTGACACCTTTATTTTTATGAAGTCTTCTTTTTAATTGCTGCTAGTATTTCTTATTCTGAAATATAATTTGTCTAGTATTAATAGCCTATCCAGCCTTCTTTTGACTAGTGTTTACATGATCTGTCTGTTTCTGTTCTTTTACTTTTAACCTAACTGTGTCTTTATATTTTAGGTGGATTTCTTAGAAGTGGAATATATTTGGATTTTGCTTTGTCCAATTTGACTTTTCATTTCAGTATCAAGCCATCTTAAATGCTATTTCCTTTGATTTTCAGTACTTTCATTTTTCTACCATTTGCTCTTAGCTCACTTTCTTCATGAAATTTAATTTGATTATAGTTATTTTGAATAGCTGTTACCCCCGTTAGCCCAAGTATATATAACTATAGGTGGCTAGATAACGTTAATGTTATATTTATATTTGTGGGTAATTTTTTATTTACATTTTCTGCTCTAAATTATTCTCTCTTCATCAGGAATGCCTCTTTTGTTTTGTACTTTTCACGTGATCTCTAATACTGTCGTCTTAATACAGTATGTGGGATCTCAGTTACTGTCTGATAAAATATTATCTTACCTAATTATCTTCACAGCTTCTTGAAGGTATTCTGTTTTTCTTTGAAATGGTACTTTATTTATGGTAGTTTTGGGGATGGTCCACTGATAAATTTCTCAAGTGATTCTTAGAAGTTTTATTCCCAGAGTTTAGCTATCAAATTATGTAGGTTTATTCAATTACCATTTTATTTAGAGTTTCAGGTAGAGTAAGATGTTCCTTATTATCAAATTCTTAATCAAGGTCAGCAAAGTGAGTTATGATCCCAAGGTATTGCCTCACTTCATTCAGTCCTGAACCTACATGCATTTAATTATTGACCTCACCCAGAGTGGGTGGGCTGGAAGGGTAGGTAAGTATGACTGTACAGAACTGATTCTGAAATAGCCCAGTGGCCAATAAACATTGGTGATTTGATCATCTCAAGCCTGGAAGTCTAAAGTTAATATTGTTACTACGAAATTGGTGAATTCCCTTTTGCCTTTTCCTAATCCTGATGATCTTACTTACTTTAGAATGGCAATTCAAAGAGTCTTAGATTTTTGGCTTTATGGTGAGAGTGGGTGCTAGGGCTGTTTTGAATTTTTAAGTGTTGGGAAATTGGTGATGAGGAGACCCAGGACATTGAGTTTGGGGTTAAATTGAACTTTTAGTTCCTTACCTTCTTTGCCTTTGCCTGAATAACTATTTTTACATTCATTTGTGCAGAGTTTGATTTCAAAAGATAACATATGTAACCATGTGGCTCCTGCTACTTCCTGTTTAATGATATAACGGGTATGAAAACAAATTAAACAGTTACCTGAAGTCATGAAACTTGGAACATATTCTTTGAAAGGTGCATCAAGTGTGATGGTGCATTCCTTCCATTGTAATTCTTTGCAGAACACATCATTTTAACAGTGTTACAGTCCCTAATGGTTGTATGTGGGTATTTTGTTATTTTTTCTCCTTAATCCAACCTTAATAACTTTATTGAAACTCTTTTTACATATCCAAATACTATCTTGGGTTCTCCTACTGATTTCTTTTCATCTTTTTTACCTCTTAAGTTCTGGAGTCCTCAAGGATCAGTCTTCAGTTCTCTGCCTTTTCCTGTCCCATTTTCAAAGACAGTGATCTCATCTGGTCTCGTAGCTTTAAATACCTTCTGCATTCTAATGGCTCCCAATTCTGTCTCTGGTCAAGACCTGTCTCCTGACCTCCAGAACTGTATCCATCCAGCTGCCTACTTGACATGTCTATTAGGCATCCGTAACTTAATATTGTCTCCTAACGGAGCTTCTGATGGTCTCCTACAAACCAGCTTCTCCTTCAGCCTTCCCTATCTCAGTTAATGCTTGCTCCATTCTTCTGGTGGCTTGGGCCAGAAACCTTGGTGCCATTCTTTACTCTTCTCTTTGTCTCACACCCAGCATCTGGTCTGTCAGCAAATCCTATTAGCTCTGTCTCCCGAAATGTATCCACGTCTGACAATTTACCACCATTCCTTTTGCCACCATCGTGGTCCATGTCACCATCTTTTGCCTGGTTTATTGAATTACTCAATTGCTTGGTCTCCCTCCTTCTACTTTACTTCTCTACAGTCTGTTCTTAGCACATTGCCAGAGTAACATTGTTTATACTTCCCTTAGTTCTTATAATTTTTCTATTGAAAACCTTCCAATAGTTTCGCATGTTACTCAGAAAAAAGCTAAAGGCCTTAACTGTTAACCTATAAGAACCTGTATGATCTGATCCTCCATTACCTCTCCACTCTCATTCCCTGTTTGTTTACTCTGTTCCAGCCACATGGCCTCTTGACCGTTCCTTGAACATGCCTTTCTTCAGAGCCCTTACACATGCTGTTCTCACTACGTAGAATTCTCTTCCTGCTAGTACCAGCGAACCTAGCTTTCTCACTTCCTTTGGATTTTTACTCCCTGAAACCTTCCTTGTCCAACTTAACTTGTTTTCCTGTCTCCTGCAGTGGAATGTAAGCTTCATGAGGGTAGAGATTTTATCTTGTTTTGTGTACTATAGAATTCTTAGCCTCTAGAAGTAGTCGCTGGCATGTAGTAGATGCTCACACATCTAAAAATTAATAAGTGAATGGGTAAATGCCCCTGATTCTCATAATACGTCTTAAAAGAGAAGATAGTAAGCTAACATAGCTCTTACTAGGTGTAAAGTTACATTGAGGGAAAGAAGGATGGAAGGATTGAAAGAAGGCTGGATGGAAAGTAAGAAGGATTTGGAAAATAATTTTTAAGTTTCTTGAAATGTAGAGCAATCCTATAAATGTATGAATAGCAATACTCTTTTATTTAAATAACTTTTATTAGTTTTCCATGGAGGCCACAAAAATTAGTTACTCCCATTGGTAGGAAACAGATTTGAATATCAGACTGCAGTGTAAACCAGGAGATAAAGTTCTCTGGATTAAGAGCTGTGGACAGTTATTTCAGATGTCACTGAGTCGTTGTATAATTTAAGAAGGGTAACAGTGTGTCTTGGTTTTCCATGAATAGTCTTGGTTTAACTCTCTTGTTAATTATTAGTAGGATGGGTTTTTAATTCTCTCAAGGGTTTGAGTCTGATGATAAGTTATAAGGGTACCCTAAAATTAAGGTGCTTGCTCCTGGCTAGTGATTGTAACAGATATTGAAATTCATGTATCATAAGAAAATGTGACTTCCCGGGGCACCTGAGTGGCTCAGTTGGTTAAGCGTCTGTCTTAGCTCGGGTCATGATCTCAGGGTCCCGAGATCGAGCCCCATGTCTGGCTCCCTGCTCCACAGGAAGTGTGCTTCTCCCTCTCCCTTTGCCCCTCCCCTCCACTCACGTGCATATGCTCTCTCTCTCTCTATCCCCACCATAAATAAATAAAATCTTTAAAAAAAAGAAAGTGTGACTTCCCAAATCCCTATTCTAGTGACTAGCTGCTTTGAGAGAACACCTTTCAGGGCTGCACTAGTAAAACCTTGATTATCTGGCACATATCTGGAACCCCTTTTTTTTTTTTTTTAAAGATTTTATTTATTTTATTTGTCAGAGAGAGAGATCACAAGTAGGCAGAGAAGCAGGCAGAGAGAAGGGGGAAGCAGGCTCCCTGCTGAGCAGAGAGCCCGATGCGGGGCTGGATCCCAGGACTCTGAGATCATGACCTGAGCCAAAGGCAGAGGCTTAACCCACTGAGCCACCCAGGCGCCCCCATATCTGGAACCCTTAAGAAAATGATACTTTTCTAAAATTTTTCTATGCCAGTATAAGTACCTGTAGGAAAGTTTATGTAAATTATATTATGCTATATGTTTTATTCTACAACTTAATGTTCTGTGTTATTTCATATAGATGTACTTCATTTTTTCAAACTTAATTTCTTTTTTTGCAATTTAAAAAAAATCAGTGTCAAAAAACAATGTATAGGAGAGTTGCCAGTATGAAACCATAAAATAAGCAAAAAAGAATGCTTTACTATCTTAATCACAAGTAAAGAGCACAAGCTATGTGTCTTACCATTTATGGTGTAGAAATCCTTACATTGGATTTCCACATTACCAGAAAATTAAATAAAACTTAGACCAACTTGCCAAAATGCAGTCCTAAGGGAATTTTTGAAGAAAACTCATTACCATAAACACATGTACTCTGTGTAGAAATTCTCTTAAATCAATAAATAAAATAAGGAAATGCAAAGGAGCAAAAAGAAAAATTATTCTGGTGAAATCACTCCAAGTCAATCACTGCTAACAATACATTTTAGTTCTCTTTTTATTTTTTTTTTAAGATTTTATTTATTTATTTGACAGAGAGAGATCACAAGCAGGCAGAGAGGCAGGCAGAAGAGAGAGGAGGAAGCAGGCTTCCCGCCGAGCAGAGAGCCCGATGTGGGGCTCGATCCCAGGACCCTGGGATCATGACCCGAGCCGAAGGCAGAGGCTTCAACCCACTGAGCCACCCAGGCGCCCCTAGTTCTCTTTTTATATCTTTCCTAAGTTTTGTTAGTTTGTGTATTTTTACATGGCTTTAATCATACTGTATATATAAATTTACATCCTCCATCTCCCCCTCCCTGATTAATATTTAATATTTTAGTATTAAGATAGTTAATATTTTAACTATTTTTCTATATGCTTTAGACTAGATTTCCAGAAGAGGAATTACGAGATCAAAAGCTATGACTATTTAAAAATATTTTTTGGTATATATTGCCATACTGCTTTTCATAAGTATTGTACCAGTTAATATTTTAACCAGTTGGGTCTGATGTTGCTTATTTCATCACACCTGTGCTTGGGTTGGGCGTTATGATTTTTAAAATAATTGTGATTGCAAAAACAAAAGTTCCTCACTGTTTAATTTGCACTTCTTACATTTTTTGTGACGTACATTTTCTAGAAACAATATTAATTGTATCCTATTATATATTAAAACATGATTTTAAGAGACCTCCATTTAGGGGAGAACATCCCCTTATAAATAAAACTTTAATAGAGCGTGTTCAAAAGACAGTTATCAATTTTTGTGTGTGTGTCTTTTTAAGATTTTATTTTTTATTTATTTGAGAGAGAGCACAAGCAAGCCCAAGCCAGGAGGAGGGGAAGATGAAAAGGGAGAAGCAGGCTCCCTGCTGCGCAGGGAGCCCAATGCTGGGCTCCATCCCAGGACCCTGGGATCATGACCTGAACTGGATGCAGCTGCTTAACTGGCTGAGCCACCAAGTCACCCCAAGACAATTGTTAATTTTTAATTAAGGATCAGTTATCCAGGTTACCATATTGAAATTAACTTCAAGAGTGGCAAAAAAAAAAACCCTTTCCAAAATGCTTATTTAGTAGAAAAAATTTTCACAGTGGGGAAAGTGGCTTCTTGTTAAGAAAAATTTAAATATTTATCTTGGATATATCTAACTTCTATCTATATTAGGTTTCATTGAGATCTTTGAGTACTAATGAACAACAAACTAATCATAGAAATTTGGTGTTTCTTTCAGGAACAGTTCACATTTACTAAAATAATACCTTAAATATTTTCTTCTTTTCAAGGTATCATAGACGTCGTAGGAAACTGGATCCTCCAAAAGACAGATGATACTGAGGTTTTCAGGAATCGAAAAGATGTTATCTTGTGTCTCATTTGCCTTTTGAGAAAATGCATTGAGTATATTCACTAACGTGTTATATAGCAAAATAATAATAAAATGTGTTCATATCTTAGAATGTATGTTTCTTTATATATATTACGGAATTGTGGATTTGACATTCTTACTTAAAGAAACCTACTTCATCTTACTTTAGACATAAAGGTCTGCCATTTATTTTTATGTGTCTCATGTGATTAAGTATTTTTACATCATCAACCAAATATTGTTAGTAGTATAAATATGATTAATAGAAATGTGCATGGTTCTTCTCAAGGAGATTTTTAAATTGCCTTTGGAAAGAAACTCATGAGGTCCACCCAGAAAATAAATGTTACAATTCTTTCTTGTAGCTTCTAGGAAATAATTAAATTCCAGTTGACCCTAACCAACATGAGTTTGAACTATGCAGGTGCATTTATACACAGATTTTTTTTTTTTTTATAAATATAGTCCAGTACTGCAACTGTATTTTCTCTTGATTTTCTTAGTAACATTTTCTTCTCCCTAGCTTTATTGTAAGAATACAATATAAAATACACATAACATGTAAAATTATATGTTATTTATGTTAACAGTAAGGCGACAAGTCAACAGTAGGCCATTAGTAATTAAGTTTTGGGAGAGTCACATTTATAGATGGGTTTTTGACTGCATGGCGGATTGGTATTTCTAATCCCCTTATTGTTCAAGGGCCAACTGTAGTTAATTTTAATTAGTTCTGCTGTCTGCTGTGTCCTTTATATGCATTATTATTAAATTCTCACAAAAATCCTTTAAAGAAAGAGCATTATCCCCATTTTGTGGGTAAGGCCAAGTGACTTGAACCCTACCTACTTAGCAAGTGGAAGAGCCAGAATCCAAATGGTCATGTGCCAAAGCTTTTTTATAGTGCATTACAGTGAAAGGGGTATTTTCTTTCACCCAAGAATGTACTTTCCTAGAAAGAAAGTACATTTTGCTTACAAATTATATAATTTGTTTCGAGGGTTTTTTTTTCTGGCTCTTCAAAAAATTATGCTGGCTTCAGAATACATGCAGTTCTGGTTAAAATGTTAGTATCACTGAACTAGGGTTATGAGAATGTTAATAGGTTATTCTGCTGTTGATTGTCAGTACCACCTTATATGTGATCCTTGATGGCATTACTGCCCCTGTGATTTCTATTTAGGAGGTGAGGAATCTCTTAAGAAAGTGGAGAAGTATTTTATTCAGACTCATATTTGTGGTACTTTAAAATTTGATGTGAAAAATTATTTCATTGAGTGAAATTGAAATGAAATTCATTGAAATGAAAACTTCATTTAAAGTCTGTTGTTTAGTTCTTTTAATAAAGTAACTCTATCTGAAGGTTTAAGTATTTGGTAGGATGTATGGAATAATAAATAGGGAAGAGTAAAGGAAATAATTAATAATGGCCACCCTCTGTTACCAAAAGCAAATGTTTTTTAGCGGCTTACTTTTTTTCATTAATACATTAATTTGAGGGGAAAGATAAAAGAAAAACAAGTTGATAGAACTTAACAATCAGAAACATTTGCCAGACATGTTTAATGACACTGAAAAATGGTTAAATTTTTTCAGATTGATTTATATCCAAATTTTTATAAAAATTGAGATATGCCGCATTTTAAAAGTAGGAAGGATAAAGAATTTAATTAAATTTTTTTTTCTTGGGGCACCTGTGTGGCTCAGTGGGTGAGAACCTCTGCCTTCGGCTCAGGTCATGATCCCAGAGTCCTGGGATCGAGCCCCACGTTGGGCTCTCTGCTCTGCAGGGAGCCTGCTTTCTCCTCTCTCTCTCTGCATTCCTCTCTGCCTACTTGTGATCTCTGTCTGTCAAATAAATAAATAAAATCTTTAAAAAAATTTTTTTTTTCCTAAGTACAAACATGTACTAAATGGAGATTGTTCAACTGTAAGATGCTTAAACCACACATCCACATGTCAAAGCTTAGAGAATTAACTTCAATCTTACTGTATTGGAAATACAGATTAATACTGTAGTTGTTGGAATTTTGGTTTTCGTGGATTGCTGTTATTTAGTTTTGCTAAATAAGTATGTATTCTATCACCACTATCACCTCCTTTCTGCTCCTTCCATTCCCCACTACTCCAGGGGCAACTTATCTGCCATCACAAGCATTTTAGTAAATGTCTACTTATTTATTTGTCTTCTTTTTTCCTTGAAACGTAAAAACTACATAGGATGGGACGGTCCTTTAAATGGAATTAATTTAGCTTCATGAAAAATTCACTACCCAGTTCTTTTTTTTTTTTTTTTAACTACCCAGTTCTTCTGTGTCTGTTGGTGAGGCAGATCAACACAGCTCAAGCTGATAAAAAGCACTGTCAGTTGAACCACGAGAGGGCACTCTCACATAGTGTTCAATTCCGATGTTGCTCACCCAAAGGTAGTTAACTCAAGTGCTTAATTACCAGAGAGTATTTGGATATTCTTTAGGTAAGAATGACTAGTGGAATAAATGGCAGTAGTGAACTTATGTGTGCTGAAATATTCTGAGGCCATTATTCATTCTGTTGTGAAGCATTTGCCAAACATCTAATACATATGAAGAGGCCTTACACTTTTTGCTTAGGCTAATACCAAAAAAAATGGTCCCTTCTAAGGATGATTGTATCTACTTAATTAGTATCTACTGAGCCCTTACTTTTTATAATGGTGTTTTTTAACCATGAACATAATACATTATTTTTTTAAATTAAAAAACAGATAAAGAGAAAATAAAAATTACCCATAATTATCCCTTGTAAAGATAACACTGAAATTTTTGCTTTCCTTCTGTTTTACTTCACTGCATAAATATACTTCAGAAAGTAAAAGTAGTATTAATTATACATGCTATTTTATAACTTGCTTTTTTCATTTAATATAATTGATTTTTTTGACATATCATTAAATACTCTCATGTAACAAATGTGTATTATTGTATAATCTGATTATCAAAATTAACTCCCTACTTTTAGATATAATCTTGGTTTGTTTGCCCCGTATTATAAATAATGCTGTTATTGACATCTTAGTGGATATACTTCTCCTTTTTCCTAAGAGACTTCATTTTTAGGGGCACCTGACTGGTGCAGTTGGTTAAGTATCTGACTTGCTTTCAGCTCAGGTCATGAGCTCAGGGTCTCTGCTCATCACAGTCTGTTTAAGACTGTTCCTCTCCCTCTGCCCCTCCCCAACTCAAACAAATAAACCTTAAAAAAAAAAAGTATAAGACTTTATTGTTTAAAACGGTTTTAGGTTCACAGCAAAATTAAATGGAAGGTATGGATATTTCCCATATCCCCACACATACATAGTTTCCCCCTTATCAATATCCCCCCACCAGTATAATACATTTGTTAACAGTTGATGTATCTACATTGACACATCATCACCTAGAGTTCATAGGTTTCATTAGGGTTCACTCTTGGTGTTGTGCATTCTGTGGGTTTTTACAAATATAGACTGGCATATATCTACCATTATAGTATCTGTAGTGTAGTTTCATTGCCTTAAAAATCCCTAAAAATGGTGTCTGCCTTCATCCTCTTCCTTCCTAATCCCTGGTAACCACTATCTTTCTTGTCTTCATAGTTTTGCCTTTTCCATAATGTTTTATGTTAGAATCATACAGAATGTAGCATTTTCAGATTGGCTTCTTTCACTTACTATGTCTTTTTATAGAAAGAAAAGTATGTCTTGTCTTATCTTGATAGCCAATTTCTTTTTAATGCTGAAAATTGTTCCATAGTCTGGATATACCACATTTTATCCATTGACTACTGAAGGTTATATATTCATATACTGAAGGGTATATTGGTTGCTCCCAAATTTGGGAATTATAAATAAAGCTGCTATAAACTTCTGTGCATAGATGTGTGGACATAAGTTTTCAGCTCCTTTGAGTAAATGCCAAGGAGCATGATTACTGGATTGTAAGGTAAGAGCATGTTTAGTTTTGTAAGAAATTGCCAAGCTTGCTTCCAAAATGGCCAGAGTATTCTGCATTCCCATCAGTGAATAAGAGTTTCCATTGCTCCACATCTTTACCAGCATTTGGGGATGTCAGTGTTTTTAGATATTGGCCATTGTAATAGGTGTGTAGTGGTATCTTAATTGTTTTAATTTGCATTTCCTTAATATATTGCCAGTGGAGCATCTTTTCATATGCTTATTTCTATCTGTATATCTTTGGTGAAGTGTCTGTCATTAAGGTCTTTGGCCCATTTTTTAATTGGGTTATTTGTTATTACTGAGTTTTAAGAGTCTTTTTGTATATTTTGTATATCAGTCTTTTATTAGATAGGTGTCTTACATGTATTTTCTCCCACTCTGTGTCTTGTCTTTTCATTTTCTTCCATTGTCTTTTCACAGAGAAGAAATTTTTAATTTTCATTGTCTAGTTTATCAAGTTTTTCTATCATGGATCATGCCTTTGATACTGTATCTAAAAAGTTATCACCGAACCCAAGATCATCTAAATTTTCTCCTATGTTCTGAAAGTTTTATATTTTATAGTTTTGCATTTTACATTTAGGTCTATGATGTGTGTGTGTGTGTGTGTGTGTGTGTGTGTGTGTGGTCTATTGAGTTAATTTTTAGAAAGCATATAAGGTCTGTGTCTAGAATCAATTTTTTTTGCATGTGGATGCTTCATTGTATTGGATTTACTCCTATGTCAAGAATCAGTTGACTAGATTTATGTGACTCTATTTTTAGGCTCTCCTGTTCTGTTGAAATATTTTGTCTATTAGTTCACTAGTACCACACTCTCTTGATAATTGTAGCTTTATAGTAAGTCTTGAAATAAGACAATGTCAGTCCTCTTTGTTCTTCTTCAATACTAGAGGGTTATATTAATTGATTTTTGAAAGTTGAACCAGCCTTGTATACCTGGCATAAATCTCATTTGATCATGGTGCATAAATCTCTTTTATACTTTTTTTTTTAAATTTGATTTGCTAATACTTTGTTGAGGGTTTTTGCTTCTGTGTTCATTTTAGGCATTGGCTTGTAGTCTTTGTCTGGTTTTGGTATTAGGATAATGTTGGCTTCATGGAATGAGTTAGGAAGTATTCCCTCTGCTCTATCTTCTGAAAAAAATTGTAGAGATTTGGTATTATTTCTCCCTTAAATGTTTGGTAGAATTCATCTCTGGGCTGGGTGCTTTATGTTCTGGAAGTCTATTATTGATGCAGTTTCCATTTACTTATTTTTTGTTTATTTATTTTAAAACCTTATTTATTTGTAAGAAAGGGAGAGTGCATGCACAGTACAAGCAGGGGGAGCAGCAGGTAGAGGGAGAAAATAGCTACCTGCTGACCAAAGAGCCTGATGTGGGGCTCCATCTCAGGATCCTGGGATCATGACCTGAGCCAAATGCAGATGCTTAACTGACAGTGTCCCAGTGGAATTTCTTTAATTGATACAGGCTTATTCAAGTAGTCTGTATCTTGTGTGAATTTTGCCAGATTGTATATTTCAGAGAATTGCTCAACTTCATTGAAGTTCTCTGTGGTTATAGAGTTGTCCTTGGGAATTTTAGTTATGTCCCCTCTTCCATTTCTGGTATCAGCAATTTGTGTCTTCTCTTTTTTTCTTAGTTAGCCTGGCTAGTGGCTTATTATTTTTCTATTGCTCTTTACAGAGAATCAGCTTTTGGTTTCATCAGTTTTTTCTATTGATTTCCTGTTTTTAATTTCATTGATTTCTACTCCAATTCTTACTATTTCTTTTTTTCTGCTTACTTTGGATTTAATTTGCTCTTCTTTTTCTAGTTCCCTAAGGTGGAAACTCAGGTGGTTAATTTCAGATCTTTCTCTTTATCTAACACGTATATTCAATGCTAAAATTTCCCTTTAAGCATGGCTTATAGTGCATCCCACAAATTTTGATAAGTTTTGTTTCATTTTCATTTAGTGAAAAATACTGTTTAATTTCTCTTGATACTTCTTCTTTGACTCCTGTTATTTAGCAGTGTGTTATTTAATCTTCCAAGTATTTTGGGATTTTCCAGCTGTCTTTCTGTAAATAATTTCTAGTTTAATCCCATTGTGGTCTGAGAGCAGACATTGTATGATTTCTCTTTTAAGTTTGATAAATTGTGTTATATGGCCAAGAATGTGGTCTGTATTAGTGAATGTTCCACGTGAACTAGAGAAGAATATGTACTCTACTGTTGGTTGAAGTAATCTGTAGGTGTCCGTTATATCTAGTTGATGGGTGGTGTTTTTGAGTTCAGCTATGTTCTTACTGATTTCCTGCCTGCTGGATCTGTCCATTTCTGATAGAGGGGATTAAATTTTGCAATTATAATACTGTATTCATCTACTTTTCCTTGCAGTTTTATCAGTTTTTGCCTCACATATTTTGGCATTCTCTTGTTAGGTGCATACACATTAACAGTTGTTATGTCTTCTAGAAAAATTACCCTTTTATCATTATGTAATGCCCTTCTTTTCCCTGATAGGGTTCCTTGCTCTGAAGTTTGCTCTGTCTGAATTTAATACAGCTACTCCTACTTTCTTTTGAATAGAATTAGTATGGTGTATCTTTCTCTTTCTCCCTTTATTTTTAATCTGTGTGTGTTTTTCCATTTTAAGTGGGTTTCTTACAGACAACATGGAATTTTGTTTTTTATCTACTCTGACAATCTCTGTCTTTTAATTGATGCATTTGGACCATTGACATTTTTTTTTTTAAAGATTTTATTTATTTGTCAGAGAGAGAGAGGGAGAGTGAGCAAGCACCGGCAGAGGCAGAGGGAGAAGCAGGCCCCCCGCCAAGCAAGGAGCCCGATGTGGGACTCGATCCCAGGACGCTGGGATCATGACCCGAGCCGAAGGCAGCTGCCTAACCAACTGAGCCACCCAGGCGTCCCTGGACCATTGACATTCAAAGTGATTATTATATTGATACAGTTGGGTTATTATCTACTATATTTGCTACTGTTTTCTGTTTGTTGCCCTTGTTCTTTGTTTCTGTTTTTGTGTTTTACTCTTTTTCTGCCTTTTGTGGTTTTAATTTATATGATTCCGTTTACTCTCCCTTCTTAGCACACTGTCTGTTATTCTTTTATTTCCCTCCCCCGCTTAAGGCCTTCCCACATGCCAGGCCCTATTGTAATATACTTCTTTTTTTTTAATCTTTTTAGTGGTTGCCCTAGAGTGGTTGCATATATACATTTGCACCTAAGCCAAGTCCACTTTCAAGTAACACTATATTGCATCATGGGCAGTACGAGTACCTTAACAAGAGGTTAGCAAATTACTTCATTTGCTAAAGGCATAAATAAATGTCTCCATGGCTTAAAGTCAAAGGGAATGATGTCTTAGATCTTTTTTTCTCTGAAGTTCAAAATGACTTGCTAATATTCTTAGCAAAATAGTTTGTAAATACTGTCCCAATAATCCTAATTCCTCCCTCCTGTCTCATGTATCATTGCTGTTATTCATTTCTCATACATTTCTCATAAGTATGTTTCTCATTCATTTTTCATAAATAAAATCAGATACACTGTTGCTATTTTTGAAAATACATATTTTTTATTTTATTTTATTTTTTTTTAGATTTTATTTATTTATTTGACAGAGAGAGATCACAGGTAGGCAGAGAGGCAGGCAGAGAGAGAGGAAGGGAAGCAGGCTCCCTGCTGAGCAGAGAGCCCAACGCAGGGCTCGATCCCAGGACCCTGAGATCATGACCTGAGCCGAAGGCAGAGGCTTAACCCACTGAGCCACCCAGGAGCCCCAACATATTTTTTATTTTTAAGTAACCTCTACACCCAACATGGAGCTCAAACTCACAACGCCGGATCAAGAATTGCATGGTCCACCAACTGAGCCAGCCAGGTGCCCCTGTTGCTATTTTTTAAACAAAATTATTAGATCAGTGAAAAATAAGAAAAGTTGAAGTTTATAATTTACCTTCATTTATTCCTTCTTCATTGCTCTTTCTCTGTGTAGATCGGAGTTTTTGACCCATATCATTTTCCTTTTCTCTAAAGAAATTCTTTTAGTATTTTTTTGTAAGATAGGTCTATTGGCAACAAATTCTTTAAATTTTTGTTTGAGAAAGTTTTTATTTCTCCTTCACTTTTGAAAGATAATATTGCAGGGTACAGAATTCTAGGTTGGTAGGGTTTTTTTGATCTCAATCTTTGCTCTAAATATTTCCTTCTAGTCTCTTCTTGCCCCCATGGTATCTAAAGAAAATTAGATATAATTCTTACTCCAGAGCACTTAATCAAAGTTTTTGGTTAAGTATTTGTCTGTGTGTGATTAGGTAAATATCCTTCTTATCTACAAGACTGTAAACTCTGTAGCTTCCAAGGTCCCTGACTGGCCACACAGACCACTGTGTCCCTAGTGCTTAATATGGCCTGGTACATTCATTGTACCACAGACATACGATTTGATGAAAGAATTGCTGTAGTGCAAAGGATTGTAAACCTCCCATTTTATGAATGGGATTTGGGGTTGAGGGCTATCTATGAAACTCCTGAAGTTGTGTAGAATTTCGAGAATATGTATCTTGTGTGTTTTCCTGGGAATAGAATCTAAAGTTCTTCAGTTCGTTAAAGGCTATGTCACATCATGCCTTCATTCTTACTTGCATGCAGCTAAGTACATAATAATATTAGCATTGGAATAGTATTGATATGCAGGATTGAAAGTGTGGTTTCCACGTGTTTTAAGAAAGCAGCCTTAGATTCCAAGCATTTTTTTAAGAATGGAGGAAAGCAAGATCATATGCCTTCATTTTGGAAGAAAGCAAGATCATATGCCTTCGTTTTAGAAGGCTCTAGCAATGTGAACAAACCCTGACTTAAGGAATATTTTTCCAGTTTCAGATGTGTATTTTTCAATTTCCAGAAATGAGTCAACTTGAATATCAGCACATAAATACAAGAGGTTAGCAAATTACTTTATTTGCTAAAGGCATAAATAAATGTCTCCGTGGCTTAAAGTCAAAGGGAATGATGTTTTAGATCTTTTTTTCTCTGAAGTTCAAAATGACTTGCTAATATTCTTAGCAAAATAATTTGTAAATACTGTCCCAATTGCAGTTCGGCCACTACCCCCTACTATTTTCTAATGTGCTGTTTAATCTTCTGAAAGAAGTCATGTTTTAACACATCAGGAAGAAATGCTCAGGAAAAATATGTAATAGCTTTCCAGTTTTGCACAAAGACACCTGCTTTGATTTAGTAACATCACATCATATTTATATAACATCTTCCTGTAGGAACCTAAACTGCTTCACAGTTGTGATTGCCTAAATTCTTACAGTGTTGCTTATAAATTAGTACACTTTTAGATGAAGAAACTGAGGCAGAGTTCCACAATTATATCTGAAAATTGCAAGTAGCATCCTGAGTCAGTCTTTAATTCAGCAAGATTGTATTTTCTAATGTTCTCTCCAGGCATCTAATTATTTCAGCAAATTTTATTAAACACCTGTAGAGTTGAAGCCACAGTGTTTTCAAAGATGAGACCTCATTCCTGATTGACAAAATATCTTGCCCAGACCTGCCCTCCTGTCCCTTCTAGTCAGAATTCACTTCTTGCTTCTCCATAATCCAAAGCACATTGAATTACTAATGTATCATTTTTTTAAGTCTCGAGTTAGAGTGAAGTTGTGGTTAGTGTGACAATTTTAATTCATCCCATTGGCCTTTTTCATCATTGACACCCAGCTATAACTATCATCAGTAGGATCATAGAAGATAGAATAGTAGACCCAAAAGACACCTTCAGGATGATTTTTGGGTACATACTTTGATTTTACAGATAGGAGAACCAAAATTCACTAAGACTAACTGATTTGCCCAATCTCAATGGGCAAAACTCATGGCAGAACCAATCAATGTCTCCTTTAAACATTAAGGGTATGTTTATATGTATATTTATGCATACACATATTGATGAAATTTGCCTGCAACAATAGATGTGCTTATTGGCATACTAGTAGAGGTTCAACAACTGGCTCTGCCTGGTCATGTTTGCCAATTTCCAAGGTGTAAATGATCCCATTACAGCTGATTTAATCTACCAACAGTTTAACAACTGGCTCACAAAATTTCTGAAAATTTAATAATTGGATCTCAGATTGCTATGAACCACCACTAGCATGCCACTGGATGTGCCCCTGATTAAAACATTAGATCAGTTTCTTACTCATCCAAGTTATCCTTTCAAAGACACTCTACCTTGGGACGCCTGGGTGGCTCAGTTGGTTAAGCCGCTGCCTTTGGCTCAGGTCATGATCCCAGGGTCCTGGGATCGAGTCCCACATCGGGCTCCTTGCTCAGCAGGGAGCCTGCTTCTCTCGCTGCCTCTGCCTGCCTCTCTGCCTACTTGTGTGTACTCTCTCTCTGACAAATAAATAAATAAAATCTTCAAAAAAAAAAAAAAAGACACTCTACTTTATTTCCTGATTAATGTTTCCAGAGGGAAATAAATGATCTTTACGTGATAGCTTTAACCTTCACTTTCAGGGGTTTTTTTAGGGGTTTGTGTGTGTGTGTGTGTGTGTGTGTGTTTTTAAAGGGGTTAATGTGGGGTGCCTGGGTGGCTCACTGGGTTAAAGCCTCTGCCTTCCACTCAGGTCATGATCCCAAGGTCCTGGGATCGAGCCCTGCGTCGGGCTCTCTGCTCAGCAGGGAGCCTGCTTCCCTTCCTCTCTCTCTGCCTGCCTCTCTGCCTACTTGTGATCTCTGTATGTCAAATAAATAAATAGAATCTTAAAAAAAAATAAAATAAAATAAAGGGGTTAATGACTTCTTAGTAAGTGTTTAAAACTACTTGCAGGGTCTGTCTCTTAGGAGAATTTTGGATGAAGCTTTGAATATCAGTTTCCTATTTGCTAAGTTACAAGTCACCTCAAATACTTACTAGCTGAAAAAAACCAACCCTGTATTTATTTACAGTTCTGGGTAAATCTTTTTGTCTAGGTTAGGCTCATCGATCCTGTCTGGATTTGCCAATGCATCTGAGGTCTTAATTGGGTTGATGAGGCTGGCTGGTCTTAGCTGGTGTCACCCATATGTCCAGTGATTGGTGACTGTCAGCTGGAACCATAAGGGGAACTTTGTGTTTCCCAATATCCAGCAAGTCAGGCCTGGCTTATTCACATGGCTTCAGGGTTTCAAGGGTATGAGACTAGAAGCTGCAAGATCTCTTAAGGCCTAGGCTGCAAACTGGCACGACATCACTTCCACAAATCCATCCCAGGTTCAGGGATTGGGGAAATAGACTCTACTTTTTGAAGGGAGAAATAGCAAATACTGTGGCCATTCCGTTCCATTCCGTTACTGATTTGTTTGGGGGTTTAGATTGTCTTATCTATGGGATGGATACATTGTTCTAACTGGCAACTAGTGAATTGAAAATGAATTTTGAAAACACAGCATCACTTGCTTCATTTTGGACAAAGCTAAAAATGAGTAGTCTGAGCATGTGGAAATTATTTTAAAACCTCTTTTTTCCATTTTCCTCATCATTACTTTGTAAATACAGTTCTTTCATGATATTAAGGCAACACAGAAGAGGCAGTTCCGATATACATCATTCCCTGAAAGTAGTATTGTCAATCCAACCTGGATTAGATATTTTAGTAAGAAAGAAACTAACTAATCTGGCACATTAAAAACTTTAAAATATTCATACATATAGTATTTATTCAAAGTATGTATGTAATGGCCTAATCTAGAGAATTACTATTTCACTCATAATTTTCTTCTGTTACAATTGAAGAACAACAAAATGTTAAGAGTTCTAGAAATCCTCTAATCTTAAATTTGTATTTACAGTGAGCAAAGTTTTTTGTTCTAATTCTAATTGCTGAAATATAATGTTCATTGAATCAGATAGTAAAAAATTTAAGCCCCTACTTTTAATTTTTTTCTTTTCATTTTTAGTAATTTAGGGTTTTTTTTTTGTAATTTATAAAAGTATCAGACCACAACAGATTAAAGAACCATCCCCTTCAACAGAAGATTTAACAACTCCTGTTTCACAGTATACTTTCCAGACCATTATTCAGCTTTGAATTGAACTCTTCTGGTAACTAGGAGATCATTACCTTTCCAGGATGCCAACTCATCATTGGACTGTTCTGATTATTAGTAAATGTTTTCTTAGATTGAATGGAAATCAATCTTCCTATGATTTGTAGTCTTCAAACTTGATCCTACTCCCAAAGCTGTACAAAATAAATTTACTCCCTTCTCCATATGACAGCTCTTCAGATATTTGCAAACACTTGTCATTATCCCTCCTTATTTTTCTGTAAGCCTCACTTGTTCTGATTATCCATATGACATGGTTTCCAGAACCTCCTTTTCCTGGTTGCCCTCTTCTGGACATACTCTTTTAATAATGTCTTTCTTAAAACGTATTACCCAGAACTGAACTGCACATAAATTTCTTGGTCTGGACAATAAGTACACTTCTGCTAATGGTGCCAGTACAGTAAGTTTTTTAGCAATCCTGTCATTTTATTGATTCACGTTGAGTCATAATTTCTTAAGAGAATTAGAATATCAAAACAGTCTCCATATTCAGTTGATTCCTCATCCACCTTTTTTGATTCCTTTTAGGGAGAAAAGAAAAAAACTAATTTTCCTTGCTAAGCTTACTGATTTTTAATTTTACCATTTAAATATTAGCAACAGGGCTGGTAATGTAAACAAAGGAGATTTTAAGTAGGCATGCTGTATTTACCCACATCATTGTGGGCAAAGGGTAGAGGGGAGGTGATGGACTGGAACAAGAGGGAGATGAAATGTTGGATGAACTGTTCAGTGACTGATGTAGTCATTCAGATGACAAATTACAATGACCTGGGTTAGAGAGGAAGCAAAGAAGATGGAGAGAAGAGGACAAAGCCCAGAGATATGTGAGAAAGTTACTAAGACCCAGTAACTAATTCACATGGGAATAATTTCCATAATAATATATGGGAATGAGGAAGGGGGAGATGGCAACTCCTGACATTCAGAAGCCAGCCTGGCATTTACATGTAGGCCATATTATTTCCTGCTGGGCATAAGAACCTCACAGAGTTCCATCAGACGAGATTATTCTGAGGCCATAATAACATGAGACAAAATAAGTTCATTCCCTAATTTTGTCTAAGCACAGATGAAAGCAGTCACTGTGCCATCCACCAAATTGCAAACACCCCCTTCTTTCAGCTGAAATGAATGACAGCTACTTCTTACCAATTATTAGCATTACCTTTGCTCTGGACTGTCCATTCTGTATGTAAGATGTGTTGAGATCTCGGTCATAGAATTCCCCCTCTTTTTGTGACAGCATCCAATCTAGAATAGGTCTCTGCTTCCTTAGACCCTCTCAAAGCTCTCACACAAATAGCAAACCTTATAATGGTTTCTTTATAATGCTCTCGTACTGAGTTCCATGGTTCCCTATGCTGTGTGTTCTTCCTGAAGTGAGTCATAAACTCACCCCCTTCAACTAGAGATGTGTTCCTGGTTGTATCTGGCTAAAAGACATTAAGAATAATCCGAGTTTGAAAGGGAAAATGAACTTTTGGGACTTCATCAAGATCAAAAGCTTCTGCACAGCAAAGGAAACAGTCAATAAAACAAAGAGGCAACCCACGGAATGGGAGAAAATATTTGCAAATGACAGTACAGACAAAAGGTTGATATCCAGGATCTATAAAGAACTTCTCAAACTCAACACACACAAAACAGATAATCATATCAAAAAATGAGCAGAAGATATGAACAGACACTTCTCCAATGAAGACATACAAATAGCTATCAGACACATGAAAAAATGTTCATCATCACTAGCCATTAGGGAGATTCAAATTAAAACCACATTGAGATACCACCTTACACCAGTTAGAATGGCCAAAATTAGCAAGACAGGAAACAATGTGTGTTGGAGAGGATGTGGAGAAAGGGGAACCCTCTTACACTGTTGGTGGGAATGCAAGTTGGTGCAGCCACTTTGGAGAACAGTGTGGAGATTCCTCAAGAAATTAAAAACAGAGCTTCCTTATGACCCTGCAATTCCACTACTGGGTATTTACCCCAAAGATACAGATGTAGTGAAAAGAAGGGCCATCTGTACCCCAATGTTTATAGCAGCAATGGCCACGGTCACCAAAATGTGGAAAGAACCAAGATGCCCTTCAACGGATGAATGGATAAGGAAGATGTGGTCCATATACACTATGGAGTATTATGTCTCCATCAGAAAGGATGAATACCCAACTTTTGTATCAACATGGATGGGACTGGAAGAGATTATGCTGAGTGAAATAAGTCAAGCAGAGAGAGTCAATTATATGGTTTCACTTATTTGTGGAACATAACAAATAACATGGAGGACATAGGAAGATGGAGAGGAGAAGGGAGTTGAGGGAAATTGGAAGGGGAGGTGAACCATGAGAGACTATGGACTCTGAAAAACAACCTGAGGGTTTTGAAGGGGTGGAGGGTGGGTGGTTGGGGGAGCCAGGTGGTGGGTATTAAGGAGGGCATATATTGCATGGAGCACTGGGTGTGGTGCAAAAACAGTGAATTCTGTTACACTGAAAAGAAATAAAAAGAAAGAAAGAATAATCCGACTTTGGGGCGCCTGGGTGGCTCAGTGGGTTAAAGCCTCTGCTTTCGGCTCATGATCCCAGGGTCCTGGGATCGAGCCCCACGTTGGGCTCTCTGCTCAGCGGGGAGCCTGCTTCCCTTCCTTTCTCTCTGCCTGCCTCTCTGCCTACTTGTGATCTCTGTCTGTCAAATAAATAAATAAAATCTCTAAAGAAAAAAAAAAGAATTATCCGAGTTTCTTGCTTGGACAATCAGGTGTTGGTAGTACCAATAACAGAAATAAAGAATGCTAGATGAGAGAAAGGTAATGTCTTCACTTTTTAACAGGTTATCTTTGACATAATCACGGTTTAAACTTTGTGTAGATATCCAGGAGGCTTTTGGTTGTCTATATGGCTCTATGGCTTAAGAGAGATGTCTGTGCTATGTATCTACCTCTCATCTCTACCCATACATAAGTATACCCAGAAATAAATATTTGAGAGCCATTATTTATGTAATAATTAAAGCTGTGGGGTTAGCTAAGATCACCAGGGAGGGAATAAAATGAGAAAAGGGCTGAGGACAGAATCCCAAGGAACACCTATATTTAGGAGATGAGTGGAAAATGAGATACTTAGAAAAGACTCTTTGAAGAAGCTGCCATTGAGAAAAGAAGAGAATTGGAAGTAGAAAAAGACCAGAAGTTAGAGAAGGAAAAGGTTTCAAAAAGGAGGATGAGATTAGGAGTTTTGTATGCTGCTAAGAAGTCAAGTGACATAAGGAGCCGTTCAAGCCTTTAACATGTCCCATCATTTTTGAGTACCTCTTTACTTTCTCACACTATAGGATATTCAGCCTCCTCTTATTCTTCCTTGCCCTAGCCCTAGCATCAGCCATTTGTCTAAGGACTCCTGATTCCTTTGAGTGGAAAAGGGTATTTAGAAACTATGATCTGGGGTATTATTCCTTTTAAGAGGCTTGTCTGTGAAGGCCTATGGCCACATGGTGATCACATGAGGGAATGGAAGGTCAGAGAGCAGGGGGAAACTTGGCTTAAGTAAAGATAAGTAAAGGAGAGGTCTGATGAAGCTTGAGGTCAGAAGCAAGATAAGGATGATTAGACCTTGAGTCCCAGAGTGGCATATAGAACTCCAGAGATTAGGATTCATTTTAGGAATCTGGGTGAAGCTCTCCCTTTCAGTAAGCATTAAGTGAGGCCATCTGCAAAGGCTGGGCACCAAAGCAAAGACTGAAGCCACTTGTGAAATATTTGGGTTATCTCCTGTGTCAAGCATTTTATTCTGACATGTGGGCTCTAGTGTTGGAATTGTTAAGTCTCTACTTATTAAAGTGATAATTATGTTTATTGACTTTAATAGTCTTTATCATTAAGAAAAGAATGGGGTGTCTGGTGTAAACATCTCTGATTTTGTCGACCAAGTATTCCAACCCCCTTTCTTCTAGAAAATGTCCATTTTCCTCCCACAAACATCTATAGGGAATTCCAACTCCTGGCTAAAGTTTATTGGACTAAAGATGAGTAACCACATCAAGTAAGGCTGATCAAAATACTGTGTTTTGGTCTTCAGTGAACAGATGACCTAAACCAGGCCAGTGAGGGTCCTTCCTTGGGATTTGAAAAACTGATCCTGGGGAAGAGGCTTACTTCCTTTCTAAGACAGAGAGGTGGGGAACCGATATGTTTGTGGCATAATTCCCAGGAAGAAGCCAGTACAGAAGAAACAGAGATGAGAGATGAAAGACGACTCCAGGTGGCATTTGAATCTCTGATCCCTTGTCTGCGAGGCCCAGGTGTGCTCTTGCCATCTCAGAACCAATGAGCCTTCCAACACAGATTCCTTTTTGCCTAAAATAGTTTTGACTTGGGTTTCAGTCACTTTTCCCCAAAGGAGAGAGACCTCACTCATACAATGACTTCAAATAAATCTTGTTTGAATTTGTATTGTCAAAAGCTTATTACTTCATTTATATTGTCAAAGGTTAACTTCATTTCCCCCTTTTTAAAGTATATTAACATTCAGTGTTATATTAACTTGACATGTCCAATATAGCGATTCAACAATTCTATCCACTTCTTAGTGCTCATCAAGATAAGTGTTCTTTTGATCTCCTTTATCAATTTCACTCCTCTTCCTACCCATCTCCCCTCTGGCATCCACCACTTTGTTCTTTGTACTTAAGAGTCTGGTTTTTTTGGTTTATCTCTTTTTTTTTTTTTAAGATTTTATTTATTTATTTGACAGACAGATCACACGTAGGCAGAGAGGCAAGCAGAGAGAGAGGAGGAAGCAGGCTCTCCACGGAGCAGAGAGCCCGATGCAGGGCTCGATCCCAGGACCCGAGCCGAAGGCAGAGGCTTTAATCCACTGAGCCACCCAGATGCCCCTGGTTTATCTCTTTTTAAATTTGTTTGTTTTGTTCCTTAAATTCCACATATGAGTGAAATCATATGGTATTTGGTATTTGTCTTTCTCTGTCTGACTAATTTCACATAGTATTATACCCTTTACATCCATCCATGTTACAAATGGCAAGAACTTTTTTTTTTTAAGGTTTTATTTATTTATTCGACAGAGAGAGAGAGATCACAAGTAGGCAGAGAGGCAGGCAGAGAGAGAGAGGGGGAAGCAGGCTCCCTGCTGAGCAGAGAGCCTGATGCAGGGCTCCATCCCAGGACCTCAAGATCATGACCTGAGCCAAACACAGACACTTAATGACCAAGCCACCCAGGCGCCGTAGAGCTCATTCTTTTTTATGGCTTTTTAATTTTTTATGGCTAAGTAATATTCCATTTTATACATACATATATATAAACTCATTTAAGTATATATATCATATAAACACATATAAGTATAATATATGTAAAACTCACAGCTTTATCCTTTTATCTATCAATGGATACTTAGGTTGTTTCCATATCTTGGCTATTACAAATAATGCTGCAATAAACATAGGGATGCATGCATCTTTTAAAGTTAGAGTTTTTGTTTCTTTGAGTAAATACCCAGTAGTAGAATTGCTGGATCATAGGGTAGTTCTATTTTTAACTTTTTGAGGACCCTCCGTACTGTTTTCCGCAGTGGCTGCACCAGTTTGCATTCTCATCAGAGTGCATAAGGGTTCCATTTTCTCCATATCCTTGTCAACATTTTTATTTCTTGTGTTTTTTATTTTAGTCATTCTGACAGGTATGAGGTGATATCTCATTGTGGTTTTGATTTGCATTTCCCTGGTGATGACTGATGTTAAGCATCTTTTCATGCATCTGTTGGCCATCTATATGTCTTTGGGAAAATCTCTGTTCAGGTCCTCAGCCCATTTTTTTAGTTGGATCATTTGTTTTTTTGGTGTTGAGTTGTATAAGTTCTTTATATATTTTCAATATTAACCTGTTATTAGATATACCATTTGCAAATATTTTCTCTCATTCAGTAGGTTGCCTTTTTGTTTTGTTGATGGTTTCCTTTGCTGTGCAAAAGCCTTTTGTTCTGTGGTATAGTCCCAGTGATTTATTTTTGCTTTTGTTTCCCTTGTCTGAGGAGACAAATCTAGAAAAATGTTTCTATGGCTGATGTCAAAGAAATTGTTGCCTACATTTTCTTCTGGGAGTTTTATGGTTTCAGGTCTCACATTTAGGTCTTTAACACTTTATCCTTTAAATCCTTTAAAATGGGGATGCCTGGGTGGCTCAGTTGGTTAAGCGACTGCCTTGGGCTCAGGTCATGATCCTGGAGTCCCAGGATCGAGTCCCATATCGGGCTCCCTGCTCGGCAGGGAGTCTGCTTCTCCCTCTGACCCTCCCACTTCTCATGCTCTCTCTAGCTCTCATTCTCTCTCTCTCAAATAAATAAATAAAATCTTAAAAAAAAAATAAATCCTTTAAAATGAAGTTAACTTCATTTTGATAAACATCTCAAATATTGAACCCAAATGGTAGGAAACAAAGTGACCACAAATGGCTATTTTGTTTTTACTAATAAAAACAGCAGTTGTCCAAAATGATTTTTTTCCTACTTATGCCTAATATCAGAACATCTATCCCAGGTAATCTCCCATGGATCTTTTTCATATTAACAATCTTAGTCTAAATTGTATTTCCCTTCCTTACTTTCCCCATCACATTATTGCTCTGAGTGTATATTATCTTGTTTATTTATTAAATCATCCATTCCTAAAGAAACAAATAAATGGTTTGTAGGATAAAGGACGTATACTTTCTTAACTTTCTCCCCTTTAGTTACAGATAACCTACCAAGTGCTTGCTCAAGCCTACACTTTCTCTAACAGTCATTTTGACAGGTTTTAGCGTCTACTCTTTCAGCTTTTCTAGTCCTTAAGGGTAGTAGAACCCTTAATATTTGTGTTATCCAGACATTTGCTGAGTTCAAGGACAGCTATACAAGTTGGTTAATGGCTTTGTTCTTTAAAAGGAATCTGATTGGGGTGCCTGAGTGGCTCAGTAGGTTAAAGCCTCTGCCTTCGGCTCAGGCCATGGTCCCAGAGTTCTGGGATCGAGCCCCGAGTCGAGCTCTCTGCTCAGCGGGGAGCGTGCTTCCTCCTCTCTCTCTGCCTGCTGCTCTGCCTACTTGTCATCTCCGTCAAATAAATAAGTAAATAAAATCTTAAAAAAAAAAAAAGGAATCTGATTTTGGTTCAATGCTTATAATCATTAATGTATTCAATGCAGTATTAAGTCATTGCGTTCCATGGTTTTTCCTTGCCTGCCTCAATGGAATTAGCCTGTAGTTTTCTTCTGGGGATTTACCTTTTCCCCATTCTGAGTCTTGTGAGGTCTCAATGCATTCCGCATTTCAAGTGTGGAGCCATGACCCAGGCCTAAGGCAGCCTGCACGTGTGTTCCTGAGGTAGCTGCATGACCTAAACCAGTGCAGCCTGAGGACATTTCAGGATTTCTATGAATGCCACAGTGGATATGTTTTTCCTCTCCTTAGGATATGAACTTAAGGGTCTATGAGGTTGGTATTTCTGCAGCCATCTCATGAACATGAAGGGATTATCTGAGAATGGAGTCAACCTAAAAGACATGGAGTCAAAAGATGGAGAAAGAGAAACCCAGACCTAATTACTTGAATCAAAAATTAACTTTTTGCTCAAACCCATCTGAATGAGTCTTTCTGTTACTTATAAACAAAAGAATCTTAACCAATGTAATAATGATCATGTGAAATTCACTTGAATAAGAGGAAAAATTAGATAAGTACATATATATCTGAATTTTTTAGAGCAATAGATCTGAGAGACAAATGAAAACTTGGACTATTGGCTGTGTCAGCTTGTCCTACATACTTGCCAAAATTAATCATCTAGAAAAGCATAAGAAACTAGGCTCTGGGTATTCTAAAAAAAAAAAAATCCAATCAATTGCTTGGGATATCCTGAGTCTGAAAGATATAACCCAGCCCTGTAACAATGCATTATAGTGAGAAAAGTTCTGAGTAGTGATCACGAGGTACCAGGAAGCCACAGTTATCACAAAGAGTCAGAGGCTCCGCGGATGGAACTGAGGTTATTATGCTCAGCGAAATAAGTCAGGCAGAAGCAGGACAAATACCATATGATTTTACTCATCTGTGGAATTTAAGAAACAAAACATTAACATAGGGGAAGGGAAGGAAAAATAAAATTAGTTGAAAATAGAGGAGGAGGCAAACCATAAGAGACTCTTAACTCTAGGAAAACAAACTGAGGATTGCTGGAGGGGAGGTGGGTGGGGGGATGAGGTAATTGGGTGATGGGCATTAAGGAGGGCACTTGAAGGAATGAGCATGGGGTGTTGTATGCAACTGATGAATCACTAAATGCTACCTCTGAAACTAGTAATAAACTATATGTTAATTGAACTTAAATAAAAATTTTTAAAAAATGAAGAGTCATAGGCTCATAGAATTTTAGATCTGGAGGAGTTAAAATCACCTGCTGTTTAGTAATACAGGGGAATGGACTCATGCCATTTTCAACAATGTAAGTTGAAATACATGGTTTAAGTTAATCCTTAAATAACTGAAAATTTAAATAAATGAACACAATGGTTTTCCAGTCTCTCCTACTGACTAAAGCTCTACAGTACAGGAGAATTTTTTTTTAAAGATTTTATTTATTTATTTATTTGGGAGAGAGAGAGAGAAAGAGAAGAGAGAGATAGCACGAGCAGGGGGAGGGGGAGGAGAAGGGGGGAAAGGAGGACCAGACTCCATGCTGAGCCCAGAGCCTGCCCATGATGATGACAATGATGACAACGGTGGAGGTCATCATCATGGGCTCCATCCCAGGACGCAGGATGCTGACATTATTACCTGAGCTGAAGTCAGATGCTTAACTGACTGAGCCATCAAGTACAGGGAAATTTTTTCTTGGCCGAGACTCATCAGGTCTTGAAGGATATAGAAGTTTAACAAAGAAACTCTATCTCTTTTTCTCCATCCTATAATTCATATAGTGGGATGCATCTTCTATTTCTCAAAGCAATCTTTGAAGAATGTAATATATTTTGATTCATATTATTTGGGAGGAAAGATGTGGAGTAGAAAATAGAAGAAATTTAGAGTTAGCAGGTTTCATTTGCATCCTAGCCCTGTCTGTAACTGTGTGCTACTAGCTTAAGCCCCATGAGGGCATAGCCCAGATTTGTCTTAATTCATTGATGTTCACACAGGGCCTTATTGTGTCATAATATCTGGCACATATAACAAATGCTCAGTAGACTTTTGTTAAATTAATATCTAGATTTTGCATGAGTCCCTTAACATTTCTTTGTTAGTTAGTCTAACCAGTACAATAACCACCAAAACTTCAGTGTCTAGACACAACAAAGGTTTATTTCTCACTCCTGTTACAGTGGAACTTGGGTCAGCGAATGGGAGAAAAAAAAAATCTCTGCTCCACAGAGTCATTCAGGGAACCCAGGCTCCTGCCACATGGTGGCTCCTCATCCCCTGCGGCTTCAGGTCCTCTACTGGATCCCGTGCATCTAATGCTCTAATGGCGGGCACAAGAGAAGAGTGAATGTGGGGGAGAGAGGATTGTATGCCAAGTTTTAGTAAGCCCAGAAAGGGGGGGGGGCTTTTTGCTACATTCCATTGGCCAGAACTCAGTTCTCTGCCAGCCCCACCCCCCACCAGCTTCCAGAGAGCTGAGATCTGTGACCTTGTGGCATGTCCTGCAAAGGGAGAGGCTTGAGCATTGATGAGAACGAGCTTTCTCTGCACCACGCTTTGAGCCCCAACTTTTCTTCTGACAAGAAAAATTAATAATTGCTGTTTGCCAGCACTTTATGAGGATTTAATGAGGCAATAAATGTGGGAATGCTTGGTGACATCCTAATCAAATGTTTGTAATGAATATTTCCAGGTAATTTTGTTCCCTTTACCTCTGCATTTCCTCTGTGAAATGTGTGGGCTGATATGCTTTCTGAGAATCCTTTCCAACTCTGAAATGATTAGATTTTGTCATTCTTTTAAACCTTCATCAAGCAGGTGCCCCTCTGACTTTGTATTGGTGCCTCAGGATTCCAGCACACATGATGTGACAACCCAGTCCTGCCCCCAAACCCTCTTCCATTGCTTAATATTGCCCATGTTCTTGTGGAGACATAACCTAATTCTCATCTCATTTTAATTCTGTTCATTCTAACTATAGATAAAAGATAATTTTTGCCTGCCTATTGCATCAACCAGTTCCAGCCTACACCATTTCTTTCTTCTTCTTCTTCTTCTTTTTTTTTTTTTAAAGATTCCACTCATTCATTTGACAGACAGAGATCACAAATAGGCAGAGAGGTAGGCAGAGAGGGAGGGAGGAAGCAGGCTCCCTGCCGAGCAGAGAGCCCGATGCGGGGCTCGATCCCAGGACCTGGGACCATGACCCGAGCCGAAAGCAGAGGCTTTAACCCACTGAGTCACCCAGGCGTCCCCAGCCTGCTCCATTTCTTAATCTCAGAAGAATAATTGTAGACGTGGGGAGGAGAACCTAAGAAAACATTTTAACTGATTTGAAATAATTAAAACAAGCACAATTACTTTAATCCTGTCTTGAAAGAACCTATGTAATAGAATTGGACCTATTTCCTTTGTCTGTGGTTTCCTTAGTACTCTTAGCCCAGTTTCCCAGCTTTTTTTTTTTTCCTCCAGCTGAATTTCATTTGTGGTCCATTGACAACTGCTTTGCACAGTTCCTGGGGGATGTCAACAAGGGGAGGTCTGAATTGTACTTAAAGGCTGATGAGGGGCTGGTATGCACTGATGTTCAGGAGTATACTGGCCCCTTCTTATCCTTCTCCAGACCACAGCCAGGGGGCTCTTGACACATGACAAATCCCATGTCATTGCTGTGCTTAAAACACTTTATAGTATGTATTGTACTTAAAAAAAAAAAATACCCAACTTTGATATATATTATACAAATAACACAATGCACAGATGTTCAGTACAGTTTGAGGAGTTTCGGTAATTAAATATGCCTGGGAAGTCACCACCCCAAACAAGATACAAAACATTTCTTTTTCAGATCTTTTAACCTCAGAAAGTTCCCTTGCTCCCTTTTCCTAGTCATTGGCCCCTCCCTGCCTCCACACCTCGACGCAACTGCTTTTTGATTTTTATCACCATGGATTAGTTTTGCTTGGCTTTGGATTTGATACAAATATAATCACAAAGTGTGGACTTTTTTGTGCTTATTTTTACTTAATGTAAGTTTTTTTTTTTTTTAAGATTTTATTTATTTATTTGAGAGAGAGAGAGAGAGGGCATGAGGAGGGGAGAGAGGGAGAAGCAGGGTCCTCGCTGAGCAGGGAGCCCAACTCAGGGACTCAATCCCGGGACCCTGGGATCATGACCTGAGGTGAAAGCCGATGCTTAACTGGCTGACCCGCCCAGGCGCCCCCTCAATGGAAGTTTCTTGAGAGTGTTCCATGGTGTTGTGTTTATTCCTTTACATTAAGTATGAATATTGCCACAACCTCTTCATCCAGTCTTTTGTTGATGGGCGTTGGGATCGTTTCCAGTTTTAGACTGTTTTAAGGCTGCTATAAATATCCAGGTCTTTTGAGGTCATAAGTTTTTATTTCTCTTGGGCAAGTACTTAAGAGTGGAATTGTCAAGAAATATGGGCTTCGACAACCTAAAGACCCATTTAGGATGAAGATCGAACGCCCTGCATGGCCCTGATCACATCTCTGGAGTCTGCACACGCCCCCTTCTCCTCACTCTCTGAACTTCAGTCCCTCTGTTCATGCTTTTCCCTCTGACAGAAACACAGTCCGACCCACAACTGCCTGCCATCCCCATTAAGCTCATTCCGTATCGTACGCATTCATGGTCTGTGTTCTTGATGCCCTGGCACTTACCAAGACTATGGTTTTATATTTATGGGCGTGATCATTTGTTTAGTGTTTCTCCTCACTCAGGAGCAAACTCCACGAGGGCAGGTTATGTGCCCATTTTACTTGCACAGTGTCCCCCCAGCCTAGTTTCTAGCATGTACTAAACATTCAGTACCTTGTTGATGGGTGAAGGAATGGTGGTCATTCTTCACCCACCACAGATTCTGTTCTCCTCTTTGGCAAAACGCCTTTTGGTCAGCCGGGGAAGAAAGTCTGCCCTCGTTGGGGGTTTTGCTACAACCTGGACTGAGTCGGGGGGAAAATCCCAGGCAGTCAGTTCCCTTTAGGCAGCCTGGCTTCCAGGAAAGAGAAAAGCTTGAATTTCAATCTTCATACCTCTTGTCCTAAGCAGACCATTTTAAAAACAAAATTCCTGCTCAGAGGGGCTTCTGATACAAATAAGACAACAAGACAATGCAGTTAGCAGATATTCTACCTCAAACTAGACCAAAGGGGACTTGCTCCTGGTTCTGTTTTTCCCCCTAGTGTTATCTCCTCGAGCACCATGTGCTGGGGACATTCTCAGGGTGGCACTGGTTCTCTTGGAAAGCAGAAATTTTTCTTGAGAGGGAATGAACTTATTCCAGAAAATACTAAAGGACCGAGTGCTATGCAATGAAATTTACTTCTACGTTGAAAAGAACCTCTGTGAGGTATTTTTATCATTTGATTTGCCAGAGCAGAGATGCTGATGAGCTAGGAAGGCTCACTTACCCCACTGTTCTGTTATTGTGAGCGAAGCTATCCAGGGATGTGTTTAGCTACACATTGTCCCTCCCCCACCCCAAACCCTAATATGAACAGTAATGAAGATGATTACTATATTCTTACATACCTTTGCATGATTCTGTATTTCTCATGGATGATTTCCTCCCCAGATTGACCTCTTCTCTGTCTGGAGGGATACTAATGAACAGACGAGTATATGGCTACTCTCTATTCTTTAAGTGTTTTTTCCTTTGCAAAAAGAATGTGGAAGTGTGATCCTTAAAAAATGAATGTGGGGGCGCCTGGGTGGCTCAGTGGGTTAAGCCTCTGCCTTCAGCTCAGGTCATGATCTCAGGGTCCTGGGATCGAGTCCTGTATCAGGCTCTCTGCCTAGTGGGGAGCCTGCTTCCCCCTCTCTTTCTGCCTGCCTCTTTGCCTACTTGTGATCCCTTTCTCTGTGTTAGATAAAAAAATAAAAATAAAAAATCTTTAAAAAAAATGAGTGTGGTACAGAAAGGACTAGAGGTGTTCAAGAAAACAGCCTGATTACTTTTATTGCCATCTGGAAGTAAAATTATTTTAAGAATCAGCAAGCCTCTATAGAAGGAATGGATTATGCTCTCCTGTCTTTAAATAGTAGTGGGTGATTCCTCAGTTGAAGAGGAACTGGGGAAGTAAGAGGTGATAATATGCTTTGGAAAGCCTGCCAGAAGTATTTATCAAGAAACTTAAGTGTTCATACCCTTTGATGTAGTAATTACACTTGTAGATATCTGTCCTGTAGAATTAATCATAGATATGGACAGGCATCTATTACAAAGAAGATCATCACTGCATTACTTATAATAGGGAGATATTAAGGATGATCTAAATGTTTAACAAAAAGAGAATGGCTAAATTAACTCTGGGCCCTGCTTATTATAAAATTTTATGATATTAAATCATGTTTGCAAAGAGATTTAATAACATAGGAAAATTCCCCTAAAGAAAGGAGTACCGGAGTACCTAGGGGCACCTGGGTGGCTCAGTTGTTAAGGGGCTGCCTTCGGCTCAGGTCATGATCCCAGGGTCCTGGGATGGAGCCCCGCACTGGGCTCCCTGCTCGGCAGAGAGCCTGCTTCTCCCTCTCCCACTCTCCCTGCTTGTGTTCCCTCTCTCTCTGAGTCTCTCTCTGTCAAATCAATAAAACCTTTTAAAAAATAAATAAATAAAAGTACCTAGAATAAGGCCTGAAATATTGTAGGTACTCAATAAATATTTGTTCAATCAACACACGAATGGATTACTGCCAGAGAAATGAAGGTTAACATTTTTTAAAACTATAGGTAGGGTTAACACTTCTGGAAAGGCATTGTAGAGGGAGAAAAAGGAGATAAAAACAGTTCTCTCCCCTAAAAAAAAAAAAAAAAAGGAAGAAAGAAAACACACAAAAAAACTTGATCTTAAATATAGGCCAATGGAAAAGCCTTTCTTCCAAGACATTTTAAGTGGAAATGGAGTCCATTTGCCATACTGGAGGTGCTTTCCTCTAAAAATGAGATTCCGTTAACTTAATAGTTCTTGAGCACTACTTCTGTGTGCCAAAAATTTTGCTGAGATGTTAGTTTGAGGAACTTTTCTAATTTAAGAGTTTCATCCTTTTACCGTTTTGTTAGGTGAAGAGGTGGAAATATTTTTACCTCATTAAACCGCCTTGATTCCAAAGACCTAGACAGAGTGCCTGCCGCGTAAGCCTATTTCCTACGCTTGCCCGCTAAGGTTAAGACTGGCAGCTGTAGGCATTCTTGAAAGTGTTTGCCTTGTACATTTTAGCTCAGTTTTTAAACTGGCTCACTGCCATTCTGCGCTCCAGCTTGTGATGCTTAAATAGGAGATTCAAACGCGGCAGATATAAAAGTGCATGTGTGTGTGTGTGTGTGTGTGTGTGTGTGTGTAGGGCGATGATGGGGAGAGGCCCCAGAAGGAAAACCAAAAAAAGATATGTGTGTTGGAAGCCATGCTATGAGCCAAGGGCTGTACTTTTTAAGTGGAAATTAGGGGTCTACCTACAACAGGAATGTTTCAAAACTAAGATCAGGACAAAACCATCGTCAACAACCAAGGTCACCCTCAGGGGTACATGAGCTGAAGGGTATTACACTGGGCTTCACTGTGTGGGAAGACTCAGCTCTGGGAAGTGGAAGAAAGCATTATAATTTTAGAACCCCTCTTTAAGAAAAGAATATGATTTGGGGACACCTAGGTGGCTTAGTTGGTTAAGTGTCTGCCTTCAGCTCAGGTCATGATCCCAGGGTCCCAGGAGGAGCCTCAGTTTGGGCTCCATGGTCAGCAGGGAGTTTGCTCCTCCCTCTGCCTCTCCCTCTGCTCGTGCTTGCGCTCATTCTCTGTCTCTCTCTCTGTCTGAAATAAATAAATAAAATCTAAAAAAAAAAGAATGCAATTTTAGGATATAAATACTGTAAGAAGGAGACACAACGGTGCTTAAGAAACGTTTGAATACATCCACCAAACCTTACTATGTGTATCCCCAACCCAACGTTTCCTTTAGCTAGATCCCATAATGTCCAAGGCCCCTCTCCGAAGCTCTCTGACAGGAGAGAGATTGTGAAGAAAGGAAAACCAGAGAGCAAAGACAGAGGTCTTAACTGATTATGGTTAAAATACCTTAATTCTGCAATTTTTAAAAAAATTCTGCAAATTTATCAAAACACATGCCCCATGTGAACACATTATTAGGACTGCTTCTAGGGCCTTTACAAGTTAGGGGCCTTGAAACTCAAGCTTCATTAACTTTGGGATAAATCCTCCTCTGACCGTGCCTCACCCCTAGCATTTTTCTGCAGATTAAATCAGACTAAAGTTAAAGATAGCTAAAGGGATGAGTAGAAGGCAGAAATTATAGAAAGGCCACAGTGGGGACTCATCACATACTTTTTTTTTTTTTAAAGATTTTATTTATTTGACACAGAGAGAGTAGGCAGAGAGGCAGGCAGAGAGAGAGGAGGAAGCAGGCTCCCCACTGCGCAGAGAGCCCGATGTGGGGCTCTATCCCAGAACCCTGGGATCATGACCCGAGCCGAAGGCAGAGGCTTTAACCCACTGAGCCACACAGGTGCCCCTACATTCTTATTTTTGCAAATATTGAACTCTCAGGCAGGGACATGGCGCAGGACACGTTAGAGCTTCTGGAAGAGACCTAAAGGAGTCTTCGGGCTGAGGCTCAGGCCTCCAGATGTAAGCATTAGCACAAATTGGAAAGCAAGGCTGTTTCAACCCAGTGGAGAAGAGAAAGTGACTTAGGAGGGTAGGGGGGTAACTTGGAGGTAGGAGAGCTGGGAGATAGTGCCTTGTCCAGATGTCTTGAATGCTCTGGACTGGATGCTCATTGCTAGATTTGCAGTTCCCTCCAGGCTGACAAATGAGTGAAGTTGTACCAAGTTTCTCAGTGGAGAGGGCCATGCACATGAAAAAAACAAAACAAACCAGGGTTGACTGTTAGGTGAAGCCTAAGTGCTGGGGCCAGCCACAGGATTGGGGGTGAGTGGTTGACGGAGGGTTGATGAAGGACACTTGCAGCTCGGGAAATCCCTGAGGCAGCAACAGCAGAAACAGTGAGAGCATTGAGTACTGGTGCTGGATGGGAAGAAGGATGTGGGGGGTGGAGGACCCAGGAATGAGAAATAAAACCAGACCATTTGGGCATTTGGGTAAATTAAAAATACAAGCATATTAAACAATGCATATTTTACTTTATCAATTTTTTAAAGATTTTACTTATTTATTTGAGAGAGGATGAGAGAACACGAGAAGGGGAAGGGTCAGAGGGAGAAGCAGACTCCCCACGCTGAGCAGGGAGCCTGACGTGGGATTCGGGACATTTCTGGAACTCCAGGATCATGACCTGCGCTGAAGGCTGTCGCTTAACCAACTGAGCCACCCAAGCAACCCTAAACAATGCATATTTTAGAAGGACACGCAGAAAGAAAAGGACGCAAATTAAGTACAGAAGGGCTGACTATGGGAGAGGGTTAGAAGTAAGAAGGAGGGCTAAAAGGGAACATGTTACTCACTCAATCCATAATAAACAAGAGAGGGGCCATGAAAACAAACCAGCAAAACACTCCAACAGCAATGAGAGAAAGTTAATTTTTTGCAAAACGGAGAGATTCCCAATAATAACGCTTGGTAGGATCTGCATACAGCAGTTTCAGACTCTCAGTTGTTCCAAGAATTGTGGAGCTTTAGGAAACAAGGGCTCCCTCTCATGTAGGAGAACAGAAGGACTATTTTTAAAAACCGCTTTGTAGTTTGGGGGGAAAAATGATACATGCTTTTGCTTTAAAAAAAATGCAAATAATACAGGTTATTAACTGAATTGAATCCATGTAAAATGCTTAAAAAGAATGCCTGACCCATAATAAGCCCTCAATAAAGGTAACAAAAAGAACCTGAAATTCCACCACCCAGAGATAACCACAATTAAAATTTTGGTAAATGTCTTTTCTAGGAAATATACCAATTAACTTAATTGCATGTAAATGAAATCAAACTCTATGTGATGTTCTGAAACCTGGTTTTTTATGCAACATCATACTATGAAGATCATTTCATGTCAGGAATATAGAATCTCCTCACTCTTTCTTAAGTCTAGGGTGTACATTATACAGATGTTCTATAATTTACTTAACCTGCTCACAATCGGTGGACATTGAAGCCGCTTCCAGTTTTTTATCATTATATGTAACATTGCTGGCCCATCTACACATACCTACTAGCACTTTGTACTTGTTTGAATATTAACTCCTAGAAGTGGGATTGTGGGGTCAAAGGGGATGCACATTTGACACTTTAATACAACCAAACTGCCCTACAGAAAAGTTTTGGTGTCGTGCCTCCAACAATGGTGTGCGGGTATTTTGTTCTCTCTCAACAAAGGGTGTAGTTCTTTCCAATCTCTGGATACCTGCTGTGTGACAAATAGCTTATTGTCAATTATATTGCTTTTTTGTTATTAAGGTAATGGTTAGTTTTATGTGTCAACTTGGCTAGCCTATGCTGCCCAGCATAGGCTGTCAAACAGCAGTCTAGATGTTGCTGTGAATGCATATTGTAGAGAAGATCAACATTTAAATCAATAGATTTTGAGTAAAGCTGACTATCCTTCATGATAGTGAATGTGGGTGGGCCTCATCCAATCAGTTGACAGCCTTCAGAGAAAAGACTCTGGTCACCTTTTCCCTGGGGCTCGAGCCTGCTGTCCTGCCCTGCATGTTTTAGACCGCCTGTACCCACATGAGCCAATGCCTTAAAATAAAATTCCAATTCCTAAATATGTACATATCCTACTGATTTTGTTTTTCTGGCAAACTCTGACTGATATAACTAGTGAAGTCGCCCCACTCAACTGTTCATTAGCCGCCTGTATTTCTTTTCTCTTCTCTTTTCTTCCTTCTTTCCTTCTTTTCATCCTCTCTCCCTCCCTCTCTCTTTCTCTGTCTTTTCTTTCTTTCTCTCTCTCTCTTTTCCTTCCTTCCTTCCAATTATCTCCTTGTCTCCTGGGTGGCTCAGTTGGTTGAATGTCTGCCTGTGGCTCAGGTCATCGGCTCAGGATTGAGTCCCACATGGGGCTCCTTGCTCGGTGGGGAGCCTGCTTCTCCCTCTGCTTCTGTGGCTCCCCCTTGCTTGTGCTCTCTCTCTCTCTCTCTGAAAAATAAATTAATTAATTAAATCTTAAAAAAAATTATCTCCTTGCCCTGTGCCTGGGTCTTTCTTAGCCCCTCTGCTCATGCCTGACATGAGGTATGACCTAGGGCCCCAAAGTGATGGGTTCTGCAGTCTATGCCCTGATTTTCTGACCAGGGACTTATACTTCAAGAGATTTAACGGAAACAAATAGGTTGAATAAATAAAGCCAAGTAATTGAGAATGCTGCTTAGTTAAGGGAACTTACTTAAAAACCAGTTCCTCCTTCATCTATCAGTTAACAGCCAAATTTCCTGTTGTTTCTCTTCTCTCCCTCATAGAGGCTGATGTCATCACAGCCACGTAGCAGAACCATTTCCCACAGCAATGGAAGTTCTGTGACAGCATTGAGGTTACAAAAGCTGGTAAGGAAATTTGTTATCTGTACTTACCATCAGAAATTACAAAGAAAATTTATCTTAAACTTTCTGGGAAAGGAGATGTTCAGTGAAACTAGAAATTTTTCTTAATTTATTCCACAAAGAAAGCCTGTCTCCTATCTACCAGAGAGAGAATGCCCTGCAACTTCAAGGTACCAGATAAATAGGACTAGTCTAAGAGACAGATAGTCCTGCTTAAGAATCTGTGCCAAAATGGCGACTATCTTCATATTGGATAGGCTGGCGAATGGACTATTTTTCAAGACCAGACCTGCCCCGAGAAAGTTTTAAAATTTCCTACTGTCTTAGGTGAAATCTCCTAAGCAGGGGTCCCCCGTCACCCCCCATCGCCCTGTTAGAATGGAAGCAGGATGTATTAGTTTCCTATGGCTGCTATAACAAATTACCACAAGCTGAGGGGAGAGGGAGGAGTGCTTCAAACAACAGAAATGTGTTGTGTCACAGTTGTGGAGGCCAGAAGTCCCAAATCAAGGTGTCAGGAGGGTTGACTTGGAAGTCACAGCCGAACTGTGCTAACTGGGAGGGGCAGCTGCTGTGACGAAGAGGAATGCTCATCAGAAGGAAGGGAACCGAGGCATCGGAGCGGGTCAAACACCAGACGAATACTGTGGGGAGGAAGGTGCTGGGTTCAATTTGGATGCGCTGACTTGTGACGCAACCAGTGAGACGCCCAAGCGTGATGTCCCCTGTCTGTGAAATTTGGCAGCAGGCGTATCATTTTCCCACTTTGGCAAGAACACTTTCTGTGGAGTGTGGGGGCACGGGGACTAGCAGAGGGAGTTGAGGAGTGAATGGGAATTGAGGGAAGTTGAAGTCGGGCAGGTCAGAAGCGGGAGAACTAGGGTCTGTTTGGGAACATTCTCAGCTCTGAGGACAGCCCTGCTCAGGTGGCCTTTCAGGGCCAGAGGCAATGCCCTAAAGCAGTACTTCTCAAAGGCTGGTACCCAGACTGGCAGCATCCAGGGTCTGGGAACTTACTAGAGAAGTGAAATTTGAGGACCCACCCCAGCCCTAATGAGTCCCAAACTCTAGTGTGGAGCCCTCACGTCTGTGGTTAAGAAGCCCTCCAGGTGGTCCTGATGCCCGCCAAGGTCTGAGAACTACGTGTCCGGAGCCTGGGGGAACAAGTGTGACAGAGCCGGCCGTGCCTTGTGTCTCAGGGAGACATCTGCGCATGGTGTTAACATGCTTACTCCAGCTGGGCTTGCTTGGAAACAGAGTCTGGTTTGGTGGGGGGGAGGTGAGTCAGGGTCTTGGGCCCAAGGGCACACATCTTTGTAAAGCGAGCCCATGAGAAAAGGGCTGGTTCCCTCCCAGGGCAGGATCCCTGCTGCTTAAGGATGAACTACACCTGTTCCAGTCTTTCAAGCAGATCAACCATCTGACATCTTTCCACTCCTCTGAGCAGCAGCAGAGGAAGCAGCTCTCTCGAAGGATGGGGCTGGGGTTCCGCTGGAGCTGTCCCAGAGTGGCATTTCTTGCAATACTTGCAGAGCCCCTGGGAGATATTAACCAGAAACTCGATTTGCTCTTTGACTTCAGTCTTTACGGTTGAAAACCTTTCTGAAGTGGATCTCTGTCTTTTTGTCGCTGTAGAGACGAGAGCAATATCTAAAGTAGCCAAGTTGTGAAAGATTTATTATCTTTACAATGCAGAGAGGGTTTAAGATGAGCTCTCCGACAGTATCGCTCTTACTCTCTTGCATTCTGATTTGTTTCCTTGAAAGGAGAGATTGGGTTGCGTGGAGTTGCTGCTGACGGCTGGGATTTGCGTGTAGCTCCCCACCCCATGTTATCGATGGCACACTCTGTTACCTGTCCTGTGTCTGCGTCTGATTTCCCCTTAACAGCTGTACATGCAAGTCATCTGCCCTGTGGGCAAATAACAGGAAGTATGGCACCGTGTAAACACAATGAAGGCAGTGCTGGTTAGTTCACGGATTTACCTCTAAAACCTAGAACTGTAACAGGACCCGATAAACATTGTTGAATGAATGAAAGAACATGGTTATTATAATTGGATTTGGGATCATCTTGGAATCTATAGGTCTAAGGGTCGCCATTCTGAGCACTAATCCTTGCTCTCAGGGACCATAAATTTAGAAAGAAATCTTACTAATCCTGGTAACTTCTGGAAAAAGCTTTCAGAAAATTTTTGCAGAAATCCTTGAAATGACCTTTTTATGTACTTTTCTCTATCAAAATGGAGGGTGTCAGTGATAGGATTGGATTAGTCCAATTCTCCCCCCTCCCTTGGAATGCATCCAGTCTTTCCATGTTGCTCTACAGTGCCCCCCACTGGAGGGATCAGAGTATATGTCCCCCATTCACCGGTGTCGGACTTGGCATATGACTTGCTTTTGGCCAGTGGAATACATGAATGGACATGAGCTGAGCAGAGACTTTAAACGTGCTCCTCTAGTTTGGCTTGGCCTCTTGTCTGGCCCTCCACCATGAGGAGAACTGTCCCGGGCACCTTCTGGTCCAAGGAAAATGAGAGAAATGTGGAGTGGACCCGATCCCAATCTGTGGCCCAACACAGAGCTGTCCCAGCAGCCCAACAGACCTGGGAGGAAGAAAAAGAAATGCTTCCGATATGCCACAGAGATTTTGAAGTCATTGTTAGATAACATTCACGCAGCAGAAGCCCAACTAATAACAAGCCCTTCGGGTGGATCGTAGCAAACAGAGATTTTCCTGCATTTTTTTTTTTTTTTAAACTTTCAGGATGCTGAGGATGACAAAGAAGAGGCTAGAGAGGAGTCAAAGTGCTGAACATTGGTGTTCAATCCTGATGCTCAAATCAAGCCAGCAAAGACTAAACAAAGTACTGAGCAGGGCTAAGCCGGGTGGCATGAAAGAGATCTGTGTTTTGGAGATTCTAAGTTCCAGAGAGTAGCTCCCTGACGAAGCAGCAGGAAGAAGAGACCTCGTTTTTTAGGACCGCTCATCCCGCGTTCTGGTGAAGGTGAGCCCAGCAGCTACCTCCCGGCAGCAGGGAGGATCATTGGAATCTCGAACAGCCCCTACAGAAAGGGCTCCGAGAGCTCAGGGAGTGGCCCTGCCATTTTCAGGGCAGATGAGCTGCAATCAGCAATTTGGGGGATGAGGGGGACCCCTTTTTTCCAGGAATTCCAGTGAAGCCCCAAACCCATCCTTTGAGCCAGGGTTGTTGAGTGGGACTCCCCCAGAATATGTGATCCAAGAGTGAGAAGGGGAGGTTTCCGGTAGCAGGTAGAATAACACTCCAGAAGGGTCTATATCCTAATCATGAGAAACCAGGAACAGGCCTCATGGCATGGGGGAATTAAGGCCAGGCAGGCAAACAAATAGACCAGAGCAGATGAAACCTGGTTCCTTCACTTCCTGGTTGGGTAACCCTGGGCGAGTTACTTAACCTCTCTGTGCCTCAGTAAAAAGGCACCTATCTGATCAAGATTTTATGAGGATTGATGTTAATACATTAGACTAAGCATTGTGGCTGGCCTACGATTAAGACTCAAATGTGATTGGTTGCTATTAGGACTAACACTACTAGGCAGTATGTGTAGTGATTTGTAACCCTTGGGTCTAGAGCCACAATATGTGGGGTCCAAGTTGGCTCTGTCACCTAGAACTTCTCTGCTTGGGCAAGTTATTTAACATCTACCAGGCCCAGTTTTTTCGTGTGTAAGATGATGATGTTAAAGTTACCTCCCTCACAGAGTTGTGATGAGGCATTAATCAGTTAATACACCAAAAGTCCTAGAACAATGCCCGGCAGATCCAATAAATGTTTTCTGTCAACATCAGCGTTTGCAGCCATCCAGGGTCCCCATCGCTCTGGATGGTGAATAATGAAACCACCATCACCATCCAGTCCGTGGCTCCTCATGGGACCATGAAGACCTTTTAGGCTGAACCATGGCCAACCATACTGTGGGAATCACCGGAGCAACACCGCGTCTCCTCCTACGGGAAGCCAAGTCATGGTAGCCTCTGGGGGAGATGCACATATGATATATAAAAAGAAAGGAAAGTGGAAGACTAAGTTGTCGGAAACACACAATCAGGAAAGACTCATACACAGGACACAGAGAGCCTGCGTGCCTCTCTTTTTGCCCTGCTCTGTGATCACATAGCCTTGGATTTGCCTTGGAGTCAGTGTTTTTACACTTTGTAACATGGTCGGAACATTAGGTTAAGGAACCTTGTCATTTTCCTATTCCGAGCTGTCCACTCAATAATACCAAGAATTCCCACTTTGGGAGATAATGACAAGAAGTAAGACAGCCCACTAGTAAACGAGCAAATCATTTCATGGCAACAGCTGCTTTAATCAAAACATTCTGGTTCTCCCTCATCTGAACCCACAAGGAACGAACCAATCCCATTGGAAAAAAATATTTGTTTTATCTTTGCCACATTTATTTACTCTTAGGGACTATTTAACTTGATCGGGCAGAAAAGCCGGAAAGAATGGAACCACTCGAGGCACCGAGCTGCTGTGTTTCTCTGGCCCCCGACGGAACCTGCTGGAGGGACAGCCGCACCTGCCTGTTCGCCAGCCACGTATAGAAGCCCTTTGCCCTCGTCCTCATGCCAGAGAATCGCGCCGTTCATGCACCCAGTTTTGGGGGTGGAGGTGCAGAAAGGAAATTAGAGAAAAGAAGTCAGCCACTTCACAGTTCTGCCCAGCTGTGTAAGCGATTTCAAAATACGAAATAGTCCTTCCACAACATTTTCTGACAACAGCTGGTGTGTAAGGCATGGTGAAGGTGTTACAGGAAGGCCGGGATGAATTAAATCCAGATTCGATCCTAAGGAGCACCAAAGTTCACACCAAGGGCACACGAGTACCTATGAGGCGTGGAAAACTCCAGGCGTGTCCTGGGTTAGAGCCAGGATCTCACAAGGACGCTTGTTTCCTGTGATACAGTCAAAGTGTACACCTGGTACAGCTCTCCTGGGACCTTTAGAAATGATTATCTTTTGTCTGCCAATGAGATGAGCCCTGTGGGGGCCTAGCTAGCTTCAGGTTGGGAGCTGGTCAACAGAAAAGGCCGCCACACGATGAGAGGCTTAGAATTTTCTGCCCTGCTCCCCCACTGCCTGGGAAGGCACAAGGGCGGGAGATGGAGGTCGGTCCCCAGTGACCAGTGATTGAATCAACCGTGCGGACAGAATAAAACCTCCGCAGAACCCCTGGACCATGGTGTTGGACGAGCTTACGGGGTGGGAAGCACATCTCCGTGCCGGAAGGGGGGCATGCCCCTTGGCCGAGAGGCTCCCGCTCTTGGGATCATTTCACTTCTTACCCTCTGTGCCTCTTCATCTCGCTTTTGATTCGTATTTTCTATAATAATCTAGAATAGTAAGTGGAGCCCTTTCTCAAGTTCTGCGAATTGTTCTAGTAAATTACTGAACCCAGGTGGGGGGGAGCATCATGGGGACCTCCTGAATCTGTAGCCCATTAGGCAGAAGTGCTGGTCACCTGGGGGCCCCGCTTGGTGCTGGCATCTGAAGTGGAGGCAGTCCTGTGGGACTGAGCCCTTTAACTTGTAGGATCTCATGCTAACTAAGTCCAGGCGTAGATAGTATTAGAATTGAATTGAACTGTGGACACCCAGTTGGTGTTGGAAAATGGGTAGGTGTTGGGAAAAACCCTATATTTGGTGTCAGAAGTGGAGTCAGAACATGCTACGCAGTCTCACAAAGTTGTTCCAGCTTGAGGTAAGAGGAATGAACCTTTATGTCCCATATCAGCTAGCCATCGGCTATGGGCTGCTCGGAGGGAGACTAACCTCCCACATATTTCTGGGCAAGGTGGCTCCCATGGGTCAATGGCAACTGTGCAGGGAAGGGTACAGCAGTAAGCCTGTAGCAGCCAATCTTTGCCGAAGTCATGGGCTGGTTAGACCTGCTGGGGAAAGGGGATCTGGACAGGATACACAGCACTGATTACAAAGTTGCATTCCAAGGAAGATAGGAAACTGTTGGCGGAAGTTCCCAGGAGATAGGAACTGATCCACTGACATCAGGAGGCTGTCGTTCAGACAGTAGTTCTCCCCCCCTCTCCCAAAATACAAGAGATTCCTTGAAACAATCATCCTAGGAGCTCCTGCCTGAAGATTCCAGTAAGACGTAGGTGATTTTATTAGCCAGGATTCTCCAGAGAAACAATACCCACAGAAGATATATACACACACACACACACATATATATATGTATGTATATGTGTATATATATGTATATATGTATATGTATATATATGTGTTATATACACATATGTGTGTGTGTGTGTGTGTGTGTGTGTGTGTGTGTGTATATGTTGATAGGATTATGGAGGCTGGGAAGTCTCATCCTCTACTGTCTATAAGCTGGAGAACCAGGAAAGCCAATGGTTTAATTCAGTCCAAGTCCAAAGGCCTAAGGAAAGGTGTTGGGATATGTGATGGTCCTAAGTCCCAGGATGAGTGGAGAATGAGGAGTGTGATGCCTGAAGGCGGAAGATAGACATCCTAGCTGAGGCAGAGAACAATTTCTTCCTTCCTCTGCTTTTTTGTTCTATTTGGGCCCTCAACAGATTAGACAATGCCCACCCACATGGGGGAGGAGGACGGTGATCTCCTTCACTTGGTCTACCCACACTCATCTCTTCGGGAAATACCCTCACAGACACACCAAGGAAGAATGTTTTCTCCGGTATCTGGGTGTTTCTCTGCCCAGTCACATCGATATATAAGATCAGCCATCACAGTGATGCAATGGAAAAGTACTTAGGGCAGAATCGACATGGTGGCTATTTAAATGGAACACCTGGGAGTGTCTGAGGGAGAACATCTGGAGGGCTTCTAGGATGAAAAATAAAGCTCAAAATGAAGTTTAAAATGAAGTTTTGGTTTGGGGGTTGAGACTACCATCGTTTATAGGAAACTGAGACAAAAACAAAAACATAACCATTTATTGAGCACCTACTCTTTGTCAGGTGCTATGACTTTTGGGCTTAAGCTTTACAATATATGAAGAAATAAATGGTGTTGTATTATTTATAAATTGTATTATCACCATCACACGTACCATCTTATTCACCTCCCCACAATATTCTTACGTGGGAGAATTATTCCTACGTCAGAAGCAAAGACACTGAGACTCAGAGAGTTAAGTAACGTGCTTATGGCCACTCAGCAAAGGAGTGGGGTTTGGACTCCCAGAGTTATTTATTCAGAGAAGGACAAATAGGACATCCAATTCTCACCACCCCTCTGTCCTGTTCCAACAGGAGTGAGTGGAAACATGCCACTTTCTTTCATCAAGATCAGATTATGGCTTCCAGAAGCACAAGACACAAGAGACACTCCCATGCAGAGAAACAGCCCCCATCTGGGGCACCGCTGTCACAGTGGTGTGTCCTCTCCTCAGCAGCAGTCCAGGAAAGTCACATAACATGCACTCAAGAGAGCACCTGAAAGAAGGGGTGAGATGGGGGTATGGAGTCATTTTAGGGGGGAAGTAGGAGGACTACGAGGTCACCTGTCAACACAGGGTGAGATCAGTCAGGAAGGGGGATTCTAGGGCTGTGTCTAGAGCATGGCTCCTGGAAATAAAATGAATCATGCCTAGAAATCTTTCTGGAGCTGCTCTGAGAGGCTGGAGCCCATTCAGGCATTGGGATGGCTTTGCTGGAGAGTGTTTTCACCATTGTGTCCCTGCACATAAGCCTGGTGTAGGTACACGGTGTTTGCAAGATTGCCAGGCCTGCCCTCTCCTCTCTGCCAGATAGAAGCTGCCAGCTCAACTACAACCTCCTCACCTCAAATCAATTCTGCAAACATTTAGGGAACATCTTTTCTCTGCTAGGCCCTATGCTAGGAACTAGGGAGCAGTGAACAACAGTAAAAGGCTGTTGTTGTTTATCAACACTCTTCTTAGAATGTCAACCTCAGGGGCGCCTGGGTGGCTCAGTGGGTTAAAGCCTCTGCCTTCGGCTCAGGTCATGATCTCAGGGTCCTGGGATCGAGCCCCACATTGGGCTCTCTGCTCCGCGGGGAGCCTGCTTCCTCCTCTCTCTCTGCCTGCCTCTCTGCCTACTTGTGCTCTCTGTCTGTCAAATAAATAAATAAAATCTTAAAAAAAAAAAAAAAAAAAGAATGTCGACCTCAACCGAGTCCCTTGGTTCTCTATATTTTAGCTTCCTCATCAGTGAAATGTGATAGCAATAGGACCTACGTTGAATAATAGGCTCTACCTGTAACTGTGAAGTCTAGATGGAGTTCCTGTATCAGGGGCACCTGGCTGGCTTAGTCGGTGGAGCGTGTAACTCTTGATCTCAGGGTTATGGGTTTGAGCCCCATGTTAGGTGTAGACATGAGTTTAAAAAAACTTCAAAAAATTTTTAAAAATCAGTTAATACAGCAAAACCCTTAGGTACTTTATATATTAACAGGTATTCTTCTGATAAACATTAGCCCATATTCTTATTACTACTATTCTGCTATTACTGATACTACTAGTACAGTTACTACAGTGAATAAGACAGATAAGATATGGTCTTCCGGTTTATGGAATATAAGACTAGTGGGGAAAACAAGCAGTTACAATGAAGTGGTGGGTGTTTACTTACCCAGAAGCTGAGATGCCCCGGGAACATTCAGAGGGGGCCCCAGGCTTGGGTGGTTACCGAAGGCTTCCCAAAGGAAACAATGACTAAGCTGAGACCTTAAGAATGAAGAGGCCAGTGAAATGACAGATAAGAAAAGGTCCTTGCAATGGGAAGAATGTAGGAGTGGTATTTTTGTTTTTTATCTGTTTATTTTTATTTTTAAAAATTGAGATATAATTGACATAGAACATTGTAAAAGTTTAGGGTAAACCACAGGTTGATTTCATACATTTATATATTGCAACATGATTACCACTCTTGTCCTGTAATATTATTTCTTTTTTGTGGTTATAGCATTTAAGATCTAGTAAGAGTGCTATTTTTTTTTTAAGATTTTATTTATTTATTTGACAGACAGAGATCACAAGTAGGCAGAGAGGCAGGCGGAGGTGGGGGGGAAGCAGGCTCCCTGCTGAGCAGAGAGCCCGATGTGGGGCTCGATCCCAGGACCCTGGGGTCATGACCTGAGCCAAAAGCAGAGGCTTTAACCCCTGAGCCACCCAGGCACCTACAAATCTGTTTTTGTACGAAAGGTAAATCAGTATCTTTTCTTATCTGTAATTTCACTGACCCTGAACTATTCTCTTTCTTGAATCACTTGAATTAAGGTGGGGGTTGAGGGTATGTGTTCAAGACCTTTAAGTAGTAGGGATTTAATAAAAAAAATCAGTCTTAACCTTTCTTATTTGTCTTTCTAGGGCGAGCGCTGTACTGGTGCCAAAATGTGGGTTCGAGGAAAGGAAGGTTATTCAATGATGGAATCTTCCAGGTACATTGATTTCTTAGACTGAATAATGTCCGGATTTCAGCATTTCCTCCTTTTTTGTTCCTCTCCAAGTTAGTTATTCTTCAGTTTTACCTTTTTAGGAGTCAGGGTTATTGGGGAATAATTTACATAAAATAAAATTTACACCTTTAGAGTGTATTGTTCAATAAATTTTGTCAGTTATATACAGTCATGTAATTGCTGCCTTGTTCAAGATGTAAAATCTTCCTACCAAGTCGAAAAGTCTCCCCATGCTCTCTTGTGGTCAGTCTCCTCATCCATTCCCATTTTCTGGTAACATCTAATCCATTTCCAAAAAATCATGTAAATGGAATCCTGTAATATTTAGCCTTTTGTGCCTGGCTTCTCATACTTAACGTGTCGCTCTTGAGACTAATTCAAATTGTTGCATGTGTTGGTAGTTTGCTCTTTTTTCAATTTTTTAAAAATTGCTGAATATTATTCTATGGTCTGGATGTAGTGCAATTTTTTAACTTATTTACCTGTTGCTGAGCATTTGGGTTGTTTCCAGTCTATAGCTATTATGACTAAGATTGTTATGAACATTCACGTACGGGCCTTTGTGTAAACATATGAAATCATTTCTCTTGCATAAATACCTGGGGGTAATATTGTTGTTAAACAGAAGCAGCGTATGTTTGATTTTACAAGAAACCCTAAGCTATTTTCAAGTGGTTTTGCCATTTCCCCTTCTCACCAGCAATATGAGAGTTTCAGTTGCTTCGTATGCCGGCCAGTGTTTGGTAATGTCAATCTTTTAAATTTTAGACGTTCTAGTGAGTGCACAATGGTATTTTATCATGTTTTAATTTAGATTTCTCTAAATTCAAATTAGCATCTTTTAATAACTAATTTGTTGTTTATATATATTCTGTGATGAAAGTGTCTATTTAAATATTTTGACCACATTTTAGTTGGATTTTTATATTTTCTTCTTGAGTTGTAAAGGTTCTTTATGAGTATTCTTGTATCTAGAATGTCTACTATCAGATACAGAATTTTCTAATAGTTTTCCAAGTCTGTAGTTTAAAAAATTTTTCTTTTTCCTTTTTTTTAAAGGTCTTATTTATTTATTTGAAAAAGAGAGAGAGAGAGCGAGAGAGCTCATGAGCACAAGCAGGGGAAGCAACAGGCAGAGGGAGAAGCAGATGCCCCCACTGAGCAGGGAGCCAAATGTGGGGCCCTGTCCCCAAATCCCAGAGCAGAAGGCAAATGCTTAACTGACTGAGCCACGCAGGCACCCCTAAAAATTTTCTTAACATTATCTTTTTAAGACAGCTTCGTTGAGAAATACTCACATTATCTTTTGAAGAGCAGAAATTTTTAAATTTTGTTGAAGTCCTAATGCATCAATTTTTTCTTTTTCTTTTTTTTTTTTTTTACCTTTTGTGATGTTTGTGTCCTATCAAAGAAAACTTTGCCTGACCCAAGGTAATAAGAGTTTCTCCAGTATTTTCTCAGAAGCTTTATAATTTTGTCTCTTTCATTTAGGTCTATGATCCATTTAAAATTAATGTGTGTGTACGGTATGAAGTAAGGGCCAAGGTTCATTTTTCTGGTGTACAGATGTCCCAATTGTTCCTGCACCATTGAAAAACTATCCTTTCTTCATCAAATTACTTGTTCAAAATCAGTTGACTATATTTTGGTGGATCTATTTCTGGACTCTAGTCTGTTTCCCTGATCTGTATCACCATCTTTAGGTCAGTACTACTCTGTCTTGATTACTATAGCTTTAGAATAAATCTTCAAGGGGCTCTTGGGTGGCTCAGTCAATTAAGTCTCTGCCTTGAGCTCAAGTCATGATCCCGGGGTCCTGGGATTAAGCCTCGCATTGGGCTCTGTGCTCAGCAGAGAGCCTGCTTCTGAGTATCCCTCTGCTCCTCGCCCTGCTTGTGCATTCTCTCTCTCTTTCTCAGATAAATAAATGAAATCTTAAAAAAAAAAGAAGAAGAAGAAGAAATCATCAAATCAGAGTGAATCTTCTACCTTTGTTATTCTTTCTCAAAAATGATTTCTAGGTCCTTTGCATTTCCTATAGAATCAGTTTGTTGATTTCTACAACACAACAAAAAAGGTTGTTGAGGTTTTGTTTAGGATTGTGTTGTAGCTATAGATCAATTTAGGGAGAATGACAGCTTCACAATATCAACCCTTCCCATCCATGAGCATGGCCTCTTTTTTCATTTGCTTAATTTTCCTTAACTTTTTTCAGCATTAAAAAAATTTTTTTTAAAGATTTTATTTATTTATTTGACAGACAGAGAGCACAAGTAGGCAGAGAGGCAGGCAGAGAGAGAGGAGGAAGCAGGCTCCCCGCGGAGCAGAGAGCCCAATGTGGGGCTCGATCCCAGGACCCTGAGATCATGACCTGAGCTGAAGGCAGAGGCTTTAACCCACTAAGCCACCCAGGCGCCCCTCAGCATTAAAAATTTTACTTTTCGGGATGCCTGGGTGGCTCAGTCGTTAAGCATCCACCTTCATCTCAGGTCATGATCCCAGGGTCTCAGGATCCAGTCCTACACTGGGCTCCTTGCTCGGCAGGGAGCCTGCTTCTTCCTCTACCTGCTGTTCTCCTTGCTTGTGCTCGCTCTCTTGTTCTCTCTCTCTCTCTGACAAATAAATAAATAAAATCTTAAAATTTTTTTTTCTTTTTCATGTACCACTCTTGCACATATTTGATTACATTTATCTCTAATTATTGCATGCTTTTAAACCTATTGTAGATGATATTTCTAACATTTTTATTTCCAGTAGTTTGTTGCTAGTGAATAGAAAAACGATTTATTTTTTGTACTGACCTTGTATCCTGAAACCTAGCTAAACTCACATATTTATTGTAGTAACTATTTGTACTTTTGATCCCTTAGAATTTTCTATGTAGATGATTATGCTGTTTGCAACCGAAGACATTTTTACTTCTTCCTTTACAGTCTATGTACTTTTATTTATTTTCTTGTCTTAATGCACAGGCCAGCATCTCCATCACAATAGTGAAAAGAAGTTTTAAAAATGGACATTCCTGGGGCACCTGGGTGGCTCAGTGGGTTGGAGCCTCGGCCTTCGGCTCAGGTCATGATCCCAGAGTCTTGGGATCGAGCCCCACGTCGGGCTCTCTCCTCAGCAGGGAGCCTGCTTCCTCCTCTCTCTGCCTGCCTCTCTGCCTGCTTGTGATCTCTGTCTGCGAAATAAATAAATAAATAAAAAAATCTTAAAAAAAAAAAAAATGGACATTCCTGTATTGTTCCCAATCTCAGGGGGAAAGCATTTAATCTGTCACCATTATGAGTGGTGTTAGCTGGGTTTTTCTTTTGTAGATAAAGTTTGTCAGATTGAGGAAATTCCTTTCTCAAGGAATGGAGGAAATTTCTATTGCTGAAATTTTTTTTTATGATGGATGTATGTTGAATTTTATAAATGCTTTTTTTTTAATATATTAAGATAACTATATGATTTTACTATTTTAGTCTGTTGAGATTGTGAATTACTGGCTGATTTTGAATATTGAACCAGCCTGGCCTTCCTGGCATATATCCAAGTGGGTCATTCATATATTATCTTCTTTATATATTCTGGATTCAATTTGCTAATATTTGATGATTGTGCTTTTGAGAGATATTAGTCTATAGTTTTCTTTTCTGTCTTCTCTCTCTTTGGTATCTAGAAAGATGCTGGCTTCCTGGAAGGAATTGTGAAATGCCCATGTCTACTTTGTGAGAAAAGTTTGTGAAGAATAGGTGTTATCTCTTAGCATTTGGTAAAATTTACCAGTGAAGCTTTCTGAATCTGTAATCTATTTCTTAAATAGAGATGGGGCTATACAGATTATCCATTCTTTTGAGCAGGAATTAATGTTTCATTCTTTTGTAGCAACTGTCTTTGTGTGAGACATTGTCATAACTGTCTTCTGATTTCCCAGTTGTTATCAGTGATATTTATTTATTCATACCATCTCTATTTATTATATCATCATTATTATGCCATCTTTGTGTCTATTAAATGGCTGGAATCAACAGATTACAATAGAACTAATCTGGTTGGCAATGAGTGTGGGGCAGGGGAAACTAGGTGCTAGTGGCACAACAGAAGGCATGGTAGACTTTGGGCTACTAATTTTATGTCATGAAAGACAAGGATTTATCTGATGACATTGTGAGACAAATTTGCCTCTTTTAAGTATTGGTTTTAAAAATGGGAGGGAAGGGGCACCTGGGTGGCTCAGTGGGTTAAGCCTCTGCCTTCAGCTCAGGTCATAGTTTCAGGGTCCTGGGATCAAGTCCCACTTTGGGCTCTCTGCTCAGCAGGGGGCCTCTTCCCCCACCTCGCCTGCCCCTGCCTGCCCCCGCCTGCCGCCACATGCCCCCGCCTGCCTCTCTGCCTACTTGTGATCTCTCTTTGTGTTAAATAAATTTTTAAAAAATGGGAGGGAAGAAAAAAGGAGAACTTGAAATAAAAGCCTTCTCAGTAACACTGGAAAAGCCAAAGGGAAAAATGACAGGACTTCCCAGCATGATGTTCACAGAATTATTTTTAAATAGATTTTTTTAAATTTTATAAAAAATAAATCATTTTTGTGTTTACTTTAGAATTATTGGTACATACTGAAATGTAACAATTTCTTAATTGTTACAAATCTGACCTTCCTGGAATATATCCAAATGGGTTATTCATATATTATCTTCTTTATATATTCTGATGGCTTTATATATTTATATTTTCCAAAACAAAGGAAACTAACTTTCCCCCTCGACTCTTTATCACTTGCTTCTGTTCAAATACTGTAAATAACCTTTGAAAATATTACAGCCACATTTGTTGGAATAGCACTTTAAGTGATTTGAAGGACCTATTTAAAAAGTAACTTACCCTCCAAGCTCCTTTTCCATTTAAAAGGTTTTCTTTGTTCATATTAAACCCTATACTGTTTTCCTAAGGACGATTTGTTTATAAGTACTGAACAACCTATTTAATCTACTTTGACTTTATTTATTCACATGCACACTGGCATTTTTTTTTTAACCACTAAGTGTTTTAAGAATAAAATCGAGTATGGGCTACAATATATTGGTGAAGAGAGATTTAAGCCACCATATCCAGGGGAATTGAAGATTTTACATTGGTTTCCATTATCTGGGGCATGGCCGTTGCCGTTCGAATGTGCCAGGTGAGCACCCTGGCCTTTCAATGTGGAACGCATATGGAGATCGTCCTGTGGCTCCCAGTGGTGGTGAGTGTTTGTGTTATTCCGAGTTGCCACATGCCTTAGGTTAAAGTTAGTCTCATCCGTGACTGCCAATCTCCAGACTGGTTCACTGGGGGCTGGTGCTTCTCAGAATTCCATGACTAAGCCAGGAGCCGTGTTTGTTATTTACTAACAGGTATTTCTTCGGACTGCTCCACTTACCACATCATCATTCCAGGCCCTGACCTTTGTGAACTTCTCTGGAAAATCAAACATACCTAAGCCGCCCAGGCTTGAGTCTAATGACACCTGTCAGTTGCTCTTTGGGAGGTCGTGGAACAGGGCTTGGAGGGTGATTTGAATGAGAAGGAAACCTAATGGTCATGGAATCCGAATTTTTCATGGGAAAACAAGAATCCAGAGAAGTTAAGGGACTTGATCAAGATCCCCTCTCCTGTGATGCCTTTCTGGACTTCCCAAGGCGGTTTGGAGGGGTGCTTCCTTCCGTTTGCAAAACCAGTGTGTGCTCTTCTCCATGACTTTTAACCCTTTGTTAGAATGAATGGTCAGCAGCGTCTCCCTCACTAAACAGAGATCCCCTTAAGAGTGGGCTGAATTATATTTGTCCCAAGGCCTGGAACATTTAAGAATGTTTCATAAGTAGGTGAGTCCCTCACATGCTGTCTACTGAGTACCATAGTTGTGATATCAGGCTCCAGGAGATTAAGGAGAAGTTCTAAAACAGCTAAGTCCCCGTTGGTAACAGACCAGAGTCTTAAAGGCGAAACCACAGTTTAAGGTGAGAAGCACATCTAGGTGGGGAAGATGAGGATTCAAGGCACCCAGGCCAGAAAGAAGGGAGTAGAAGCGTTTCAGTTTCCTTACTTGTAGATGCATTCAATTCATTCATTCATTCATTGATTCAATAATTTTTACTACTAGGGGCCAGAAGCTTCTTTAGGCAGTGGGAACACAGTAGTGATTTTATAGACAAAGTCCCTGCTTATGTTCCAAGGGGAGAGAGACATGAAACAAATGACAAATAAAAACCATTATCATGTCTGGTAGTAGTAGGTGCTGAGATGAAAAACAAAGCAGGAGAAAGAAATGGTCACTGATAAGAAAAGGGAGGCGTCTCTGTGTAAGACCTGAACAAAGTGAGGGAGCGATTCCATGCGAATTTCGGGGAAAGAACATTTCAGAGAGAACAAGTACAAAGGCCCTGGGTTAGGCTTGGTGTGTTTGAGAAACGAAGAAGTCAGAGGATTAGAACATTGTGAGGGAGAAGAAAGTAGATGAAGAAAATTATTCTGCACTACTGAAATAATGTCCTTTCTGGAACCCATCTTATAATTGATAATCTTTTTTTTTTAAGATTTTATTTATTTATTTGTCAGAGAGAGAGAGAGTGAGCACATAAGCAGGTGGAGCAGCAGAGGGAGAAGGAGAAGCAGGCTCTCCGCTGAGCAGGGACCCCAACGTGGAACTCGATCCCAGGACCCCAAGACCATGACCCGAGCTGAAGGCAGATGCTTAACCGACTGAGCCACCCAGATGTCCCATAATTGATGATCTTCTGACTATATAGACCAGTTGCAATAAAGAGAATCCCTACCATGAGGAAGGCAGACTTTTCTCTCCGGAGCAGGATATCCATGGAGGCCATCACCCTTAGGACAGGGTTCTCACCTGAGGTCAAGAGGACCCTCGGGATTCACAGTCAGCCTTCAGATTGTCCATTGATCTCCTGAATCTGTGCTTCCAGAACACTTTTCTGCAGAGAAAGTCTTGGATGGAGCCTGTATGCAAATGCCTGGGCCATGTAGGGATATAGAAGAATGAAATGGGTCAGGTATGACAACTTGGCCACCCTTGGCTTATTAGACACACTGGAGTGTGTTTCACTTTCATGGAGAAATAAGGTCTCTCCAATTGGTCTTGAAATACCCAGTCTTTTGGATCTTTTATTTCCCTGCTTCGGGTAGAGACTTGGGTCCCGAGAAATAGTTCTTCACCATAAGAGAGACAACAGTGCAAAGGTGATGACAGATGACAAGTAATGTTCAGTGTTGGGAAGACAACAGGGAATGGTGAGGACTGTGGGAAACAGGAGGGCCTTTAATGAATGAGCCTTTAATAGGGGCAGCCATGACCCCGCTTCAGCTGATCACTGCCTTGAGGGAATGGATCTCCCTCAAATCTGGATCACTTTGGGGGTGAAATCCCCAGAATTTTAATTTGATTCATTTAAAAAAAGAATCTTGGCATACCAACCCTAACAGCCTGAGGGATCAAATATGACCCACTCTGGTCCATAGATTTTACTAGAATTTACTAGAATTTCTGAGAGATCTCTGACCTTATACTAAAAGCTACTATCCTAGAATATGATTCCCCTCAACTTCTGTGCATAGAAAGATGAAGGGCATGGCCATCTCCCAAGCTCCTGGGTCCTAGAAGTCTAGGGGAAAGCCATCTTCCTGGCTTTTCCTTCTTGCAGTCCCTGACCCAGAGCACTGAAGCCAGCCAGGACACCAGGGAACGTCCTCCCTTATGGGGCTCGAGCAAGCAGGACATTGTAAAAGGGAATTGGTACTGAGAAGCACCAGAAGAGAAGTAAGAGATGTTCATCACGTAGAAGACGGCTCTCTTCTTCTTCTCAATTCTCTTCCCATTCCCTACCATGGATTCCTCCCCGTCCAACTCACCACACCCCACAAGAACATCTTTGATTACAAGTTACAGCAACCCAAATCACACAAGGTAGGGAAAAATTAACTCATTAGCTCCGGTATCTGAGAAGGCCAAGGGTGGGGCTGCCCCAGGCATATTGGAGTCAAGTACTCAGGAATCTCTTCCTCTCCCTCAAACCCGAGCCCTGCTGTCCTCTCTGTTGCTTCCATTCTTTGATGGGCTCCCACGTGGCAGAAAAGTTGGCTTCCGTGGTCATTACTCCCCATCATCTCAGAAGGGGAGGGATCATTCCTCTTGCAGCACTTATATCAAATCCTAAGAAAATAACCTGCTTAGGCTGTGATTCTGGAAAGAAACCCCATGTCCAGGGGAATGAGATACTTCTGTTGACTAACCTGTGTCCCCTGCTCTCTAGAGGCATGGGTTCCAGAACCGCAGGGATTTGTGAGGGTGGGGGATATGTGGTGGTGGTTGTGGTGGTGACGGTGACCTGACCAAGTTTAAAAGGAAGAGATGGTGGCAATGATCATCCTGTAGCTCCCCCACTCCTAAGACAAGAACTAAAAAACTCTCTGCAGCTCGGCAAAAGCTCATTGTAGAGTGCTTGCCAACTCCCGTACCAGAACATCTGCATTGCACACCAAGGACAGCCAGTCTGAGGTTGGCACGCAGAGATGTTCTAGCCTCGGCAATTCCCCAATGCGGACAACAGAAGGAACTCTCCAGCTTTGTGAAAATCACCTTCCCTTTCCTCTTCAAGTAGAATGATGGTTCCCCACTGCAGCCAGGCATCTGCCCCACTGAACAGAACAGAGATGAGATAGAGATTTACAGAGCTACAGATAACGAGGTATAGTGATCATATTCTATTGTCACCACAGCCCTATAAGGTAAGTTTTAGTATTTTTTTTTTAAGATTTTATTTTTTTTGACAGAGAGACAGCGAGAGAGGGAACACAAGCAGGGGGAGTGGGAGAAGGAGAAGCAGGTCCCCCGTGGAGCAGGGAGCCCGATGCGGTGGTGACGACTCGATCCCAGGACCCTGGGATCATGACTTGAGCTGAAAGCAGATGCTTAATGACTGAACCACCCAGGTGCCCCGTTAAGTTCCAGTATTATCTCCATAAAATGCGGATTGATTTGCCCAAGTTCACTCATGTAGCAAGTGGTGGCAGAGTGAAGACCCATGCCTGGGCAGTGCACCTTGAAAGCCACCTGCTAAAGCACTGTCCACCCAGCCACTGGCTCATCCAGCGGTCACATCCAGCGGAATGGTTGCCACATGCTGGGGACTGTTCGAGGTGCTGAGCCATAGCTGGGAACAGTGCAAATCCAAATACTTGTCCTCATGAAACTCACAGTCTAGTGCAGGAGAAAGACAGGAAACCAGACCAGTAAATAAGATATAAGCTAGGTTAGATAGTGATCAGCATTAAGGAGAAAATTGGAACAGCGAAGAGAGAGAAAGGCGTGTGGAGGCGGCAGGTCGATTCTGAATCGGGTGGGCAGGCAAGGTCTTACTAAGGTGGCCCTGAATAGAGGTCTGAGGAAGTGAGGGAGCAAACCATGCGGTTGTCTGAAGGAAGAGCATGCTGGGTCAGGGAGGCAGCACAGAAGGCTTCGAGGAAAGAGCAAGGGCAGTCGGTCTTGGGAACAGCAAGGAGTCCACTGTGTCTTAAGCAACGATTAAGGAACAGAGCAGGAGGGGACGAGATCAGGGAGGTAAATGGAACCAGATCTTGTAGGATGTTGTGAGTGGCTACTCGGATTTTGTTATTCACTCTGGGGTGATGTAGCCATTTGGATTGGAGCAGAGGACGCATATGCCATGGCTTGGTTTAAACAGGATTATTCTCACCGCTCTGTCAGGAAGACTGACAAGGGAGGGACAAGGGTGCCAGCAAGAGGCTGTAGCCGCCAGCTGGGCTGAGACTGGTAAGCCAGGCTTGGGCCAGTGTATGCTGGAAATGTGGCAAGGGCTTCAGTTCTGGGTTCATTGTGACATCAGAGTTGAAGGATTGGCCAACACGTGGGATGTGGGCTGTGGGAAAAAGAGCAGTCAAGGATGACTTGAAGGCTTTTAGCCAGTGCAACTGAAGTCTAGAAATGACATTTTTCAGAGATGGGGGGAAATGAAGGAGGAATTGCTTTTTTGTCTTAAAGGGGGGTTGTTTTAAGAAATCATCAGGTCTCAGTTTGGGACATGTTAGACTGGGGATGTCTATTAGATACCTGGAAGGCAATGCTGAGTGGCAGGTCTGGGAGCTCAGGAGAGAGAGCTATCAGGATTGGGGTCCTAAGCTCTACAAACTATACTCTGCTCCCTTTGAGTCACTGAAGACACTGATCCATATGTAGTTTTGGAAAATGGTAACTGTATCAGAAATACTGGAAAAGGGGGCATCTGGGTGGCTCAGTCGGTGAAGTCGGGGCCTTTGGCTCAGGTCATGAACCCAGAGTCCTGAGATGGAGCCCCACATCTGGCTCCCTGCTCAGCAGGGAGCCTATTTCTCTCTCTCCCGCTCCCCCTGCTTGTGCTCTTTGTCAAATAAATAAAATCTTAAAAAAAAAAATACTGGAAAAGCATTAGGAAATCTAAATTTTAAAATTCACCCATATCCTGCCACCCTAAAAACAGCTGCTTTCATTTCTCCACATTTCCTTCTGCTTTTGCCCACAGGCATACATAATTGTATAAAGTTGTAATCATAGCATAGATACAATTTCATATTCTACTTTTTCTCACTTAACATGATCCCATAAATATTTTCCTAAGAGGCTCCCCTATGTGTTTATCAGGGATTAAAAAGGCCAACAAAATGCTGGGCATGGCTGGAGACATTTCAGAAACAAAAGTTGAAATCTTACTTTGCTACAAAGTTTGGTGCCCCTACAGCTGGCATTGTGCTCACTGTAATTTTTGTGGACGATGACTGTCTGTCGAGGTGACTTTGAGCCGGGGCCTAAATGATGAGAGCTGCCCACACACCCAATCTGGGGAAGGGCGTCCCAGGAAGAGGGAACAGTGTGTGCAAAAGAGGGAATAATGCAGGTTAGGAGGCAACAGGAGAGCCCATTAAGGAGGGTTGCTGGCAGATTCATTTCAACTGACAATTAAGTAGAAATTTATCTTTATAAAATGTACATCCTTCATCTGGGATTCTCTAGAAAGGAACAGAAGCCATATGGTATAATTTAGAATACAGTGAACCCTAGTAGATGGCTAGTAGTTCTTAAAGATTCGGGGGGCCACAGACTATACACAAACCCTACATGGAATCTGATCTGTTCATTCATTCATCCCAGTCCCTGAGCCAGGACTGGATTCAGGTCCCTTAATTTTATAGAAAAGGCCGAGGGTCCAAAGACAGTTAAAATGACCTGGGCAGAATCATTCAGCTACTATATAGGGAGTTTAAACTGGGGTTGAATTAGCTCTGCCCTCCACGTGGAAGGCTCTAAAAGAACAAAACATGATTCCATGCACATGATTCTATCGTCGACAAAGCCCTTCGTTAGCTGAGACATGCCCCCTCAGTTCTTGGCTCACCTACCTACCATTTGCCTAGTTATTTACTCAAAAGCTGGAAAATTCTTGAGAAAATTTCTCCCTGACTTCCGGCCCCGGAAAGCAGGGAGCTGGTTTACGTTCCCTCCTAGGGCCAGCAGGGGGGGCACCAGGCACAGTTTGTGAGCCGCGCCTCCCCCACGGCTCCTCCCCCTTCCTCGCCCAACTTCCCCATAGCCCCTGCTACAACTCAAAGTGGCCATTGACCTTTCAAGCTTTTGAGCGCTGATGCAATAGAATAGTATTTCAAAGAAAAATGGTTATCGAAATTTTGGATCCGGTTTTCCCTTGAGTGTTAATGGTTTTCAAAAAGTAGGTCACATTTAAAGTAGGTCACATTTTGAGAAGGGCATGCCGGCAAGGCGCTGAGTTCCAACTGAGGCCAGGCGGCTTCCCACCGGGTGGGAGGAGGTGAGGGTCTCCGCGCAGGGAAGTGACGGGATCTTTACGAATTCCCAGCCCCTGGGCGCCAGGCCGGCGGGAAATCGCCGAGGCAAGAGGTCTCGGGACGGCAGAAGCGGGCCGCCCAGCACCCCCGGGGCGCGCAGGTAAAGGCGCCCCCCTCAGCAGCCAGTGCAGGTGAGCAGCGCGGCCAGCCGGAAGGAGACGGTGGAGCGGCGCGGAGAAGCAGGAGCAGGAGAGTGGGAGGAGCCCGGCGCGGCTGGTGCGGGAGACGGCGAGTGGCAGCGCCTGGGGGAGGAGACTGGGAGCCGCTAGAGCTGCTTAAGGAGGCGCCGCTTTCCAGCCGCTCGCTGCCTTCTAGGACCTGGGCAAGGGCGCCGCCTCCGGGCCGCTCCCCCGGGAGCGCGGGTGCCTGGAAAGGGGCCTCTCCAACTCCATGACTGTGCTGTAAAGCAAGAGGGGCCGTTGTCAGGAACCACCGCCCCCCCGCCCTCACAAAATGTGCAGCCGGGAGGGGCGCGTCGAGAAGGCGCGGAGAGGGTGGGAGAGGCAGAGCCTCGCGGGGGGCCGTGGAGGTCTGGGTCCTCAGACCCCCGCGGACAGCTGGCACGTGGGGGGGCGGGCGTGCAGGCTCCGGACGCCGAAGCGGGGACGGCGGTGGCAGGGGCGCTTCTCCTGTGCGCCTGCGAGCACTGGAAGCTGTGCGGTGGAGGCGGACGGACTCTCAGGCGGCTACGCCGCTCCGCCCCGCACCGAGCGCTCTGAGCTCGCCTCCCCTGCAGCTTGCGCATTAGTGCCGGAGCCTCTTTAAAGCAGAAGCGGGGGCCGCGGTCACGTGAGGTGGATTCCTGGAAAGTTCCTGGAAAGCGGCCTCCGCAGCCGCCGGGCGGGGCGCACGAGGAGCGCGGACCCGGGAGGGAGGCGGGGAGCGAGGGAGGCGCGCGGGGCTGGGAAGTCGCGCGCACACCCCGTTCCGAGGACAGACGTTTAACTCTTGCCATGTCTCGCCGCCTCCACAGCGGCTCGCGGGCCTTGGGTTTCCCCTGAAGCATGAGCCTCCGCGCCCGCCGCTACCGGCGCTGCGCGGGCCGCGGACAGTGCGCCCCGGAGCCCCGCACGCACCGCCTCAGGATCCCCTGCGCCCGCAGCCGGGGTGCCGGAGGAGCTCGGCCGGGGGCTGGCGGCAGGTATTGGTCCGGGGAGCCCGAAGGCTCTTCCCCAAGGAGGGTCGCCGGGGAGGGCACCGGGGCGCGGCCGCGAGCGCCTGGCGGCCTGGGCTTCCGCAGTTCCAAACCTCCGGGGACGCAGTCGGAGCCGCGGCTCTGTCCCGCGGCCGGGCGCTACTGCCTGCTTTCTTAGGCTCCTTCTAGGCGTCGGGAAGTCTCCGGAGTTTCCTCCCCAGCTCCAAACTGCCATCCAAATTAATAATCCTCCTAATAACCAGATCTGCCGCTCCTCCCCACCCGCCTGCCTCCCGCCCTAGCTCCTTCCTCCTCCCTCTCTTCTTCCCACCCCCTTGGTCGCCGCCGGAGGGAAAGCCAGCAGCTGCCCAGGGTGGGGGATTTCGGAGCCCGGGGGTTCCAGGCGATGGTCCCCGGCGCTTTTGTTTGCTCTCTGCGCAGAGAACTCTGGCTGCCGCAGAGCGCATCCCCAGGCATCTCGTTCCCAAATTAAAAGTCAACAGGGGAAACTCGGGCAGACACCCCTCCTCTCCCGGGCCCCTCCCGGGTCTCCCGCCCCATGTCCGCTGGGGAGGCTGCCTAGTGTGGAGGCGGCGGCCGAGGCCGAGGTAAGGGCTCGGCGATCGTGGTCTTACACGTCCAGCGGCGCTCCCTGCCGCCTGTTCTGCCCCGGCCGGGGTTGCAGCTCCGAGCCCCCGCGAGGGCTGAGCGCTTGGGTCGATTCCTCGACAGCGCCCGCGGCGGCGGCAGCAATAGCAGCCGCTGCCGCCCGGCCCCGAGAGCGGCCGCCACTGCGCGCGGCGGCGCCCCCCACCTCCGCTCCACGCGGGCGCTGGGAAGCTGGTGGAAGGGGAGCGAGGCAGCCTCCGGGCGAGGGTGCGGCAGCTTCCGCACCTTGGCGCCGCGGGTTGGCGGCTCAGGGTGCTTCGTCCCGGAGCCCCTGGGCTGTGCAGAGTGTGAGATACAGGAGTGCAAATTTGGGGATGTCTCCTGTTCTTTCCTTTACAATTTTTCTGCTTGTCTTTGACTAGGGCGTATTTACCACCTTATCCACAGGTGACTCTGCTCTGCTAGTCTGCTATTTCGGCCAGTAGCCCTGGGCGGGAAGACACCCTGTTCCCCACCCTCATCCTGTCCCTCCCTACCCCTTCTCCCTCCGCACTCCTGCGTCTTGGATCCCTGCTTTCTGTCCTTTCTCTACAGCTGGGCCGGGGCAGTCCCTGGATGCTTGGGGTTAAATGGTGCAGGAGCATAGACGCGGAGGAGTCCCCGGGATTTTCCACGTCTCTATTTCCCCACCCACACCCCAGCCACAGGGGTCCAATTTGGACTGACCCAACCCCATACTTTCTTTTTGCAGGCAAACTCTGGGTGACCGCGCCTGCGGGGGACTTTGCCATCCGTCCACTGGGACCTGGGGAGGAAGAACCCCAAGCACCCCATCTCCTCCCCCTCCACCATTTCGGATACCCCGCAGACACTGACTTTCAAGAAGGACGCTTGCCCCCTCTGACCCCATCGCGGGTGGCCACCTGTCTTTGCCACGGTGATCCCTTTCCCATGACCCTGCGGTGCCTCGAGCCCTCCGGGAATGGCGCGGAAGGGACGCAGAGCCAGTGGGGGACCGCGGGATCCGCGGAGGAGCCGTCCCCCGAGGCGGCGCGTTTGGCGAAGGCCCTACGGGAGCTCAGTCAAACAGGTAGGGAGCCGATCAGCCTCCACGCGTGTGAGAGGGGTGCTTCCCCAAAGACGCGGTTGCAGGTTTTGCTGGCGGGGAGCGCGGCTAGGAAGCGGGGCCGCGATAGGGGCAAAGAAATGGGATGGAACTAGGGCCCCTCGGTTCCCGTTCCCGCCTCCGGGCAGGGGATCCGCGGAGAGGATGCACGCACGGCCCCGGTTCCTGGGGAATGCGAAAGAAAAGTGGTTCTCGAGGGACTCGGAGGCCTAGGGGAGGGCAGACCGCGAGAAGGGCTTCTTGGAAATAGCCTCATAGGGCTGTGGAACCTTTGTTTGCCGCGACCGCTCCGGGGTCGGTGCACGGGCTTGAACCCTGGCGGGAGAAAGTGCCAGGCGCCTCCCTTTCCGCGGGGAACTAGGGCGGCGAGTGGGCGCTGCGCTGCCCGCCGCTCCAGCTGCATCCGGCTCCCGAGCCGAGCTGCCGCGGCTGCCCGGGATCTTGGCGGCCAAGTTCCAAGGACCGACGGATTGCCGTGCAGGCGGCTGCGGTAGAGCCGGGAGGAAAGCGGCCGGCGGAGCCCCTGCGCAGAGCGCGGCCTTCAGGGGCCGCTCGCCCAGGGAGTTGCTGGTTTCGAGGCAGTCCTGCGCTTTGCGGGGCTCGCTCGGGTCTGAAAGAAAAAAATCTGGCAAACCACGCAAGCTTTCAAAATCTGGATCCTCAAAGCTTCCGTTTGGGGCAAAGTTGAAGTTTTGGTGGCCCTGGGAAGAGGGGAAAGTCACCTGCAGTTCCGGTCTTTGAGTGCGACCACTGGCTTTCCCTCAGCGGGGGGGCCCGGGGGATTGCGAGTATCTGAGCAGTTTTCTGGGGGCGGGGGTGGGGAGCACACCGTCAGACTTATTACGCAGAGAGTCTCGAAGTCCCTGTTGAAAGCGGGGTGGACCCCGGGGTGGCGCAGGCAGATCAAATCGAGAATGCTGGGGAGACCGACGGTTGTGATTTGGATTAGGGCAAAGTCCGAGAAAGAGTTGCAGATTGTAAACTTGAAGTACTAATTATCAGTCGGGGTTTCCCTCATTTCTCAATGCCTGGTAAGGCAGTTTTAATCAAAGCAACAAGCAGAAGCTGTCGAACGGGGTCTGCACTTTGAAAAGACGTAAATAGCAGGGCTTTCCAGGGGCTTTGAACAGAGATGCAGCCCAGAACAGATACGGGGAGAGGGGGCGGTGGACACCAACCTTCCAAAAAGTTCTTTCAGTTTTTACCCTGTCGGAATTACTGGAGTCGGGCCTTCCACTTTTGTAAGGGCATGGCTTTTATTTCTGACTTCTGATTTAGTTCTAAGTTACTTTGATTTCACTTGAATAGTGCTAGAAGCATCCTGCTTTGTCATCATTGCAAATGTTTTGTTTCATGAGGAGAAAAATGTTCAGAGAATGTAAAGAACAGCTACAGAAAGCTAACTTTTTAAAAACCGAAAACAGACTCTCAGTGTGGGTTCCTAAGGTAAAATGGACCCACCTTTCATTAAATTTCTCCCACAAGTGTTAGTCTCTGGGAGACTTTCCCTCACCCATTTCTACTTAGAGCTAGAGAAACTGTTGCCAAGTATTGACCCTATTTTTAAAAAATTCCTTATAATAACTATTTCACCCTCTCTCCTTTTTCTTTTCGAACAAAACCCCCAGGTTGGTACTGGGGAAGTATGACTGTTAATGAAGCCAAAGAGAAATTAAAAGAGGCACCCGAAGGAACTTTCTTGATTAGAGATAGCTCGCATTCAGACTACCTACTAACAATATCTGTTAAGACATCAGCTGGACCAACTAATCTGCGAATTGAATACCAAGATGGGAAATTCAGATTGGACTCTATCATATGTGTCAAGTCCAAGCTTAAACAATTTGACAGTGTGGTTCATCTGATCGACTACTATGTTCAGATGTGCAAGGATAAGCGGACGGGCCCGGAAGCCCCCCGGAACGGCACCGTCCACCTTTACCTGACCAAACCGCTCTACACAGCCGTGCGGCCGCTCCAACATCTCTGTAGACTCACCATTAACAAATGTACCGGTACCATCTGGGGACTGCCTTTACCAACGAGACTAAAAGATTACTTGGAAGAGTATAAATTCCAGGTATAAGTGTTTCTGTCTTTCTAACCTTGCCTCATCTAGAGTCTCTCCGAATGCAGCTATGTCAAAGAGAACCAAAACTTGAGTGAGTGCTCTGGATAACTCCTCGGGATTCTCAAAACAGCTGAAGTGCATCTAATTTAAATGGGTGCCGAGGTAGCTAGGCATTTAAAGTTCCCCCAGAGATTTTCACGGGAGTGATGCTGACCTTCCTAAAGGCTGACCAAGACCCACCCGTTAATCCTTTTCCATTAGAATCCAATGTCCCGAGTAAAGGCTGAAAGGAATGGTTTCTCAGAAGACCTCACCTTTCTGAGGTTCCTCTCTGGTAGGTCAAAGGTCCACGCCCCAGTAGCAAGGAGAGAAGGGGATGCAGGAGGACGAAAGCAGTGGAAGGAACCCCGGCTGACACAGGCTTAGCTTCAGTTTTAGATGCCCGGTGGTCAGAGTCTCCGTTAGGCCATTTTCTCTTTTTGCATTCTTGATGTACCTAGGAGTTTTGTTAAACAGATATGCTTGTGAGTATTTATCCTTCATTTTATGCAATTAACCGAATCAACCAAAAAAATGACCATGAAATCCTGTATTTGACTTCTTACTACATGTATGAACTCTCTCATGTGAATGAGTACTGTAGTATAATCTGTTTTAAGGGAGCCTTATCTCAGAACTATTTCAAACTGGTGCACATGGAAAAGACTTGGTCTTTTCCTTTAAGGCTAAAGACAAGAATGTCGTGCTCTACAGGTGCAACTCAATCCCTGAAAACAAAACTATGTAGATACGGACGTTTGATCCTTTCAAGTAGCTGTGTCCCCCACCTGTTGCCATTGACTTTTTGGAAATGGCTGTAGAAATTTTCAAGTTGTCCTTGAATTGTCTAACCATGGACATCAACGGTTGTCTCCCTTCTACCATGTAGAATATTTTGACTTAATTCTCTTCCGGATATAGGGGGATACCTGCCTGTTTTTTTCAAAGTGTTTATTTACTGCTGTTACTATTTGATTAGAATGTATTAAATAAAAAGAAAAACCTTGACTTTTACAAGTTGCACTTATTGCTCTGAATTGTAGAGAACGGACACGTTCATGGTAATAGACAGTTGCCAAGAAAACCTAGGTCACGTGAAATCAACCAAATATTTAGCAAGGTGTAGAACATGATTTATCTTTCTCCAAAGTTATGGGCCTCATTTTGCATTTTGGAAAGGACGGTTTAGAAAGTATGAGAATTGTCCAGTGGCCTGGTCTTTTACACATTAAATAGGCATCACACTAATGCCCCGGGTGCTTCCAAAACCATGGTTTAGAAACCTACAAAAATTGTGACACATCCTAGTATTTTATGGGTTGAGTAGGCCTAATACAAAATAAAAATTAGAAATTTTATGGCTATTTTTTTTTGTCACAAAGTCTCATGACTGTTGCAGATGAAGCTCTTTCCAGAAAGTATTTATTTTGCCACATTTGAAAAAAAAAAATGTCCTGCGTAGTTAACATACTCTGGTGTGTCATTGGGAAAGTGAACGTTTGCAGATCATGTGTGTGCCCCAAAATGAATTAGAAAATTCGGGTGTAAATTATAGTAAAATCTGCTTATCCCCAAATCATGAAAATATTCATATTTTCATGAAGTTTTTGAAAAATGGTTTTGTGCCTGCAAGGAAAACATAACTATGCATGTCCAAACAGCAGAGCCAAACAAAAGATTGCTAGGTGTGCCTTTGGAAGAATTTATTTGTAGCCAAAAATTTAAAGATGAGGGATATTTCTGGGGTCTGGTCGATGATGGGGACCTTTTCATTAGGGTCTTCAGATTCTGTGCCTAATTTGCCCCGTGGGGCGTCTGACTTTTCTGGCAAAACCTCTCCACAGGATTGGTGCCAGGGCCTTTGGAATTTCTTTAAGGTATTTTGCATTTCTGTTCTCATTGATTCAGACTCTCTGATCCTTGTCACTGATGAGAATTGGACGGACTAGCGGGGTATGAGTACTCATGGGACCGTGGCAAGGTCTTCATAGGTGTCATAACTAGCAGGTGGCTAGTTATGAGCAAACCAGAAGTTAGCAAACCCTATCTCTGGGCTGGGCTGTGGAACAATTACCTTACGTTTCAATCTTCCCTGTTCCAAGGAAGTTGATAAGCATCAGGAGACAGTCTTTTTTAGGACAGGGGAGTGTGGGGTTTTTTTCACTGTGTTGTTGCTGTTGTTGTAATTACAAACATTGTTTATGTATCGAACATTGTTTATGTATCGAGCTTATCGTGTGTCAAGTTCTCCTTCAGCATTTCACATGCATTATCTCATCTAATCTTCACCCCCGTGGAATGAGCAAAGTTCAGTGATCACAGGAGGTACACCTTCTGATTTGTAGTGGGGAGGCATTCCAGGAACATCCTAGCCCTTTTTATTCCTGGAGAGGAATTATGAAGAGCAAATTGCTGCTGTTTCTACATTGATCCAGACGAACAAGTTAGAACAGGAGAACAGGCTGTAAAAGGAACCCTCGGTTCCTTTTTACTGCTCCCTCAACCGGGAAGAGTATGGGTACCTTAGTTAATGTACTCTGCGGGATTCCCATCAACTTGGCCTGGTGGGGTTTTCTTCCTGGTGTGGGGGTAAGTCAGGAGAGGGTTAACAGTCTTACTTTGTTGCTGGAAAATGCTGCCAGTTACCAGTTGTTGCTAGCCCCATTCGACAAATAGTCGAACCAAGAAGTTAGGATGTACACTTGAGTAAATTATCCTCAAAAGACCCAGGAAAAATCGCCAGTATTCTTTCCCTATGGAGGGCACTTTGGGGGATTAGGGTATGTATTATGGTTGTTACCGTTAAAAGAATAGAGTAGACAGAACTTATCTCCATGGACTTAAAATATTTTGATGTACGTTTCCACTCTGAGCGGATTTGAGGTAGTGGAATTTTTTGTGGTGTTGTTTTTTTTTTTTCCATCGTAGTGGGGTCCAGGGTCTGCTTTTTAGGGACTTGGGTTTTTTAGACCTCTGGACAGTGAAGAAAAGGCAGTTTAGCTTATGAGCTGAGTTCTTTTTTGGCATGTCAGTAAGAAAGTCTTGACTTCATAGTAATTATGTAATCCAAATAGGTAACAGAATGGGACAGTTGTTTGGAGTGTTTATTTTCTTGGGAAGGACTTTTTTCTGCTTTTAGAAAATTGTACCCTGGTAGGAGAGTAGGAGACAGAGACGTCATCAAATAATCCAAGGGATGGAATGTCCTGAGACCGCGCCGTGCCCTTCTCGGTTGTCGGTTTAGGCACAGGGTGGTGGGGGTTGAGTGACTGTGGTTCCATCGAACAGCTGGGCCGAGGCCTGTCTTGTCTCCGTGGTCAGGGTCAGGTCTGGGTTCTAATGCTTCAAAGCAAAAAAGGGTTGTCATTCATTCCAGGCCTTTCATTTACTAAGAGGCCTGTCATCTCGCCCAATTTTTTATTTCCTAGAATTTTAAAGCTTGAAATCACTTTTCAGATCCTATATTTTAGTTCTGACGTTTTCCCAAAGGAGGCTTTTCAGACCCAGGGAGGTCAGGAGATTTGTCTGTACGTGCGCACACACGTACACACGTATACACACACACACACACACACACACACAGAGTTTAGCAACTCAGTGGCAGGGGTTGGTGTTGGAGCCCAGATAGTCTAACCTCAGCTTTCGCATTTGTAAAAGCTGTGTCCTTCTACCCCGTGCGCGAATGCTCAGTATTCTTTTGTACCTTGCAAGCCCTACAGTGCCTTTTTAAAAAATATATATATTTAAGATTTTATTTATTTACTAGAGAGACAGCATGAGCAGAAAAAAGGAGGCAGAGGCAGAAGGAGAGGCAGACTCCCCACTGAGCAGGGAGCCCTGATGCAGGGCTCGATCCCAGGACCCCTAGATCACAACCTGAGCCCAAGGCAGACACTTCACCCACTGAGCCACCCAGGTGCCCCCCTCCAGTGCTTTTAACATCACATTTTTTTGCCTCTGAAGATTTAGAACAGGCCTTCGGAATGCTGTGTGAGATAATGCCAGTTCTCGGCTCTTTCCACCCCAACCCTGGGGAAAGCTTCTACGGAGTTTTATGATGTCTCTACCCACATTAGCATGCAGCGTTAATTTTAACCCCTCTGCGCTTCTAATCTGCTTCTAATCTGTTTGCGGTCTTATTTATTTTTTTTTTAAAGATTTTTTTATTTGACACAGAGAGAGATCACAAGCAGGCAGAGAGGCAGGTAGGGAGGAGGAAGCAGGCTCCCTGCTGAGCAGAGATCCCGATGCGGGGCTCGATCCCAGGACCCTGAGATCACGACCTGAGCCGAAGGCAGAGGCCTAACCCACTGAGCCACCCAGGTGCCCCCTGTTTGCGGTTTTAAAATCCAAAACCTGTCATCCATGCTGTGTCGTGATCTCCTTTCTGCCTTCTGCACAGGGGATTCTCATGCAACTGTGGGTGCCCAGTGATCCCCCCAGTCCTCACCGATGGAACCCCTTCTTTTCCCCTGTTCCTGGGCGTGATGGCACAGTGGATTCCTGTCTGACTCTCTCCCCCTTGTGTCATAAATGTGCCTTTTAGCTCATCTGACTCAGCCCTGCCTAGCCTTGTTTACTCCAGTGAAAGAGGGCAATTATATTCTCCTTGAGTTGGGTAATCCAGTGATTTAGAATACCTGAAGATTAAATCTGTTCCCAATCTCTGATTCCTTTCAGGTTGTGAAACAAGTAGGGAGCCCCAGATGCCACAGTTTTGTTATGGGCTGTGTGTGTGTGTGTGTTTAATGTCAGTAGTGGAGCTCCTTCACTGTTAAACTGCCCTTTGTTTGAATGGAAGGGAAATGCCTTCCCCCCCTCCTCCTCACCTCTGTAAGAATGAGTCTGTGATCGTTTTGTTTCTCTCCTCCTGCGTCGGCCTATTTTTTCCTCATATTCTCACCTTCACATTTTGATTTTCTTCTACTGTCTCCTCTGTGTGGCTTGAGTTCAGGCTCCTTAACTTTACTACTAAAGTAGAGTACCAGCTGTCGAGACCCTAGGACGCCAAAAGCCCCGGAATCCCAAATGCCTAGACAGTAAGGAAGCTGAAATCTTGGAGCAGACCTAGAGATTCCTTCCTACGCCTTCAGGAGCTTTGGATCAGACTGGATCGACAAGTGTGGTCACAGAGAATGGGGTTCACATCAACAAACATTTACTGAGCCATAAAAAGAAAACCGCTTTTATAGACAACTCTTACTCTGAACTCCGTCCCTCGCTTGGAGGAACGCTGCCTTGCCGTAGAGATCAGGAGCACATTTTTGTGAAGTATTCCGTGGGGTGGCCTCTGTTAGAAACCCAGGGAAGGGGAGGGCAATCTAGAGTGCGAGGCCGCCTTCCCCTTCTGTCGAAGCATAAATACCACCCAAGGAGCCCCTTTCCTGCGGCAGAGAGGGTGAGACTTCATCCCAGAACTTCGTAAAACTTTTCTAAGTCTCCCCGGTCTCCAACTGCGTTAAGACAAAAATGTATGTTTTGCCAAACGGTTTTTCCCTTGTTAGTTTGGTACGCTTTTTCCTGTTTAGATTTGGGTCCAGAAGGCTGCTGTGATCTTTAACATTCAGAAAAAAATATTTTCCATGTTGTTTCTACCCAGAGAAAGTTCCATGTTAACATCCCCTGTGCCATCTTGATGAATTTGACCTTTCTGAGGTTTCTGAAATAGCTGTCTTCTCCTTCTTTCTATTTCCAGGTTGTAGCCTTTGAGTCGGTATTTGGTCAGAAAGCGTGTTTGTGTTTTGCACATTTGATTAGGGCATCTGCTTTCACTTACTTGCAGTAATATGGGGCAGAGAGAATGGGGATAATAGAAACCCATAAACACGTTCTAGCTAATAGTGTCTACTTCCTCCCTGTTCAGTCTGCTTTGCTAGAACCACTGACAGAAAAATCAGCTGCTTCTCTGATCTCTCCTATTAGGCTCCTCAGCCATCAGGCTGGGAGGCTGTTAATGAGCAAGAGTGGCTAAAAAGATGGCAGGCACGAGGAAGGCAAGGGGGCTGGAGAATCAGTGGCCCGCCCTAGGGCTCCTGAGAACCTGGCGTTAAATCCAGTCGTGGCTGCTTATCCTGCAAGCTGTGGGCTGTGGTTGTTACCCATGACCCCTTGCGGTCCCCAAGGCAGATGAGCCTCGTTCTGACGTGGGGTCAGAAGGTCCCTGGTAGCCTAACATGATCTCAATGCCCGTGTCATTCGCTTTGCTTCCTCTGCTCACGTCAGCATTTTATCATCTCCCATCATCACCAGAAGGGTGAGTACAGTGAGATATTTTGAGAGAGAGAGAGACTGCGTTCACATCAACTTTTATTACAGAATATTGTTGTCACTCTGTTATCCTTATTGTTCATCTCTTACTGTGCCTGACTTATCATCAAACTTTATCGTAGGGATGTATGTGTAGGAAAAAACCTAGCATAGGTGGGGTTTAGCATTATCCGTGTTTCAGGCATCCACTGGGGGTCTGGGAATGCATCCCGTATGGAGAAGGGGGGGCTGGTCCACTGTACTTAGGGATTTTGTGAGCTCTACCCTTATGAGTAAATCATTGGCAGATTGAAATTAGCCTCGGTGGGAATAGTTACGCTGCAGAAATTGGCAGACACAGCAAATTGGGCTCCCCCTCCCCCATGATTGGTTCAACAACATCACTGATGGAGGTATTCTCTGTCCTCTATAACTGAGACCTCACTAGAGTAAGATCACTTTATTTGTATCCTCCTTTGTAAGAGTTCCAGTGTTTAGAGCAGAACGGGAATGAACAAATTGAGGAATGCATTTTAAAAATATGTGTGTGGGGCACCTGGGTGGCTCAGTCCGTTAAGCGTCTGCCTTTGGCTCAGGTTATGATCTCAGGGTCCTGGGATCAAGTCCCATGTGGGGCTCCCTGCTCAGTGGGGGAGTCTGCTTCTCCCTTTGCCTCCTCTCCACATCATGCTCAAGCTTTCTCTTTTTCAAATAAATAAATGGAATCTTTTAAAAAGAATATGTTTGCCAATCCTATATTGAACTATATTGTTTCCTGGTAGATCGGCTAGTCTCTTGATTCAGTATCTTTTCTTAGAGACACAGTAGTGCCTGCCGCTATCCTTGCAGAGTTAGGAGGGTGTAGGGAGGAACAGGACATTCTCAAAGTCCTGTGACTAATATATAAAATAGCTCTTTTAGCTCTAACAGATCAGTGTCTCTTTTTTGCTTCTAGCTTCATTCATTCATCATTTCATTATTGAATTTCCTTCCTTCTTTCTTCCCTCCCTCCCTTCTCAGCCCTCTTTCCTCCCTCTCCCCTTTATTCTGCCAACATTTATTGCATGCCTGCTGTATTATTCATGAGGAATACGAAAGAGTAAAAAACTGTTCTTGCATGATTGAGCTTTGATACCCAGGAGGAGAGATGGAGAGGAGAGGAATAATCCTTAGCAAACAATCTCGTATGTTCTAGTATGTTCTACGGCTTGCCTTGTTATTCCATTTAACCCTTGCAACACACGGGTAAGGTATGTATTTCCCCATTTATTTCAAATGAAACTGAGGCTTGGAGAAAGAAAATAGCTTGACCAGGAACTGGTGAAGTCATGGTTTGAACCCAGGTTTTGTTGAGCCCAAGGTTTGTGTCTCAGGATCCCACGTTCCATAGAAGCTTAAATTCTCTGAACGGTTTACTGTAAGATGCCATGTCAAGGGCAATAATAGTTATCTGTGGACCAGGTGCCATCACCCTGCCTTGCGGGGTTGGAGAAGACCTCAGGGGAAGGTGCCTTGTGTCTGCTCATTGAAAGGTAGCAGGGAGCCTTCAGACTTCCTCAGTGAGGGAGGGGTTTCTCTGAGAGGTTGGAGAGGAGGGTAGGGGTGCGTCAGGGTAGATCTTGCAGATCTTAATAGCTTGGGATTTATCTGGAGGGCCGTGGATAAAAGCTTTTGAAAGGGGCAGTAACTAAACTAGGTTTGTGTTTTACATCATGCTTCTGGAGCCCCTTTGGAAAATGTTCTGGACAAAGCAAGAGTGGAGTTAAGGAGACTGGGTAGGTGTGAGCTGCTAGGCGTAGGGAGAGGAGGAAACACGACTGGGAGGAGATAGGGAGGGCTGCAGATGTTGGCCCCCTGCCCCATCTGCAGGCTCATATTTACCCTGGAGTCTGGGCTTTAGGTCCTCCCTTGGAAGGCTGGCTTCCACACCCGGCAAGCTGGGGGACTTGGCCGATTCCATTCTCAGGAAAGGAGGAAGTGGTGGTGAGGAGCAGAAACTTGAACTACAACTGTAATTGGGCCATAGGGGTGCGGGAGCACCTGGCTCAGGGGGTTCCAAACACACCAGGTTCGGCCACCCTCCACTGACAAAATCCAAAGGCAAAGAGAGGAGGGGTGGTAAAACAAGGAAGGGATTTACTTCAGGGAGGCCCACACCAGAAGGACATCAGACTAACATCTCAAAGATGGCCTCCAAAGTGCCTAGGACACTCGAAGGTTTCTGTGAGGAAATGTGGGAGAAGGGTCGGTAGGTACAGACCTGTGAGCAGCTAAAGGCCAATCATTGTCTTGGGGTCAGTCACTCGGAGTCTTGCTGGCTTCCGGGCAGTCCTGATTCCTTCAGGGGGTAGTTTTGGTTCCCATCATGGGATGCTTTGCCTGCAGGGTCTTTTGCCTGAGTTCAGAGATAAGCTGGAAAGAATGTAATCCATTAGAAAGTATGGGCTCAGGACAAAATGCAGGTAGCAGACATTTTCTTTCAGGACTGGGAAAACTTGGGGTCCATTTCTGATCGTTTGACATGGGGCCAGGCACTGAATCTCTTAGGGCCTCTGTTATCTGTAAAAGGAGAAGCTTGGCACCTTCCTGCTTTTTTGATCCCTTCCAATGACGTACCCCAAGTGCGCAGATGTGCGCGCAATCTCTCTCCCACTGGGATGGGAGTGGCCCCGGGAGAGGCAGTCTCCGCATTTTTGTGGAGTCTCAGTTTCAACATAAACTTATAGTGTAGATCTTACCTCTATGCCATAATACATTTTCATTTATTTTGAGAAAAATAATTCCCTTTTAACTGTGGGCGTTTTCACAGCTGGAGTCCATTGATTGCATTTTCATCCTGGTTAGTTAGAAGAATTTTGTGTTTCCCCCCAGCTGCGGATCTTTGAGGGTGACCCTGTAATTGAGGAGTTCGAACTTGGGGTTTTAGATCTTGGTTGTGATGGAGGAACTGGAATCGGATGTGTCATCTCTTCTCACACTAACTCTTTGGATACATTTTCTTCATCAAGGGACCCGGAGGGCTGTCTTTGCTCCCTGAGCAAGGGTAGAGACGGGCTCCTAGAAAGTCGTGGGCACTGGTCGTGCTCTCACAAGTCATTTTCCATACCTACATAGATTATTCTCATTTGTGATTGATCCTCAGTGGACAAGAAAACCACAGAGCTCTATTGTTTTCCTTTTCTTTGTCAAGCAGTTGATTCAAAAAAAAAAAAAGGAAGAAGAAGAAGAAGAAGAAAAAGAAAAAACCTGTAAAAGTCTATTGGAATCTTGGATTCTTTGGTAAAATGAAAAGAATCTTGAAGAAAAAAAAAAGAAAGAAAGAATCTTGGAGCATGATTGATCCTGCCCCAATCTATCCACCTTGCGTATCTGGATTTTCCTGGATCTGTTTTAAAGCGGGGCACACCTTTGGGGGTGTGCAGCTGTTACCCGTGGAAGTACCTGGGGGAGCTCAGTCATGGTTGAGTGCTCCCACGAGATCCAGCTTGGAGCTGTACTTGGTAGGCCATGGGGGTTGGTTAAGCTCAAGGCATGCCTGTGAAGCTGCCCTTCAATAACAAGCCCAATCTTGGGCTTCCAGGGGACTGGAAAAAGCTAGAACATTAAGTAATGCCGGATGCTGCCCTTGACACTTTACAAATAGGACCTCATTTGGCGGCCCAACAAACCTTTGAAGTAGGTTCTGTTTTTATCTCCATTTTAGAGATAAGGGGGTGGACACGTAGAGGGATTTAGTGACTTAAGAGGGAGAGCTGAGATTTGAACTCCAGCCAGTATGACTCCCAAATCCGAGCTTTTTTTTCACTCTTGCATCCTCTTTCTCACTTGCAAATGCCTTTAAGCTCTGAGGGCTCCAGCTAGCGCCACTTCAGTGACGTATGCGAGGCCGGGTACCCATGGACCTTCTAGTCACATGCAGTTAATACCCCGTCTGCCCGGCAGGTAATTATGGGGTCTTTAATTTTGAAAGTCAAACGAGATGGGCCCAAGCCCTGAGCACCGGGGAAGATCCCTTCCATCCGACGGACACCTCTTCTCCCTTCCTCTGTTCTCCTTTAGGTCTCTGTCCAGGGCAGCCATAACACATTGTCTCATCCCTGTCATTCTCTTCTCTGGAGGTAAACAAGATGAGTAATGTGTCGCTCATAATAAACTAGGTTACGCTACAGAACAAACAGCCCCACGCTCTCTGTTGGTGGAAAACAGCAACAGCTCTATCCTAACAGATTTCTCTGCCCATACATACTGCCAGATGTCACAGGGCAGAGGACGGGGGAGGTGGGGAGGGTGGGGGGGGTGGTCCTCCTAAGTCGTTTTAGAACCCAGGCTGCCAAAGCAGGCACCTCCTAAAACGTGGCTGAGGTGCCTAGCCGGTGGGGAAGGAGAAATCCAAGCCCGGTCACTTCCCTCCACCCACTGGCCAGCTCTCTGCAAGATGGTGCAGCCCACACACCAGGGGGCCAGGCAGTCTTGCCTCCCCAGTGCCCAGGAAGGGTGAGAAAACCAGAAACATTCAGAGAGCAGCAGGAATAGTACCCACTTATACCATGCCCCATAAAGCTAGCTTCCTTTTTTTTTTTTTTTTTTTTTTAAATATTTTGGCTAATTCGACCTCAGGTAACCTTTGTAGGACACACAGAGCCTCTTGAATTGCATTCCTCCTTCCCCTTTGTCTTCCAAAACTTTCTTTCAAGTACTGCAAAACAGCTTCTCTCTTTCCTTTGTGTGAGCCAAAGGGAAACAGTTGTAAGTCTTGAAGTGAAATTATACATATTCAAGAGCTAGGGCTACTTACCTCAGAAGCTTCCGAAATAACCAGAAGTTCCTTCTGATCTTCATAAATATCTCTCCGGGCTTCCTCACCCTGCTAAAATTAAACTTGTCTTTTCTCCAATATCAATATTCCGGATAAATAACGTGCCCATTCACTTCTTCTGCTTACTGTTCTGTTTAATTGGCTATATGGTAACAGCATCGGACAGTCTTACTTTCTCCCAATTTTCAGCCGAACATAGAGACATTCAGGCACGTGACAACGCAAACGGATTTTGTGAGATAAATTGGACATCTTACTAATTTTAACTCGCTCCCGAGGGAAACTGTATTCTAAATTTCGAACAATGGATTTGCAAACCTTGTTTTAGCACGCATCCTATTCCTAGTTTGGGTCTTCTTCTGTAGCATATATATGTGTAGTAGGAATACCAGAATAAAGCTGGGTTTTCACAGGCAGTTCTGCTCTGTTGCATTCATGAGTTAATATCTTTGAAAAAATTACAATCTGTACATAATTTTAAACTTCTTGAACACAATTTTCCCTTCGTTCTCCATTTTTTTCTACATTAACCCAAATCAGAAACTGTGCCATTGTCTTTTGACTTCTCCCTCTTCATGTTTATGTCATTTATCTCGTCCTTCATTCATCGGTCCATCATCAGATATTTACTGAGCATGTGACAGGCACGAGGCAATGCAGCCGAAAGTTCAAAAACAGTCGCTGCCTCAAAGGGATTCTGTGGCGAGACACATGTCATTGACCAAAGTACAGTAAGAGAATCCCTATAGTGAGGTATGTCCAACAGGCAGCGGAAGCAGAGAAGAAACGCTTCTGTCTGCTTGAAGGCATCACAGAAGGCGGCAGAGAGGGAGGGAGCAGCTTTTGACCCAGTGTTGACAGCATGAGTTGGTCTGAGCTAGAAGCAGGGTGAGGGAATTCCAGGAGTTGGGGGATAAGTCCAAGTTGGTGAGCAGAGAACAGAGCTCCAAGGGTTTTGTTTGCCTTTCAGAAGTGTTTGCTTTGTCCCCAGGAAGTGAGGGGAGCTATGGGAGACTTTTGACCTAGAGAATGATAGCCTCAGATTTGATGGCGATGCGGATGCTGGTCTTGAGGTGTGACCCTCGATCGGGGCTTCTTAATCCAGCCCCTGGGCTTCCAACAGATCCCTGGGAAGAATGCTTGGGATCCGTGAACTTGGACAGGAAAAAAAAAATTATATTGTTTTTGTCATTAATATCAAACTGAAATCAAGCTCTTCTTTCAAATATAAATCTAGGTGGAATGCCTGGGTGGCTCAGTGGGTTAAAGCCTCTGCCTTTGGCTCAGGTCATGATCTTAGGGTCCTGGGATCAAACCCCGCATTGGGCTCTCTGGTTGGCAGGGAGTCTGCTTCCCCCTCTCTCTCTGCCTGCCTCTCTGCCTACTTGTGATCTCTGTGTGTCAAATAAATAAATAAAATCTTTAAAAAAAAATCCTTAAAAAAAAAAAAGGTCAGAACTCAAGTACTGGAGGAAGGGGATTGTGAGCAGGTGGTCCAGCCTAAGGTAGTGGTGGGAGGAAGATGAGGAGGAAGAATTTACCGGAGATTCTAGAGAGAGCCAGAACTTGTTGATAGATCTGGGACATAAGGCAGAGGGAGATCTGCGTGTCCCCTACTCCCCATCAGGTTTCTGGCTAGAGCAGAATTCTTCCTACTGCTTGTCACAACTGTCTCTTCCTTCCCGTCACTAATGTTGTTCAGCTCTTAAGCCTTTAATAATGTCATTCATGTATCGGGGTTTTAAAAAAATAAAGCGGTATGGAAAGACATCATGAAAAATAACTATCCCTCAGTCCCCCTCCTCTCCACCTGCCAACCCTACAGTTTCGAACTCTTGTCCTGTTCTCTTCCCTAGATGGCAAATTCCATGCGGGAAGCTGCCTTGTAATCCCCACTATGTTTTTCATTTTAGGTGTTGAATAAATGACTGATAGATTCCAAAGGTATTTCCTCTTTTGAGGTCAGCGTGTACATCAATTATGCCATACTCTAGTTACACACGTTCTCCCAACCGTGACATTCTAGGAAATTGGTGTTTTACCTAAATTCCCATGTTCTCTGTCATTTGTCTTCATATAAAATAACACGGAATGTGCAAATAAAAATTCCATTACTGGGGCTTTCTGGATGTTTCTGTGGAAGTGAGTTTAATGTGATGGTGAGTCGAATAATCCTTTGTAATCTCAAACCAGAAATGGAGACGGTGGATTTGAAATTTCCACCCCTTCCCTTGTGGGGGACCGCAGGGGTGGGGAGTGGTGTTCGTTGGCTTGGTAGCAGAGGTGAATTTCAGTTGTTGCCCATGTTGTAGACTGCAGATAGAGTTGCAGCTAAACCCTTGGTTGGCTGGCCCAAATTCCTTGTCGTGCTTCTTGTGAGGTCCAGGAATGTATAGTTTTGTGGTCTGATGTGTTTTGATGGTTGCCAGATAAAATTGATGTCTGGCACTTTTTCTAGGAAAAACACATTTAGACGTTTCCAAGTTGATTTGTAGGAACTTAGTGTTATTAGAATTTTGTGGCAGAACTGTTTCTCAAGTGGCAGAAGAAATAAAGGAACTTTAGTTTTGAGGGCTGTTAACAGCGCCTTCCATTAATGCCAAAGCCGAAAAGGTTGACAAAGTCCTGGATTGTTAATAGGGATTTTCGGCAAAAATAAGCAACTATCTGGACTTTTAAGAGTCACTGATGCAGTAAAATACAGCTTTAGCTACTGACACTAGATGAGCCCCCAAATTTTTAGAAAAAGGTACACTTCCCCCTTATTTTCTATATAACATTTCTCAACCCAGTAATTAGAGAGACTACTTTGGGGTTAACCTTGAGATTTGTTTGTTTACTCTTACTGTTTTTTGTAGGGAGGGTGGGCAGGGTTTGGGAGAAAGAGTACATTCTGGAAAAGTTAGCCTCCCAATTTGCATGCCTTTTCTTCATTTGTATTATAAATATTTGAAGGGCAAGTTAGAGACTATTAGCGAAGAAGTAAGAGAGATTACCTGAGAATACAATGAGTTAACTTTTCTTTAAACTTACTGGCTTCTCCCTTAACACTGACTGGCTGGAGAGCAAGTTTTTACTTGTTGGCACAGTAGTTAAGCCTCAGAAAGCTCTGTGAGCAAAGTGACTTTTTTTTTTTAATGCATTATTGAAATGTAATTACAGTGGAGGAAAATTTTATATTTGGAAGACGTATTTAAGTGACAGACCTTCAAACCCAACTTTTCCCAAGGCGTTTATTGAGCAGGTTAATGCAGCATCAGAAGAGAGAACTTGTACGGCCGATAAATGGGGTTAGAAACCGAGACTTGCTCCGAGAGACTGGACACAAGCTGATTTTGATTTCTGTATACAAGACCAGAAACGAAATAGCCCTGTAGGTATTTCTAGGAACAGTTAGAGGAGGGAGAAAAAGACGGGAGTCTGGAGAAGAAGTGTGTGTGTGTGTCAGTCTGTCTGCCTGTCTGCGGGAGGAGGAAGCTCACTTGTAATGGTTTGCCTTCCGTCTACTTGGGAGTTTTCTAACAGAGCTGCTCAGCGGGTGGCTCTAAGGTCTGCGACACGTGCACACAGGCTGTGACCGCGGAAGGGATCCCGGGCCACTGGGTGATACAGAAAAAGTTCTTTGTGTACAGCCCTGCTTGAGCCCCGAGCTCCGTGGTGGCTGTGGCCAGGCAGCTCCCCCCCAACCTGTCCTGCGATGCAGCGTCGAGACAAAGGAGCCCCTTAGACACAGACCGATGTCATTGCGCTCGAAATACACCAGCTGAGCCGGGAATTGAGAGGAAATGACTGTGTTTCACATTTTGCTGTGCATCTAATGGGTTAACATCTGTTCCCTCAGGCTTAGTCATCCCGATATACATGAGAATGTGGCTTCCGTGGATTGTCTCCTCCAGGAGCATCCGTTTGGGTCTTGCTAATGTGGGTTTAATATAAGCTTATATGGTTAGCTAGTTTTTAATTATTCTAAAACTAGCAACGTGGTTATTATTACCGTGATTAGAAATTGAAATGGTTCAGAAGCATAGGGAGTGAAAAATAAAATTGTCAACCTCCTATCCAGAGGTCACTATTGTTAAAAGTTTCTTTTTTGTAAAACACTAGGCACATATTTAAATATTTTTTTTTTAAGGACAAATAGTATACTATGCATTCTGCTCTACAATCTAGTGTTTTTATTTTAATATCTGGGATCTCTCCATATCTGTATAGCTTTATATATCTTTATGTAACAAAAAGTTCACCCAGGTTCTTTCCAACATCTGTAGTATTCCGTCTCTGAAGGCACCTTCGCTGATTGAATCGAATCCCTTTCCAACGGGCAAAATTTAGGTTGTTTCCGGTTTTCTGCTGTTACAATGATGCAGGAAAAAAAATCTCTGTGCCAACATTGCTGTGTGCTTATGGGAATATATATGTTGAGTGCGTTTCAAGCAGTGGAATTTTAGGGTCAAAGCATATGCACATTAACATCTTAGTAGATATTTCCAAATCCAATTCCAAAAGCGTTGCACCGATTAATATTTCAGCCTTAAATAAATGACTGTCTACTAAGTTGTAAGCATAGTTGAAGGTTTTCCTTTCAATACTGTTAATTTTTAAATAGCATGTTTACTACTGAGACCAAATGAGCTTGTTCATTTGCTAATTAAATGACCTGGAAGTTAAATTTCCATTCCAGAAATGAAGTCTAGGGTACGTTACGTGCCCTGCCCTGGGGCTTTTAGAACCAGCCAGAGGCCTGGCCCAGCACCCAGTGGGAGAAGCTCAGGCACAGCCCCACCAGAGACATCCAGAGCAAGGGGGCAGGAACATGGCTTCATGCTTTGACTGTGGCTTCAGTTAAATCAACGGACTGTCTCTCGAAATCGTAGGGCAGAATCAGAACCCCCCCCCTTTTAAAAAATGTGTAATAATATCATCTTCCATTAGTTCTGTTCAAAGGACATTGATTGAGCAGAGCCATGGTACGAAGTTCCTCCTGAAAGGAGCCTGTCATCCCTACTCTCTCTCCTCTGGTATCAGTGTTCTCTCTTCCTGCTTTCTCTTTTTGTATTTGTTTCTTTTCCGATCAACCGCTTACCCTCTCGTACCCACTCACTAATACCAGAGGGGGTGGCCAGGTCTAGGGACAACTAATTGCTTTCCTAGTTCTGGATAGGGAAATAATTTTGCTTGTGGTTCTAACCACAGTGATTTGACTCCATATCTGGAGTCTAACCCCACCATGGGACAGTTAATCTGCTTATGACTTCGAATGCTTAAAGCTATCCACCGACCCAGAAACAGCTCATTTTCTTATTTTTAATTTAAGGTTTTTATCGTTAAAATCTATTACAGGTGAAAACAAGGTATAAGCAGATACCAAGATGCAAGTCACATTACAAAACACTTGTGGTTCGAGAGGCTGTTAAGTTGCTGTGTAAGTCACAGTAGCACCCCAGAATACCTTGTCCATTTTAGCCGACTCTTTGGGAATCACAGAACTTTCACACGTGTTTTGTTTCACAAATGACCTGCTTATTTGGAAAATGACCCCTTTAAAACCCTGCTCCCTTGCCCTCCAAAGTCATCTTAAACAAAGACACAGTCACATCAGAATAGGATCTAGGTGTCAGCAAAAAGGAAAAACAAACAAACTGAACGAAATAAAAATAACTCCCATTTCAGGTCTGACCCTCTGTGGTTCTGTACGCAGCTCCACTACACCGTGCAGAGACTAATGCCTTTAAAATAAAGGAAATAAACCAACAGGCATAGAAAGCTTGCCTAATTAAAACTCTTAATTCCAAACTCTTAATTTCCCAGCAACACATTGGAAGCCAGCCGGAAGAGAGAGGAGGCGAAATGTGTTGTTCCAATGTTGTCCCTAAATAGAATGTTCTTTACAACTGGCAGGAAGCACCTGGGAGATTATTTGCTTTGGAAATTTGGAAATAAATTGTTTTTGAAATAAGAAGGGAAAAATAAATTGGTTTCTAAGGTCAGATGCTTTTACCATTTTCGCATACATACATTTTTTATTCTTTGAATTCTGAAGGTAATGAATTCAAGTTAATGTTTTTAAATTTAAGGAGAGATGCAGATACTGTTAAGATAGGAAATTTTAGCTAAACCCTGAATCTCCTCTCATTTTGACGAAAATTGACCTTCAATATTACAGTACTTTCATTTTTACAGCTTTCTACATATTCTGTAAAAAGGCTTAAAAGTGAAACAAAGATGTTTCTTAGCTATTATATTTTCTACTGTCCAACTCTTGTAACTTTTTAAGTCCTTTAAGACTTTAGAAGCTATTCTTTACCAACTCTGCCCTTTGATTAATAATTTACTAATGGAGTGGATATGATTTTTCCATTTTTCTTTTCCATGAGAAGAAATATTCTGGTTCCTTTTATTCATCTTACTAGCTTAGAAGTAATTCTGTTTTTATTTTGTAGTTAATATGAAATTAATTCATTGTAGAGAATTCTGTTGCTCGGATGGCTGATAATATGAATACATATTTGCTCACATTGCTAGAAAGAATGTTACATAAGAGAGTTAGTGGAGGAATACGAGCTCTCGAACACCGGGAGTTAAGGGGAAAATTAGTGCTTGTAGGTTGTTAATCTTTGTGTTTTAAATAAAAATTAAAAAAGAATCTCACCATTATGTAACCAGTACTTTAAGCAACTTTTACTACATTCTGCTACTATGTCAAATTGAATAAGCCAACCAGAAACACAGGGTACCAATTCTTCTTGTCAGTAATGCTTTAAAAGTAGAGATTTATTGAGAGTTCTTTTACTACCTTGACTTCATTACTTTCGCAAAATATTGGATGGGCATTAAACTCGGATTTACTAGTGTGCTTAAAATCTTGTCAAAATGAAACAAGCACTTCTTGTCATAAGTATTACAGATTTAGAGGCGTTTGTGAGGGGGCGGCTTTGCTTTTGGGATCTCACTCATTCCTGAAAAGAAAAACATTCTCAACCTTTTTTTTTTTTCTCTTTTTATAATAGACCCATATTTTTACTGATTCCAAGTCCCTTTAGGAAAACCTCAGAGAGTTTTTACAAATTTTTGTGATTTAGTTCTAAAAGCGAGTTGCATTTTAGATTGTTCCCTTTTCCAGCTACCTGATTTAGGTTATTTCTTCAGACGCAGCACAGACCTTGTCACTATCAATTCATTTGAGAGACTGGTTCTTTCTATAATTCTTTGTTGCCCTGATTTCAGAATTTCAAGAGGGTTTGTTGTCAACTTTAATGTACCTTTTGAGAATAAATTGAGTCTCCAGTTTCTTGACTGTGTGTGTGTGTGCACGTCTGGAGCCGGAATGCCTTTCTTGGGCCAACTGAAAACGGAGCCCGACGCCTCTCCTCACAGAGACTCCCTCGCTTTTCAGGAGTTTGACATTTAGTTAGTTCATGACCAAAAGAAAAGAAGGGCCCTCATTTTTCTTTTTAACTTTAAACAACCACAGTCTAGAGTCTTGCCGTCTAGCCTTTGAGAACTTGAGGCATATGGCAGTTCTGGGCTCTTTGTCTGGTCAGTCTAATAATAGAGTCTATATTCTTTCGGCGTTGAATGCGTGATTCTATCTTATTGTAGTTGGTGGGTTCATACCAATCAAATAAATCATTTTATTTTGTATTCTTTTCTTTTCCTTTCCTCTGGTTGGGTCTCCCAACCACTTTCTAATAACAAAGAGGAGACATAGGCAGTGAAGGGAATTTGCCTCATCCCCTTACTATTTCACAGTAGGAATCTTCGCACTTCACCCAACACAAAAACTGGTTATATGGTTGGACGGTACCATGCAAAGGTGGGACCCTGGGACAAATAGTGAACGTATTTGGAATTCTTTCTTTTTTTTTTTTTTTTAAGATTTTATTTATTTATTTGTCAGAGAGAGAGAGAGAGCTAGAGTGCAGAAGCAGGGGGAGCAGCAGGCAGAGTGAGAAGCAGGCTCCCCGCCGAGCAAGGAGCCTGATGTGGGATTCCATCCAGGACCCTGGGACCATGACCCGAGCTGAAGGCAGACGCTTAACCAACTGAGCCACCCAGGCGTCCCTGTTTTACAGTGAATAGGATGTGTTTCTTGACTTTTAATTGCACTCTTCCCATGCTATGTGCCAAGTTTTATGCCAAGTGCTTTGCATGTGTTATTTTATTTAAAGGCCCTGTGTGGCATGTATTCACATTGCCCTTTTTGCCGACGAGGAAACCGAGGCTCAAAGAGTTGGAAGTAGAAGGCCATCCCTTCATAAGTGGTGGAGTTGGGATTTGAGGCAAGTTTATCCGATTTTAATATCTGGGATCTGCAGCTATGCTCTACAGTCCGAGTCCCTCACTAGGAAGTCCGTGTACTCTCAGAGTCCTAAGGAAGGGCTACCAAGGGATCTAGACCCATGCATTTGATGATTTGATTGTTCAAAGAAAACTGCAAGTTCTGTAGGCCTCCCTGCCCCGTGTCCCATGCACCACCTACCAAAAATGGCTTCTCTTTTTCAGGGCCTTACTTGTCTCATCTGTCAGATAGAAATTGTATTAGGTAAGGTGGGCTGCATAGTTCTCTTTATAAAAAATAACTATGGCGGCACCTGGGTGGCTCGGTTGGTTAAGCATCTGCCTTTGGCTCAGGTCGTGATCCCCCAGGCCCCCCAAAAATCAGGCTCCTCGCTCAGGAGGGAACCTGCTTCTTCCTCTGACCCTCCCTCTGCTCATGCTCTCTCTGTCTCTTTCTGACAAATAAATAAATAAAATCTTAAAAAAAACAAAAACCAAAAAACTATGGATTCACTGCAGGTTGTGAAGATCATACAGAGAGGGACAGAGAGGACCTGTATACCCTTCACCCGGTTTCCCCCAGTGATTACATCTTATGTAACTAGCACATGCAGGCCACAAAATTGACATTGGTATAAAGTGTCTGTATGATTCTGTGCCATTTTATTACCTGGAGGTTGTAAGCTCAAGCAGGAGGAGGATATAGAACTTCTCAGTTACCACCAAGAGCTCCCATGTATGGGCACTGCCCCCATGCTTCCTTCCTAAACCCTGATGGCTACTAATTTGTTCTCTATCTCTTTTCATTTTGTCATTTCATATCTCTTTGAAGCACAATTGTGTTTTCATTATGAAATATCTTGATTAGAAAAGCACGATACTTGTATAACTACTACTCAAATTTAACATGATACAGATTTAATAAGTGTTGTGTATTTAATAAGTGTTGTGTATTTCTTTTGATTTTAAAGCTTCTTTGTCCCACTCTCTGATCCTTTTGACCTCTTACCCTTCTCAGAAATAAACTCTACCTCAGTTATTATCCTTGGTTTTCTCTTTTTCTACATAACTAGGTGCCTGTAACATTCTATAGCATTGTTTTGTGTGTTTTAAACATTGACATAAACAAATGAACAAATATTTATTGAGCGCCCACTATGTGGTGGGCACGGTTCTTGTCCCTCGGAATGCGATGGTGAAACCCTTTTCCTAAATATATAACTATGAATAAATGAGAGTATCTGTAAATGCATGAAAATGATGAAATAGGATATTGTGGTCCAGATTGGCGGGGTTAGGGGAATGAAGGGGTTGGTAGGGCACTGAGGAAAGGCTTTGCTGAAGATACTGCATTTAAAATCAAAACCTAAATGGTAAGAAACAACAAGTCAAGCAGAAGGAACAGCAAGCAAGTGCTTTTGCCTTCACATGAGAATGAGTTCCAAGTGTCCGTGGAAAACCAAGACTCACACAGAGGCTGGGGTGATGTGAATACCAGGGGGCATGGGGGGGTGGGGCATCGAAGGGTAGGAGGTAGGGGGAGGGGAGAGGGGATTGGGAAAGGCCAAGGAGACCTCGAAAAGGAATTTGGATTTTATTAAGGCTGTTGTGGGAAGCCATTGAAAGGTATAAGCAGGAATGTGCCAGAGTTGCCAAGGGGAAGATGGCTTAAGAAGGGACACAAATGGGTAAGCCATTGGGCTGTTCCAGTATTTCAGGGAAGAGATAAGTTGGAAGGATGCTGATACCTTCTAATAAGATGACAAGGCTTGGGGCGCCTGGGTGGCTCAGCGGGATAAGCCTCTGCCTTTGGCTCAGGTCATGATCTCAGGGTCCTGGAATTGAGCCCCACGTCGGGCTCTTTGCTCAGCGGGGAGTCTGCTTTCTCCTCTCTCTCTTCCTGCCTCTCTGCCTACTTGTGAGTTCTCTCTCTCTCTGTGTCAAATAAGTAAAATTAAAAAAAAAAAAAAATGACAAGGCTTGGTATCACCTAATCCTTCTGTAGTTTGCCTTTAGGATTCAACATTGTGTTTCAAGATTTACTTATGTTGATACTTTTAGATAAAGTTAATTCATTTTAACCACTATGTATATCCCATTCTCTGAGTATACCAGACTCTCTGTTTATTCTTTTGTTTGTAGACTTTAAAGTGTATCTGTTTCTCCAAACACAGTTCTGCCAAAAGCATCCTCAAGTATGGGTTCTTATAGGTAAGATACCAGACTTTCTCTGGGATACAAAAATGGCGATAGAATTGCTGGGCTGTCTGGGTATGCCCATTTGTCAACTTTGTACAAAATTATTCTCCAAAGAGGTAATATCAATTTATAGTCACTACCTGTGTATGAGCATTTCCATTTCCCCACATCTTCAACATTTGGTATTGTGCTTTTAACAACTGGATATGAAATGGAGGGCCATTGTTGTCATAGTTTGCATTTCTTGATCACTAGTGACTATGTTTTTTGGTCCTATGTTTCTTTTCTGGGAATTCCTTCTTCCTATCCTATGCCTCCTTTCCCACTGGGCTGTTTGTTTTTTTTCTTATTGATGTGTAGGAGTTCTTTATATATTTTGAATAATAATCCCTTGTTAGATTTTATGCATTGAAATACGCATTGAAAACACCTTTCGTACATTTGTTTTGTTTTTAAAAAGATTTATATATTTATTTGAGAGAGAGAGAGAGAGAGAGGATGAGAGTGGAGTGTGGAGCAGGGGGAGAGAGAGAGAGAGAGAAGCAGGCTTCCCACTAAGCATGGAGCCCGGCCTGGGGCTTGATCCCACAACCCTGAAATTATGACCTGAGCTGAAATCAAGAGTCAGCTGCCCGACCAAAAGAGCCACCCAGGCACCCCTTTTGGGTTTTATGCATTAAAATATTTTCTTCCAATTTTTAGCTCATCTGTTTACTTTTTAATTTTTATTTTTTAACGATTTTATTTATTTATTTGAGAGAGAGAGAGCTAGCGCACCAGTGTGGGGAGGGGCAGAGGGAGAGGGAGAGAGATGATCTCAAGACTCCATGCTGAGCCCAACACAGGATCTGATCTTACAACCTGAGATATGACCTGAGCTGAAATCAAGAGTTGGATGCTTAACCAACTGAGCTACCCAGCGCCCTTCTGTTTACTTTTTTAAATGATGGTTTACATTTAAATTTTTACCACAGTCAGATTTACCGATCTTGTTCTTTATGTTTTATGTTTTCCCACCCAGAGTTCATCAAAATATTAAAGTTGAGCTTTCTATTTTAGTTACTGAATTGTCATGCAAATTAAGTTTATGGACGAGGGGAAGTATGGATTTCTAAAAAAAATTTTTCCGGGACACCTGGGTGGCTCAGTGGGTTAAGCCTGTGCCTTCAGCTCAGGTCATGATCTCAGGGTCCTGGGATCGAGCCCCACATTGGGCTCCCTGCTCAGCAAAGACCCTGTTTCTCCCTCTCTCTCTGCCTGCCTCTCTGCCTTCTTGTGATCTCTCTCTGGGTCAAATAAATAAATAAGATCTTAAAAAAAAATTTTTTTTTCCAATTGGAAAATGAACTGATCTAACACCATTTATTGAATAGTCTTATTCTTTCCCCACTGATTTGTAATGTTATCTCTGTCATACATCAAGTTTTCCTGTAAGTGTGGGTCTCCTCGTGGGCTCTCTATTCCCTTTTGTTGTTTTACTTTTCTGTCTGTGCACCAGTGGCATCCTTCAGAAATAACTGTAGCTTTAGAATAAGCCTTGCTGTCTGGAGCATTGAGCTGTTTTTTCTTTGCTCCTATAAGTCATCTTGGGCAATTTGGGTTCTTTATTCTGGTATTAACTTGTGGATCAACTTGTCAAATGCCATGGGGAAAAAACACATGGATTTTAATGTAATTGCAGTGAATTTGCAGATTTGGAGATTTGGAGAGAATTGCCATCTTTGAGTCTTCTCATCTCATACTTGAACATAGTAGATGCTTCATTTATTCAGGTCTTTTTTCCTGCATCAGTCAAGCTTTATTCCATCGTGACCTTGTATTTCCTTTGTTAGACATGTTTATAAGTTCCCCCAAGTCTTTGTTGCTATAGTTAATGGAATCTTGTTTTTGTTTCATAATTATACCTTTGTTAGTTTTCTGTTGGGATATGGTGTTAATTGATTTTTTTTTCTGCTATTGATTTTTTAATATTCATTCATTTGTGTCCAGCAACCTTTGTGATTCTGATAGCTTGTCTGAAGATTCTTTTAGAATTTTTTGTGGACAGTTATTTTGTCTATAAATAATAATCTTATTAGTTTTTCAATCAGCCAGCATTTTAGATAATTTCCTTAAGTCCCTTCCAAACTGTAGGATCTTTGATTCCATTCAGTGCTTTTGTATCTATTGTGTGGGTGAAAATAAAGCATGGGTACTCGTTCTATATGTAATACATATTAGGAAATCTTCAGCACAATTTTGATAACAACAATAAAATGTAATTTAAAAAATCTTTAAGAGATTAGACATCATTCCTCACTTGCTGTTAACCACTATAGACTCAGACAAATGCTACCTATATCACAGATTGCAAGATATGGGTCAAAAAGAAAAAAGAAAAAGAAAATGATGTCAACTTTCAATATTAGTAGAACACACACACATACATGATACTGTGTGTGTGTGCGTGTGTGTGTGTGTCTAAAGTCATGTGAGCTATACAGCATCTTGGAATGAGAACATATTTTCTACAATCAGAAACATCAAATCCAGGAAATGGCTCGAGTTTCCAATTAAGATTCAAAGGTCATATGGTAAATCTTTTTTTTTTTTTAATTTTTTAAAAAATTTATTTATTTGTTAGAGAGAGAACGAGCGAGCACAGGCAGACAGAGTGGTAGGCAGAGGCAGAGGGAGAAGCAGGCTCCCCGCCGAGCAAGGAGCCCGACGTGGGACTCGATCCCAGGACGCTGGGATCATGACCCGAGCCGAAGGCAGCCGCTTAACCAACTGAGCAACCCAGGCGTCCCTCATATGGTAAATCTTCAAGAGACTTTGGGAGGTATTATTTTGGGAGATGAGCCCCTGATGTTTGCTGGGTCCCTGGGACCAGGAGTGGTTCAAGTGTGGATGGCCCTCAACTCTTAGGATTATCATCAAGATAGTCCACAGGGTGGGTTATAGCAAAACTCACATTCACTGCTCAGCTCCTAGGAAAAGAAGAGGCTCTTTTCTGCCTCAGACCCTGGGTTCTGTAATTCAGCAAGTCACGGCCCTGGCATTATGCAGGGTGATGGTGGTGATAAGATAAGGACCCAGAAAGTCCCTGAACTACAGCTGGCAACCAGGTTGTCACCTGGGGCTTCTGCCATGTTTGTAGTTTCCTGTATGAAACAGGAAGGACAACAGGTCCACTCCTCTCAGAAAGCCTTGCGCAGGGGCTGGTCTATAGACATTTGCTGGGCCAGCTTTTCTGGGTTGTCCAAACTTCCCCGGAGTGAAGTCCAGTCAGGATGTGGTCTGAACTGAGAAGCAGTTACCAGTCCGCCTGTGCTACCGCCGAATCTACTTGGTCAGAGACCAAGTCATAGCTGTTCCCCGAAGCTATGAGAGTAAACACTGCCTCCTATTTTTAGTAGTTCACCGCTTGCAAAAATAGCTCGAAATCCAGACCTTTGAGTGTCGACAGCCTTCAGCTTCAGAGGCCATCCCGTGGTCACAAGCACCTCGACGACAACAATGCGGGCGGCCATTAACGTCTGCGGGAGTGGCGGCGGGTGGGGAGTGTAAGTGCTTCACACACACTAGCTTGCTTCATCCTCGCACAGAGTAGTCATTGTTGTTACCCCTGGTTTTCAGGTGAGAAAACCAAGAGTCAGAAAAGTCAGGCCACCTACCCTAAGCCACACAGGCCTTGAGATGCGGGGCCTGTGCTCGGAAGCCCAGTCAGTCCCGCCCAGCACCACGGTTTATGTTTCTGATCCCTTCTTATTCCTGCCTTCTCACTTTCCTTCACGGCATCTGTGGCGGGATGTTAACTGTGTGGGATCTGGTCCAGGTTCTTCAGAGAACTTTAGTCGATAATTGGATTCACGTGAAATAATCCAGAAATTGTGTCCATCTCTATGGGAAATATTAAATACCATATTTCTTACGGTTTTGTTATTTTTTTTTAAAGCTGTTGGATTTACAAAGTTACCCTATTCCCATCATGTTCTCTTCTTACAGAGAAACCTAAGTATTTTTCCAACACACTGTTATTTGGGATAATTGCTTGACAGTTTAAAGGACACCCAGAAGCTGTGGAGAACGGAGTCTTAAAATGGCCAGTGAAACCATCCGAGTGTGAGCAAGCTCCAAGGGCGGAACCCAAAATGTGGCTGCCTGTTCCTTGTTGACCACTTTAATAGAAAAAATCAAATTCAGGGTCTTGTGTTTACTGAGATGGTTGGCGTGCGTTATCAGAGTAGCTGCACATGGAAAATTTCTGACTTCCATCGGTTGATCTTATGTAAGTGGCATATGGAAAACAATGTGTTGGTTTGGTTACCAAATGAAAGTTCGGGAACACCCACATGGAGACAGTCTACTTGTTTCTGATTTGACGGCTCTCATAGGGAAAACACTGTGGTGCTGGCCATTTCCTGGCGAGTCCTCATTGGTGGCTGCGTGTATAAAATCTCCACTAATTACATGGCGAGGTCGGGTAGCGGGCAGTGGCCTCAAAAGGCCTGCCCTGGGAGTTGTAAGAGCCAAGCCTCTTCTGCTTGCAAGTAACAGAAACCTACTTCAGACTAGCTTAAGCAAAAATAAGTGAACAATAATCATATTTGCATATATATGATGTACATACATTACATATGTATATATTATGTATGTGTATACATATACCGTACATACATGAGATAACATAACCAGGACAAGAGTTTTGCTCTGAGGATACGAGGTTAGCTCATGGAATCCAAGGATCGAGTGCTGGGGGCTTTGGGAGAGAGCAGAATGCCTTTGGTCCCAAGGCCACTGTCCTGGGCACCTCCCCTCTGGGACCCACAGTTGCTTGTCTCTGCTTCAGCCCAGGTCAGGTCAGCAACCCCAGTTGTCAGCTCTGGCCTGGGAGGTGGAACAATTGGGCTCACATGTGGCCTTAGGGGGGCTCTGCCAGTGGGAGAGGGGCCAGTTTCTAAATACATCCCCTTCTTTCTGTTCTTCTGAATACACAGATTCTCAAAAAGAAGTTGATTTTTTGTCACAGTGACTCCTCTATTAGTGGGGGAAGGTGTGAGGGGTAGATGCTATCCTTGCGCAAATAGGCCATAGATCAGTGAAATATGGGAATGCCTATTTTAAAGAATTGATACCTCCAATAATCTGCATTTTTATTCGTCAGACCAACAATAAATTATTCCTTTTATCCTGATCCAGTATTTTTATGTTTAAAAGAGTTTTATTGATCATCAAAATTAACTGTAATAATTATAATAAAGAAGTCATTTTGTCAGACATATTATTTTATAGGTAGTTATGCTTGGCAAATATACTTGAATTGAGTGTTTTAAGGAAAACTTATTCTTGGGTACTTTAGAATGTTATACTATACTAATCACTTAAAGTGATTAGTCATGTATGACCATATCTATCAGTTGGGTAAGCTTAGAATATTTACATTTTTTTAAAAAGATTGATTGATCACACATACAGGGTAGAATGTTTAGGAAATGACCACTCCTACCTACCACTCCTGCCCCCCACCCAAGTGGTCTTAGTGATGTTATATGTCAGTACAACTTCTGAGTAGTTCATTTAAATTCTCTTTTTATTTAAAATTATGTTTATAATGTATTTCAAACACATGAAAAACGTGGAGAATAAAATATACCAGTGCTTCCCCCACATTTAACAAAGATGATGGTTGTAGTATTGTTTTTCAGTCAACCAAATGAGATAGTTACCAAGTGTTAATGTAGTGTATAAATAATATATCAGATTAAAAATTAGCCAAAGCTGTACTATATATTATGGATACATATACTTATTAAGACATAAATACACAATAGAGAGGATACTCAACTACTTATGAAGGGTCAATACATATGAGAAATTGGATGGGTGAAGTCAGGGGCTTCAACCACATTTGTGATGCTTTATTTTAAAAAATTATCTAAAGCAAATATGGAAAATGCTAACGATTATTGATTCTTGGAGGGTTTCAGGATAAGGCATAGGGTGAGACAATTTTACTTTCTAAGTAGAAGCTGGCCCCTTAGAAATGTTCTTCCTTCCCCTCAGGTGCATTTGTAAGTAACAAAGAGGCATTACATGAAATTGTCATGGGTAAGCACATCTACCGTATGACTGTCCCTTAACTCAGAGAATGGAATCAAGGATAGAAAAGGAGATGTGCTTTCTATTGGGTACCTCTGGATTTTGTTCTAATTGTGTGATGCTCTTCTGAGGGGTGATAGAGGTAGAATTTGTATCCGCCACCATCATCATCACAGCTAGCATTTACTGCAAGCTTTATATTATATTGTCTGTCCCTTGCCAAATATCTTGAATGAGATATTCATTAGGTTACAGTTTTGTTCACCATAACAGAGACCCAAAGTAATGGTGGCTTAAACAAGATATACTTTTTTAAAAGATTTCATTTATTTATTAGAGAGAGAGTGAGAGAGAGCAGAGGGAGAGGAAGAAGCAGGCTCCCCACTGAGCAGGGAGCCCCACACAGGGCTCGATCGCAGAACCCTAAGATCATGACCTGAGCTAAACTCAGATGCTTAACCGAATGAGCCACCCAGGCACTCCAAACAAGATATAACTTTGTCACTCACAAAAGAGTCTAGACATCAGCAGTCCATGGCTGATACGATGGCTCCATGAGGGTCAGGGATCCAAGCTCTTTCTATCTTGTTGTTCTGCTACTCCCACAATATTGCTCTTATATTCCTAGTCTATGATGGTTTTTGGCTCTCTCTCATTAGAGCTTCTCATTCCCCCCTCTCCCCCTGCCAGAATTGAACCCCATGAGCACATCTGGCTGCAAGGGAAGCTGGGAAGTGTAGTCTTTATTCTGCACAGCCATGCAAGGCAGCTGTAAATATTGGGGTTTCTATTCCTGCAGAATATTCATATGTTGGGGGGGGGGGCATAAGAAGTCTGTGCCACAGTGAGTAGTTTCTGTTTAACCTTACAGCAACATTCAGAGTCAAGCCCAAATCGGCCCATTTAACACTTAGCAAGAGAGATTGGATTACCTGCTGAAGGTCAGGGTGTGGAGCCAGGTGTGGCTGTGTTTTTGTTTCTTTGTACATTTACATCTACTTTGCCCAGAAGTTCTATTACTAGGAACTGAGCGGGGAATTTTCTCAGCTTTCTTGGGACTGCCACACCTCATCAGTGTTTGGTGTTGCGTGACACGGTTTAAAACAGTCATCCAGGAAGCAGTCGTGTGCCCTGTGTGTTAGAGTTGAAAGCAAGCACACATTTAATTTTTTCCAAGGTATTCTGTGATATTTATTGAGCAATGGGTAGTACATTTGGATGTTGTCCAATCAGAACTGGGAACACGGGTGCCTGGGCAGCTCATTTGGTTAAGTGTCTGTCTTCTGCTCAGGTCCGGATGCCAGGGTCCTGGGATCAAATCCCGAGTGGAGGTCCTTGCTCCGCAGGGAGTCTGCTTTTCCCTCTGTGCCTACCCCCACTTGTGCTCACTCTCTATCAAATAATTCTTAAAAAAAAAAAAAAAAAAAAAGAACAACAAAAAACTGGGAACATATACCAAGGAATGTTATTCTTTAGCTTGATTCAGATTATACCTGGCTTTGTGGTAGGCTAGAAAATAAATGTCTTTTGTCTGTTTAATAAGAAGGAAATACTTAATAAAATATGTGTTCTAACATCTTTTTCTCTGAGCTCAAGGTTACGACGATGGACTATCTCTAAGCATTAAATAAAAAGTAGCAAATTTTCCGGGTGCCTGGGTGGCTCAGTTGGTTAAGTGGCCAACTACTGTTTTTTTGTTTTGTTTTGTTTTGTTTTTGTTTTTTTTGTGTTAGTCACCATACAATACATCATTAGTTTTTGATGTAGTGTTCCATGATTCATTGTTTGCATGTAACACCCAGTGCTCCATGCAATCAGTCCCCTAGTACCCATCTGCCCCTTAATACCCATCACTGGGCTCACCTATCCCCCCAACCCCCTCCCCTCTAAAACCCTCAGTTTGTTTCCTGGGGTCCATAATCTCTCATGGTTCATCTCCCACTCCAATTTCTCCCCCTTCATTTTTCCCTTCCTTCTCCTAATGTCTTCCATGCTATTCATTATGTTCTACAAATACGTGAAGCCATATGATAATTGACTTTCTCTGCTTGACTTATTTCCCTCAGCATAATCTTCTCCAGTCCCATCCATGTTGATGCAGAAGTTGGATATTCAGTCTTTCTGACGGCTGAGTAATATTCCCTTGTGTATATGGACCACTTCTTCTTTATCCATTCCTCTCTTGAAGGGCATCTTGGCTCTTTCCACAGTTTGGCTATTATGGACACTGCTGCTGTGACCATTGAGGTGCATATGGCCGTTCTTTTCACTACATCTATATCTTTGGGGTAAATACCCAGTAGTGCAATTGTGAGTACCGATTTTGACTCAGGTCACAACCCCAGGATCCTGAGATTGAGCCCACCTTGGGCTCCACACTCAGCAAGGAGTCTGCTTGAAGATTCTCTCCCTCTGCCTCTCCCCCCACTTCTGCGGGGGGCACACTCTCTCTTGATAAATAAATCCTTTAAAAAAAAGCAATAGATTATCTAGAAGTGCTTTTATTTTGAGAAACAAATAGCTGTGAAACCAGATGTTTGGCAGGTGACCCTTTTCTTTTACCCAGATCATAATTTCCAAGAGTTGGCATGTGCCAAGAAGAAAATTTCAAAAGCGAAGCCTGGTTCCTGAAATTTCACATCTGACGTTATTCAAGCTCACGCTGGATCAGAACTCTGTATGGTTCAGGACCAGGGTCAGGATCAAGGTAAGGCAAGTGTGATGTTCACTTCACTGGCAGCAAACTTTACAGAGGTGTCGAAAAAACTTAGTACAAGATCAGTAATATTTTAAAGCAAGTTTTGAAAACAGAAGTAAGTATAAAATCAATTTCTGATGAGCAAATATCCAAATTTTTAAGTAAAGACAGGCTGTTGTTTGTGTTGCCACACTGCATTGTTGTGTGATGGAAATAGCCATTTCCAATCAGCCCCACGTTCCTGGCCCCGAGCTCCTCAAATCCTGCCAGGCAGGTTTATGAGGGTTGACAATGTGTGAGAACAGATTGGGCAATGAATGTGGGGCTTTATATAGGGTCATGTTTTTTTGCTTATAGAACTTTTATTAGTTTTTCTCCCTTGGTTCAAAAATATTTTGGAGGATATTTTGATGAGTGTATATAGGTGTGTACATTTTCCCTTTGTCCCAGGCTCCAGTAAGGCTCCACAGGGCACGGTCCAGGACTTCTGGGAACCCCGCTCTCCATGCTAAGTGAGCCACTGCTAGAGGAATTCTCAATTCTTACGAGATCTAGTGGTTTCTTCTCTGAGACCATTTGCCCAAGCCTATGACTGCTCTCCCTTAGATCACCAGGCCACAAATGCCCTTAGCCTTTTACATTTACACTGGATGGGAGCCTCTGCTTAGTTTGTCCATCTGTCCGCATGAATACCATCTAACCTATACTGGAAAGGCCCTGAGCCCCATCCCCCCAGTCCTTCTCTTCATAAATTTGGTTCCTCTTTTTTCTCTCCCTTTCTCATTCCAATTCCCATTTATCATTTGTATGGGTGTGTTTATTTCATATCTGTCTCCCCTGCTACAATGCCGGCTCTATGAGGGCAGGGAGCATATCTGTCTAGCTCATTACTCTGGCCCCAGGACCTAGCATAGTGTTTACATATTGTAGGGATACATATAGACCTTTTAATAGGTCAATGAACTTGTGAGTGCTTGGTCTGCATTATGCAATTCTCAGTGAAGCTTCATGGACTTAAAAAATATTATTGGTAATGATGCTACAGGATTCTTTAAAAAATTTTTAAAATGCCTTCAAGTGTCAAAGAAATGAATCTCATTTTTTCTCTCTCTCTCTCTCTTTTTTTAGAAGATTTATTTATTTAGGGGCACCTGGGTAGCTCAGTGGGTTAAACCTCTGCCTTCGGCTCAGGTCATGATTTCAGGGTCCTGGGATCGAGCCCCGCATCGGGCTCTCTGCTCAGCGAGGAGCCTGCTCTCCCCTCTCTCTCTGTCTGCCTCTCTGCCTACTTGTGATCTCTCTCTGTGTCAAATAAGTAAATAAAATATTTAAAAAATTAAAAAAATTAAAAAAAAAAGATTTTATTTATTTATTTGAGAGAGAGAGAGAATGACCAAGGGAGTGTCAGAGGGAGAAGCAGGCTCCTCACTGAGAAGGAAGCCCTGTGTGGGGCTTGATCGCAGGACTCCAGGACCATGACCTGGGCTGAAGGCAGACGCTTAACCGACTGAACCATCCAGGTGCTCCTTATTTTCTCTTTTTCAGTGAGGTCTTGAATAAGCAGTGTTTCTCCTACCTGACAACTACTGTTACATGTCAAGCCGTGTTTGCAATATCTGGAAGAGGAGTACTGCAAAGGCAGTTTGACTTAGTGGGAAAAACATTGGATTGGGAAATCAGGCAGCCTGGGTGTGAAGTGTAACTCTAAAAGAAAACGGGATGCTTTCAGTAGAATGGCTGGGTTTCCCCCCAAACAGCCAAGTGGGCCACATTCTCCTTCTCTTGTAGGTCTTTGGCCATGGGTATGTTCCTGAAGCCGAGTTCCCTGTTTTCTTTGGGTCTAGCCCTGCCCACTGATTAGATCTGACCGCGAACCCCAATAGCAGAGGTTCCTTCACACCAGAGCCCACCCCCATCTATCACTGTGCAGCCAGCCAAACCTCCGTGTCCTGAGTGCCTTCTCTTTGGAGTTTCTGGCTAATATCAGAGGAATCTGGAAGCTACGTCCTTGAGGAGGCCAGTGGTTCAAAACATTTGGCTAACTCAGGTCATGCTTTTGCAGTAGGCACCAGACCAGGAGAAGAGTCTTGTAGGACTGTGTTCTCAGGTTGGAAGAGGCAGGATCATGAGAGGAGGCCTGGATTTGGGGTCAGACAGACTGGGCTCTCGTCCCAGAATGATATTCACTAACCAGGTAGTTTCGGTTTGAAACAGAGTGTGGAAACAGAATCATCGTACTACTTCATCAGTCAGAATTCTTGGCTCCATTCGACAAACACCTCACGTGAACTCAAGTGGACGTAAATGGGTGTAAATAACTTAAATGGCATAAATGGGAATTGACCAGCTGGGCTTACCTGGCTTATTTCCTAAAAGCCCCCAAAGGGTGGGGTGGAGCTGGATTTCAGTGACAAACGGAACCGGGCTCTGCAACATTGTTGGGGCCCTTCTTTCCATCTCTGTTCTCTTCTTGTCCCTCTGTGGAAAGACTGTAGTTCCTGTGGAAACTGTAGTTCCTGTGGAAAGACTGTAGTTCCTGTTTTTCCAGGGCTGGGGAACAGGACCTTCTATTTCACAGTTTCTCCCCCAAAGGGAGATTGTTTCTCTCTCCTGTGATCTCATTTGAAAAATCCTCGGAAGGATCTGATTGGCCTAAGTTGGATCACACCCTGACCATTGGACCAATCAGCTCTGGCAAGGATGGATGGTTTACTGTGATTGACAACCTACAGTAGAAGCACATGTTGGAGGGGCACCTGGGTGCCTCAGCAGGTTAAACGTTGGACTCTTGATCTCAACTCAGGTCTTGATCCCAGGGTCATGAGTTCAAGCCCTGAGTTGAGCTCCATGCAGGGTGTGGAATCTGCTTTAAAAAAAAAGAAGAAGAAAGAGAAAAAGAAAAAGCAGCAGCAGCAGCAGCACATGTTGGAGAAGGGTAGTCCTCAAAGAAGGGAGGTTGCTTTTCCCAGGAAATGCAGTCATACCAAGCAGACTAAATCATATATGTCTACCACACATATTTACCTTTCAGGGTTGTTGGTGAGGATTAGACGTAATGGATATAAAACATGAGTTGGGAAGTGCTGCTGCTGCTGGTGATGATGTTGTATCCAGCGTCCCTGGATACTCGGGCTCCACATTTGGGGCCATGATATGTCACAGAAAGAAGTACACTTTCTTTGTTACTCTTTTGATCTTGGGACAGTCATCATAATAGACTCTTACGAAGTCCCTTAGTTACAGATGGAGACCTGAAAAGTTATGTTTGCTCAAGGACATACAGTTTGTGGTACAGTGAGGCCTAGACCCAACCCTCAAGGCTCCCAGTCAGTACCGTACTTTTTGTACACCACGTGGTGATTAAAAGTGCTGGCACTGAGCCAGCCTGCCTGGCTTTACAGCTCAGCCCCTCTTACCGTATGATATTGGGCAAGTTCCTTAACCTCTCTGAGCCTCAGAGATTCCCCCTGCAGAGCTGTTATGGGGATTAAATGAATTAATATGGGTTTATTGGTTATGATGATGATTCTGTTCTCAGAAACCATCACCTGGGTCTCCTGGCCTGGAGCCAGTCATCTCCTCCAAGTAGGTCTGGGGACATGCCAGGCATTGCGATGGGGCTGCAGGTTGGTTCCACTGGGCACTGGGATTGGAGTGGGAGCAGTGGTTCAGATCACCTCAGGCTCTCGGTGACAATGAAGGCATCAGCTCTCTCTCTCCATCCCAGAGGTAGCATATTATTAGGTGGTTTTTAAGATAAACAATTTCCCAACAGAACAGTGCTTCCTGAACCACTAATGCTGTAAGGCTATCGCTGATCTCATAGAGGATGCTCAGGAAAAAACCTCAATCCCCCCGTGTCCTCTTCTTTGAAAGAGAGCTGTGGTACTGCCTGTGATTCCAGGATCAGCCCAGGCTTTGGAATCAGGCCAGGGTTTGAATCCCGCCATTGCCACTGGTTAGCTATGTGCCTTAAGCAAGGCGCTGCACCCTCTTTCGTGTCTAAATTGGGAACAGTATCAATATCTGCCTTGTAGAGCTGTTGAGAGGAAACTCTGGAGGGCAGGCAAAGTGCTTAATACAGAGTGTACTTGGTAGATGTTGACTGTCATCAAAATTAAGTGTCCTGTGATGGGTATGTGTTTGAGAACACACAAAATCATTGAGCAAGAATAAAGCCTTCTTTTTATAAAATAAACACATTTACATGTGTATTTTCTCATAATTATGCTATCTCTTAATTTTGCAGAAGGCTTAATTGGAGAGAACTTTGGGTATGAGATTTCCACCTGATTTTAAAAACAAAAACAAGAAAACATACTCTCAAAAATCGGAGAAGTGTCTTCTTCCGTTATGTGAAAGGCTGCTGTGTTAATTCTGACAACAGAAACAAAGAGAACCCCTCCCAGAGCATTGAATGATTCCTACCCCTGGTTTCAGAGAAGGGTAAGGACTCCCACATTTATCTACCAGAATCATGCTGTGTCCGTCTATCAACCACGAAGTTGGAGGTGGGCTGGCTTTAAGCAAGGGATTAGTTTCTCAAAAACAGAATTGGAGGCATTCTCTCAACTTGTGTTTGAACCCTTCCTATCCGTCCCTCACCAGCCCCCACCCCATCCTGCGGGGGTCCCACTACACAGGGAGGACTTGCAGAAGGCTCGGTCCTACAGTTTCAAAATGTTTGCAAATGTTTGCAAATGTTTGCAAGATGTTTGCAAAATCTTTTGAACACTTCAGAAACTTCCTTTATACGCCAGAGAAAATGACTCCCTGGCATGGACAGGGCTTTCTAATACAATGAACACTATCTTGATGAGATATACTCGTATTGCTCAGGATAGGCAAGAGTAAATGGTTGGAAACCAAGCCCTGGATCCTCAGTGTGGCACAGAAAGGTTATTTTTTGCCCTCCTGCTCTGGATCCACCACAGGTCTGATGCCTCTCTAGGGTAGCTTTTGTCTGAGTGGGAGCTCAGAGACTTAATCTTCATCACGTGATCCCACCATGGTGCTCCCAGGTCACTGGGACAGAGGGAGAAAGCTTGGGGAAGGCGCACTCCCTCTTACATGTTACACATCACTTGTATTAGTGAGTCAGTGCAGAAGTAGGTCTCGTGGGCCCCCCTAATTTTAAGGAAACTGGAAAGCAGAGCTCTCGCAAGTACCCGGAAAAGAGAGAGAAGGAAGTATGAATGGACAGAAGTCTCTGCGGCAGTGTTTCCCCTTTTCAAATGCAGGGATCCTGGTTGTTGGATCAGGGCTCCTTGTGAGAAAAACCTGAAAAAGGCTTGAAAGAGCAGAAGGAAACATGGAGAGCCAGTAGTGAAAGAGGAAGATATTTTCTTAAGAATGCCAAGGACTTCCCTGTCCTTGGTTCAAGGTTCCTGAATGTGACAAGGGAATTTAGAGAACCAAAGCAGCTTGAGAATGGAGACCGGTGGAAGCATCATGCTGAAACTGTGGCCACCTGTTCACTGCCTTTACATCGTGTTCCCTCATCTGGGTACCCTGCTGCCATGTACCACCATCACAATCCTCTCGGAATGACTGTTACTGATGTAAGTTCTTTCTTTCAATAACGTACTTTTCTGTAGTGAAGAGTTCAGTATCATTTACCAAGATAGAAGGTATCCAGGAGAACAAAAACAATGGCACCAAAACAGAGGGTTCTGAACCTGAGGTTTGTTCTCTTGGTTACAAAGAAAGACTAGCAGATATTGGAAGGGCAAAAAAGACAAGCCAGCTCTACACCTGAGCTCCTTTCATGGAATCAGACAGATGGAAAGAATGATAAAGGGAGAGGTTGGTAGGTCAGTGGGTGGACTGTGCCCCGATGCCAGGGTTCTAATTCTGGGGCCCCATCATTTACCAGTTGTGTAGCCTGTGTGCCTCAGTTTCCTCATCTGTAGATCTGAGGATAATATTTCCTATTTCAAATACGGAACTCCTGTAATGGGGTCTGGCCACAGTGAGGGCTCTATAAGGAGCTTTAGCAATTTTTAGTAGTATTTCCAACAATGTGATGACTTGCTTAATGCCATCTCCTCTGCCTTTTAAAATTACTTCCTCTACCACGTTAAATTATCTCTTATCCCCTGGTGAGATGCTTCCTGCTCTTGGAGAAACATACATCTAATAACCAGCCCAGGCTCTGCAAAGCAACAGCCCTGAACTACAAGCCCATTGGCTTCATTGGCGATGCTATTGGCAGGTTACTCAGCTTCTTTAAATCTCAGTTACCGGGCACCTGGGTGGCTCAGTGGGTTAAAGCCTTTGCCTTCAGCTCAGGTCATGATCCCAGGGTCCTGGGATCGAGCCCCGCATCGGGCTCTCTGCTCAGCAGGGAGCCTGCTTCCCTTCCTCTCTCTCTGCCTGCCTCTCTGCCTGCTTGTGATCTCTGTCAAATAAATAAATAAAATCTTTAAATCTCGGTTACCTAAGTGAGGTTAAAGATATCTGCCTCCTAGAAGATGCTGTACGCTGTAAGATCCAACAGGTAAAACAGAATCTATCCAAACTTTAGAACTAAAGCAGATGTTCAATAAATATTGGTTTACCTTAATTTAAACCAGTCATTCCCAGCTGTCCCCGAGGGATCTGTGGAAATCTCCGGTGGAGTCTTCAAATGTGTTGCCCACTAAATTATAGTAATTTGAAAATATGCTTACATATGTGAGAGCAGTGGTTCTCAGACTCAAGCAAACCTAAAAATCACATCGGGGGAGAGTCAAAAGGCGCCGACAGTCCCTCATCCTGCCGTGCTCCTCACTCCGGGGCAAACCTCCAGGGGTAGGCGCTCTGCCTGGAGAATTGTTCCAACACGGATGCATGGGCTCCCACCTCCAGAGATTCTGCGGCAGCTGCTGAAGGTGGGGGCAGGGGTGGAGGGGGAGGGGAGATGGAGCCTGAAGATTTGTAAGTCTAATACAGCTCCCAGGTGCTGCTTTACATCTGAGGACCACACTTTCAGAAGCTCTGTCTTCATGCACTTCAGCCTACCAATGCCTATGTTTCATGTTCTGTTTCTGAAAGTTGCTAATTGCTCAACTTTTAGAGCTTCACAGATGTCCTTACCATCCTCTCAGGTTGGTGTTATTTCCCCTTTAATATATATATATATATATATATATATATATATATATATATGTAGAAACCCAAGCTACGTTATTACTTAACAAAACATTTTTGAAAAAAAAATCTTTTCATTACGATGTATTATTGGCTGCCTCAAGAGTCATAGTTGATTGATTTTATGTTTCAGTACAGTTTACTTGATTTCTGTAGCTCCCAAAATGCAGTATGGCTAAGTGAATGTGTGAATGAACCAAATCTAATATTTTGTTGAAGTCTTGTTAAAATGATCAGTGCTGGAGCACCTGGGTGGCTCAGTGGGTTAAAGCCTCTGCCTTCAGCCCAGGTCATGATCCCAGGGTCCTGGGATCGAGCCCTGCATCGGGCTCTCTGCTCAGCGGGGAGCCTGCTTCCTCCTCTCTCTCTGCCTGCCTCTCTGCCTGCTTGTGATCTCTCTCTCTCAAATAAATAAGGAAAAATCTAAAAAAAAAAAAAAAAAAAAAAAAAGAAGATGAGTGCTATTATGTGTAAATCTGGTAAAAACTTGCTTTGGTGTTTGGTTTATACTGATTGTGTTCCTTTTTGGGTTCCCATGAAGGAGCCTGGTTCAGTTTGCATCTCTGTGTTCCTGCAAGTCCTCTCTCTGCTCAGAGAACTTGCTGGTTTGATCTCCGCCCCATTGCTTGGCTGTGACTTTGACTCAGTAACCCGTCAGGTCTGTCATTTCTGGCTTCAGAGGGCTCCAGAAAATGATGTGTTTTGATCTCAAGAGATGCTAGAAGGACCCTGGGAACAAAACCCACCTGGTGGGTTGTCATGGAGCCAAACAAAGAGGATGTGTCTAAAATGGGGAACATGGGTACCTGGGTGGCTCAGTTGGTTAAGCGACTGCCTTCGGCTCAGGTCATGATCCTGGACTTCCAGGATCGAGTCCCGCATAGGGATCCCTGCTTGGCAGGAAGCCTGCTTCTCCCACTGACCTCTCTCCTTTCATGCTCTCTCTCTCTCTCATTCTCTCTCTCAAATAAATAAATACAATCTTTAAAAAAATAAAATGGGGAACATGGTAGGTAGCCGGCATGCGTGAGCGCTCAACCACGAACTGGCCATTTTACATTCAGAGAAGCTCCTTGTCTCTTTCCCTTCGCCCTCCCTCCCAATCCCGGGCTCTGTAGGTGTGCTTCCCCTAATCGAGATTGCACTTTTTCAGGGTACCGTGTCCGTCTCCCTTGTAGCACCAGTGACAGTGACATTATACTTCCTTTCTGTGATGACTTCATGGCGGGTTGCCTCTCCACTAAAGCATGGACTCCGTGTGGGACTCGCGGATCCGCCTTCAGCGTGAAAGTCTGCCAGTGGGTCTCCACTGCTAGAAATGTGGCCCCCAGCTGTCAGCCCCCGTGGCCGGGCCCCAGCTAAAGAAAGCTGCCCTGCCAAGACCCCGGCCCCTTCCCATGACTGATCTACATGAGGCTATGCAGGCTTGGCTTTCTCCCTCATCTGGGACCAGCTCTGGCAGGTCATCCCATCCTTAGAACCCCTTGCAAGGCTGGCCCAAGCTTCTCTTGAGACAGTTTCATATTTTGACTGCATCCTCTGCTCAGTCCTGCTTCCTTCCCTTCCTTCCATGGATGTTCATCCTAAGGGGACTCACTCGTGCAACTTAAGCCTTCTGATCGCCGTCTCCGAGTCAGCTTCCTGGGGAGCACAACTTGCCCTGTTGTCCCCTGTTTAAAGGTAGGAATTAAATTGTTGTTGCCAATTCTGTGTATTCTCAGAGCCTACTGTAGTCCCTGGTGCCAGTAGGATCTCAGTAAATGCTTGTGGAATGAATGAATGCACGAACGAATGATAACAGCACCTCCTCGGTAACTTCTGTTTTATGCTCCACCCCCTCTCCTTTCTTCAAAGGGAATGCGACTTTCACACAGGAATTTCTTGAGTTTCTATCCAGGGATCTATTTGCTTCCTCCTCCTTCCCTCTCCTTTGGCTCTCCAGTCCCCTTTCCTCCCACCCCACCCCCTTTCTAAAATCTCTGCCTAATGATGCTCTTACTCGGCACTGGGGAGGGAGGAGAAAGCCTTGGGAACGCAGCTGAGAGACGGTGATGGGAAACAGCTAAATTAGTTTAGAGGCCAATTTAGTAACTCCAGCTTTTCTGGCTATCGGGAGCGCGTGTGGAGCCCTGGGAGAAAGGCTAATGCCAAGAACAGAGGAAATCAATATCTGAAGGCCCTTGCTAATTGCAGGGCTGTCAGAAGGTATTTTCTCATTGTGAATGAGAAGGGCCTTTCACAACAACAAAGCTCTTGTGTAAGTAGGAAAAAAGAAATGAGAACTCACATTTGAGCCCTTGTGAAAAATGGCTTCTTTGTTACCAATTTCTCATCCTCGTGGAAAGCCTCGGCAGCAGACGCCTCATGTTCTGCCATCGGCTTTTTAGTTTCGTTTCGTTTTTTGGCTTTTTCCACCCGTCCTAGAGAGAGCCCTGTATTCCCGTTAGAAGTCTGAGTGGGGGACCTCGCTCTGCTGCTTTGGTCACTGTGTCGTGGCTCTGGGCTTCGTCCCTTGTCTGGAAGGTGTTTGCTAGTCGACTCACACAACAGGAGACGGAGACACTCAAGCGAGACAATGGATACGAACAAGATTGGAAAACGCAAGGATGCTTAGTGATTGTCCTTGTTGCTGTCATTGTCATTCAGTCTTTGGTGAACCAGAGCTCGAAAGTCAAAGCTAGTCCCCCCCTCCCAAAAAAGAAGGCACTTTGAAGCCAAATATGAATGTTTTTAAGAAAAATTATTCCTCGGGGCGCCTGGGTGGCTCAGTGGATTAAGCCTATGCCTTCGACTCTGGTCGTGGTCTCGGGATCCAGGGATCGAGCCCCGTGTCGGGCTCTCTGCTCTGCGGGGAGCCTGCTTCCCCCTCTCCCTCTCTGCCTGTCTCTGCCTACTTGTGATCTCTGTCTGTCAAATAAATAAATAAAATCTTAAAAAAGAAAAGGAAAAAGAAAAATTATTCCTCCCTTTGCATGATGTGTAGCAAAGGTCTCCATGGTTAGCCCACATGATTATGAATTGACTGTCAGAGTGCGCTGAGAGTGTCAAATTTCTGTGTAAACCAGCCACTTTTCATGTATTTGTGATTTCATGGCAGAATCAGGAAGCCACCTGTTCTCTAGATCAAGGTTTTGGGTTGATCAGGTACACGTTATTTTCGCAGATCCTTTAGTATGTTCCTTGGTTCTCTCCCATCCAAGGCAGCCCTGCTGTTCCGGGACATGTCTGCTTTTCCTCCAGATACGTGAGGCTCTGAGGATTTATGCCATTAGGAATCATCTCCTCCCCTCAAGCCTAGGCACGCAGGGACCCATGATTCCCTTTGCATAGAGCAATTTTCTGTAGAAAATTGGACTTTCTCCCTTCTATAGAGGCAGTCCAATGAGGTGCTTTGAGCAGCCAGCAAAGGGTCCCAGATCTGCCCGTCTACTGCCGATGGATTATAAAATCCTTATACTATCTGGGGTCTGCAGACATCTCGAGCTGTTCTATAATCAGATGTGAGATGTGTGGAGTAGAGTCTAATTTTCAGCAGACACCTAGGGAGCATCTCTAAGCATTCTGGGAACAGGAATGGACTTTTTAAGTCTTCATTTCAGGTGCTGGCATTTTTCTGAAGGATAAACTACATTCCACATGGAAAAAAGCAAAGCGTGAGTAAACAAACATACACAACACAAAAATGACACAAGCAAGTGGACAGATATTGCACATGAAGTCCCTTTACTGAGAAGATGGCCTGATTATAGACTTCGTGAAGACAGAAACCCGATCTTAGGTCTCTCAGATCTACATAATACTAGAAGATCCTGTGAAGATGTGTGGGCTTGCTCTCTTGCTGATCCTTCAGTGGCTCCCAGTACCTCCGTGATTAACATTCGGTCTTCTTGGTTTGGTCCTTCAGTTCCATCATGGTCAGATCTGGCCTCCCCTCTTGCCACTTCCCCCATTGAACTCCACGTGGCCGCCATTCAGAACGTGTCTCCGACTATCCCCTCATCTCTTCATGCCCTAAACCCTGTCTCCCACTGGTTGGGTGCAGCTTATCTGAGCAGCCTTATCCTGCCTTAGCCCTTGACACTCTAAATTGTTTTGTTTTTTTTTTTTAAGATTTTATTTATTTATTAGTCAGAGAGAGAGAGAGAGAGTGAGCACAGGCAGACAGAGTAGCAGGCAGAGGCAGAGGGTGAAGCAGGCTCCCTGCCGAGCAAGGAGCCCAATGTGGGACTCGATCCCAGGTCGCTGGGATCATGACCTGAGCTGAAGGAAGCCGCTCAACCAACTGAGCCACCCAGGCGTCCCGACACTCTAAATTGTTAATCAGTGGTTTATGTGTGTGTGCCTGCCTCAAGAGTGTTGTCTTAGAGAACAGGGCCTATACCTTGTTCACTGTTCATTCCCAGAGCCTTGTAGAGTGCTTGGGATCCAGGAGGTGCATAATAAGTGCTGGTTGATTTAAATCATTCAATGAATGGCTAGTTCAAATTCCATCCATCCCTCTCCAGGGAGGCACCAGTCTCTCTGGCTTGCTGCTGCTGCTGCTGCTGCTGCTGCTGCTGCTTCTTCTTTTTTTTTTTTTTTTTTTAAGATTTTATTTATTTGAGAGCGAGCGAGCAAGTGAGAGAGCACACAAGCAGAGGGAGAGGAAGAGGGAGAAGCAGACTTTCCTGCTGAGCAGGAAGCCTGACATGGGGCTTGATCCCAGAATCTGAGCTTGAACCAAACCTTGATCATGACCTGAGCTGAAGGCATATGCTTAACCACCTGAGCCCCCCAGGTGCCCCCTCTTGATCATGGCCCCCTACCCCCCCAGGCACCCCTCTTGATCATGACCTTGATCATGACCTGAGCTGAAGGCAGATGCTTAACGGACTGAGTCCCCCAGGCGTCCCTCTTCCTTGCTTCTTTAAGGGTCATTGGGCAGGGTTCCTGCAGAGTGGATGGAGAAGGCATGCAATGATAGTGGGATTTGTCCTTCTCAACAGGCTTACCCTATGCACAGCTGTGTCTCTGTTGTTCCCCCTTTTAATTGGATTAAGGAGTTATCCTCTGAGAGGTGAAAACACTACCTTGCATTCTCGGAGGAATTCAGTAGAATTCTAGAATGTTGAAGTAGAAGGGTCCTGAGAGGTTATAGGATCCCTATCCTTCTCATTTTGCAGGTGAGAAACCAGGCCCAGGGGTAGAAAGATTTGTTAAGCTTTCATGATCAATTAGTAGCTAAAAACATCTGTTGCTTTCACCTGCCTTAGTCCCTTTGGAGAACCAGTGCCTGCTACTCTCAGTCCTAGCATTTTGCATTGTGCTGACTTTATGCCCAAATCCAGAGTGAACATGTGGCTAGGGCTGGCCAATCAGAACATCAAGACATGTGTTCCCAGGAGGCCATTCAAGGCTGATGAGACTTGATTTCAGAATACTGGAAAAGAGAAGTTCATATGATCCACTGGGGTTGCTAAGAAGATAGGACCATTGGCAGCCACCTTGTCACCATGAGTAGAGAGCCAAGGAAAGCGGTGCCAAGAGATGGAGAGGGTGAGTCCGTCCTAATGACATCATTGGAGATCCCGATATGACTGTGTCTGATCCTTGATCCCTGTAGGAACTCATTAATTACAGTGTGTTTCTATTTTTTTTAGTTTGTTTTTTGCTTAAGTTAAATTCTGTCACTTTCAACCAGTTCATCTAACTAACATAATGTTAGAACTAGAACCAGGCCTTTTTACTCCCAAATGCCGTGCTCTTTCCACTGAACCACATGGGACATTCCTCTGATTAACCCAATGGCACCCATCATCACATAACAGAAGGTGGAACTGCGAAAGAATGGAAAATGATGGCGCTATGTTTTGATGGGGGGGAGGGGTGTGCTTCCAGTGAGGGACCCTGGGGACTAGTGGGAGGTCCCTGCAGTAACAGGAGGGGTCGGGACCACTAGAGTGAACAAGAGAGTCCCTCAAAACCAGATTTTGTCTGCTTCCCTGTCTTGACACTGCGGTGGGGGACTGGTGGACTAGAAGCAGGTTCAGTGGGGTTTTTCTTCTAGATGAATGAAAACGCCTGTCAGGCTGGGACCTGGGGAAGCAGCTGGGGGTATCGACTGGAAAAGCAAGGATAAAAGTCAAGATATCACCATTTTACTCTCAACACGTCATGACGTCCCTAAGGTGTGGGAAAATACCGTGTTGCAGAATAGCCACGGGCCACAACACGTGAACATTCTCTACACCCAGCACTACTGATGGGATGTGATGGAGCTGGCTGCATCTGTTCATGGGGACCAAGGCAAGCAGCGACACGGCTGTGATATGTTAATGAGATGGCTTCACCCCTTGAGGATAAGTTGGTTTCTAGTCTCTGAGGTCAGATCTTCAGCACAATGCCCAGGAAGCATGGACTAAAACTGAGGGTCTGTCCCTGGTGGGAGCCCCCATACTGCCCACACACGAGGATGGGAGTTTTAGAGGTCGGCTTCCTCTGCTCATGTAGCTCTCCTCTCTGCATTCACATAAAACTCAAAAACACGCAAAAAAAGTAAATTATGGTGTTAGAAGGCAGGGTGATGGCTACCCTTGGCGGGTGGGCCGGGAGGGGCTTGGAGAGCGTGTGAGAGAGGTTCCTGGAGTGTTGTGTTCGTTCTTAAACTGTGTGCTGGTTCCATGGAGATGTTCAGTTTGTGAAGATTCACGGAGCTGTATACTTGGGGGTGGTGTATGTTTCTGTGTGTGTGTTGTCTTTCGGTGAAAACATGGGCAGCTGATTGGCAAGGGGGAGGTCTCAGGAATGAAATGGCATGAGGCCACTGAAGTTACGTGGTGACACTATTCTCTTATAAGGTGGGGCATACACATGATCCAGAATATGTTCCTATTAATTTAAAGGTATAGAACAAAAATGAAAATACAAATTAAAAAAAATATCGTAGAGTACTCACTATCCTCCAGAGGCCTAGGAGGGAAAAACCGAAGTATTACGATACTTCAGAATCTTCTCCAAACCATTCACATCTTTCCACTTGGACTGCCACCACTCTCATTCAAGCACCAGCAACTCTAGGCTGGACTGTGGCAATAACTTCCCACTCTTGCTGGTGTGTAATCCACAGTCCACACAGGAGAAGACTATAGCCGTAAAAAAACAGCTCAAATAACTCCCCTATCTGAAGGCCCTCCAAGAATTCCTTACAGTCTTTTTTAAAAAAAGATTTTACTTACTGATTTGAGAGAGAGAGAGAGAAAGAGAGGGGGAGCAGAGGGGGAAGTAGATTCCCTGCTGAGCAGGAACCCTGGTGCTGGGCTTGAACCTGGAACCCTGGGATCATGACTTGAGTCAAAGGCAGGTGCTTAACCAACTGAGCCACCCCAGTACCCCCAGAATTTCTAACAGCCTTAAAGCTCAAATCCCAGCACACCTAGCACTGACTGGTCCCTTCTGCTTCCCTGACCATCCTCCTAACACTCTCCCCCACATCACCAATTTCTAGCCTTCCTGATCTTTTTTCATTCTTCCAGCACTCCATGCTTGTCCTTTCCCTAAAGTTTCATATATGCACATCTGCCCAAAAGGAGTCTCCCAGGCCTTGGGATTGCTGGCTTCCCCTTGGTGTTTACATCTCAGCTCAAATGTCACCCCCTCAAGTGGCCTCTCTTGGCCATCGTGCAATCACGTTACCTGACTGTTTTCTTCATGGCACCTGTGGCTATCTTGTATATGTAGTTCTTTACCAGAATATATACCCCAGCAGGGCAGGGATTCAACTGCCTTCTTCATCATTTGTACCAGTCAGTGTCCCAGCGAGCGATGGATGCCATATTCAAAAGAGTATAATGAAAAAGAATTTATAAAAGGGACCACATACAGAAATGTAGGCAGGGTAAGGGATCCAATGAGGTATGGTGAAGGTCCCGGGGAGGACCATCCCTGCGCCTAGGTCTGAAGGGGCAAGACAAGGTGGGTCTCTTTTCCCAACTTTCTTAATCTGTAAAGTGGAAATTCTAACTATAGCTGCCCATGAGGTGGTTGTAAGAGTTGGTTACACATGCAGACTAGATGGGTAACGCAAGCAGAATAATGCCTGGGACGTATTAAGTGCTATGTGAATGTTTGCTATTATTACTGATCTTATTTTAAACTCATTTAATTTAGTTCCTACAACTCTCTGAGGTAGATCGGAGGTTGCCAATTGTCTGCCTATGGGCTGAACTTGGCTTCTAAATGTGTTTTGTTTGGCTTGCACATATTTCTTTAACTTAAGCCAACAATTAAAAATCTGGAGTTTTATACAAAAATCTGGATTTCTGGCTCTTCTTGAAAACTCCTCATCTGGCGGCAACGAACAGGGGCCATATGCCTCCCACTTCCTCAGAGGAGGAATGCACGTGGTAGCGCACCGTCGAACCAGCGGCATGTAAGGGACAACCAGCTAATAGTCATTTCGAGTAAGGATTTATAACCTCAGTGAAGTCCCATGTAGGGTAGTTCAAGTTCAAGGTTAACACCATGGCACAAAAAAAGTTGTCAAGGACTGCTGCCCCACCCACGCTGATGTTTCCCACCTTTCCTCTCTGATACCTTTCAGCATGTCAGCTGTGATGTTTCTTCTCCTTTCTACCAATGTTCCAAAGGCTCATCTGCCACATGGACACACACACATACACACACACACGTCCAGAAGAGGAGCACATGCCCTTCCACTGGTTTATTTTTCTTATAAAGGAAAATCTTGGGGCCCCTGGGTGGCTCAGTTGGTTAAGTGTCTGCCTTTGGCTCAGATCATGATCCCAGAGTCCTGGGATGGAGCCTCACATCAGGCTCCATGCTCAGCGGGGAATCTGCTTCTCCCTCTCCCACTCCCTCTGCTTGTGCTCTCTCTCTGTGTCAAATAAATAAATAAAATCTTAAAAAAAAGGAAAATCTTAAAAAAAAAATAAAACCCAACCCAGCTCCTCCCAATCCCCGCCCCAACATGAGGCCAGGACTGGATAATATTACCAATACCCTCATGGCAAGGGAGCTGGGAAGCAAGTCTCGCACTTCCTGGTGTTCTAAGTGGGAAGGCAGAATCTGTTGGCAGGAAAGAAGAGGCATGGCTACCCAGAATGCCAGGTACAGCTCACCAAGTAATTGCTCAAGTGCATACACCCAGCTCCTACTACTTACTTAGCTACCAGTGGGCAACCAAATTTGTGATTCTTTTTTTTTTTCCCCAAATTTGTGATTCTTGAGGAAGACTGTTTAACCCATTTTATAGATAAACTCAAGCTCATGGAGAGTACATAATCCACCCAAAGTGTATAACTAATCATGTTTAGAAGACTGCTTGCCATGTAATAGGCATTCAACAAATGATAGCTACCAATTTTCTGTCTTGTGGGAGGTTTGAGGCATGATTAATTTAGGCAAGGTTTTTCTTGTTGTCATTGTTTTAAGTCATTCTGAGTTCTTTAGAAAGGAGCCCTATGGAGGTTGAAAGTGGCATGATGACTTTGCTGTTAAGAGTTTGAAATTCAATTAAGATATTTACTCCCGCGTGGATACTCCACAGCACCACGCCATATTTATTGTGTCTCCAGGTACACACACATGTAAGAGGCCATTGGAGATCCTACCCAGGCACATGGGTATAACCTTCCAAGTAGTCATCACCCAAACATCTCTGGATGGCGTTGTTCTCCAAGAGAATACCAGAGCAAGGCATGAACGATGGCAAGCAGCAGAGATTGTCAGAATTTCTTAACAGGGCTGGCATGCCATTTCATGAACCAAGGGGAGGAAAAGCTGTAGTAAGAAGCTTTGTAGGTCAAGTTGTTTCTGATTCCAAGCTAAAGGCAGAACCCCAAAACAAGACCCAGCAAGAGGTTTCTTGTTGGAAAGAATCTTCTTGGGTTTTCAATGACAGTGACAACTGTCACTTCTTACTGGTCTTTTCCAACTGGATCTTCTAAGCTACCTTTAGAACAAGCAGGTTAGAACCCAGCCCTTCACTAATCCCCTGAGATCATCCTTTTAAAATTCTCAATAGCAAGCGGAGGTCCCACTTTTCCCCACCTCTGAGGTTGCTTTCAGCTCCCTTCACTGTTGGCATTTGCTCTTTCTGGTTATTTCCCATGCTGAATCACTCGCTGGCTCTCGGGCCATCTCCTGGGGCAGCCACATAGTTTAAAACATCCTCAGTGACTCATGTATCCTTACTAGTTCTTCTATTTATTTATTTTTGTGTGTGGATGTGTCACATACACATGCAAAATAAGACTCCAACAAAGAATTTGTATTTACTTAGCCACAGAATAGCAAATCTCTGCTTTCTCCGTGCATGTCTTCACTTGTAGCTTTTTAGTTCATATAATTGAAATAAAAATGGGATTATTTCACCTTTAACCAAGTCTTAGGTTTAGCCAAGAGTGTTCAATTCAGGATTCAGCTTCACAAAGCTTAAGAACCCCTTGATGAGAAAGAAGGGCATATTACTATTCTTTCGCCCACTGAATCAGTCGTTTTGGTACCTTCAGCTCTGGCGGCATCAAAACTCTATGTCTGAAATCATTCGGTAATAAGACTCACGGAGCCAGTGGAGCAATCCCATTTTAGTATTTTAAAAAACGCTGAAAACAGGGGATGCTCAGTAACTAAGAGAAGAAGTCCTGATAAAAGCAACAAGAGACATGAGAGTCACCCAGGGTAGACACTCCAGCAAATGCTTAGCCAGGCTGTTAAACTGTTCTGCCAGACTTGGCTCTTTCCGGCTTGAGATCATTGCTTAAGTCTTCCTTGGGAGCATTTAAAGTAAAACGAACCTCTTTTTGTTTATTGCACGGCTGCCATTTTGTCTTAACAACAGATTCCTTGCAGGCTTCTTAAGGTAATACTGGGCTCTGCTGAACCCAGTCGTACCTTTGCCGAGGAGGCTAAGTCCTAACTCCTTAGCATGGTGTGCCTCTCCAGCCTTATCTTGCGGACTTTCCTCCACCCCCACTGAAAACTTTCAGCACACTCTGTGATCCAGGCATACCTAACTAATCACACAGTTACAGAGCAGGCCCAGTGTTTTACACATCAGAGCTTCTGAGCATGCCCCTCCCTTCCTAGAATGCCCTTCGCCACCTCCTCTACGGGGAGAACTCCTACTTACACTTCAACATCCCATCCAACTCAAGCATTTTTTTGTTTCTAAATGTCTCTAGCCTTCCCACCTCTCCAAATTGCCCCAGCGCTTTTGATCCACCACTGCACCCTTGTATGCACCTCTGGTATGCATTTAGTCTCTCCACCTTGACGTCAGTCTCCCTTGTGTCTGGAGGCAATCACTTATCTACACTTTGCCTCTCTAGATTAAGCTATTCTGAGCATTTCATATACACAGAATCACACAGTATCTGAACCGCAGCCTTTGTGTCTGGCTTCTTCCACTTAGAATATTTTCAAGATTTATCCACGTTAGAGGATATATAGTACTTCATTCCTTTTTATGGGTGAATAAAATTCCATTGCATGAATATACCACATTTTATTTATCTGTTCACCAGTTGACAGATATTAGAGTTGTTTCCACTTTTTGGCTGTTGTGAATAATACTGCTGCACACGTTTGTGTCCACCTTTTCCTGTGGACATGTACATTTCATTTCTCTTGATTGTATGCCTAGGTGTAGAATTTCGGGTTCATGTGGTAACTCTGTGTTTAATCTTTTTAGGAACTTCTAGACTTTTCCCAAGGGGTTATACCGGTTTACATTCCCATCAGCAATATATCAGGGTTCCAAATTCTCCACATCCCCACCTACACTTTTTGATTATAGCTGTCTTGGCAGGTTTGAAGTGGTATCTCATTGTGGTTTTAATTTGCATTTCTTTGATGGTTAATAAAGTTGAACATCTTTTCTTGTGTTTATTTACCATGTATGTATCATATTTGGAAAAATGCCCATTCAGATCCTTGGCCTATATGTAACTGGTTTATTTGTCTTTTTGTTTCTGAGTTATCAAATTTCTTTTTATATTTCAAATACAATTTCTTTATTTGATATATAAATTACAGATATTTCCTTCCATTCTGTGAGTTGTCTTTCCAGTTTCCTGATAGTGTCCTTTGAAGCATGAAAGTTTTAAATTGTGATGAAGTTCAGTTTACCTGTATTTTCTTTTATTGCTGTGCTTTTGGTGTCAAATCTAAGAAATCACTGCTTGATCCAAGATAATGACAGTTTCCACCTATAGTTTCTTCCAAGGGTTTTTATAGTTTTAGCTCATTTTTTTTTTTAAGATTTATCTATTTATTTTAGAGAGAAAGACAGAGTACAGAGGGCAGGGGAAAAGGGGCAGAGGGAGAGGGACAAAGAGAATCTCAAGCAGACTCCCCACGGGGCTTGGTGCTTCATGTGGGTCTGGATCTTACAACCCTGAGATCACAACCTGGGCCAAAATCAAGAGTCAGACAACTGACTAAGTCACCCAGGTGCCCCTAATTCTTATATTTAAGAGGTTTTTGATCCATTTTCAGTTAATTTTTAAAAAGATTTTATTTATTTATTTGACAGAGAGAGGTCACAAGCAGGCAGAGAGGCAGGCAGAGAGAGGGGGAAACAGGCTCCCTGCTGAGATCATGACCTGAGCTGAAGGCAGAGGCTTAATCCACTGAGCCACCCGGGTGCTCCTCAGTTAATTTTTGTAAATGGTGTGATACAGAGCTCCTCCTTTCTTCATCTGGTTGTTCCAGTACCATCTGTTGAAGAAATTATTCTTCCTCCATCTAATTGTTTGGACATCCTCATTGCAGTTCAAATGCCTATAAATGTAAGAATTTATTTCAGGTTCTCAATTCTATTCTGTTGGTCTATATGTCTGTCCTTGTGCCAATAACCACACTACCTTGCTTGTTGTAATTTGTACTGTTTCGTAATTGAGACGGGTGAATTTTCCACCTTCATTCTTCTATTTCAAGATTGTTTTGGTTATTCTGGGTCCCTTGAATTTCTGTATGAATTTTTAGGATCAGCTTGTCAATTTTTGCAAAGAGGTAAGCTAGAATCTCAAGAGACTGTACTGAATCTGTGGATCAGTTGGGTTAGGATTGCCATATCCAACAATATTGTCTTTTGATCCATGAGCATGGGATGTCTTTCCATTTATTTAGGTCTTCTTTAATTTCTTTCAGCAGTATTTTATTAATTTCAGGGTAAATACTTTGTACTTTCTTTGTTAAATTTATTCCTGAGTATTTATTCCTTTGGTATTATAAATAGAATCATTTTCTTTCTTTCTTTCTTTCTTTTTTTTAAGATTTCTTTTATTTATTTGACAGAGAGAGACACAGCGAGAGAGGGAACACAAGCAGGGAGGTGGAGAGGGAGAAGCAGGCTTTCCGCTAAGCAGGGAGCCTGATGCGGGGCTCAATCCCAGCACCCTGGGATCATAACCTGAGCGGAAGGCAGACACTTAACGATTAAGCCGCCCAGGTGCCCCTATTTTCTTTTTTCTTTCTTCCTTTTTTTTTTTTTTAAATATTTTATTTATTTATTTATTTTGAGAGAATGAGCAAATGAGAGAGAGCATGAGTGATGAGGAGGAGCAGAAGAAGAGAAGCAGACTCCCTACTGAGCAGGGAACTGGACATAGGGCTCAATCTGGGACTTCAGGACCATGACCTGAGCCAAAGGTGGATGCTTAACCGAGAACCACCCAGATGCCCCTGGAATCATTTTCTTGATTTCATTTTCAGTGGTTCATTGCAAGAATATAGAAATACAATTGGTTTTTATATACTGCTACTCTATCTTACAACCTTACTAAACTCTTTTTTTAGTTCTAATAGTTTTTTTAGTGGATTCCTTAGGATTTTCTATATATAAGATTATGTAATTTGCAAATATAGTTTTACTTCTTCCACTCCCATCTGAATGCTTTTATTTTCTCACCTAATTGCCTAATTCACTGCAGTACAGTGTTGAATACAAGTAAGAATGGATATCCTTGTCTTATTCCTAGTCTTAGGGAGAAAACATTCAGTCTCTCACCATTAAGTATGATGTTAGCTGTGGGTTTTTCATAGATGCCCTTTGTTAGCTAGAGAAAGTTTCTATTCTTAGTTTATGGAGTATTTTTTCAACTAATGAAAGGGTGTTGGATTTTGTCAAATGTTTTTCTGGATTTTTTGTGTCTATATTCATAAAGGATATTGGTCTGCAGTTTTCTTTTGTTGTTATATCTTTTTCTGGGTTCTGGGTCATACTGGCTTCATAGAATGAGTTGGGAACAATTCCTTCCTTTTCTATTTTTGGAAGAGTTTGTGAAGAATTGGTGTTGATTCTCCTTTAAATATTTGTAGGATTCAGGGACACCTGGGTGGCTCAGTAGGTTAAGTGTCTGCCTTTGGCTCAGGTCATGATCCCAGGGTCTTGGGATTGAACCCCACATCATCAACAAACCCCACATCGAGGGAGCCTGCTTCTCTCTCTCCCTCAGCCCTTTCTCATGCTTGTGCTCTCTCTCTAAGAAATAAATAAAATATTATTTAAAAATTTGTAGAATTCACCAGAGAAGCCATCTGTATGTGGGGTTTCTATGTGGGTAGTTTTAAAATTACTAATTGTTTTAAAACATAGGTTTTATTATCATTCAAGTGTGGTAAGGCTAGTAGATCAAGAGGTAATTGCCATTGAAAAGATAGTTTGCTACTCACAGTTCCCAAGTTCTTATACACATGAGGAAACAACAGGGTCAGTCGGGAGACAAAGGGATCAAGGGGAACACTTTGGCAAGAACTTTTTTTGTGGTTTCCATGGAAGTCAGTGGAAGCAGGTTTAGGATTGGTTAATTTGAATAATTTCAGCCGGCTCTGGGGAATAGGGGTTGTTCCTAGTCACTTGGTACCCCTTAGGCTAGTTAGGACAAGAGAATAGTGGCCCAGAGTATAAGAGCCCAATAGCAGAGATGGTGGGGGTGTGGGCTTTGATTCATTAGTTTGCACTTGCAGGTGAATAGGTTATTATCTGTAGGAACTGGCTGCTCTGGAAGAGGCAATCTCTCTATAGGTTCCACAAGGCTCCAGATATCAAGGCATCAGACATACAGAAAATAAAAACACGTGATTAATACACAAATTCCATATCTGTATTTATTATATGACTGTTCAAATTTTCTATTTTTTCTCAAGTCAATTCTGTAGTTTGTGTTTGTAGAAATGTGTCCATTTCATCTACATTACCTAATTTGTTGATATTCAGTTGTTTGTAGTATTTCCTTATAGTCTTTTCTTAATTTGCTGGTATTCATTTGTTCATAATATTTCCTTATAGTCTTTTTTCTCTAATGTTGGTAGCAATGTCCCTCTTTTCACTACTAATTTCAGTAAGTTAAGCCTTCTCTCTTTTTTTTCTTGGTTGGTCTAGCTAAATATTGGCTGATGTGGTTGATCTTCTCAAAGAACCGAGTTCTGGTTTTGTTGATTTTCTCTATTGTTTTTCTATTCTCTATCTCATTAATTTCCACCATGAGGTCTTAGTTATTTCCTTCCTTCTACTTGGCTTGGATTTAGTTTTTCTTTTTCCAGTGTCTTTAATGTGTACATTTGGGATGTAGCTTTGAGATGTGGTTTCCCTTCTTTCCAATATGGGTGATTATAGCTATAAATTCCTCTGTAAACACTGCTTTACCTGCATCCCATAAATGTTGGTATGTTCATTACATTCTTCTGAATTTTTTTTTCACTTCCCTTATGATTTCTTCGACTTGTTGTTTAGAAATATGTTGTTCAACTTCCACATATTTGTCAAATTTACTAAAATTCTGTTATTCTCTCTATTATGGGTATCTTTTTTTATTCCATGATGGTCAGAGAGTATATTTTATATGATTTCAATCCTTTTTATATTTATTATGACTAATATATATCCTGGAGAATGTTGCATGGTGCACTTGAGAAGAATTTATTCTATTATTGCTGAATGATGTATTCTATAGATGTTAGGTATAGTTGGTTTATAATGCTGTTCAAGCCTTCCATTTCCTTGTTAATCTTCTGCCTAGTTCTATCAATTATTGAAAGAAGGGTACTGAAGTCTCCAGACATTAGTGTTGAATTATCTGTTTCCTCCTTCAATTTTGTCAGTTTTTGCTTTGTGTGTTTTTGGTTCTGTTGTTAAGTGCAAAGATATGTTTATAATTATTATAACTTCCTGGTGAATTGACTCTGTAATTGTTATAATACATCTGTCTTTCTTGGTAATAACATTGTTTTTGGCTTTGAAATCTGGTATTATTTATTAATTTTGACTGGTATTAGTGCCTGATATTAGCCACTCCAGCTTTCTTATGGTTGTCATTTGTATGATAGATCTTTTTCTATCCTTTTACTTTCAGCCTCTTTGTATCTTTGAATCTAATGTGTGTCTCTTGTAGACAACATGTATTTAGATCTTGTTTTTTTTATTCAGTCTGACAATTTTTTCTTTTTGATTGGATTGTTCAATCTATTCACATTTACTGTGATTATTGAAATAGTTGGATTTATGTCTGCCATTTTCCTTTTTCTTTCCTGACTCATGTCTTATTTGTTCCTTTAGTCTCCTTTGCTGCTTTCTTTTGCATTGAGTGATTATTTTCTAGTATAGCATTTTAATTCCTCTAATGATTTTTATCACTACATTTTTTGACTTATTTTCTTAGTTTTTGCTCTAGGTCTAACTATATATACTTTAGCTTATCAGAATAGACTCAAGATTTATACAAACTTAATTATAGTGACAAATAGAAAATGTACTCCTACATGACTCTGTTCCCTTCTTCCCCTTTCTTGTGCTGTTTTTGTGTTATATATTTATATATACTTCATATATGTCCAAATATTTTATATGTGTGTGTGTATACATACTTATATATATCCTTTTGTCTTTCAGCTTCTTTTTTTTTTTTAAGTTTTATTTATTTAGAGAGAGATCACAAGTAGGCAGAGGCAGGCAGAGAGAGAGGGGGAAGCAGACTCCCTGCTGAGCAGAGAGCCGATGCAGGGCTCGATCCCAGGACCCTGAGATCATGACCCAAGCTGAAGGCAGAGGCTTAACCCACTGAGCCAACCTGGTGCCCCTCAACTTCTTTAAAAGACATAAAATTTTAGGGGCACCTGGGTGGCTCAGTCATTGGGCATCTGCCTTAGGCTCAGGTCATGATCCCAGTGTCCTGGGATCAAGCCCCATATCAGGCTCCCTGCTCAGTGGGGAACCTGCTTCTCCCTCTCCAGCTCCCCTGTGCTTGTGTTCCTTCTCTCGCTCTCTCTCTCTGTCCTAAATAAATTTAAAAAAAAAATCTAAAAAACAAATCCATAAAATTTTATAAAATAACAATGATAATGTATTGTTGAGTTTGTACCATATAAGATATTATTTAAATATACATATGCAATATATATGTATTATGTAGAATATGTTTATACTACCACTATGTATTTATAGAGTTTATTGTGTTAACCTTCTTATTTATCCTTTCTGGTTCTCTTCATCTCTTCACAGATGTGGGTTACTATCTGGTGTCATTTCTTTACTCTAGTACAGCTTTGTTCCCATTTATCTCCTCTGTGCTGTTTTTATCCAGTATATTGTTATGTTTCTATATATATAGATATATAGAATGTATATGTATATATAGTTTTATACAATTGCTTTTCAAATAAGTTCAGAGAAGAGGGCTGCCTGGCTAGCTCAATCAGAAGAGCATATGACTATTGATCTCAGGGTCCTGAGTTCAATCCCCATGTTGGGCATGGAGCCTACTTAAAACAAAATAAAACAACAAACTTAAAAAAAAAATAAAATAAGAAATATACATTTATCCTTTCTCTTATAATTACCTGTATAATTACCTTACCTGCTTCTCTTTGTGTTTTGGGACCAAATTATTCTGTAGGGTCCCCTGTTTTCAGCTTGAACAACTTTCTTTGGTGTTCCCTGTAAGCTGAGCCTGTATTTTTTGTGTTGAATCTTTGTTGGTGGTGGTACTGTTGTTTTTACTTGACAATGTCCCATGTCATTTCCTGTCAGCACTTCCTCAGAAAGCATCAGTTATTATGCCTACATGATATTCCATAGCTAACACGTATCTAACCATTCTCCTAAGGGGTTATTTTCAGCTTATTATTGTAATGAATGATGCTATCATTAACATCTTTATACATATCCTTTAGGAAACTTTCTTTTTTAAAGTAGGCAATTCATCTGAGAATATATTTATATCCAAAACCACTCAGACAACACAAAGTCCCCTTCATAGGGCATCCACATCTCCTTCTAGACATAATCCTTTTTATTGGCTTGGTGTATATACCTTCCATGTATTTGTACACATATTTATGAACATTCACTCACACACACACACACACACACACACACACACATACACGGACAGTGAAACAGAGACACAGACAGAATATGTTTTTTATTTGTTTGGGTGATGGTTTTAGTTTTACATCAATGGATCACCCTGTATGTCCTGTATACTTAATGTGTATCTAAGGAATCTTTCCATTTAATAATTTGAATTCAATCTTTTCTTAACTGTCACATGGAATTTCAGAGTCATTTAACCAACATTTGTTGAATCCCTGCTGTGTGGCAGGCCTGGGGGAGGCAGAGACTATGTTCTCCTGGAGTTTTACTATCACTGTATGGATGTACCAAATTTAGGATTCTCATTTTGATGAATGGGTAGATTTTTTCCTAAAGACAGATACTTAGGAGAGGAATTACTTAGTCAAAATATATGAAAATTTAAAAGTCTCTTGACATGCACTGTGAAATTGTTTTCCAGGAAATGGGACTAGTTTATATTCCCAAGAGGAATATATGAGAGTACTAGCTTGCTTATTTAGTAGATGGAAAATTTCAGTTTTAATTTGCATTTTTATATTGCTACTGAGATAGAATATTTCTTCATGTTATTAACCAATTGTATATTCTTTGTGGAATAAGATTTTTTTGCCCAACTCTTAAAAAGGTTATTTTCCTGTTTGCCTAGCTATTTAATATACCGTGGATGTTCTTTTGTAGTTTTTGCTGCAAATATTCTTTCTTATTTGCCTTTGGCATCTGATTTGTTTAATATCTCCTTGTTGAATGAAATGATTTTTCAAGGGTTTTATTTTAATGAAGGTCAGGCATCAATTTTTTTCTCTTTTCATATTTCTTTTACTGCATTTTATGCTTACAAAGGCCTTCCCCAGATTAATATAAGATAAAGGATCAAACATTTACTTAGCTATTTGGTTTCTTTTCTTTTCTTTTCTTTTTTTTTTTTTTTGAAAGATTTTATTTATTTATTTGACAGACAGAGATCACAAGTAGGCCAAAAGACAGGCAGAGAGAGGAGGGGAAGCAGGCTCCCTGCAGAGCAGAGATCCCAATGCGGGGCTTGATCCCAGGACTCTGGGATCATGACCTGAGCCGAAGGCAGAGGCTTTAACCCACTGAGCCATCCAGGTGCTGCTTTGGTTTCACTTTTAACATTAAACTTTTTAATCCACCTGAAAAAAAATACCATAGGGAGTGAAGAAGGATTTGATTTCATTATTTTTCCCCCACACTGCTCTTACACAAGTTCCTGAACGACTCTTTCTTTGCTCATTGTATCTGATGCCACAGAACTCTGTCCGCATTCATCCACATGAGACCTGTCTCTTGGTTTACATTTTTCACTTTCATCACTGATCCCACTTTCATTTCTTATGCATCATAGACACCCACCGTAGTATGTTTGATATAGGTCCTCAAATAGCATATGCATCCTTATGAGATATGTATTGTTTGTTCTGTGTGCTTACAATGCACACTCAGCATAAAATCCTACAGATCATTGTGTCTATTTTATTCATCTTTTCAAATAATTTGTTGTTGATTTATTAGTCTTCTCTATTTTATTTCTATCCCTAACTTTATTACTTCTTTCCTCTTTCTTTCTTTCTGTTCTTGAGAAAGAGAGTGGGGAGAGGCACAGAGGAAGAGGAGAGAGAGATTCTTAACCATGGTTCATGCCCAGAGTGGAGTCTGGCCTGGGGCTCTAATTCAGGACCCTGAGATCATGACCTGAGCCAAAATCAAGAGTCAGCTGCTTAATGGCCCGTGCCCCTCGGGTGCCCCTCTTTCCCTTTTATTTTACTGGGCTTATTCAACTTCTTTCCAATTTCACAGATTAAGAGTGTAGCTCATTTTCTTTCATTTTTTTTGTTTTACATTTATTAATATATTCAAAGCTCTAAATTCTCCTCTTGGTACTTCTTCGTATTTCTTTCATGTAGTATTTCTGATGTTTTCAATTCCAAGCATTTTTAAATGCTCCTTATAATTTCTGCTTTAACCTAAGAATTACTTTAGTAGAATATATTTTACTTTTGAGGCATAAAGAATAATTTTTAATATCTTTTTGTTATTGAGTTTTTATTTTATTGGAACACGGTTGGTAAGATATCAACTGTACTTCATTAAGGTTGCCTTTGTGATTAACTTTTGTGAGTGTTCTCTTTGCCTGGCAAGAATGTGTATTCTCTGCTTGTTCCTTGTTTGCTTATTAATTGGTTTTTCAAACAGTCCGTATATTTGTGTATGTGTGTATCTGTTGGGTTATTTTTTGGGGGGGGGGTGATGTTTGCTTGAACTCACAGCTTATGATGAACATGTAAAATATCCCAGCAACATTCATACCTCTGTTTTTTCCCATAATTCTGCCAGCTGTTGTTTTGTTTAGTGGAGAGGCGTCCAGAGTCATTATCTTGTACTGAAGTTAGTCCCTTTCTCTCATGCATAATGTCCCTCTTTTTTTTTTTTAAGATTTTATTTATTTATTTATTTATTTGACAGACAGAGATCACAAGTAGGCAGAGAGGCAGGCAGAGAGAGGAGGAAGCAGGCTCCCTGCAGAGGAGAGAGCCTGATGCGGGGCTCGATCCCAGGACCTTGGGATCATGACCTGAGCTGAAGGCAGAGGCTTTAACCCACTGAGCCACCCAGGTGCTCCATAATGTCCCTCTTTATCCCTTTTACTTTTGGTCTTGAACTCCATCTTGTCTGACAACAAATATTTCTAAATTATTTACTTTCCTTTATCTTGTAGCAGCCTTCTGTATTTCTCTTTCAAGAGATTTTTCAGAAAGAGTCATTGTAGGATATGCTTCCTGGGTCTATTTATCATACACTCAGTTTGAAAAGATACTTTAGCTGGTTATAAATTTTAACATAATGCATCCAGGTGTTGTCTTTCCCTTAATTCTGTTTTGCTTTCTCTATGGTCTTGTGAACTGAAAAGACTTTCTTCCCTCTAGTAAATTCTGTGATCCTTTCAAACATTTCCTCCCATCTGTTTATGTTTTCTCCGTGTTTCCCATTATAAAGCATGTTGACATTTCTATGTCTAGCCTCCTATCTCTTAATTATTTTTTATATATTTTTCATCACTTTATCCCTTCTGTGCATTGATACAGTAGAGTTTCTTCAACTTGATCTCCCAGCTCAGCAACTTGTTCTTCAGGTGTATTTCTCGAGTTATTAATCTCATTTATTCAGTTTTTTTGTTTCAACTATTACATCTTTTGTAACCGGGTATTCCACCTGGTCATTTATCCTGTTAGTTCCTGCGTCATGTTACCAATATTAGCTCTTATTTGTTTGAAGATTTTTATACTTATTTAGCATTGGTTATTTATCTACTCCATTAATTCTGTTTCTTCTCTTTTTGTTGTCTTCTTTAAATGATGATGCTCTTCTCTTTGGGTTTCTATTTCCTTGGAGGGAATTTGGCAATATATACTTGTACTGGGGAGCTGTCAGGTCTTGGGGTGTGATGGGGTCAAGTCCTGGGAGGGGCCAGTTCTCCTCTGGGATGGAGAGTTCCTTGCCTCCCACTCTCAGTCCCACAGTATGGGCTTGAGTGATCTTGGCTGTCTCCTGCTCATTGCACGTGGGGCAGGTCACCTGTTCCTTAGGGAAACTCCATCACTTCTACCCTGCATCTGAGGCTTTTCCAAGAGTTTTTCCTCTCCTGGGAGTGGGCAGGGGAGAAGGAGGGAGTACCTAGTGCTGGCCAGTCCACCTGCACCTGTTGTTTGCTTCTCCTCGCCCAGCCAGCTCCAGGGCCATCTGCCAGTGTGTTACCCTGCCCACACTGGCACTCTGGGGCTGGTGCTGTTGTTTTTCTGTTTCTCTAGTGGCATCAGGCAGGCAAAAATCCACCCAGGGTATTGGGAGAGAAAGTAGCCAACTCCCCCCAAGTCCTCTCTTCTTCCAACTGGCCTCATTCCCTCCAGAATTTCTTACAGTGTTCACATGGGTTTCACAGAGCTGCATAGGTCCCTCATGTTCTGGCTCCTGCAAGCTCACGCCCTGCTGCTCACCAGCCCCAGCCCCCCAGGCCCTTCTAGTTCCTTGAGGCATCAGACACATTCCCTCCCAGAGTCTCTGTGCTTTTGCATTTTGCTCCTCTGCCTGGAGGAGTTTTCTTCCTTTAGGGATGTCTTCCTTGCCTCCTTCAGTCTCTGCTCAATGAGGGCTTCTCTGGGCATGCCCCACCAACACAGGCCCGGTAATCTGCCATCTTGCTCTGCCAACATGCTCCAGATAACATGAAGCGTCAACTTATTAACTTGTTAACTTGCCCATTGTGCCAATCCCACTGAGGTTTTGATTAGGATGGCGGGTCTTAGGTTTTGATTAGAATTGCGTTGAACATGAATGTGGACAGATGTAGCCATTTTTACATTAGACATGCTCTCGTTGAAGGATTGTGCTTGGTGTGTTCGTTTCCCAAGGCTGCTGTACCCAAGGACCACAAATAAGGTGGCGTGAAGCAACAGAAATTTATTCTCTCACAGTTCTAGAGTCCAGACGTCTGAAATCAGAGTACTGGCATGGCCGTGCTCCCTCTGAAGGCTCTAGGGAGAGCCTCTCCAGCTTCTGGGGGGTTACCTGTAATCCTTGGCATTCCCTGGCTTGTAGCTACTTCACTCCAAACTCTGCTGCCATTTTCATGTGGCCGTCCTTCCTCCGTGTGTGTCTGTGTTCCGACTTCCTTCTTATTATGATGCCAGGCACTGGATGACAGCCCATCCAATCAGGATGATTTCATGTTAGCAAAGACTTATTTTCAAGTAAGTTTCCATGTACAGGTTTCTGGTGGACATGAATTTGCGAATGGGAACACAAGGGGCATGGTTCAACCCAGTACAATGGATCTTTCTCTTCTCATGTCTTTGTGGCTGTTTGGAATCGGATACAGACATATATTTTTTAACCATCATAGTTTGGAGCTGGTAATTACTACAAAAGGAATGCTTTTTGGACAGTGGAAGGGGAAGACCCCACTAGATTTCTGTTGAGCACCCGTGTTAGTGGACTTGACATTCCTCCCAGTAGAGTCAGTTGTTAATAAAGACAGGGCCATTGTCTCTCCCCTGCAGGGGATTTGTTCTTTTGTCCTCTTCTGTTAGTCGAGAACTATGCGTTACTCGATCAGATAAATTCTCTCCTAATGTGGCACACCAAAGTGACTTTCTGGGCTTAAGAGAAAGGACAAGTAAAATAATTTTGATGTGAGCTACTAAGAGAGTCAGGATTACGTGGGGGCGGGCCCTGGAGTATGAAGTTGACCCTGCAGGTGATGAAGAGGGCAATAGTGGGATGAGGGATTCTGAGAAGGGGTTGTTTGCATCTCTGTTTCTAGAACCATTCATTCTGCTTCCAGGCAGAGAGAGGAACTGGCTGTGGAAAGAAAGGTGAAAACACTTGCTAGTACTTGACTCTGACACTTAGCTGTTGATCTCTGGGCAAGAGCCTTACTGTCATTGAGCCTCAGTGTTCTCATCTGGAAAACGGGGCCATAGTACCTCAGAATGTTGTTGTTAGAAGTCCGTGATCTAATCTATATAGAGTTTCAAGTACCATGCTTAATCCATAATAGGTGATAAACAAATGTTAGTTCCTTTTCCAAAAATACTTCCTGATCGTTTCTATTTCCTTTGGAAATTGAAAACATGGGTCAAGAGAATGGATGCTCTAATTTTCAGGGAAAGTGAATATATATATTTTTTAATTTTTAATTTTTTTATTAACATATAATGTATTACTAGCCCCAGGGGTACGGGTCTGTGAATCGCCAGGTTTACATGAAAGTGAATATCTTGATAATCCATTTACAATTTTTTTTCTACTTATAAAGCAGCTATGTGTCCTTATGTTATTTTTTTTTTAAAGATTTTATTAGTTTATTAGGGAGCCCAAGCTCAAGTTGGGCGAAAGAGCGGAGGGAGATGGAGAAGCAGACTCCCCACTGAGCAGGGAGCCTGACCCTGAGATCATGACCTGAGCCAAAGTCAGACATTTAACTGACTGAGCCACCAGGCGCCCCATGTTTCTGTAAGTTATTACAAGCCAGGAACACGACCTTGAATTAACGTGGTGCAGAGGTGTCTGAAACTCATGGAAAACCAGTCAAGGAAAACACACCATAATCTTTATCTGCACGGCAGCCCAAGCCTTTGCCTTTCCCAAACTGTCCCATTTTGTCACATGCCCTGGTCCTAGAGTGTAAGCAGGTGGCAGGTAGAGGTAGTCCCCTTCATACAGAAATATGGCTTCTATTCTGAGTGCTGCCTGATGTACTTCCTCTTGTTCTCTCACCTGTGTTTTGCACTTTTGCAAAAAGGCTACTGTTGTTAGTGCTTCTCAGTGTCCTTGTGAACACGGGGAGCCAGGCTGCTGTCAAAGTCTGTGCCGCTGGCTCCTGACTAGTATTTTATAATCCGTTCTGGGAAATGTACTAGCCCCTGGTTTTTCAGGTGCATGTGTTCCCTGTCTTAGAGATAATTGTGAGCACCAGTAGAGGCTTGGTTGGTCCATCAACCCCCTTTTCACATGTCTTGAAGAGGCACCTGGAATTCTGATTTTTAAGGCTGTTTCTGTTTGGTGTTATGACTTTTCTCGGAGGTGCTGTTATTTATTCTACCTCTAAGCACAGACTTGCCCTTGAAGTTTGTGCAATTTAACATTCTGATATGTATGGGTATTTGCTCAGTTTTCTCCTTTGTAAAATCTCACTGTGAATGACCCTTAAAGTGTTTTGGACTTTCGAATGGGTACCAGACTTATCAATTTCACGGACCAACAAAAGAGACAACAAAAAACTTGAGAACTGAAATCCTCTGCCAACGTTTTATTTTGCCAGGAGTCTATATTTCTACAAATACAATTTTCTATCACTATTGGTTCATAAAAGGAAATTTGAACATCAAAGCAAGCGAGGAAGTAATCTCGCACTACAGAATAGTCCTTGAAATGGAATGCGTTTAACAAGGAAAGCGTGCTACACGGTCTTTTCCTCTTCTTGCCCGGGACCAAGGAAAACCTCTACAAAGACACGTGCGCACGGCAGCCTTAGAAGCCCTGTCCACCCTCTCCCCAACTGGCTCTGAGCACTTTCTGAACAACCTTCCTGTGTCAAGGTTGTTCCTACCTGGCACTTTCCTCCCTCGCTCAGCAGCGTTCAAACGCCCTTCCCTCTGGCAGAGGCCTCCCTGCCACACCGGAGAGCCTCGATCATCAATTCTGGGAGGCTGGATGTCCATGGAGCTGCTGGTAGAGAAAGCCCAGCAGAGGTGGCAGCTGTTAGCTCCGAGGAAACCAAGCAGCTGTTGACTGTCGTTCCGGAGCTAGCTCATCATTTATTGTGCACGGAGCTGGATTTATCGTTCTCCCCCATCCTTGTTGTTCTCACCCAGGCTAGGAGAACCTGATGCCTTTCATCTTGGTGCCACGACTCAAGGACTTTGCCATTTGTCTTGCTCTCCTTCTGGGATTTTCGATAAATGTTTTATGTCATCATCTGGACGGTGTTCCAATGCCAAGCACAAAATGGAGGCCTGCGTACAGGAGGGGTGTACAGCAGGGATTTGGCTTGGATCAGATTTTCTTTCCCAATTCGCAGTACAGCCTCTGCAAAACTGGGAAAAACTGATGTGTCTGCTCTTCCCGGGCTTTCCTCTTTGCCCCCCGTCATTTCATTCTCATCCAAGCATTCTGAGTAAGCTGCTAAAAACCACTTATGGTAAGGAGTCGGGAGTGTGATTTCCTTCCTCCAAGAGGTTCTTACTCCCAATGAAGAGGAGAGCACTCAGCATTGGCGTCAGAAGGATTTGATTCCAGTCCCGACTGTACATGTTGTGGTGGGACTTGGGCAATTGATACAATTTTCCCGAGACTCTGTTTCTTCATGTACTGTTACTTTGTTTCCTTGATGTAAAAATTAAATGAGATTGTGAGTGGTCAAAATGCTCTGGAATCTGTAAAGTGTTTTGATGATTTGTTAGTCTTTTCCTTGGGTTGTAAATAGTAGAGACCAACTGAGTGAGCCTGGGTAAGGATATTGGGTTTGGCTGACAAAGCCTCAGATAAGGCAAGATTGAGGGGCTCTGGGAAACCAAGAGGTTCTCTCTCTCCCCTTGTAGCAGATCCAGTGCTGAACAATGTCTGGTTTGGCTCTCCTTCAGAGATGTGGAGTTCTATTTCCTGGCCCTCCTGGCATCTGGATGGAAGTCATGTATGACTGAGTCCTGGCCGATGGATTTTGGAAATAATTGATAGTATGCCTCTTGTAGACCTGGTTACAAAATGTCCCATGTGAGTTTTCATGTTTTGTCTCTTCAATACTGGGATGGGATGGGATGATGCCAGGGGGATCTTGAAACCACCAGATTGTGGAGATGTGACGTGGAGTGAAAGAGCCTGTGTCCCCTAGGCACCACTTGGAGAGGGCTATGCCTGAGAGCCGCCCAACAACATTAACACTGGACTTTCTTTATGTGAGCAAGAAAGAAACTTGCATTGTGTTAATCCACAGAGATTTGGGACTGTTTCTTATAGTAGTCTACCCTAATGCACCATACCCTGAGTCTGCTTCCCCCTGCCCCCGAGTTGTCCGTCTCTCTAGCTGCAAACCAGCTCTCTCTGCCCTCTTATTCATCATGAGGGAAAAGGGCCACTAGCAATAGTAAAAAAGGTGATCTCTCTCTCCCTTTCAAGGGAACAAATTCTTTGCAACTAAAAACGTTTATTACACATTTCAAATTCCTTTGAGAGAACTGGATTAAGCCTAGTTCTTAATGGGTGTCAATTTTGGAATAATCAATATAGGATATCTGCGTGATAAGAAAGAGGGGCAATTTCCAGGAAAGTGGTGCTTGGCAGCCAACTCAAAACATATTTACCCAGTACCCCATACTTGCTGTTAATGTGTAGGGTTTTTTAAAGGTTTTATTTCTTTGTTTTTTGAGGGAGGGAGGAGCAGAGGGAGAGGGAGATCATCTCCAGCAGACTCAGTGCTAATCACAGAGCCTGATACGGGGTTCGATCCCAGGACCCTGAGATCATGACCTGAACCGAAAGCAAGAGTCAGTTACTTAACTGACTGAGCCACCCAAGAGCTCCTTTAAAGGCCATTCCTAATTTGATAGGTGACAAATAGTTTATTATTGTCATTATAAATGTCTTTGATTACCAATGGGAGTGAACATTTATCAAGTATTGGTCATTGTGTTTCTATTGTGATTTGCTGAATCACATTATTTCATATATCACACACGTATGTATATCCTTTCAAAAGTGACTTTTATTCTCTAAATCCTGGAGAGCCCAAGACTGTGTCTGCATATAGTTGACCCCAAATGAAAGCTTGTCAGGCAAATGAATGGCCATATATATATGTGCCTGCACACAGTTTGGTATGTGTATTGTAGTAATAATAATAAGTAAGAGTAGGGCGGAGAGTAGTTCACAGTGCACTTAACCTCTAGAGACTGGAAAGTTATGGGTTAGAGAATTAAGGCTGCCTGGGAAGGGAATAAGATTTTCCCAGGATAAGTCAATCAGTCATGTCCAAAGCTCAGCTTACTTTCTATTAGTTCAATATATTTTTCATTGGCTAGCTTTTGAGTCCGTTTTCCAAGGAACATTACAATGTCATCATTATTTAAGCAGAAGGTTCTGTGTTGGGCTACGGAGAAAAAAAATTCATCACCTGGAGAACAAAAGCAACCCACATATTAATTATAGAATTGTTCATCTTGACAGTGATCCTGATGTTACTGAGTCCTTGTATAATTCTCATCCAGTTTCATGAGAATGAATTTGCAGTTGGAGAAATTCTCATGGTCTCTTACAGAACTCGAGAGAGCAACAGCAAGGAGTATCAGTCTATTGCTGAAGAATTAATATGGTGAGTCATTGCTTTGAATCCTAGGTTTACGGGAACTGAGTAAGTGTGGGAAGGACCTTTTGAAAGCTTGTTTTGACAATGGGAGGTCTGGAAGTTTATCTTCAAACCCAAGAGCTTCAAGATTTGAATGAGGAAAGTACAGGTTTTTATTTCATGATTAAAAATTTAGAAAAAGAATCTTTGTTTAGGGACAAAAATTAAGAATTGCCTTTTATGGAGACTTAAATAAAGGACCAGGTCTCCTTTTTCAATGTGGTTAACGATGCCCATCAGCACACTTATGAGCAACATCATCTCCAAGATAATGAATAATTTTGCACCCTTTGGTCCATCAATAAACAACTATCTGGTTATGTTAACATAACCTTAACATAACCTGGTTATGTTAACATAACAACCTTCATGTGGAAACAGTTATTTAGATTTGTAAGTATTGACAATTCTATTAAATTGATTTTTACACTAATTTATCTAAATTTAACGCTAACAATTTATGCTTATGGCAGGCTTTTTTTTTTTTTTAAACCATAGGAAATGAATGTATCAAATCACTTTTTCTTCGCTTTACAGGATTTTTCAATAATTAAAATATTGCATGAAGGAGATGTGGACCACTGAAGGGCTGTGTAATTGATTGTGAATTCTGTCATTGAAAGCCAAATTCTAGAATTCTCCATCATCTAGACATGAGAGCAATCAATGACAAGCCAATGAGAATTATGAGGTGAATCAATAAGTGTTAAGTGCCAAATCCATTGGCACTCAGGTGTGGAAGAGATTTTAGAAATGTGTTACCAGGGGGAAAAAAACCCACCAGTTCTGCCACTGTTGGCCTTCCTCCTTCTGCCTCACCCAGACGTGAGACTCTGAGTATGGCTGGTAACCCCCAGAGCCCACACCCTGCCCGCTCACTTTGTGATAATGTTCACAGGTGGAGTGTTATGTTTGGAATGACATTATGGGCTAATGTTTATGTCCACCCCCCACCCCCCCCCCCCCCCGCCCCTGCCATCCATCCCCAAATTTGTATGTTGAAGCCCTCACCTCCGTGGTGGTGGTATTTGGAGATGGGGCCAATTAGGAGATCATTGAAATTTACTTAGGTCTTGAACATTGGCCTTCATAATGGGATTAGTGTCCTTACAAGAAGACTGAAGAGACACCAGAACTCTGTCTCTGTCTCGTGAGGACACAGTGAAGAGTTGACCAGGAAGAAGGCTCTTACTAGGAATCAAATTGGCCTGCACCTTGACCTTGGACTTCTCAACCTCCGGATATGTGAGAAATTAACCTCTCTGGACGTTTGTTGTTCAAGGCACCCAAGTCAAGACAAGCAGACTCCCTGCTGGGTAGGGGCCCTGGATGCGGGTGGAACCCAGGACTCCGAGAACAAGACCTGAACTGAAAGCAGACACTTATGTTATGGTAGCCTGAGCTGAGACAGATTGAGATCTAGGCTTCTGCAGATTTGATAAATAAATTGGATTTCTCAGGTGTATTGTCTCATGACTATACCTTTTTGGTATTAATTTCTTTTTCTTTTTAAAATTTTTTAAAAAATTAACATATAATGTATTATTTGTTTCAGGGGTACAGATCTGTGATTCATCAGTCATATATACTATCCATGCTCATTACAGTATCATTACATCATGTGCCCTCCTTAATGTCCATCATCCAGTTACCCCATTCCCCACCTGCCCTCCCTTCCAGCAACCCTCAGTCTGTTTCCTAAGACTAAGAATCTCTTATGGTTTGTCTCCCTCTCTGGTTTTGTCTTGTTTCATTTTTTCCTCTCTTCCCCTATGATCCTCTGCCTTGTTTCTCATTGTTTCCTCATTTTTATGAGCAGCCATTTCACACTTCATTAGCAATTATGGAAAATGAAATTTAGCCTCATTATATAAATGCATGTGGAAATTAATATTAACACTCTAATGTTGTAAACTATGAAACATATTAAATATACACAAAACACAGAAAATACTGTAGCAGACTTCTGTGTATCCACAACCCAAGTGGAATACAGTAAGCTTTGTTTTAAGCTTTTGTTTTAATTTAGGGAATAAAATGCAATAGTTACAGCTTAAGTTCTATTCTTCATCCCTTTATTTTTTCCTTATCTGTTAGAAGTAATATCCACCCTGAGATTGCTGGGTATCATCATGCATATTTTGGAATGTTTCCTGCATAGGTAAGTAAGTGCATATATAAATAATTGTTCCATGTATTTTCAAAATGCACATGGTAGTATTCTTCTCAAATTTGCCATCTTCAGGTAAGCATATGTATTTCAGATTTATGCACACCTAGAATGGTCAGTCTCCCACTTTTCCGGGAGGGGCAGTATCAGTAACGTAATAAACGTTCACATACGTATCTCATTTGCACTTGAAAGAGTCTTCCCTAGTTTAGATGCCTAGAAATTGAGTTTTCAAACACCATCTTATAAATTGTACTTATTTATTTATTTGAAAGAGAGCTTGAGTGAGGGCAGAGTGGGGCAGAGGGAGAGGAGAGGGACAAGCAGACTCTGCGCTGGGCAGGGAACCTGATGCGGGGTTGAACCCAGGACCCTGAAAACATGACCTAAACCAAAAGCAGACCCTTAACTGAGCCACCCAGGTACCCCTCAAACACCATTATAAAGAAACTTAGACTACAGTTTTGTCATTTCAAGAGAGTGTTGTTCTAACCTAGGACATTGTTTTGTTGCTTGAACATAAACTGCTATGTGAGCAGGAACAACGCAAATTAACGCAGTCATTATTTACTGGGACTTGCAGTGTGCCAGGAACTGTTAGTATGGGGTTTCCATGAATTACTTCTTTTACCATAGTTAGTTTCACCTGTTCTTCTCCTTCTTTTTTTTAAATATATTTTTATTTTTTTAATAAACATATAATGTATTTTTAGCCCCAGGGGTACAGGTCTGTGAATCCCCAGGTGTTCTTTTTTTTTTTTTTAATGTCAACTTTAATGTAATGAAAATCCTTGTCCCTCGTTAAAGGATTTTAAATTTTAATGAAATCTACATCCATTTTGCTTGCCACGGATCATGCTTTTAAAAATGACTACTGTAAAAAATGTGTAACATAAAATTGTAACCTTCTTTAAATGTACAGCACAGTAACGTTAACTCCATGTACAATGTTATACAACACATCTCTAACATCTTTTCATTGGCAAAACTGAAATTCTGTATGCATTGAAGAGCTCCCCATGTTCTCCTCCCGGTAACCACATTCTGTTTTCTGTTTCTATGCATTTGGCTAGTCCATACCTCATTTAAGTGGAGTCCCTCTGTAACTGGCTTATTTCACTTAGCATAATGTCTTCACAGTTCATCATGTTGCAGTATATGACAGAATTTCTTTCTTTTTAAAGGCTGAATAATATGACATTGTAGGTAAATACCACCTTTGGTTATCTATTCATCCATTATTGGACATTTGGGTTTCTTCCACCTCTTTCCTATTGTGAATAAAGCTACAATGAACATAGACGTGAACATATCTCTTCAAGATCTTGTTTTCAGTTCTTTTGGATATATACCCCAAAGTGGGATTGCTGGAACATAGGGTGATTTTATTCTTAATTTTTTGAGGAACCTCCCTACTGTTTTCCACAGCAGCTGAACCATTTTATATTCTCACCAACAGTGCACAGGGGTGACAATTTCTCTGCATCCTTGCCAGCACTTGTTGTTTTCTATTTTTTTGATGTCTGCCATCCTAATGGGTGTGGGCTATGATATCTCATTTGGTTTTGTGACCTCGAGCATATTTTCATATGTTTGTTGGCCATTTGTATATCGTCTTTGCAGAAACATCTGTTCAAGTCTTTTGGCCATTTTTAAAAAGATTTTATTTATTTACTTGTCAGAGAGAGAGAGCACAAGCAGGAAGAGTGGCAGGCAGGGGAGAAACAGGCTCCCCGTTGAGCAGGGAGCCCAATGCAGGCCTCCATCCCAGGACCCTGGGATCATGACCTGAGCCAAAGGTAGAGGCTTAACCACTGAGCCACCCAAGCATCCTGTCCTTTGCCCCTTTTTAAATTCAGTTATTTGTTTATTTTGTTGTTGAGTTTTAGGAGTTCCTTACATATTCTGGATATTTCACCCTTTGTAAAATACATAGTTTGCAAATATTTTCTCGCATTCCACAGGCTGCCTTTTCACTCTGTTGATGATTTCCTTGCTGTGTAGAAGAAATCCATGGGGTGCGTATGAGATTTTTCATTTCAGTGTATCCCAGACAGCGCTGGATACCGTCAGATTTCTTCATTCTTTTCTCTTGCGCTTTATAGACTCTGAAAGCCTCAGAACTTGGACAGCAACAGTTCTGGAACTCAGGATTCTTTATTTTCAATGCGGAGCTCAGTAGTAGCTTAAATATTAACCATTTATGCTCTTGTATCTCTACTTTCTACAGAATTTTCAGAGATATTTTAAGCTAATTGACAAAGCAGTGGGCCTGGAGTTTAGGTTTGCCCTGAGAAGCTCCCTCAACCTGTCTGGCCAAGAGGGGATGCAGCCATTCTTTTTTTTTTTTTTTTTTAAATTTTTTTTTTTTTTTTTTTTGGCAGAGAGAGATCACAAGCAGGCAGAGAGGCAGGCAGAGAGAGAGGAGGAAGCAGGCTCCCCACTGAGCAGAGAGCCCAATGTGGGGATGGATCCCAGGACCCTGGGATCATGACCTGAGCCGAAGGCAGAGACTTTAACCCACTGAGCCACCCAGGCGCCCCGGATGCAGCCATTCTTACCTTTCATTTCCAAAGCCTTCTGCAAAACATGACTACTTATCTTCTGTGCAGAGTGTTGGGGGTGGAAGGTTACACCATTGTTTGGAGAGTTCAGGCACTTTAAGACATAGCTGGAGATAAAATTCAAGGAACTGTTGAGTTGGAAAAAGTTCATCAGAATAGGTCCGGGGAGTTGTTGATGGGATCAAAGAGAAACGTTGTTTGGACAGAGATGTTGAACAATTCAAATCTGGAAGGCTGATGGGATTCTGCTGTTACAAAAACATGGGGTGTGCATTTATAGGTCAACATACTTTCTTCTATGCAAATCATGTATCACTCTATGGAACTGATTGTTCAAAGACACTGTAAAAAGATATCCGTCTTCTACTACCGTTGTCCCAGAAGACTTTCTTTTGGCTGCAAGGATAGGTATTTACAGTGGTTTACAGGCATGAATTAGAGCTAAGGTCTTTTCCCTGAGGACAGAGGAATTAAGTCCTGCATTTATGAAACACGCAGAGAGATGCTAGCTGCATTTATGAAACACGCAGAGCTCACCCTGCATGATGGGTGAGCTTCTATCTAGCCACACTCCACCAAGCTCTCCTCTACTTAACCCAGACCTGGGTTTGTTTACTCCGAGCAAATTAACCTTAGTGTTCTCATCTGAAAATGACGATAATAATCGTTTTGACTTCACAGGACTGTTGTGACCGTTAAAAGAGATAATGCATTTGAAGTGCCCTGCATATAGGAAGCACTCCATAAATGCGAACTATTCCTATTAGTCTCTATGCTCTCTGAGTCCTTAAAAGGCTTCTGCGGGAGTGCCTCATAATTTAGTAGCTAATTGCGTACTGTCTTATATAGTTTGCTACTGTTTCTTCCAAGCTAATCATCTCTCTCTTCTGCATCCTGAATTTCATGAAGGAAACACTGTCTTCGTAGTATGCAGACCTGCTCCTTTCCAGAATGTGTCCACAGATATCCTTTTATGTGTCTTTTGAATCTCCCATTTGCTCAGCTCACAGTTGAACATGGACAAGACCCTCTACAATGTATATTAGCGGACTGCTCTTTGTCGGAAAGATACATCTCTCCGGAAGTTACTTCCGGAGAAGTTACTTCGTGATTGTGAATCAAAGAGCTTCACTTTGAAGAAAGAGCAAAGTGCATTTAAACATCCTAAAAGGAAGTGTTTCAACTTGAGAATTTTTAGGCTGCTGGGTTAAATACAAAATGATTATTAATCCTTCTTTGTGGTAGTGCTCTGGTAGAGGTAAGAAGCACCGGTGGCACACTGTCCCTTTTTGAAGAGGAAAACACAATGCTGTGACGGTACGTGAAGCCCATTGCTAAGCAACAGAACCAGGTCTGGCCTGCACGGGAGTGAAAATTCTTCTGTGTTCAGTCTGATGAAGAATTATGAAATGGAAAGTGTTTAATAGGATCTAACCTGCAGCAATAACACTCATCATCATCATTCTTCAGAGCACTAATCACGGGAGTCTCTGACAACAGCTCCCATTTTCTGTTGCTAAAGGAAGGAGTTCAACAAGGTTTTGCATATTTGTTTTTGTGGAAGATATATATGGATCTGTGTTCTAGGTTTAATCCAGGAATATAAAAAATTCATCTCAATTAATTTTTTGGGAGATTTTATTTATTTATTTGAGAGAGAGCGTGCGCACAAGCAGGGGGAGGAGCAGAGGGGAAGGGAGAAGCAGGCTCATCCCAGGACCCTGAGATCATGACCTGAGCCAAAGGCAGATGCTTAACTGGACTGAGCCACCCAGGTGCCCCTCAAGTAATTGCAATTCCAGTTAATATTTATGTAAAAATGTTTATTGGAATAATTTAACAAGGGTCTCCAGAAAGCCCCACCTGGAAGTTATTAGAAATGCAAATTCCCGAGCCCCAACCTGGGCCCTCTGAATCAGAAACCCAGGCAGCAGGGCCCAGTGCTTCCCCCGCCCCCCGAAACCCCAACAGTAGCCTTCCTGGTGATTCTGATGCCCATTAAAATTTGATAACCAGAAGCCTAGAGGATTGGGATTCAAGGTAGATAGTAAAGGGCTAAGTTCAGTTTAGATCAGCTGGAACAACTGGGGCACCATTTGAATTGGGGAAGAAATTAATTCAGAAAGTAACCATAGGGGGGAAAAAAAAGAAAGCATGTGTCATGGAAGAGATTTTTCAAGATAGCCTTCCTGTTGAAACTGGAGCCATTTCTAAACACCTTTCACCCGTTGTATCTATGAAAAATCAGTTTTGGAAGAGATCATTTATCAAGAATATATAGTAGTTTCTTTGTTTTTGTTCTTTCCCCCCCATCAGAGACAGTAAGGTGAAATGATGTCTGTTGCTTATAACACCAGAGACTGGTACCTGAGAAGTTTCAAATAAGTTAAGATATGAAGTCTAGAGCAAAATACATGCACATCAATACCATAAATTGGCAACATTTTGAAAGTTTGAAATAATGGGCATTGGGGCGCCTGGGTGGCTCAGTGGGTTAAGGCCGCTGCCTTCGGCTCAGGTCATGATCCCAGCGTCCTGGGATCAAGCCCCGCATCGGGCTCTCTGCTCAGCAGGGAGCCTGCTTCCTCCCTTCTCTCTCTGCCTGCCTCTCTGCCTACTTGTGATCTGTCTGTCAGATAAATGAATAAAATCTTAAAAAAAATTTAAAAAAAAAAAAAGAAAGAAAGAATGGGCATTAACTCAGCCAAAACGACTGACAAGGCCATTGCTCAGTTTTATATTGAGAATTAAATCTGTTAAATGATATAAGTTCATTCCATCAGCTACTAGCCCTGCGACCCCAAATCATTTGCTCCTCCTGGGCCCCCTGTTCTACTTTTTGAAATCAGAACCATGTATTAGTTCCTTTCCACATCCAGAATTCTGTGATGGGATAAGACTGCACATTCCGGGAAAGAGCTCATGTTTTTTTTCAAAGAGATAGACTACCCACTAGCTCACTTGCCTTTTATGAGAACACAATCCTTCTGTACCGCAAAAGAATGTTTCTCTTTGGACAACTGAATCTTAGAAAGCACGCAATGATCATTGCTGTAGGTTCAGGAGAAGGTCACACATTTGATAATGAACTGACTCTGGTAAATACTGTTTTGGATAATGTAATCCTTGAAGGATGGTCCTTGGGGGGAAGAATGCTTTTGGGAACCCAAATCATGAGCTCCATGTGCTGTCTAAGTGAACTGCAACCTTCCAGGAATGATCCATGAGCTCTAAATGGAAGCTAAGCTGCCTCCATTGGGTGAGTATTTCCAGGGAACCTGGCCAATCTGAAGGGAGCATAGTATCACTCGGGCAGTAATTAGTACTTAAAACTTTGGTATCAGACTGACTGTTATTTGAATCCTAGCTTTGCCACTTAGCTGGTTGTACCTACTTCTTAAGACTGTGCAAGGATTGGGGCGCATGGGTGGCTCAGTGTGTTAAGCCTCTGCCTTCGGCTCGGGTCATGATCTCAGGATTCTGGGATCGAGCCCCACATCGGGCTCTCTGCTAGGCGGGGAGCCTGCTCCCCCCAACACTCCCGCCTGCCTCTCTGCCTTCTTGTGATCTCTGTCTGTCAAATAAACAAATAAAATCTTAAATTAAAAAAAAAAAAAAAGACTGTGCAAGGATTGAAAAAAGCTAAATAAGATGATACATGTAAAGAATGGCCACAGTTCCTGGGAGGAAGTAAACCTTCAATAATTATTAGTTTAAAAAGTTAGGTTTAGTGCTTTTGAAGGAAATTGGCTCATTCAAATTGGTCTTGGTGAATATGTTATTTTATATAAGAACCTGTGTTGTCTTGCATTTGGCTTATTCTTCATGTACGGTTGTGTCTTATTGGTTAATTGATTCACTGACTTCTTCATCCAGGAACTATTTAGGGACACCGGGTGGGCTCAGTGGGTACAATGTGTGACTCTTAATGTCAGGGACATGAGTTCGAGCCCCACGTTGGGCATGGAGCCTACTTAAAAGAAAAGAAAAAGGACTATTTATTAAGCACTTATGATGCATCAGATTTTCTTCTAGACATTGGAAGCACAGCAGCAAACAAGACAGCAAAGGTCCCTGCTCTTACGGATATGCATGTCAGTGGGGAGAGACAGAAAGGAAAAGAAACGAGTAAGAAGTAGTAAACGGACAACAAACAAGAAAATCAACTGATGGTGATAAATGCTGAGAAAAAACATGAAACCAGGTGTTGTGATAGAGTCTGAGGAAGCTTTAGATCAAGTGTTCAGGAAAGGCCTCTCTTGAGAGGTGACGTTTAAGATGACATCTGCATAACAAGACGGAGCAATTTGCTAGAGTCTGAGGAAGATATGATAGTGATTTAGATGAGGGTAGAAGTGGTTAGGGTGGAGAGAGACGTGATGGGGCTAGGAGACATGGCAAGAGAATCAACAGAATTCACCAATGGGTTGGATGGAAGATATAAGGGAAAGGGTTGGATGGAAGATATAAGGGAAAGAGAGGAATCAGGATGACTCCTATGGCCTTTGGCTTGTTGGGGTAGTGGTACCATCTGCAGACATGGAGCAGGTTGGGAGGATGCGACTGGTGTAAGAAGAATCGGATGTCTGGATGTGGAAAGACTGAGTCGCCTGTTGAACTCGGAATGGAGTTTTCAAGTAGACAGCTGGGTGCATGACACCAAATTAAACATTTGGGAGCTATTTGATTTTGCCTTTAGATAATATTTAATGGAGTGAGCTGGATGAGAGTTCTTAGGGAAAAAGTACAGTTAAGAGAAGAGGTTGGAGGAGTATTCTTAAAATGTCAGGTACTTAGGACTTATAACAAAACTTTATTTTTATTTTTTAAAAAAGACTTTATTTATTTATTTGACAGAGAGAGCCCAAGCAGGGGGAGCAGCAGGCAGAGAGAGCAGCAGACTCCCCTGGGAGGAGGGAACCCCTTGTGGGGCTCGATCCCAGGACCCTGGGATTATGACCTGAGCCAAAGACAGATGCTTAACCAACTGAGCCACCCTGGTGCCCCATAACAAAACTTTAGAGTAATAACATGTAACTCTTATAGAATTATCCACAGAAAAATGAACTGAAAGGAATCTTTGACCTTCTTAGACTTTTTAGTGTATATAAATGGAGACCAAAAAGAAGACTGGTTGTAATTCACTGGTCTTATATGCGTTCATTTGACCCATATTTTTGAGTGCCCACTGCAAGGTACCCTATTAGGTACTATGTATAAAATGAAATCAAAAGAACCAGTCATGTTGGCCAAAATATTTCCTGAACACATGGTGTGTTCATGGTGCTAGATGATTTGAGTAGAGACCACAAAAATGGAAAATCAATTCTCCGTTCCCAAGAGAAGACAGTCCAAAGCTGCCACTGAAGAGCAGAACAAACCTCTCAAGGTCACAAGGGAAGAGTGTTTCCTTTTCTTTCTGCATATCTGATGTTCTTAGACCGTTGACCATTAGGAAATCTATGTGGGCCAAAATGTATTTGGTGAAGTAGACCACAGTCTAAAAGCATTTTGTCTTTTCCCCTCCCTTCTACTTCTGGTCAAAGGGAGAGCTTCCGTGGGCAGCGAGAAGCTTATTTCAGTCCATCTCCTACCTGTAGCTGACTGGTGCTCCAAGCGCCCCAGGATTCACATCTCGTTATCTGGGGAGAAAAGACGTAAAGAATTCATCAGCACTTTTTTTTTTTTTTTTAAAGGATTTTATTTATTTGGCAGAGAGAGGTCACAAGCAGGCGGAGAGGCAGGCAGAGAGGGAGGGGGGAGCAGGCTCCCCGCCGAGCAGAGAGCCCGATGCGGGGCTCGATCCCGGGATCCTGAGATCATGATCTGAGCCAAAGGCAGAGGCTTAACCCACTGAGCCACCCAGGCGCCCCCCATCAGCACTTTTAATGGCTGATTTCTTTTCCCTATTAAATCCGACGCGGTCTCCTTGAAGAACAGTTCTAATGCTTCCATATTAATATCCACTATTTGTTCAAAATTCTGTGCTTCTTGTATAGCCGGTGGATGGCTTGGATGTACGCCCATTTATCAGTGCAAATGGGACGGAAGGGAAGCACCTCTTCAGGGCTAATGGTCGTATCTGCTTTATTAAGATGCAGCTGAATGTTTTGGTGGATTGTTTTCAGAAAGAACAGCCTGGGATCAATTATGGGGAAACAAAAATCATTATATTTAGTAGTCATTGTCTAATTTTTAAATGGGCTTTATTAAATAAGCCCAGATAAAAGCTTAGTTCGTTCAAGTACTTGGTACATTCACTGATCAATCATCCTGGCAGAACCATGACAATGATGAAGTTCTGCTTGGAAATAAACACTCAGGAAGTTCCACATAACTTTTTTTTTTTTTTTTTTTTTTGGTCAGTGTGGGCAATTGGTAATGGAAATACTTAGGGATTTTTTTGGAGGGAGGTAAGGTCAAAATAATTTCTTGGTGCTTTAGGATGTCAAAATCTGTCACCTCAGCCAAATGCTTGGCTATATGTTTAAACAGCTTCAAATGTGTGGTTTCAGTGTTGTTCCTTGAGCAACATCTTGATCCTTTTCCCGGCTGCCAGCATAGCTTGCTTTTATGTCACTTTCCTTGAACAAAAATAGAAGGTTGGTTACGAAATGTTGAGTTAATCCCTTCCGTCTGCTATCCAAAGTGTATGGATTTCTCCTAAATCAACAGTACATAATGTGAGCCCAATAGATACTCAGCAGGGAACTTAGCTATTAAGTTTTGCCATTCTGAAGACTGAGGTTCTGTTGTTAGCTAGTACTTGACAATCTCAAGGGCATTCATTTCTGGTTTCTGTAAGTCACTGCATGTAGTTACACCACCGGAAAGTCAGACCTAGATTGTATTATCTTCTGCTTTCTATTGGGTTAATACTAGGAAGGTACATTTGAACATTTTGGTATCTTACACAAAATAACAGGAAAAACATGGGATTAATTGATCTAACGTTCCTTATATAAAGAATCACATGATAAATTCCTGCTTGAAACCAGCATTGGAGAAATGTTAGCCTTTTTAGATGACTCAGGGTATTATCTGAGATGGGAACTAAACACTACAAATGATTTTCTCCTTTTATTGTGAATACCATAGAACTGAAAGCTTATTTTAGCATGCCCTAATATCTTTAGGTGTCCTAATATCTTAAATTCTTTACTGGCTTCTTATCCATCTTTTAAGTGTATCTAGTACAGTTTTATAACTACTGCAAGGATTTTGAATAAAAACAGGGGATTTTGCCTCCTTAAAGAGGCTCTCTGGAAACTCAGTTGAAATCAACTCCTTTCCCCTATCCCCCTGACCAGTTTTTCTTATCAAAGCATGCCTTCTTCATTGTAATTGTAATTGCATTGTATCGTAATTATTAATTATTTTTTATTTCCTTGTTTATGTTTGTCTCCTCTAGACTCCAGGCTCTGTGAAGACAGACTCTAACTCTTTCAGAATGTTAGCCCTAGCTGATTGTAACACAGTAAATGTTCAATAAAAACTTGTCAAATTATGAATAAATTGCAGTAATTCTAGTACTATCAATCACTAAAGTGTTATAATACTTTAAACATCCAGAAATATTGTTGGGATATTATGTTAGATCATGATAATTTGCATAATAATGCATGTGACTCTTTTAAAGATGTGCTTTTTAAAAAATTAATTTATTTATTTGACAGGCAGAGAGGCAGGCAGAGAGAGAGAGAGGGAGGAAGCAGGCTCCCCACTGAGCAGAGAGCCTGATGCGGGGCTCAATCCCAGGACCCTGAGATCATGACCTGAGCTGAAGGCAGAGACTTTAACCCACTGAGCCACCCAGGCGCCCCAAAGATGTGCTTATTTATATTTTATTTTATTTTTAAGATTTTATTTATTTGACAAACAGAGATCACAAGTAGGCAGAGAGACAGGCAGAGAGAGAGGAGGAAGCAGGCTCCCTGCGGAGCAGAGAGCCCAATGCGGGGCTCCATCCCAGGACCCCGGGATCATGACCTGAGCCAAAGGTAGAAGCTTTAACCCACTGAGCCACCCAGGTGCTCCTCTTTGGCTCTTTTAAAAGATTTATCACTCGGGTTTTTACAAACTCTCCCAGAATTTTTACAATAAGCAATAAGTAACCTGAGAGCAAAACAAAATATTAGAGAACTTAAGGAATCATTAGAATTCATAACTTAGTAGAGAAAAATTAATTAGCACACATGATTCAGGTAATATTATTTATAGCATAATCCCTTTATCAGAAGTTATACAGAAAGAGGGAATATTCATGGCTGCACATTCCAAGTATAGTTTTAGGATTTACAGTTACAGAGATAGAGGCCTGTATTTTCTTTAACAAATTCTGTCCCTAAGTCTTTTTGGGAATGGGAGAGTATGGGGAAGAAAAGCTACATGAGACTCCTACTGCAAACAGCAGTAGGAAAACTCCTACTGAAAACAGCAAACGTGAAATGGGGAATAAGGATTCAGGTCCAGAAGTCTTCATATCTACCTGACATGGGCATATCCTTTACCATCTTCCTCTTCTACTTCTTTCCTCCTCTCTTCTATTCCTTTCTTTGTCCTTTCCTTTAGTTGTCAGATCTCCTTAGCCTTCTCGGGTCTGTGACAGTTTCATGACTTTGATACTTTTTAATAGAAATTATCAGATATTTTGTGCAAGGTCTCTCAATTTGGGTTCGTCTGATTTTTCCTCATGAAAAGACTGGGATTAAGAATTTTGGGGAAGGATAGCACACATAGCCCTTCTGGTCACATGGTATCTGGGCACATGATGTCAATCTGATTTATTTCTGGTGATGTTAATGTCAATCATTTGGCCCAGGTGGTGTCTGCCGGCTTTCTCTGCCATAGAGCTTTTTTTTCCCCTTTCTATACTCTGTTGGTCAGAAGTGTGTGACTTTTTGTGCCCAGCTTTACTGAGATATAATTGAAGAATAAAAGTTGTTTACATTTATGCCAGTACATGTGATTTTTTGATATACGTATACATTACAAATTGGTTTCCACAGTCAAGCTTATTAACAGAGCTATCCTTAACATAGCTATAATTTTTTTTTTTTCATTTTCTAAAATATTTATTTTATTTTATTTTTTTTTTAATTTTTTTATTTTAATAAACATATAATGTATTTTTATCCCCAGGGGTACAGGTCTGTGAATCGTCTGGTTTACACATTTCACAGCACTCATCATAGCACATACCCTCCCCAATGTCCATTTCCCCACCACCCTCTCCCGTCCCCCTTCCCCCCCGCAACCCTCAGTCTGTTTCTTGAGATTGAGTCTTTTATGGTTTGTCTCCCTCCCAATCCCATCTTTTCATTTTTTCTTTTCCTACCTCCCCCCAAACCCCCCCACCTTGCATCTCCACTTCCTCATATCAAAGAGATCATATGATAGTTATATTTCTCCGATTGACTTATTTCGCTAAGCATGATACCCTCTAGTTCCATCCACGTCGTCGCAAATGGCAAGATTTCATGTCTTTTGATGGCTGCATAGTATTCCATTGTGTATATATACCACATCTTCTTTATCCATTCATCTGTTGATGGACATCTAGGCGCTTTCCACAGTTTGGCTATTGTGGACATTGCTGCTATAAACATTCGGGTGCACGTGCCCCTTCGGAGCACCACATTTGTATCTTTAGGATATATACCCAGGAGTGCAATTGCTGGGTCGTAGGGTAGCTCTATTTTCAGTTTTTTGAGGAACCTCCACACTGTTTTCCAGAGTGGTTGCACCAGCTTGCATTCCCACCAACAGTGTAGGAGGGTTCCCCTCTCTCCGCATCCTCGCCAGCATCTGTCATTTCTTGACTTGTTAATTTTAGCCATTCTGACTGGTGTGAGGTGGTATCTCATTGTGGTTTTGATTTGTATTTCCCTGATGCCGAGTGATGTGGAGCATTTTTTCATGTGTCTCTTGGCCATCTGGATGTCTTCCTTGCAGAAATGTCTGTTCATGTCCTCTGCCCATTTCTTGACTGGATTATTTGTTCTTTGGGTATTGAGTTTGATAAGCTCTTTATAGATTTTGGATACGAGCCCTTTATCTGATATGTCGTTTGCAAATATCTTCTCCCATTCTGTCAGTTGTCTTTTGGTTTTGTTAACTGTTTCCTTTGCTGTGCAAAAGCTTTTGATCTTGATGAAATCCCAATAGTTCATTTTTGCCCTTGCTTCTGTTGCCTTTGGCGATGTTCCTAGGAAGAAGTTGCTGCGGTGGAGGTCAAAGAGGTTGCTGCCTGCATTCTCCTCAAGGATTTTGATAGATTCCTTTCGCACATTGAGGTCCTTCATCCACTTTGAGTCTATTTTCGTGTGTGGTGTAAGGAAATAGTCCAATTTCATTTTTCTGCATGTGGCTGTCCAATTTTCCCAGCACCATTTGTTGAAGAGGCTGTCTTTTTTCCATTGGATATTCTTTCCTGCTTTGTCGAAGATTAGTTGACCATAGAGTTGAGGGTCTATTTCTGGGCTCTCTATTCTGTTCCATTGGTCTATATGTCTGTTTTTGTGCCAGTACCATACTGTCTTGATGATGACAGCTTTGTAATAGAGCTTGAAGTCTGGAATTGTGATACCACCGACTTTGGCTTTCTTTTTCAATATTCCTTTGGCTATTCGAGGTCTTTTCTGGTTCCATATAAATTTTAGGATTATTTGTTCTATTTCTTTAAAAAAAATGGATGGGATTTTGACAGGGATTGCATTAAATGTGTAGATTGCTTTAGGTAAAATAGACATTTTCACAATATTTGTTCTTCCAATCCATGAGCATGGAATATTTTTCCATTTCTTTGTGTCTTCCTCAATTTCTTTCATGAGTACTTTATAGTTTTCTGAGTATAGATTCTTTGCCTCTTTGGTTAGATTTATTCCTAGGTATCTTATGGTTTTGGGTACGATTGTAAATGGGACTGACTCCTCAATTTCTCTTTCTTCTGTCTTGTTGTTAGTGTAAAGAAATGCGACTGATTTCTGTGCATTGACTTTATATCCTGACACTTTACTGAATTCCTGTATAAGTTCTAGCAGTTTTGGAGTGGAGCCTTTTGGGTTTTCCACATATAGTATCATATCATCTGCAAAGAGTGATAGTTTGACTTCTTCTTTGCCGATTTGGATGCCTTTAATTTCTTTTTGTTGTCTGATTGCTGAGGCTAGGACTTCTAGTACTATGTTGAACAGCAGTGGTGATAACGGACATCCCTGCCATGTTCCTGACCTTAGCGGAAAAGCTTTCAGTTTTTCTCCATTGAGAATGATATTTGCGGTGGGTTTTTCATAGATGGCTTTGATAATATTGAGGTATGTGCCTTCTATCCCTACACTTTGAAGAGTTTTAATCAGGAAGGGATGCTGCACTTTGTCAAATGCTTTTTCAGCATCTATTGAGAGTATCATATGGTTCTTACTCTTTCTTTTATTAATGTATTGTATCACATTGATGGATTTGCGGATGTTGAACCAACCTTGCAGCCCTGGAATAAATCCCACTTGGTCGTGGTGAATAATCCTTTTAATGTACTGTTGGATCCTATTGGCCAGTATTTTGGTGAGAATTTTCGCATCTGTGTTCATCAAGGATATGGGTCTGTAATTCTCTTTTTTGGTGGGATCCTTGTCTGGTTTTGGGATCAAGGTGATGCTGGCCTCATAGAATGAGTTTGGAAGTTTTCCTTCCATTTCTATTTTTTGGAACAGTTTCAGGAGAATAGGAATTAATTCTTCTTTAAATGTTTGGTAGAATTCCCCTGGGAAGCCGTCTGGTCCTGGACTTTTGTTTGTTTGGAGATTTTTGATGACTGTTTCAATCTCCTTACTGGTTATGGGTCTGTTCAGGTTATCTATTTCTTCCTGGTTCAGTTGTGGTAGTTTATACATCTCTAGAAATGTATCCATTTCTTCCAGGTTGTCAAATTTGTTGCCATAGAGTTGCTCGTAGTATGTTCTTATAATTGTTTGTATTTCTTTGGTGTTGGTTGTGATCTCTCCTCTTTCATTTATGATTTTATTTATTTGCGTCCTTTCTCTTTTCTTTTTGATAAGTCTGGCCAGGGGCTTATCAATCTTATTAATTCTTTCAAAGAACCAGCTCCTAGTTTTGTTGATTTGTTCTATTGTTTTTTTAGTTTCTATTTCATTGATTTCTGCTCTGATCTTTATGATTTCTCTTCTCCTGCTGGGTTTAGGCTTTCTTTGTTGTTCTCTCTCCAGCTCCTTTAGGTGTAGGGTTAGGTTGTGTATTTGAGACCTTTCTTGTTTCTTGAGAAAGGCTTGCACTGCTATATATTTTCCTCTCAGGACTGCCTTTGTTGTGTCCCACAGATTTTGAACTGTTGTGTTTTCATTATCATTTGTTTCCATGAATTTTTTCAATTCTTCTTTAATTTCCTGGTTGACCCATTCATTTTTTAGAAGGATGCTGTTTAGTCTCCATGTATTTGCGTTCTTTCCAAATTTCCTCTTGTGATTGAGTTCGAGCTTCAGAGCATTGTGGTCTGAAAATATGCAGGGAATGATCTCGATCTTTTGGTACCGATTGAGACCTGATTTATGACCCAGGATGTGGTCTATTCTGGAGAATGTTCCATGTGCACTAGAGAAGAATGTATATTCTGTTGCTTTGGGATGGAATGTTCTGAATATATCTGTGATGTCCATCTGGTCCAGTGTGTCATTTAAGGCCTTTATTTCCTTGTTGATCTTTTGCTTAGATGATCTGTCCATTTCAGTGAGGGGAGTGTTAAAGTCCCCTGCTATTATTGTATTACTGTTGATGTATTTCTTTGATTTTGTTATTAATTGGTTTATATAGTTGGCTGCTCCCATGTTAGGGGCATAGATATTTAAGATTGTTAGATCTTCTTGTTGGACAGACCCTTTGAGTATGATATAGTGTCCTTCCTCATCTCTTATTATAGTCTTTGGCTTAAAATCTAATTGATCTGATATAAGGATTGCCACCCCAGCTTTCTTCTGATGTCCATTAGCATGGTACATTGTTTTCCACCCCCTCACTTTAAATCTGGAGGTGTCTTCGGGTCTAAAATGAGTTTCTTGTAGGCAGCATATGGATGGGTTTTGTTTTTTTATCCATTCTGATACCCTGTGTCTTTTGATTGGGGCATTGAGCCCATTAACATTCAGGGTAACTATTGAGAGATATGAATTTAGTGCCATTGTATTGCCTGTAAGATGATTGTTACTGTATATTGTTTCTGTTTCTTTCTGATCTACTACTTTTAGGGTCTCTCTTTGCTTAGAGGACCCCTTTCAATATTTCCTGTAGAGCTGGTTTGGTGTTTGCAAATTCTTTCAGCTTTTGTTTGTCTTGGAAGCTCTTTATCTCTCCTTCTATTTTCAATGATAGCCTAGCCGGATATAGTATTCTTGGCTGCATGTTTTTCTCGTTTAGTGCTCTGAATATATCATGCCAGTTCTTTCTGGCCTGCCAGGTCTCTGTGGATAGGTCCGCTGCCAATCTAATGTTTTTACCCTTGTATGTTACAGACTTCTTTTCCCGGGCTGCTTTCAGGATTTTCTCTTTGTCGCTAAGACTTGTAAATTTTACTATCAGGTGACGAGGTGTGGACCTATTTTTATTGATTTTGAGGGGCGTTCTTAGCATCTCCTGGATTTTGATGTTTGTTCCCTTTGCCATATTAGGGAAATTCTCTCCAATAATTGTCTCCAATATACCTTCTGCTCCCCTCTCTCTTTCTTCTTCTTCTGGAATCCCAATTATTCTAATGTTGTGTCGTCTTATGGTGTCACTTATCTCTCGAATCCTCTCCTCGTGTTCCAGTAGTTGTTTGTCTCTCTTTTGCTCAGCTTCTTTATTCTCTGTCATTTGGTCTTCTATGTCACTAATTCTTTCTTCTGCCTCATTTATCCTGGCAGTGAGAGCTTCCATTTTTGATTGCACCTCATGAATAGCTTTTTTGATTTCAACTTGGTTAGATTTTAGTTCTTTTATTTCTCCAGAAAGGGCTTTTATCTCTCCGGAGAGGGTTTCTCTAATATCTTCTATGCCTTTTTCGAGCCCGGCTAGAACCTTGAGAATTGTCATTCTGAACTCTAGATCTGTCATGCTACCTATGTCTGTATTGATTAGGTCTCCAGCCTTCGGTACGGCCTCTTGTTCTTTTTTTTGAGGTGAGTTTTTCCGCCTTGTCATTTTGTCCAGGTAGGATTTGCTTTCTCCTGCTGTGGAATTCCGCTGTTCTTGGTGACTGAAGTTGGTTTTGGATGGTTTCTTGTTGATCTTCTGGGGGAGGGGCCTGTTGTAGTGATTCTCAAGTGTCTTTGCCGCAGGCGGAATTGCACCGCCCTTGCCAGGGGCCAGGCTAAGTAATCCGCTCGGGTTCGCTTTCGGGAGCTTTTGTTCCCTGAGCGCTTTCCGTAGAGTTCCGGAGGACGGGAATGAAGATGGCGGCCTCCCAATCTCTCGGGCCCGGAGGAGCCGAGAGCTTGGGGTTCCGCTCCTCAGTGCACTCTCAGAGCAAAGCGCCCAATAGCCCCGCCTCCCTGGCTTGCGGTCGCGCCTCGAGGAAAGCAGTCAATTGTTGGAGCTGGAGAAAAGCGCCGGGTCGCTTTTGTCTCCGTGGCCTCCGGCCGCGCTCCGAGCCCACCCAGCCTGCGACCGGCACAAGGTAACCCCGGGCTTAGAGCTCACTCCTCGGCTTTGTCGCTATAGCCGGCTTCCCCGCTCTAATACCTGCGAGCTCTGCGGCACTCAGACATCCCCAGTCCTTCTGTGACCCTGCGGGTCCTGGGGTTATGCTGACCCCGCCTGGGTTTCCCCCCAGTTTAGCCTCTGGAGCGATGTCTCCCAGTGGAGCCGACTTTTAAAAGTCCCGATTTTGTGCTCCGTCGCTCCGCCGCTTGCCGGGTGCCGGCCCCTCCCCCCGGGGTCTATCTTCCCGTCGCTTTGGATTCACTTCTCCGCAGGTCCTACCTTTCAGAAAGTGATCGATTTTCTGTTTCTGGGATTGTTGCTCTTCTTCTCTTCGATTTCCCGTTGGATTTATAGGTGTTCACAATGGTTAGATAAGCTATCTAGCTGATCTCCTGCTACCCGATGTCGTCTCAGCCTGCTACTTCTCCGCCATCTTGACTCCTCCCCTATAATTTTTTTTTTATGTGAGGTGAGAACATTTAAGATCTACTCTTTTAGCAGATTTCAAGGATGCAACATGCTATTAATGATAGCCACCATACTCTACATTAGAGACACAGAACGTACTCATCCTGCATAACTCAAACTTTGTAGCCTTTGGCCAACATTTCCCCATTTTCCCCACCCCCAACCCCTGACAACCATCGTTATACTTTCGGCTTCTGTGAGTTTGACTTTTTCAGATTTCACATGTTAAGTGCGATTATGCAGTATTTGTCTTTCTGTATCTGGCTTACTTCGCTTAGCGTAATACCCTCTGTGTTCATCCATGTTATAGTGTATGACAAGATTTCCTTCTCTCTCTCTCTCTCTCTTTTTAAGACTATTTTTTTTAAGAGCAGTTTAAGGTTCACAGCAAAATTGAAGAAAAGGTATAGAGATTTGCCATATATGCCCTGCCCCACACGTGTACAGACTTCCTCATTAGCAACATCCTCTAGCAGAGGATAATGTAATATTTGTTACAATTGATGACCCTATATTGACACATCATAATCACCCAAAGTTTATAATTTACTTTCGGGTTCATGCTCGCTGTTCTACATTCTTTGGGTTTGATGAATGTATAATGACATGTATCCACCATTATGACATCACACAGAGTATTTTTTTTTTTTTTTTTGAAAGATCACAAGTAGGCAGAGAGAGGCAGAGAGAGAGGAAGGGAAGCAGGCTCCCTGCCCAGCAGAGAGCCCGATGTGGGGCTCGATCCCAGGACCCTGAGATCACGACCTGAGCATAAGGCAGAGGCTTTAACCCACTGAGCCACCCAGGTGCCCCACACAGAGTATTTTTACTGCCCTAAAAATCCTCTGTGACTCCCTGTTCATACTCTCCTCCCAGTCTCATGGCAACTACCGAGCTTTTTACTGTCTCCCTAGTTTTGCCTTCCCTAGAATGTCATATAGTCGGGACATACAGTGTAGTCTTTTCTGATTGGCTTCTTTCTCTTAGTAATATGCATTTAAGTTTCCCCCATGTCTTTTCATGTTTTATTGCTCATTTCTTTTTTCAGGGATGAATAGTATTCCACTATCTACATGTGTGACAGTCTAAATATCCATTCACTTACTGAAGGACATTATAGTTGCTTTCAAATTAGGCAATTATGAACAAAGCTGCTATAAACATTTGTGCCAGGTTTTTGTGTGAACTTGTTTTTGACGCCTTTGAGTAAATGCCAAAGAAGACAATTGCTGGATCATAGGATAAAAGTATATTATGTTTAGTAAAAAACTGCCAAACTGTCTCCCAAAATAGCTCTACCATCGTGCATTCCCACTAGCAACGAATGAGAGCTCTTGTTGTTCAATGTCTTTATCAGCATTCGGCATTGTCAGAGTTTTGGGTTGTGATCGTTCTAATAGGTCTGATTTTCTTAAGAGCCAAATAGATGTATATTCAGAATTATATATGCACATATACATATAAGCTCATATTTTTTTTATCCATTCATCTACCAGTGGACACTTTTGTTGATTCCATATCTTGACTTTTGTGTATAATTCTGCAATGAACATGGGAGTTCAAGATATTGGTTTTGGATACTGATTTAATTTCCTTTGGATCTATACTCAGAAATGGGATTGCTGAATCATATGACAGATCTTTTAATTTTTTTATGAATCTCCATACTGTTTTCCATATGGCTGTACCAATAGAATTGTGTAACTTTTTTTTAATCAAGAATTTAAGAGTTATTTTTTTATTTTTAAAAAGATTTTATTTTTTATTTATTTGACACAGAGAGAGAGAAAGAGAGCACAAGCAGGGGAGGGGCAGAGGGAGAGGAAGAAGGAGAAGCAGATGCCCTGCTGAGCAGGGAGCCTGACCCCCACCCATCCGAGGACCATGACCTGAGCCAAAGGCAGACACTTAACCGATTGAGCCACCCAGGCACCCCTTAAGAGTTATTTTATTTAGTTTCTAAGTTTATGGGAATTACTGAAGCTATCTTTTTGTTAAAATTTCTAATTTTACTGTGAAATGGTGGAGAACATAGTTTGTAGTCTGTTGATTTTTGGAATTTATCGACGTTTCTTTGTAACTTAATTCATGATCTATTTCTGTAACTGTTTCAAGTATGCTTGAAAAGAATCTGTTTTTCCCCATGGCTTAATTTCCACATTCATGAAACAGGAAGAACCGAAAATGTCTGACTCCTTTGATTTTTGTTTTGAAGTTTGCAGAACTAAAGACCAAACTGAAAGACAGAAAAATAGTACATTTGTTCTCTTCGGGCTCTTTATATTGCAACCTAACAATGGGTATACAACTTGACACAAGTAAACACCATAGGGGAAAGAGAAAAAGGAAAATATCTGTCCTTCCTGAAAATAGATTTGTTACCACTGGGTAACAGGTGCTTAATCCTCTGTGGGGGCACATTTCCAGCCTACAGAGAGGAAAGAAACACAGTGGAGGCGTAGTCATCTGCGATAGTGATTCTGATCTGTGCTCGACTTTTCAGGCCCCTGGCTTTAGACATTTATATGAGTGAAGCTAAAGCTTTGTTGAGCTGCTCATTATATGGTAATGTGGGATGGTGATCCTGCAGTGAGCCGACTGTGGCCAGGTGGCCAGGTGGCCAGTCGCTTAGGGACACCATAAACGCTCATCTAAATTTGCCATTGGAAGAGGAATTTAACAATCAGGGGCTTCACCTTATGGATTTAAGTCAGATCCTTAATAACTAGCCTCTTAAGTTGCTCCCCATCTGGACTCCATGCCCCTCTGCTCCTGCACTAACTCTTCTCTTGCTGCCTCTTACGCTCCCTTCTTCTCTTCTGTGAACTCTCATGGAACTCACTGTTGGTTCCCCGCACCTTCCCTGGACGTCATCATCAGTGTCTCCTTCTAGTTCCCAGAAGATCTCAAGCCTTTCCAAATAGGATAAGTCATTAAAATTACCTAGTCATTAAGCTAGGTAGTTTTATATGGGTGTGCTTTGTGCCATTTATTTCAACTTTGGTAAATGTTTGAAAATGATCAAAGTTTATAGCTGGAAAAATTACACCCAAAAGTCTGTAATCTCAGTTATTGCTAGGATCGCAAGAGGTCTGCACTTTATCTAGATGAAGGCAGAGAATGTTGCTAATACCTGTCCACATACAAATGATAAATCTTGCCCAGGAAAGGAAAGCAGTTCCAGAGGAGAAAAAAGAAAAAAGAGGAAGAGAGGGAAGAGAGTACTAGGAACTCAGGAGTATCAAGTGGGAGGTGGCAACAGAATGATTTGCCAATGTTTTGACTGTCATTAGAACAACAGACTCTTCACCACACATGGCTGTGTGGTATATTGTGTATTGGAAAGGGCACGAAATTGGAAGGACCTGGTTAGAATTCAGGTTTTGCTATGTATTAGCTGTGAAATTTTGGCTAGGACATTTGTCCACTTTGATTCCACAGTCTTCACATATGTAAAATGCTAGTAATAGGGGCCTGGGTGGCTCAGTCTGTTAAGTTTCTGCCTTTTAGCTTGGGTCATGATCCCAGGGTCCAGGGATCAAGCCCCACACTGGGCTCCCTGCTCAGTGGGGAGCCTGCTTCTCCCTCACCCTCTGCCTGCCACTCCCCTTGCTTGTGCTCTCTCTCTGTCAAATGAATAAAATCTTTAAAAAAATAAAACGCTAATAGTAATAATACTTGCCACCCATGTAAAAATATTGTCTCTACTGGCATAATAAAATGGTATATTGGTGTAGTAACACTTTAAACTGGTCACAAAAGTTAGGTTTTCAGGAGTGAGGTTTAGAATTGCTTTCCATTGATTTGCTTACAAAGACTTTCATCTTCCACCAGAGGTGTTGGTTAAGAAAACCTTTACAGGGGTGCCTGGGTGGCTCAGTGCGTTAAAGCCTTTGCCTTCGGCTCAGGTCATGATCCCAGGGTCCTGGGATTGAGCCCCGCATTGGGGAGCCTGCTTCCCCCCCGTCCCCTCTCTGCCAGCCTCTCTGTCTACCTGTGATCTCTCTCTCTGTCAAACTAAAAAAAAAAAAACAACCCAAAACTAAAAAAAAAAGAGAAAACCTTTACAGAAATAATGATATTTGAGATATTTTTCCTGTTACTGTTAACCAGTTTTTATCAGGTGTATGACTTTCCGCAGTTATCACCCAACTGATTTAAAAGTGAATCAATGAATGTGTTTATTGATTGCCTCATTTCATAAAGGAATTCAGGAATGACCCTCCTTCTGATATTCTGATATGTCTCTATATTTGGGTCATGCATTTGTCTTGCCTTCTGAATGAAAAATGTGAACTCAGCAGGTCACTCCCTAGTAACAGCTGTTCTCTTTTTAGAATGTCTTTCTGTACTTCAGAAGCTGGAAAACTGCAAACTACATGCCCCAGACACCCTTGCTGCACATGGTCTATGTGTGAAATAGGTTTCACCAATTGCATACATCAGAGTAAGATTTGAGGTGCTGTTTTAATGCTGCTGGCAAATACAGCTGTGGAGCCCTTGGTTTTTCTGCAGCAGTGTTTCAATGTCCAGTCACTTGATCTGTCAGTGTCAATAAGAGGTAGGGACTGTGGAGTGGTGGCTTCCCAACTTGGCTTTGCCGATTGTGGTCAGTTAGGTGGTGGTGTGTAGGGAGCAATTCTCGGATGCCCAGGCCTCTTCCAGCCTTTCTAAGGGTTGTGAATGTCCTCAATTCCTCATGACAAATCCTTTTCTTTCTAGAGTAGTTAGCTGGTTGCTGCCACTGAATCCTCACTTAGGGACTTGTAATCACTTTGTGGGTAGAAACTCTGTAATATAAAATGATATAAACGACCCTGCATTTTAGTGGAGGGAAGCAGATGGCAAATAATTCAGTAAAAGTTTTAATAAGATGGTGTTACGTGCTACAGATAAAAACAAAGTTGGTAAAGGGATGGGGAGCGCAGGAGATGAATGTTTCAATTTTAAATAGGGTGCTTGTGGAAGGCTTCGCTGATAAGGTGACTTTGAGACCTGACTATCTATTATGTCAGTTGTGTGCAACGCTGTGGCGGAGTTCCTGTGTTAAGATACTTCTTTCTTTAGATAACCCACTAAGTGATGCTACTATTTTCCATCTCTAGGCCAGTATATTGTTTACCCACAGCAAACATGGCGGAAAAGGCTTCAGTTCGACACTGGGTTTCTCTCCTCCCATAAACATAGCTACAGCACTTCCTGTGTTTTGCCCTCAATAAAGATGGCGACAACACTTCCTGTTGAGGGCTTTCGCCTTCAACAAAGATGGTGGTTATGGTACATGTTCCCTAACAATCTGGATTCCGGTTGCGGTTTTTTTCTTTCTTTCTTTCTTTCTTTTTTAAATACGTGTTTGCAGACGTAAGTAACAGGAAACCAGCAACCCCGTACCCATTTTTTCACGAAGGCCCGCACCGTGGCGTCTGCGGCCTGGGCCCTGCGTGCCCCCCCCCCCCAACTTGTTCGCTGCATTTCCGAGCTGGGCGGGGGTTGGGGTGGCGGTAGGGATGGCGGGGTGGGGGGGTACCGCTCCCCCTTCGGGCCACTCTGAAATCATCCCCAACACCCATCTTTTAGCTTGTCAGATTGCCCCGAAAATCCTTCATAGTTCTTCCTGTTCGTAACACAACAGGACTTCAGCTGGCGAGGCAGGGAATAAAACGTTCCAAATGGGCGTTGGCGGCCCAAAGTGCACACCCTACCCCTCACCTGCCACCTCCTGGACTTCACCGAAGGCTGCTCAAAGGAGTGGGGTCGGGTCGCCGGCCGTTTGTACTTTCTGTGGGTTCCCGGAAGCCCCATCTGCCCCCCACCCCCTTTCTTTGCCTTCATAGCCTCCACACAAGCGCCTTCAAACTCGCGCAGTGGTCTTGAAAACAAGCCTTAAAATCGTGCGTGGCTACTGACCACGACTGGTGTGTGGACATTTTTTTCTTGTAAAGAAAAAAAAAAAAATCCCCATTAAATGTCCCATACACATGTAGTCCGGGCAGTGTTGTGAAAGAGATTCGGAATTCTTAGAGGGAAGCGGCAGAGTCTGTGACCATATATAAGGTTTATTGCAGGCACACACAATAAATATTTTTTCTTGGAGGTGATGGTGTATAGGGCTTTTCTCTTAGGGAAGAGAACCTTAAGTTTACTGGTACTACAGTTTCTGGCGCCCACTCCCATGGCTATGCAGGTTCAGCAAATGCCGACGGTGAGAAGGGCACCTGCATGCATGTTGGCCGTTTCTCTGGTATTGGGGTGTATCTGATGAAGGCCATGTTAAAATAAAGCCACTGTTTCTTTTTAAGTTTGTTAAAATGAAATGCTCCTCTTTAATTCTCAGATCACAGCTGCTTTTTAAGCAGGGTCCGTGGCCCAGTTTTTTCCAAATCTCTTTTATCAACCAAGGAATGGTGCTAGGATTCCATTGTGTGGAAAGCAAAAATAGAAAAGATGGTTCATATTCAGGTTGTTCATTATGTTTGGAAACATTCAAACATTAATTTGCTTTGGCTTAACAGCTGTGTACTAAACACCATGGCCTGGACTCTGCTAAGGTTCAAAGTGGTACCTGACCTTAAGGATCTCGCATTGCCTATGGGACGCTGTGTTTAGGGGTTGGTCAGCTCCCGGTAATCTGAGCTCCTATTTTGTCTCTTCCCAGGGACAAATGGAGGCTAGAGACAAGCAAGTGCTTCGCTCCCTTCGGCTGGAGCTGGGTGCCGAGGTCCTGGTGGAGGGACTGGTTCTTCAGTATCTTTACCAGGAAGGGGTCTTGACAGAAAACCACGTTCAAGAAATCAAAGCTCAAGCCACAGGCCTCCGGAAAACAATGCTGCTGCTGGATATCCTACCTTCCAGAGGTCCTAAAGCATTTGACGCGTTCCTAGATTCCCTGCAGGAATTTCCCTGGGTTAGGGAGAAGCTGGAGAAGGCAAGGGAAGAAGCCGTAACTGAGCTGCCTGCAGGTAGGCCTCAAAAAGATCACTGCAAACCAGCCGCAAAATTGTTGAAACTGTGTCCTTCGGATGTGAAGTTGGGGTTTTAGGCTGGAAGTCGGGAAGAGTTTGGACTGAAGGCTGGCGGCGTTGGAGGCACAGGATGAGGAGGTGGAATTAGGAAGTTCAGGGAAGGAAGAATGAGCCATGATCCCGAGGGTGAGGTGGGAGGTCAGGGAATACACTTAGAAATGCTTCCAGGGAAACTTGGCAAGTCACGGGGGAGGCATGTTCTCATCTGAGAGCCAGGTCATATCTCAGCCCTTGGCATTGGGCGCCATTTGGAAAGTGCAGATGGGAAAGCAGGCATTAGGCTTACTGGTAACTGTTTTGTGGGGTGCCAGAGAGGCCGTCCGGAGAAGGTCAGCTTCATGAAGGAGGAGCCAGCCTCTAGGAAGGCATGCCTTGCACCTGTTCCCTAGGCTACCCTGCACGGCCAAAGGGGATTATTTAGAAAGCTGGTTAAGTAAGTTTTTATAGATTATTGATTTCAAATCGGTCTTTTTAGTTTGGCTTTGTTCAGACACCCAGAGCATTCAATGTTATAGAACTAGTAGTTTGGGGAGGATCCCATTTTGACTTTAAAGAAATGACCTTGAGCCATTCCTCAGGTCAGTCTCTCTTTTTTTTTTTTTTTTTAAGATTTTATTTATTTGTTTGACAGAGAGAGATCACAAGTAGGCAGAGAGGCAGGCTAAGGGAGAGAGGGAAGCAGGCTCCCTGCTGAGCAGAGAGCCCGATGTGGGACTCGATCCCAGGACCCCGAGATCATGACCCGAGCTGAAGGCAGCGGTTCAACCCACTGAGCCACCCAGGTGCCCCCCCATTTTGACTTTAAAGAATGTTGGAAGCTATGGAGAAGAGAAACAGTCCCGGTGCAATGAGCCTGGCTTGTCGTAGGATGGAGATGTGATGTGAAACATTTTCCCTCTTAACAACTCCATGACTTTTACTGTCTTACAAAGTTGAAGGAGCAGAGAACAGAGTTGGTGAATTAATTAATTAATTAATTAATTAAAAATAAATACGTAAAAGAAGAAAACATCTATAAATAAAATAAAATTAATTTAAAAAGACATAAATTAAAAAAATAAAAAAATTGCAAGTTGACTTGCAAATTTGGAACAGTTAGGAAATGAACATGCTCCGGAGTGTTTGAAAGCAGTGATAGTTAGAACTCATCCAGGACAGTGGTCCTCAGACTTCGTTGTTGCAGTTGTAAAAATACCAGCATAACCGGTTAGAAAACAAATGCCAGTAATAAAAGACCAGTTTTATTATTTTTGCCCCATGGAACCTCATATTTGTTTTCATTTTTGGGTTTTCTTTTTTTATGGACCTTATATTTTGAATGATTTTTCAGACCCCAAGTGCTAACTAATCATGATGAATCCTTCTGTTTTTATTAATGACAGATGTCTGGATATCTGCTCTGCACGAGGTAACCCCTTAACTTAGGAAAGCTTGGTTAAATCACAGGGGAGAAAAAGCAAACACATTTTCATTTCCTAGCATGGCCGAATTGCAGGTAAATGTGTTTTAGGCTTTTTGAAATAGTGAAAATAGCTGTCCTTTCAGGGCCCCAGGAATTCTCAAGTTCCAGTGTCCTTCCAAAATTAAGTACTCCAGGTGTGTGAACAAATCCAAACTAAAGGAGATAAGACATTTCTACCATTTCCCTGAAAGCGGAATAAATAAGGTAGAACTGGGGACATGTTAAGAGAAGCATTAGGGTACCCAGTGTCTTTTCCTGGTATTTGACTTCAAGATTCCTCTTGGCACCAGATAGCTGGAAAAAAAAAAAAAAGCGAATCAAAACCCCATTACTACCAAAATATTTTATTTAATTTTACAGTCATTTTGGGTGATGTAACTAGTCCTGTTGTACGTTGTTCATAGAGGTATGACCCCCATTTTCGCCTTTTCAGATTTATTTAGAGAATGAGAAAAAAATTATGATTTTTTTTAACCAAACTGTGAAAGTTACACAGAAGTTGAGGAAAAACTAGTTGTTTTTTAAAGTAAACAAAATGAAACAGTGAAACGTGAGAAAAAATAGAGTGTGTCTGTGTGAAAAATATTGATTTGTTAGTTCTGTGGAAGTGTTCAAAGGGAAGGATAGGTTGGTTACCGTACAGATTTTTAAGTACTTTTGTTTTACTTTTTGTCGGAGTAACGCGGCTATTTAAAAATGTTTTGAAGAGAGAGTTTGATTTACGTATGTTTTCTATATATCTTTTGCAGTGATAATAACGTAAACTTACTTTTAAAATAAGTTTTGTTGGGGCGCCTTCGTGGCTCAGTGGGTTAAAGTCTCTGCCTTTGGCTCAGGTCATGATCCCAGAATTGAGCCCTGCATCAGGCTCTCTGCTCAGCGGGAAGCCTGCCTCCACACCTCTCTCTCTCTGCCCGCCTCTTTGCCTGTCAGATAAATAAATAAAAATCTTAAAAAAAATTAAATATGCTAAGTAAAAATATACTTAAAATATTAAAAAAATAAAATAAGTTTTGTTAATTATTGAGTATTTTCAGTAAGATTATAAAAAACAAGTAAGGTATGGGGAATAATGGTGCAGGGAACACCTATCTCCCCATCACTAAGTTTTTAAAAAAAATATTTAATTTATTTATTTGTCAGAGAGAGAGCACAAGCAGGAGAGTGGCAGGCAGAGGGAGAAGCAGACTCCCCACCAAGCAGGGAGCTTAATGTGGGACTCTGATCCCAGGACCCTGGGATCATGACCTGAGCCAAAGGCAGATACTTAATTGGCTGAGCCACCCAGGCACCCCCCATCACTAAGTTTTTAAAAAAAAATTACCATTGCCTTTGAGAACCCTGGGTGTTCCTCCCCAGGCCTACCTTAGCCCCAACCCCTACTTATTGGTAAATCCTGAATTTGAAGTTTATCATTCCCTTCTTCACTTTGTAGTTTTCTCCCTCATAAAAATCACTTTTAAAATCCACTTACAGAAAATCTGCAATACCATAAGTTTTAGGAAGATATATAAAGATATAAATAAAAAAAAATTATAATGTGTGTGAGAGACTAAGCGATGGAGGAAATGATAGACTTAATTAAATTAATTAATTATTTGGGAAATGATACATTTTAAAGGAGTTCTTAGTTTAACAACCTTCTCTTATTTGGGACCTTAAACTTTCAGTGTTTATTTAAGTTGATGGTGATATTTTAATTCTAAAATTCATTGAGACTTAATTAATTGAAAACCCAAGGTTTTTTTTTGTTCTTTTTTTGTTTTTTTTTTTGTTTTTAATGCTGGAAAGAGTTTCAGAGTTGAGATGCCTTCCGTTTAATATTCTGGTAAGAAATGCAGATGGATGCAGAGGTCTATTTCCCAGGACTCTGTGCTTCTCTAGTGTTTTAAGAGTAATTTAAATAAGCTTTTAAAAAGTCCATTTAAATTTTTGTAAAGGCATTTTTGAATTTTGAGGAACTAAACTGTAGGAAGATGTGGTGCTTATGTATTATGTGTATATATTAACCTTGTCTGATCTTTTAGTCGTTTTGATTGTCATTATTTATTAATTTGTGTAGGTTTCGTGTTCCCTTCTTGGGAGGTCTGAGAACCAATGGGCAGGAATGGCTTTCTCTTTGGCCAAAAGGCTGAAACTTCTCCAAGAATGAACTGATTTAATTTTATTAAGAAGTGTTCTTGTTTTGGGCTTCTCAGAGAATCGTGGTTTCCTCTTTGCTTATTTAATTTCTGTGTTTCACTTGTAAATTTTGAGTTGCCTCAACAGGCCCTATTTGGTGACAGATTCTAGTTGCTTTTTATTTGAGAAGAATCCACTTGTATCTTAATCCTCTCTGGTCTCTTAAACCCTTCCCCCAGGAAATCCCAAAACATAAAAAACACCTTAAACCTTTTTTTCTCTCAGAGTCTACCTAACTGATGGGCCTTCCTATTTATGTTAGAAAAAAAAAAAAAAAGTCTAAGATGTTAATGGATAATTGATTTTGTGTTTTTCTCACCCTCTAAAATATAAAAGGAGTCTTATATTTTAGAAAAGCAATTCTGGCAATAATATTACTTAATCCAGGTTGGCACTGTGGAAGGGACACTTCATAATGTGTGGCTTGCTGGCCAAGGTCACATAGTAGACAATAGATCAGCTGGCAGTCCTCTCTGGGCTCCTGTTCTGTCTTTTAGGAGATGAGAACAGTGCTGGGTCTGGGTGTAGGCAGCATGTGCCCGCCTGCCTGGGTTTCTGCTGCTTATGGGCCCTGTCTGCTGGCAGGCTCTCCCTAGTGCCTGAGCTAATCTGGATCTGGAAAAGAGGTTTATGGGAGCCCAAGTCCACCAGCTGGTGGGACTTAGCCTAAGTTCTGGTGGGAGTGATTCCTGGGTCCCAGGACTCCCTGTTCCACCGTGTTGGCCCTGTTTGTGGGACTGGTCTCTGCTGTGATTCTCACTTACCAGTCAGCCTGGCGACTTTGCCTTTAATTCCAGTCTTAGGTTAGGCTTGGGACTTTTTTCCTTCTCCCTCCTCTGTAGGCTAGACTCTGGCTTTATGTCCTCTAAGCCACTGGCAAGGATGAAGGACAGATGTCTTGGAACGCAGCTTGGTGCCTCATATGTTAGCATCAGATGCCTCAACACTCTAGCCTCCCGAGGCTCTTTGCTCTAGCTTTGCCTGAGCTTAAGCCGGTCCTCACCATGGACCCTGTGCCCTGACACTGGCTGCCCTCCATGGCGCAGGATGCAGGCCTGGTCCGTTTCCCCTCTATCCAAGGGCTCCGGGGCTCATCCTGTTCCTTTTGGAACTGGCCTTGTGTAACCATGCAGAGGCATATCAGCTACTATCTCAGGATCTCTTCTGGTTCTCAGATGTATACTTGGACTCATCTGAAGTTACAGAGCAATAATGGCAAAAATCTTGGGGATTGTAATAGGTTTACTGGAGAGATTTCTAGCCTGGGATTCTCCAGTCATACCATGAATTGGCCCTACTCTGCATGTAGTAAGTTTGGTGTTGATCTCCCTTTATCCAGCTTGTGGTCTCTCCAGGCACTTCCACCGTGGCTGGGTAGAGTTCACTTTGTGGCATCCTGTGTGCTCAAGTGGGAGTGGTGGGTCAGCGTCCATGGTGAGACCCTTCCCTGTGGTAAGGGCAGGGGCTGCAGAGAGCCCCAATGTGATTTCTCATACACTGCCCGGGGGCCAGCTCGATACCAGGCACTAGGTGAGAAGGACCTGTGAAAGCCCTCCAGATCGATTGAGGGGATTCATTTATTCATTGAAGAAATACTGAGTATTGGCATCAGGTGTTAGGATGTTAGGGGAGTCAAAGCCCCTGTCTTCTAGAGTTCACTGTATGCTGTAGTCTGATGGGGACAGACAGCAAGCAAACAAGTGAAAGTTAGCGCTGATGGTGAGGAAGGCCTTCGCACATCGTGGAGGGTGGTCAGAGAAAGCCTCTGCCTGAGGATGCGGAGCACAGACCAGAGCTCTGCAACAGAGAGAATGCTTAGAGGAGGAGCGTCGCAGAGAAAGGGGACTGAAGAGGCCCAGGAGCTCCAGCGGGAGCCCTCACTGACAGTGTGGCTAGAGCCCGGTGTGGAGAACCTTCCTCACGGAGAGCGGAGTCACACTGCACGCCAGCCAAGGCCCTCGCTCGACCGCTTGTTGCTGCGCTTCCCAAAATGTGAGATGTGTGCACAGCCATGATCCTGGGTGGTTCTTAAAATGATTTTAGATGAAATGCAGCTATGGGAGTGAATCACGTGGTGAGAGAGTCATTTCCTGTTTCTTTCTGTTTCAGTCGTGATGACCTCCAGGTGAAAGCTTCCCTTTGCTTCCCTTTGCTGTAGCATCTTTCTTGACACTGGCAGTTCCTTGACACTGGAAAAGTTCCTTATGCGTAAAGCCTTCTGTGGACAACAGTATCTAGCTGGAGTTGAGTTGTGTTGCCTTCTTTCCCTTGCATTAGTCTAATGGTTTCCTTCCACTTATGGCAAGTAAAACTGTTTTCATTTATGAAGCTACTTTTAAAAATACATTGCCTTTATTTAGGTAAAAATGAGTCACATAAAAAAATACTATGAAAATAGTGGTATGAAGATGTGGCAAAAATTGTAAAGATGCTTTTCATGCATTTTCTCATTTAAAAAGATAGGAGTTTGGGGCAGGAGCCCCTGGTTGCATAGTTGGGGGAGGAAGGCTCCAGCTCTAGTTCAGATAGAAAAGAGTGCCAAATTCAAGGTCCTTTATTGTTTTGCTCCTTCAGATAATGCACAGGGCTGGGAATTGGTTAAATTTAATAGTAGAATTGCCAGAATGATTTAATTTTACGTTTTCTAAATTATAAACATGTTCAGAGTCAGCAAGACAGAGACATATTCTGGTATCCCAGAATTTTAGGTCTCGAGGGACTCACAGATCATCTAATTTTTCTCCGAAAAAGCTGAAGCCTATGGAGATTAAGTCAACTTGTCCATGATTACATAGCTAGTTAATGTAATTTAATGCCAAACTAGAATCCAGGCCTCCCAATTCTTGATTTAGGACTTCTTCTGCTATGCAATCTTGACTTCCCACTGGGTTTGAAATGGAATTATATTATGCTGTAGCATTAATAATTGAAATAAGCTTTAAAAAAATTGTACTAATGCTTTTTTTGTTTGTTTGAAGACGAAAATTTTCAAGGGCTTTTAGAGGTATACTAGGATAAGATTTTGCTAAAATATTTTATTTTTATTAATGCTAATTTTAATCATTTCAAAGGAAATTTTGATAGTTTAGTACTGCATTTTATCAGAAGATTCCCGCCTGACCCCCCTCCCCCCACCCGGCTTCTGCAAGGCTGACATAAAGGAAGAGCGGAAGACTTTTATCAAGTATTTATGGGACTGATGAAATAATGCATCTGTTGGCAGCTAATTGTAGCTCTTTCTAGGAATAGCAAACCATGTGACAGGCCTCTCCCCAGCAGGGTTGCCTCCATTTCACTTTAAAAAATGGATTTAATGTTCTTTTCTCTTAGAAATTCTCACTGTGACTTTTTTCTTCCTTGGGTGGACGTACACACCACTTGGCTACATCAATCACCCTGCTGACTCTTGTGGTTGATTTTGCTTAGTCTTTCTCAGTTCTGGCTTTAAAAAAACTACTGATCCCTTGACTTTGATACAGGCCAGTTCATGGCAAAATCTGTGGAGGTGTGATCCTGGCAGTGGTATTAAGACATACACACACACACACACACACACACACACACACACACGGGCACACATGCAAGCACAGGGACACGCATGAACGCCTCATAAAATTATTTTAAAGTGCAGCCAGGGTTGGGAACCTTGAACTCTGACCAGCTGATCAGGGGCATGGCTCCTTTGTCACTTGTTGCTCCCCAAGGATGAGCTTCCCAGAGTTTTGTACTTGCTTGAAGAGTTGTTCTTGTTTTCTGGTGAGGTGAAGAGCAAAAGGTGGTAGGAATGGAGATACAGATGGATATGTAGTTTTGTTTTGATTCTGTAATCACAAGTGTTTTTAATTCTTTGAATGTTATTGCTCAAAAATGTTCCGGAATCCCAGACCCCACACAGGTATGACTCCGCTACCAATACTAAAATCCATTAGAGCTCTTTGGGGATACACAGGCTCGATGTACACAGAACAGCACTGACTGAAGCGTTTTGAATTAGCAGATAAATTTGGATTTGAGGGAATTATTTTCATTGCCTCTTCACATTGTTAGGTAATTACAAACATCTGGAATATTTGGTGCTCTGTAGATCAAGTTGTCCAAATGGAGATAAACCTGCCAGTGGAGAATGAGGTGGATGCTAGCCCTCAGGTACAAAGTGAGTTGAAGACGGCTTGAGGATGGATGAGAGGAGGGGAGAGATAATGTTGGGAAGACTGAAGATGGCTTAGCCAATAAAATAACGATCATAATATTTATTGGTGGCTTACTTTGTGCCAGGTACTGGTCCAGGTGAGACAGGTGGTCTTATTACCGTTACTGCATAGAGGAGAAAATGGAGGCACAGAGATGTTCAGTCACTTGTTCAGGGTCATTCAACCTAGGAAAGCCAAATTTGGAATTTAGGTTTTCAGAGCCTGCTAATTCATAGCCTATGAAAACACATTTTCAAGGTGTGTTTTTCTTTCCCTCCTACCTCTGACAACCTGTGGCTGCTCCAGAACCCATCATTTACCAGCCCCCAATTGTCTTCCTTCCCCTACTCCAGTCACTCCCAGATATGCAGCCCAAGAGGCTTCTCTGTCTTTCTCTTTCCTGCCTATTTTCAGATGACTGAGTCCTGGTTGGTATCTCTTTCTCCCCCATCTCTTTTTTAAAATTCTTTTTTGGGGGCAGGGTCTAATGTGAGGCCATTTGGGGTCAAGGAACAGAACCCTTGGGTTGCTTCTATTCCAACTTGCTCCTTGAGAGTAGAAAAAAGACCAAATCTTCTTGGCTGTGATTAGGAGACAGTGCATTGGCTTCCCAGTACTGGAATCAGGTTCCACTTTGGCAGCTGTTAAATCTTCCTATCAAAAGCCGAAAGCCATCAGTTCTAATAACCAGCTCTTCCGGTGGCACAACTTCAAGATTTTAACCGTGCACTTAGCAAGGTAGCTTTCTCTTTTTATGGGTGTAGTTGAAACTTGTAGGCTGTTGTTGTAGCTAGCTGCAGGAATGTTTGCCTTTGCTTAATTTTAATAGGCAGCTGTGTTTATACTTGTTCCTCAGCTTGAACAGTAAGGAGTATATGTATATGATTCTTTGGAGGACTTTTTCCCCAGAGGAAAAAAAAGGGTACATTGTACTTTTCCAAACATTAAATTTTAATTGAGAAGGAAATGTGACCTCTAAAAGAAGTTTAGTCCTAGGCTTTATTTTTGTTAATGTTATAAAAGAAATCTTAACTCCTTATAAGAAGTGCCAAGTTGACAATTCCTGGAAATGTTCACGTTCTATTTATGCTCAGCACCATAGCAGAGAGCGTGGTGACGCCGTTACCAAAATAATACTGCTGAGATGTAGTAAGTGGCAAAGGAGAGCTTTGTGGTTTCATAACCTAAATATAAGACTTTTAATGCATCTCTCAGTTCCACCATTTGTGTATAAGGTGTATGGCTGCTGGGTGGTAATGACCACGTTGTTACGGAGATCTGCAGAGTCAGCCAAGCACATCTGCTGGGACCTGCCCTGGGGTTAGAACCGTAGAAGCTTAGAGGTGGAAGGGACCTCAGAGACCCCCCACTGCACAGGTGAGGAAACTCGAAGACGTAAGTCAGCCTAACAGCGAGTATGTGGGCTCCTTGGTTCAAGCAGTAGACTTCTTGCTAACTAACATAAGCAGAAATAGGAATTTCTCTAACATATATAGGGCTGTTCACAACCTTGAAGGAATTGCTAAAATGCCTGGGCTCCGTAAGGCAGGAATGAGGCAACTCTGGAGATCTCTGGCCACTGATGACCATCTCCAGCCGAGTTCCTCCGCTGTGCCTCATCTCAAGATGCAGCGTTTAACTGGCCTAGGTTGAGTCATGAGCCCTTTCTTTAGGACACCAGAGTCACCTGTAGTGGGGAGGGGACAGATCTAAAAAGAAGAGGTGAAAGCTGATTAAAGGACGACCTCTATCATCTATCACACCCATTCTTTTTATATTGAACAGGTTCCACATTTGTGGGCCTGGAAAAAAATGATAGCCCTTTAAAGAAGGAGAATGTTCCACCTCTTAGTACAGCAAGGCCCGGGTCAAAGGTCAGATGTGATAGGAAAATTAGAGGAGGGCAGTTTTTAGAGCAAGATAGGTATTCCAAAACCTTTCCAAAATCAGAAGATATTGGGGGAAGAAGGATGTTGAAGAGGATGTTGAAGTCAAGAGGTGGTTAGAAAGAGAATTTAGATTGGGTTCTAGCCTTAGAGCTTTACATCCATAAACTCACTTTATCCTCATAGACCTTTGAGGTCAGTACTATTACCATCATTTGTATTTTACAAATGAAGGTATTAGACAAATTGCCCAAGGTCACATAACTTGGTAGTAGCAGAGCTGAGATTTGAACACTGACAGTCTGGTCATCCAGTCTATGCTATTAATCGCGAGGCTCTTCTGGGTCCCTAATACCAGTTCTTGGTTCTGGTCAGTGTCACATGTCTCAGAGCACCTGACCTGGGTTCCCTACAGCTTCTTTATTTGCTTGACCCTTTGTTTCCTTGGGTCTCACATGTAGCCAATGTTTTCATTGCGTTTTTAAAAACAGTTTGCCAAATGGGAGGTTAAAAAAACACTGAAGAAGATAAAAAATATTTTCTAAGAAATGTGATTAGACAAAGTAAAGATTCTGAATGAGATTGACGTGGCAGTTTTTCTTTGCCGAGTCTTTATCTCTTCCCTTTCAATTTCTTTTTATTATGAACCAGCCCTTTGATGGTGCTGTGAGCAATTGTCCTTTTTTGGGCCCTTCGTATTTGACCCCTTCTATTCCTTCGAGTGCCAGTCAGGATCCATTCAGGAGACAAAAACCACACAGTAATGTGAACAAGGAAATCTTAATATAAAGAATCATTAACTAGTAAAAGGTTCATTATGGCTAACTACTGAAGGGGTGAAGAGGTCTGCTTTTTCTTGGACTAGAGGAGAGTACAGGGTGAAGGCACTAAGAGCTTGCAAGAGGTTCCCCCCAAGACTGAATTTCAGTCCACTTTGGAGATGAAGTAACTGCTGGTGGCCAGTGAAGTTGCCCGAGGGTCCAGGCTGGAGCTGGTCAGCCCACTCGGTGGAGAATCTTGGTAGATCATGTGGGTGGACCAGAGTTGTTCCTGAGCAGTTTGCTGAATGGCAGGGAAATTCCTTGGAGTGAGCTCGTTTGGGTTTCCCAAATGCCACTGCCAGTACACTTTAGAGGGGATGAAGCAGTCCAAACCCATCGAAAAGCCCCTTCCTCTGCTGGGGCCTTTCAGTGTCCTTCCAGTGCCCTCTTTTGATGAAAACGAACACTGCACCATCTGGCAAAGGAGAAATGTTCACAGGGTCCAGCCCCAGTGTCACAAAGCAGGGCAAAGAGGGTGAATGTAGAGCTCAGAAGTAATACATCACTAATCGGTACACCTCATCTGTAAAAGGATGGTAGTGTCTAATTCCCAAAGTAGTTCTGAGAACCTGATCTGTTCATTCATTTATTTAGCCAACATTTATTGACTCTACCATTGCTGGCTCTTCTGCCAAAGCTGTGAGATTATGGTTGTCATTGTCTATTTTTGTTTGTTTGTCTGTTTATCTGTCTGTCTCTGAAAATAGACTGTGAGCATCTCTAAGGCCCAGACTTTTTCCCTCTGTACCCGAAGCACCTAGCTAGCATAGTGCTAGCTACCCATTAGTCCCCGCATGCTTACAGAGCGAATGAAGGCAGGACTACGAAGATGAACCTAAAGATGGAATCATACCCTCAAGGAATTTCAATTCCTTGAGGGAAAGGTAGAGGCAAACAAAATAGGGTATTCTAGTTATCTGTTGCTGTGTCACAAGCTACTACAAAACTTAGTGGCTTAAAATAACATTTATTTTTACATGAACGTGCAATTAGGGCAGGGCTCAGAAGGGGGCAGCTCATTTCTGCTCCACCTGGTGTTGGTCACAGTGGCTTAACTGGGACTGGAGGGGCCACCTCCCAGATGTGTCACTCATATTTCTGGTAAATTGGTGCTGCTTGTTGGTTCCTCTCCATGTAGGCCTTTCTGCAGGTGGCTGGGGTTTCCTTACAGTGTGGTGGTTGAGTTTCAAGATGCAGGAAGTAGAGGCTGCCAGTTCTTAAGGCCTGGGCCCAGACACTGACATAGTGTTAACTCTCACTGTATTCTTTGGTTAAGGTATCCCAGAGCCCAGATTCCAAGAGATGAATTAGAGACCTCACATTTTCTTGGGAAGTATGTCAAATTATCTTGGGCCTTGTGGCACTTATCAGATGTAGTGACTTGAAGTACATATATTTGTTATCATAAATGGAAAGTTAGCTGCCATACATGAAAGTGACTTGTAAATTAATAACAAATATTTTTACTAGTTTAACAAAACATGGATTTTAAAAAGTGAAAACAGCTCTTTTCCCCCCAAATATAAAAGCAGCACTTATTTGTTGTTTAAAAAGGAAAGGCTCTAGAAAGATACCAAGAAAATGGAAGTCACCCATAATCTTATTTTTCAGAGATAACACAGTTCATAACAAATGAGGAGTGAAATGCAGTATTTGGGTTTTTACCCTAGGACGTTGTTTTAGAAACTCTCTCTTTTCTGAACTCTGATCGTTTCCAGAAAGTTGTTATTTACTTGATACCAACTCTTAAATCTGGAATTTCTCATGTGATGCTAAATAAACAATAAAATTCAGAAGACTGTGTTTAAAAAAAATATATATATATATATATGTTATATATATATATATATATATATATATATATATATATGCACAGACATACACACATACACATTTTCCTTTGAGAGTAAAACTTCCTGAATCAACTTGAAGTAGTCTTTTCAAATTATTAAGGCTAGCCCCTCGTTATTTCATTTCAGTTAGCAGGGGTGGGGGTGTGGTGGACTGGACTTAAATGACCTTCTCCAGTTACTCTTAAGGAACTAAGAGGAATATTTTTCACTCTGTTGTTTAAAGTATTTTTCTGTTTATCTTTCTATTAGTATTCTATTTCAAAGTGTTTCACTAGGCTATTATATGACCTGATTTTTTTCTAAGTCTCCTGTTTGTATGCTTTTAAATATTATGTTTCTAAATCTTTTCTTTGTTTTTCCCAAGCTGTTCCACTATAGGTGATTAAGCCTTTGCCTGTGGCATTTTAAGATCTATTTATATCCCTCAAATTGACTAGATTTGTAAATATGTGAGTGTTCTGGATAGGAGATTAGATTTTTTTTCCTCCTTGCACTCAGAAAGACATTCCTAATGACTTTTTTCACTAAATCATGGAGTGTATTTCAAAGAAACTGTTAAAACCTTTGGTGAATAATCATATCTCATCCCTCTCCTTATTACCGGAGTAAAGACCATAAACCGTTGTAGGAGGGGCTGTGTAAGTCAGAGGAAAAGAGCAGACACGAGAAACTCCAAAACATTGCTTCCTGCGTTGTTTCAGGAAGCATTTATTGAATTTCCACTGTTTGCTGTGAGTTCGATACAGAAATTAATAAAGTTTAATACCGGCCCTCAAGTTGCTCCAGATAAATGAGATGATACATGTAAAGTGCTTAGAATGGAGCCTGGCATCTATTAAACATTCAGTGACTGTGAGTTGTCATTATTATCATTAGAGGTAACCGAAGGGTTGTGACAGAGAGGTATGTGCAAGGGACAGGGCAGCTCCACACAGGTTGCAGTAAGATGGAATTGGGGAAGGGTTTAGAGAACATGTGTACAATACCTTCTGTTTGAGTTTTAAAGGGGAAGTAGGAGTTCACAAGGAAGGCAGAGGGGAAGGGCATCCTAGGCAGAGGCAACAAAGTGCCAAGGCATGGAGGTGATGGCTGTACGTTGTGGGCACCTAGTGCCTAGGGGTGGGGTGGGGTGGGGTGGGGTGGTGGCAGCCAAGTCTGGGGGCACAGACCCAGGACTGCTCAGCAGGGGCCTTGAGTGCAGTGTAAAAGTCCAATCTATGATAGAGCACAACTGATGACATTTGAGAAAGGGATCAACATGAACAGACCTGCATTTAGAACGCCTACTCCAGTGGAATATGGATGGGAAACGGGCTGAAATAGGGGCAGGGAGCCCAGTTAGGAAGCTGTTGGAACAATCTAGATGAAAAATTGTGAGGACTAGACGCTGGCATTGAGGATAGAGAAGAGGGGAATGGGTTTAGAGAGATTTAGGAGGAAGGATTATTAAATGTGTTCTGCCTAGGGGGGATATGGTCCCCACAGGGCAAAAACTGGTTGGGGGGATGGTGTGAAAAAAACCTCAGATATTAAGATTCAAAAGGGCCACAGTACATAAACACATAAGCAGTTATCCATGCTATTAAAATTTCATGGGAGGGATGCAATTAGGGAAAACCTGTCTGAAAAGTTGTAAGGAGATAATGATGACGCGAAGGTTGAGAAGCATGGCCTTAGAAAGACTCATTGCCTGATTGAGCTGTGGCCGAGGGAGAATTCTAACATGATACCTAGATTTCTGGTTTGGACAGCTCTTCATAGGCACCAAGAATGGGTACCCAGTGTGTATGGCTGGCGTACGTGTTACGCTCCTTGAATGTAAGCCAATAGTGAGTCACATTCATTGAGCGCTTATGGTGAGCTCGCCCCTTTAAGTGCTTTACTTTTACCAACAGTGAGAGGTAGGGTCTGTTCTCATTCCCACTTGCCTTATGAGGAAACTGAGACCCGGCCCAGAGCCACAAGCAGTTCACTCCGTGAAAGTGCTGGCTAAGTGTGTGGAGGTACTGGGTCTCAGCTCAGGACGGAGTCCGGCTTCTACCTTTTCCTGCCGTGTGATATTCGGGTAGATTATTTTGGTTAGTTTTCCTCTAAATTTTAATTTCTTCACGTGTGAAACAGCTGCCTCTACTCTTCTCTAAGAGTCGTTGTTGAGATTAAATGAGAGGCTTTATGGCTGAATCTCTAAAACATACAGTGCCATGTGAATGTAGGTGGTATTTTTCACGTAGTCAATAAATGCCAGTTTTCCAATTAAGTGTCCTGCTCTTGGTTTTGGCTCTGGCCATGATCTCAGGGTGGTGAGATGGAGCCCCTGGACAGGCTGTGCTTTCAGCAGGGAGTCTGCTTCTCTCCCTCTCCCTCCCCTCCCTCCACCCCACACTTTCTCTCTCTAAAAAAATAATAAAAATAAATAAATGCCATTTATTTATACCCTCGCTTCTGTCCTTCTCAGTCTGTGTTCAGGCAGCTCCCAGAAGACTGGGAGAGGAGAATGAGAGCCCCCCCCCATCATCGTTGCTGCCACTGCCTCTGTGTCTTCTGCTCCCCGCCCCGCCACCGCCCCCCCCTTGCCCCCCCGCCCCTTACCGATCCCAGAAGATGACTCAGGCAGCTTTTATTTCCTTGGGTTTTCATGCATGTCCTCCCATCAGAACACAGTGATTCACTTCTCAAGCTGTGGTCATTTGACTGCTGCTCCTTGCAGCTGTTTTCCCAGAGGCCACCAGCGACCTTTGGTTAAGTCCAGTGGCATTTTTCGGGTTGCCACTTGCTGTCTTGGCAGCATGTCAGGGGCGGGGCGGGGGGCTATTCCCTTCCATCCTTGATGTTGCCCCCTGCCGTGGTCCTGTTTTTCCTCCTGCCCCTCCAGCTTCTGTTTCTCAGCTGCTTGCCCTGCTTGCCTCTTCAGTGCTTGCCTTCTCCCGAGTTCCGTTGAATTCTTCTTCTCTTCTCACTGGCACTGTTCTCCTAGGGCAGAGCCCATCTGCGCCCTGGCTGGATGACCTCAGTGTGAGCGGCTTCTGGATGGCTCTCTCTGGCCCCGAGAGATAGCTGTGTTTCAGTCCTCTGCCTTAACTCAACGTGGCCACAAGAAAACCTCACGTTGCTCACAGCAAACACCCTCTTCCTCGAGGATATTTATTTTGTCCAGTTTGAAAGTATAGTCCCGGTCAAATAATCAAAAGGAAGTGGTGGGTTTTTTGTTTGTTTGATTTGGTTTTTGGAAGCACTTAGCCCAGATATCACCTCACGTCTTTCTTGAAGCTTTGTGCACCCCTTTCATGGCTGGCTGAGGAAACCCTCTTCTGTGTTTCCAAAGCCCCAGGGGAATATTTCTCTTCTGGCACATCCATACTATGGTAGACTTTCGTCCTCAAGTAGACTGTGAGTTCCCCGAAGGCAAGAACTTAGCTTTTCATCCTTGTGGACTCAGAACCTAGCACGTTGCCAAACGCCTCCTGGCGCCAAGATGTGTTGGTTGAGTGTGTGAATCTGTGGTGGCCTTATTTGCTCCCCTCTTCTTAATGTCCGAGCATCATAACTGTTTCTGTTCGTCAGCTTGGGTTGTCGTATTAGAGTATGCAGACTGGGTGGCTTGAACAACCAAAATTGATTTTCTCATCGTCCCAGAGTCTGGAAATCTGACATAAGTTTTCAGCAGGTTTGGTTTCTCCTGAGGCCCCACTGGCTTGCAGATGGCGGCCCTCGCGCTGCCTCTTTACGTGGTCTTCCCCCATGTGTGCGTGCATCCCCGTGTTTCTCCGTGTCCCCCGATAGTCTCCTCTTACAAGGGTACCAGTCATTCTGGATTAGGGCCAGCCTAATAGTGGCCTCATTTTAACTTAATTACTTCTTTAAAGACTCCATGTAGAATCACATACCAAGGTACTGGGGGATCAGGGTTTCACCATAGGACTTCTGGGGAGGCACAGTTCAGCCTGTAACACTCTTACGCTATTATTGCCTTTTTTTTTTTTTTTTTTTTTTTACTTTATGTGTCAGCTTTCCTGGCTAGTCAGCGGAGAATAACTCTTTGGTTCTTGATCTTCCCTGAAAGTGATTCTTTGGCATTTCTTAGAGGTTGCTACTTAATATGTGCTGGGTGCCAGGCTCTACCCATTCACTTCACCAAACTTGAAACAGAGTGCAATTTTTAACCTGCCTGGTTAGCAAACCACTTTATCAGCATTATGATTAACTGTTTTAATAATGACGTCTCATGGGGTGCCTGAGTGGCTCAGTGGGTTAAAGCCTCTGCCTTCGGCTCGAGTCACGATCTCAGGGTCCTGGGATGGAGCCCCGCATCTGCTCGGCAGGGAGCCTGCTTCCCGTCCTCTCTCTCTGCCCACCTCTCTGCCTACTTGTGATCTCTCTCTGTCAAATAAATAAATAAAATCTTTTAAAAAAAAATGAGGTCTCATGTGGGAGGGTGATCTTCTCCTCGTTGGTGAAAACTCTGCTCACGGACATACGGGTTCGCTATAGGAGTGGGTACAGCGGTCAGAACCTGTGAGCTCAGCTCTGCTCAGGGCCGCATCATTTTAAAGATGAGAGAAATTCTAAGACTGAAGATCTAAGGTTTTCATGATGGGCCCCGCTGAACTTATTCCTAGGAACACTGCATAAAATAAAAGCAAAATGAAAATCCCCCTCTCTAACAGGCACATAACCCAACAGACTAGGAACAACAGAATTGCTCAGGCCTGCTGAGACAAGAATTTTGTACACACAGTAGCCTTGGTTCTTAAATTTTGGGCTCCTGCATTAATCAGCCTTTTTCTGATGTTCAACTTTCTTACAGTTTAATGTACAGCCCCTCCCCTGGGCTGTTGGCTAGCTGACTTCGCTTTTGCCTCTTCATTTTCCACAGATGCCCTAGAAACTTGGCCTCCTGCTTCTTTTTTTCACTCCTCCCCACACCGCTCAGGCTTTCACCACTTTTGCTTGGGTTTCTCTTGCCTTAGGCTGCAGTTTTCTTGATTTCTCCTGGGTGTCCTTTCTTTCTCCTGGATTCATCTTTTCCTTTCCTCTTTGCTTCCCCAACAGTCTTCTTCTTTTAGAGGCAAGCTGAAGTTTCCAAGCTGATTTTGGCCTTTTTCTGTCACCTTGCCTTTGGTATAAAGCCGGGGTTTGGCCTACTATGGCCAAGTCCCTGTGGTCATATCGGTTTTTGTGTGGCCCATAAGTCGAGGATTTACCTGTTTATAGGGTTGGGACAAAAACAAGGGCACAGAAAGAGTATTTCTTAACATGTGAAAATTATGAGATTCAAATTTTTGTGTCGATAAATAAAGTTTTATTGGAACACAGCCAGGCTTAGTTGTTTATGTGTTGTCTGTGTCTGCTTTCACGCTAAACTGGCAGAGTTCGGTAGTTGCAATAGAGACTTTACGGCTCACAAAGTCCAAAAACTATTTACTGTTGGGGCCTTTACAAAGAAGGTCAGCCCCACACTTCGTATAAAGAGTTAGAAAGGCCGGAAAATAGCTTTGCATGACAGGAATCAATTTTGTTTACCTTTCTTTTCTTGGTGCTTACCAGAGTGCTGGATTAAAGCTAATGCTTAGTTCTAAGATTGTTTTGAGAGTCAAAAGTGGAGAGGCCTTTCTTCAGGGCAAACTTTCCCTGTGAAAGTATGTTATTATCTCTGCCATTTCTTTTGAATTAAATTTTGCCAGAAGAGATTTGTCATACCAGGGCCATTGAACCTTTTCTTTCATTTCTAAAATTGTACTAAAGGGGAAAAAAGAATTAGGTAAACCAAACAGATAAAACTCCTTTGTACTCTGCACACTCACACGAGGATTTAATTTCAGCTTATCCCATATACTTACTCATGGTTTAGTCTCAAAATGTTTAAGTACTGGAGTGATGAGATAATGTTAGCATTTGAGTACTAATCACAAAAAAGAGTTAGGCAAGGCTTGCCATCATGAGCATTTGGCTTTTGTTTTCATCCATTAGGTATTTTGTGTACTTTGTACAACCCTCTATCTTGTCTTTGTTTTCACCTTCTTTGAAGGAAATCATTTACCATTGAAACTCAAACCCCCAGACAGGTAATGCCAAGTAAGGGTAAGAAATTTCTTCCCATTCCCCGAGATAGCCATTATGTTCTTTCTGTCTGTTATTCAGAAATGTGGCTGGATGAGGTTTCTCAATTCCCTAAGGCATTTGTTAACAATACATTTTGAGTGTTCACAGAGTGCTGTGGGCTGGAAAAGGCATCAAAGGGATCACATTAGAAATGGAAGGTAGAGCCCTTGTCTTTCAAGGAGTTTGTAGTCTTTATGGAAAGAGAAGTGTGACATGCATGTGAATTTCTGAACATTTAACAGTGGCCTGCAGAGAAATACCAGTGAATGGAGTTTCACCATCGAGGCGCGAAGAAGGGATCTCAGTGGGGAGGAGGGGTAAAGTAGGGAATGCTTGTTGGGTGACTCTGGGTGGTAAGGAACGTAGTCATGATCACTAGGGAAGAAGCCAGTCCATACAGAGTAGATACTGAGTACTTCCTCCCAGATAGCTTTCCGAGATGCTTTGCCGGAACATTAAACCCTTAATGTTGCAAATGGAATAGTTTCTCCCCCAATAAATCCAGCTTCTGCTCTTGTCTTTAGGAATGTTGTCAGTGTCATTTTGTTTTCTGAATTATGTACCTGCTCTTTCCACAAAGCAGGTCCTTGAATGAGTGGGTTCTGTGAGGGGAAGGATAGCAAACAGATTGTTTGGCTCAAATGAAGAATTGATGTGTTTAGAAAAGGAGAGAGAGAGACAGATAAGAGGGAGGTGAGCTGATGGATGATCTTGCTGTCTAGGTATTGGTTTGGGCTTGAGAAGGTCAGGGAGCAAGCCTTGAATGTGAGGAAAGTGGCCCAGGGAGACAGAACATCTCTCCATCTACCATCTTCTGGGGCTGACTTCAGCTGCCCCATACCTTTCAGATTTCCCCAGATTTTAACTGAGATGCAGACATCCATTCTGCTTCTCATTTTAACTTAACGTTGGCTTCAGGTGGGTGCTGTTAGGCCTAATAATGTTAGGCTTTGGGGAGAAACCAAGAATCCCGTGTTCCAGGTGGTATCTGACTATGACTCGGTCCGAAGTGCAAGCCCACAGTTTCCCTTGCGAGAGGGAAATAGCTCAACCTGGTCTTTGATGCTTTTCAGGGTCTTCTTACCTGCAGGCTCCCAGAGCCTTGTTCACACTGCACCTCCACCCGTAATCTGTATCTTCACCTCTCCCGTCCTTCCTCTACTCCTTACAAAACAAACAAGCAAACAGAAACTCTGTAACTCTTTGCAGGCAAATGCAGTGGACCTTAGAGGTCCTGTGGTGAGCCTGTGGATGGGGACATAGCTGTGGGTGGTTGGGCATTGTTGATAGTTCCTGAGAGAGCAGTGGCCCTGAATGCAGGGGATCAAACCACCCTCCCTGAAGTCCCTGCTTTTCTAACCCTGGTTTGTTCAGATTCGGTAAGCTCCATTCCGACTCAGTTCACAAGTGGTTTAAATCATTTATGTTATTTTTTTCAATTCACTTGGGAAATGAAAACAGAAAATAGACATTTTCATTATTTTTAGAACAGTGTTTCACACCTACTGTAGACTCCCCAAACTGGCCAAATGCAGATTTTGGCTCTAAGGTTGCTGACTAGATGCTGACTGTGTTCTTGAGGGCAGAAGTGAACACAAGCACAGATGCTTCCTTACTACCTTCCAAAGGGGCAAAAGGCAGTTATCTCTTTAGAAAGTAAACGGAAACAAAAATAAAAACTAAAACAGGTGCCATAAAGAAAACAGGGGCCAATCAGGTATTGTGTGTGTGTGTGTGTGTGTGTGTGTGTGTGTGTTTCTTTCTTAAGGTCCCTTTAAAGCTTTGAGTAAAAATTGTGGTATACTTGAGAAAATGAGAAGTCAGTTGATCTAAGCTCAGATATTGGCTATTCTGGCTGGTTCCCTATCCTTGGACAATATTTTTTTTTTTTAAATAACTTTTTACTTTGAAATCATTTAAGACAAGAAGTTGCAGAAGTAGTACAGAGAGTTCTGAGGTACCTTTCCCTCAGTTCCCCTCCCCCTCAAAGAAAATATCTTCTACTTTGTCAACCAGGACACTCACATTGATACTATTGACTTAAACAGGACCTTACTGGGATAGTTTTAACACGTTTTTGAAGTATGTGTGTGTTCTATGAAATTCTGTCACACATAGGTTCGTATATGCTTTTGATTTTTAATGTACACTTGAAATTATTTGGAGTTGTGTGGGTACTTTGTAATAACAATAGAAAAACTGGGGACTGTTTAATTTAGAAATCTCAATTTAATACTCTTAATTTAAAAACTGGATTAGGAAGTAGCAGGTCAGGTTCTAATTCCAGCTATCCCAGTTAGAGGAGAAATGAGGGAGCTACCCCAGGCAGAAATACTGTTTTTACCATGGTTTCAGGTGAAAACCTACAGATCATCGTTACTTTGATCTTTTGCTATGCCAACGCCTGTCTGCAGTGTCTGTCTCATTAGCTAACCTAAAATAGCCTCAAATCTGTCTACTTAATACCTCCTTCCCTTGCCAGGGTTATTGCAGTAGCCTCCACACGTACTCCCTCTGCAACCCATTGTCCACACAGCTGCCAGAACGCTCTTTTAAAAATGCAAAGCAGATTATGTTATTCCTCCTTGTAAACCTTCCTCCAGTAGCTTCCATTGCACTGAAATGAAGTCAGAACTCCTTATCAGAGCCCACGAGGCCCTTATGATTGGAAGCTTCTGCTGCTCCAGTCATATGACTCTGACTGGTCTCCCTCCTCACTGTGTGTGCTCTGGCCCTACGGGTCTCCTGGTGGCCAGGTTAATTCCCGTTGAGGCCTTTGTTTCAGCTGTCCCCGTGTCTGGTGTGCCCTCCTCCTAGTTGTGCTGTAATGATTAGCTCCTTCTGGTAACTTAGGTGCCAGGCCTCTTCAGCAAGGCCTACCCAGACTGTGCAAATTAGACCCCTACCAAGTCACTTTCTGGCGTATCAGTATTGTATCTGCTTTCTCTCCTTGTAGCTTATAATACTCTCTGAGCCTGGCCCCTGTGCTTGACTGGGTTTGTTTTTACTTGACCGGTAAGTTACCCATCCTTAGACTGTAAGCTGGTGGAGAAACGGTAACTGGCTGCTTCAGCCTGTGTCCCCGGCGCCTAGGACAGTGCCTGCCCCATAGGAGGTCTCAGTCATGATTTTTGGAGGAGGTGCACCAATGGACACATTGATGCAGGTGATCACAGAGGTTCTTGAAACCGAAAAAATGACTTGATTGAATGAAATAATTTGAGGTTTAAGAATCATGAATTTTTTTCCATTTTGGGGGACTCGGAGGAAAACACCATTAAATTCCTATATACTGTAGATCCTCTTTTATGTACCCATGTTTTACTAGCAGGCCTTTTTCTGAGTCAGGGCCACTTGAGGTGGGGAAAGTCAGTCTTTGGTATCCTTGCTGACAGACTCCTTTCTGCCCGAACGTGTCAGGCCATGTTAGTGATTTGAAGAGGTAAAGTTGAAATATGTTCATTTCCCCCATCAGTGGTGCCTTGACACTGCAGAAGACCGCTGAACAGGTTTCAACTTTCTCAGTAATACAGAAGGTGCAAGATACTTAGAATCATTTGGCTTGACATTTAGCCAAACTTGCTTTCATTATTAACTTAAACACGTTCTTTTTCTTTTGCATTTCACGTGTAAGTAATGGCTCCCAAGGCTGGAAGACACATAGCTGCTAATGTTCTCACTGAAATGAAAAGGGAATGATTTATGTCCTCTGCTGCATTTCTTAAATTCCTGTTTAACTTTCATTTTATTGATAGAGCCACATAACCAAAATGTCACTGTGTTTACTTTTTTTTTAAAAATATTTTATTTATTTATTTGAAGACAGAGATCACAAGTAGGCAGAGAGGCAGACAGAGAGAGGTGGGGGGAAGCAGGCTCCCTGCGGAGCAGAGAGCCTGATGTAGGGCTCCACCGGAGCCAAAGGCCAGGGCTTAACCCACTGAGCCACCCAGGTGCCCCCACTGTGTTTACTTTTTTTTTTTTTTTTAAAGATTTTATTTTATTTATTTGACAGAGAGAGAGATAGAATCACAAGCAGGCAGAGCAGCAGGCAGAGAGAGAGAGGGAGAAGCAGGCTCCCCACTGAGCAGAGAGCCTGATGTGGGGATGGATCCCAGGACCCTGAGATCATGACCTGAGCCGAAGGCAGAAGCTTAACCCACTGAGCCACCCAGGCGCCCCCCCCCCCCCCCCCACTGTGTTTACTTTTGATGGTGTTTCCAGCTACTTGTGCCTTTGAAGCAGTTTCAGAAACATAATGCACTTCAGGAATAGAGATGCATGTGTTTTCAGACACGTGTTATGCTGACAATGCTTTGCTACTGCTGAAGGAATGGTTTCTGAGCAAAGGAAATCGTTAAGTATTTTTATCAGAGGTTAATACATTTTATCTAATTAAATTCTGGAGTTCTCTTTTGAAAAATGCATGTACCCATCTAGCTTCTAGTAATGTAAATGTTGACCTTTGGTTCCTTTCGTGGTGGTTTTATTGTTGTTATTGATAATGCATTGTTTTTTAAGCAAATATGTGCTTATCAATCTGGAAGGTGGCATTTTCTGCTAAAAGCATTTTGCCATTTTCACATTGTTAGGCCTCTACCTTGTAGGGCGTTTTCTTGAGAACTTATTTTCTTTTATTGATTTTTAAAAATGGCACGTCAGTGTGAATTCATATTATGAAAAATGTGAGTGGCGGAATATGATTAGACATACTACAAGGTAGTCATTTGTGTGAAAAATTGATGCTCTGAAGCATTTGCTACCAAAATTTGTTCTCTTTGTGTTATCCCTCCTCCCTGTCTTGGGGCCACTTAATGGTTCTGTATTTTTTTTGAAGAGCCAAACATGACTTGAGAAAGATAGTGGGGAGGAGGAGGAGTAGGAGGGGATACAATGAGCAGGCTCTTTTCCCAGAAGCCTCTCACTTGCAGCGTCTGAAATGACTATTGTTGGGGAAAAGTGATATTCATACTGATGGGGTAAAAATGCCTGCCCATTTCGAGGAGCTATTGTTTTCACACTAAGACTTCTTTGTACAAACAAAAGGATGTTCTAAAGGAAAAGGACCGTTTGCAGTCGAGTGTTTTCCATTCTGGTAGCGTCTGAGAATAATTTTCAGAAATTCCTAGTATTACATGCAATCATTGCTTAGCAGTTGGATCTTTTTATTTTTATGATGGCAGTTTGCATTTAATTTCTGTTTTAAGCCCCACCCACGTTTTTAAGTAATGTAATACAGTTCACCCTTGAACAACAACGGGGGTTAGTGACGCCCACCCTGTGCCTGGTCAGAAATCCGAAAATAACTTTTGACTCCCCCAGAGCTTACCTACTGTTAGCCTCCTGTTGACTGGAAGCCTTACCAATCACATAAAGAGTCAGTTAACTCATATTTTGTATGTTTTATGTACTATATGCTCTGTACCATATTGCTATAAGATAGAGAAAACAAAATGTTGTTGAGAAAAATCATAAGGAACTATAAGTCAAGGAACACCAAAGATTGCCAGCAACACCTGAAGCTGAAAGTAAGAAATGGAACAGATTCTTCCCTAAGCTCTCAGAGAGAGCATGGCACTGTGAACACCCTGATTTTGGACTTCTAGCCTCCAGAACTATGACAGAATAAATTTCTGTTGTATTAAGCAGTCCAGTTTCTAATAATTTGTCACAGTAGCTACATGAAACTAATACAGGGTGGGTAGAGCAGGTATTGGCTAGAAAGAAGCATGAGGGAACTCTGAGGGGTGAAGGAAATGTTCTATATTTTGATAGGGCTTTGGGTTAAAAGAAAGTATACATTTGCCACAACTCATCTGCTAGTACACTTGAGATGTGTGCATGTTATTGTATGTAAGGTTTACCTCAAGAACAAAAAGTGCCATAAATAAACATCGAATTCTGGTTATTCATATGCATGCTGAAGCATTTAAGGGTGAAGCGTACAGATGTCTGCAACTTATTTTAATTGGTGGGTGGAAGGATGGGCAGATATGTGAGAAAGCAAACATAGCAAACTGTTAACCACTGTAGAATCTAGGTGGTGGGCATTTGGTGTTTGCTGTAGGGTTCTTTTAACCTTTTTTTTTTTTTTTTAAAGATTTTATTTATTTATTTGACAGAGAGAGACACAGCGAGAGAGGGAACACAAGCAGAGGGAGTGGGAGAGGGAGAAGCAGGCTTCCCACTGAGCAGGGAGCCTGATGTGGAACTCAATCCCAGCACCTTGTGACCATGACTTGAGCCAAAGGCAGACGCTTAACAATTGAGCCACCCAGGCACCCTCTTTTAACTTTCTTACGTGTTTGAAAGTTTTCATGATAAAATGATGGAGAAAAAACAAAGAAAAGAAAAGAAAGAGAAAAGCATAAGGAAGAGAAAATACATTTATAGTACTGCAGTGTGTTTACTGAAAAAAAAAAACCCACAAAAACCTTTGTTAAGTGGATCCACGTAGTTCAAACCCATGTTGTTTAGGGGTCAATTGTAAATTGTTTTCTTAACTGTTGGGTGACTAAGTGAAATATGTATAATTTGCCCAATAGCATAATTCTGTGACCTGTATAATCCATATGGGTGCTGTGGCTTTTGCATTGGATCCATTTTAGGTAATTTTCTTGGCCTACAATTTTAGTAGTAAGATTGATTCAAGGTATTCATTCAAAATCACCTAATTTGTCTTCCTCATGTCTATGAGTCAAATCTCTGGGAAGAGTAGTTCATTGGACATAGGACAAATATTGGACTGTGAGTATCTGTCATCTTTATAAATGTTTGGGGGAGAGGTACTTTTGTGAGTGGTGATGTTCTATGCTTATTTTTTTAAATTAAAAATATTGTTAGATAACAAAGTGTTCTCAAACTTGGCAGATTCTAACAACCATTTGATTGTGTGGGTTAGGAATTCAGAAAGGAGTCAGCTATGTGGTTTGTGTCTGATCCATATGATGTCAGTTGTGGTGCCTGGGGCTGGAGGCTTCAATTCTAAGACGGCTTCTTCCCTCCTCCATCTAATGCCTGGGTCGGGGGTGTGTTGACTGTTGATGCTGGCTCTTGGCAGGAGACTCAGCGAGAGCTGTTGGTTTGAGCACTGACACATGGTCTCTCCAGTGTGCTTGCACTACCCTCAGCATGGCAGCTGGGTTTCCAGAGGGAGTGTCCCCAAAAGGTGTAGGTAGAAACTTTAAGGCTCAAAGCTTCTTATGACCTAGCCCCATAAGTTCCAGAACACTACTTCTCCCACATTTTATTGGTCAGATAAGTCACTAACACCAACCTAGACTTAAGGTGAGGGGAATTATCCACTTTTCATTAGGAGAAGCGGCAGAGAATTCAAGGCTATCTTTAATAGCTGGTGATGGGATCACATCAGGATTGCATTTACTTAATAGCAATTTATGCCTCTCCTGAAGTTCAGATAGCTTAAAGTATAAATACTAATAAGTAGTTCCACTTAAGGGGAACCTATTCCAAATGGTACAGCCTTCATTTAAATAAAAAGTCTGATGTGATTCATCCCAGTCATTTAATGGATGACTGTAATCTCAAAACATCTAGAAAGATGTCAGTCCTCTGAGTCATAGTGCAAGCTAGTTTGTTGGAAGAGTTCAAAGGAATCATAGATCTTACAGCTGGAAAGGACTCCCAAGGGATTACATCATCATTATCACCTTCCAGAAAGATTTATTGAGCACCACATAGGTGCCAGGCCCTGGAAATGCAGAGGAGAAAATGACACAATTCTTGCCTCTGAGACATAGTTGAGGAAATAGGACTGATGCATAAGAGATGAATAGAAATCCATGGAATATAGTCTGGGTGGCAAAAGTACAGGTGATATGTGCACAGGAAGGAAGAGTCATCAGTAGAGGCTGTTGGGGCTGGGGCGGGGGCTGGGAAAGGGCATAAGGAGATCGGCTTCCCATTACACTGAAAACAAAATCCAGAGTGTTGGTCGTTACCTTCAAGTCCCTATGTGAACTCGATCCCTGCTTCCTCTCTGATCTCCTTTTCTACCTTGCTTTTCCTCCCTCACTGGCCCCCTTCCTTGAATATGCAGACATTTCAGGACCTTTGCACTTGCTCATTCCTCGGCCTGGAATGCTCTTTCCCTAGATAGTCCCGTGGCTTGCTTTCTGACTTCAGTCAGATCTCTGGTCAAATATGCCCTTTTCAAGCCTTCTCTGACCACCCACCTCATCTACTTCCTATCCTTCATCACTGTTCATCTTCTTGAAGGCAGGGTCATTGTCGCCCTTGTTCGTTACTGTACCCTCAGCACCTAGAACAGTGCCTGGCAAATACTTGGTGGCTGAATGAATCAATAAGGATGCATATGTAGAACTTGAGATGGGGAAGGATTTAGCAAAATGGAGGACAGGTGGTACTGCTGGCTGCTTGCAAGGTAGAATGAAAGAGAAGCAAAAGTATACCCGATACATTCACAGATCGTTTGTTTTAACGCTGACCTCAGGGGTCCTCATTCGACAACTTCTGGGCCTTCAGACCCCCCCTCCCCAGCCCCCATAGCTTCTTCATGTGGTAAGTACTACAATAGGGCTTACCCAGGGAGTGATTCACTCAGACCAGATACACTGTGTCATGCCAGGTCTCGGTTATCAGAGAACTTGCCATTCCCGAAAAGTACTCTGTACGATAGCGCTTCTTAGTCTTTGCTCCTGTTTGTATTTCTATCTGGAATATCCTGCTTTTTGTCTTGACATTTTGAAATTCCACGTGGATGACCTCTTTCCTCCATTGTACTTAATAATTATGTGATTTGATATCAAGTAAGCATATTTTGCTTCACCTGGAAATATTTATGTACATGTAGTTCTTTCACTTAAATATGAACTCTTTGCAGAGCCTGGGTCTAGTTTGCTTTTTATTCTCTAGTACAGAGCATAAGGGATTCTTAATAAGAATGTGTTAAACTTACTTGAATATGGGAAATTAAGAGTTCTTCAAGCCCTTAGTGTAAAAGGAATACATATGCCTAGAAATCAGAAGAGGCAATGTTAAATTCCCAAGGAAACTAACCAGTAATAAAATTATCTTCATTAGTGGGCTTCTCTGGTTGGTGTGATCAGTTTAGCTTTCTCAGGTGACATTCATGGCTCGCAAAGGGCCTGTAGAATCAACAACTTACACGTTTTTATATCAGGTGACTGATTGCTGCATAACATACCACGCCAACATTTAGTGGCTTTAAACAACAACAGCTTATTATTTCTCACAATTTTGTAAGTTGGCTGGGCTCAGCTGAGTGGTTCTGTTGCTCCACGTGGTGTCAGTTAGTGTCACTAAGGCAGCGGATGCTTGCAGTCGCAGAGCTTGCCTGGCCCTGGAATGTCCAGGAAAGCTTCACTCACACATCTTGTGTTGGCTATAGACAGGAACAGCTTTGCTCCTCTCCACGATGGCCTCATTTCCTTGGGCAGCTAGACTGGGCTCCTAATAGCATGGTCCCAGGATTCCAAGCATGTGAGGGGCACTGCCACTTCTCTCAGGGTCTAGATCAGGACTTGGCACCGCATCCCTTCCACCACATTGTACTGTTCCAGGTGAGTCCCAAGGCCAGCCCAAATTCGGGGGAAGGGGGAGGAAACGCCACCTCTTGGTGGGTTGGGTGGCATGTGTGTAACAGGGCTGTGAGGAGTTATCAGGGGCAATGTTTGCAGCTAGTCCACATCAGCATGTTTCGATTTTTAATAGTTTTACCTTTTCAGTGGGAAGTAGAGCATTATTAGTGAAGTCACAGGTCTTTGAGTATTAGTTGAACCACTTGTGTTTGAATTATGAAGTGTTTATAGAGAGAAGTGCTGTGAACATTTTGGGCTTAATTGAGCAGCAGCTGAAGATCATTGGCTGTGTTGCCCTGGTTTTCTGCTTTCCTTGGCATTTATGTTGTGTCGTACATGTTCTGTTGGTTGGGGTGGAGGTTGGACTCGGAAGCCAAGGCCTCTGAAAGGCAGTCCGGGACTCTTGTCTAGTTCTCGGGGTAACCTAGACCGAGGGTCTCTGTCTGCGGGTCAGGTAAGCACAGGACAAGAAGCAGAAGGGAACAAGCCTGTTGCTCTAGGCCGATGGTATAATGTTAACAGATGGCAGAGGAAAACTTGAACTACGGCTCTTTGGCTTCCGCCTTCTCTCTTCTAACTGGTTTCTCTGATTCCTTTCTTGCCTCCTACAGTTCATTTCCCACAGAGCAACCAGAGTGATCTTTGAAAAATGTCAATCAGATCATGTCCTTCCTCAGCTTAAAATAAACCAGTGGGTTTCCCTTGTACTTGTGATAAAATAGCGACTCCTTATCATGGATTGGCTCCTGCTCCCACTTCTTACACTTCACCTCCTACGACTCTCCCCTCCCTCTTTATGTTTCAAGCCACTTTTTGCTTGTTTCTGTTCCTAGAGCCCCTCAGGTTTATCCTGCCAGGTTCATCCTGCATTAGGGCCTTTTTCTTTTTGTTCCTTCTCTCTGGAACACTCTGCCCCCAGATCTCTGTGGCTGGCTCTTCATTCCAGGCCCAGCCCCAGCCCAGATGACCTTGGAGAGACCTGCCTGACCTTCCAGGCTATAGTAGTGCACCGGGCACTCCCCCCCCCCCCGTTTCTCTGTTCTGTTCTTTTTAGCACTGAACCTCTGTTTCTCATTTTTCTCATTTATAAAATGCAGTTGATAACAGTATGTACTTCATAGAGTTGTTATGAGGATTAAGTTAGTTAATATTTAGGAGGCTATTGGGTATATGGTATGCTCTCAAATGTTAGCTGTTATTATATCACTCTTTACCACCTGAAATTGCCCTGCTTATTTTTTTGCTTCTTTACTGACTTCTCCCATTACTGGAGTGTCAGCTCTTTGCAAGCAGGCACTGCCTTTGCCTGTCTTGTTCGTGTTCCATCTCTATTCCCATTGCATCAACATATACAGTAGATCTTCGGTAAGTAGTCATTTTTAAAGTGAATAAATGAAAGGCAGGAATGGTCATCCTGAACAAGCCAGAAAAGTCCTTGGTAACATGAAATTAAAGCTTGAGAAACTTGAATGGATAGGACAAGACTGTTTAATTGCTCAAAATGAGTTTAAGAGTTTTGATCCAGAAGAATTCTATTTCAGGACACTGAAAGAACTTGGGGATAATTTGTTATTAAGTATTATTTCATAGAATTTTGAAGAATGGAAAAATGTCAGAATTATGAAGGTAGGTAAAGGCAGTCCTAATTTTCAATAGTGAGGAATATGGTTCAAAAACCATAGACCGAGAGAAGGAGTGTTATGCTCCTCGTGGGCAGAGTTCTAAAATGGATTAGTAAAAAGATGGTTTGTGAATGCTTACAACAGCATTGTTTAGTGGGCAACTGGGGCACCCTTACAGAAAAGAGGCCTGGAAAAATAGTTTTGTTTTGTTTCCCAAGTTACCACTTTAGTTCGGTGGTAGAATCAAGATAAAAATAAAGATCTCCTGATTCTTTTCCAACAGAGCTTTCAAACTCCTCAAATTTTACATAAAACAGATTTTCTTTTGTATGTTGTTATTTTGAGGATAAGCTTTAAAAAAAAGCCACTTTTGAAGGCTCTCTGAAGGCTCAGTTGGGGAACATTGATCCTTAGAAGTTCAAGGGCAGGGTGCCTGGGTGGCTCAGTGGGTTGGGCCTCTGCCGTCAGCTCAGGTCATGATCTCAGGGTCCTGGGATCGAGTCCTGCATCGGGCTCTCTGCTTGGCAGGGAGCCTTCTTCCCCTTCCCTCTCTGCCTGCCTGTCTGCCTACTTGTGATCTCTCTCTCTCTCTCTCTGTCAAATAAATAAATAAAATCTTAAAAAAAAAAATGTTCAAGGGCATATTCTCAGAGGTCCATGAGATTTCATTCCCTTTTGTTCTGTTTTAGAAGAGGTTTTTGCACTACTAGGTCGAGAAAGTTGGTACTATATTTTGCCAGGTTATTTGATTAACACAACTCTACCTGTTGTCCATCTACAGAAAAGAGCGTATGTTCTTCCATTCGACCTGTGCTGTTCAACATGGTAGCCTCTACTGCAAGTGTTAAACAGTAAAAATGTGGTAACTCCAAATTGATGTGTCCCAAAGTGGAAAATGCATGCTGGATTCAAATACATACCATATTTTAGTACCAAAAAGTAATGTAAGCTATCTAATCATAATTTATTTTGAGTACCTATTGAAATGATATTTTGATATATTGGGTTACATAAAATTCATTATTAAAATTAATTTCATCTTGGGGGCATCTGGTGGCTCAGTTAGGCATCTGCCTTTGACTCAGGTCATGATCTCTGAGGCCTGAGACGGAGCCCTGTGTGGGGCTCCCTGCTTAGTGGGGAGTCTGCTTCTCCCTCTCCCTCTGCCCCCATCCTCCACCTCATGCTCTCTCTCTTCAATAAATTAAAAAAAAATCTTAAATTAATTTCATCTTGTTTTTCTTTTTAGAAATGTGGCTGCTAGGCCACTAGAAAATTTAAAATTATATGTGTGGCTCAAATTATTGGATGGTAGGCCCTTAGAACTTGTTGCCTTTCTCAGATGGAAGGGTTGATGGAATTGGTTCTTTTTGTGTTAGCAAGATGGCTGCATCTGTAAGGCTGGAAGTTAGTGGGAAGGGGCAACTCCTGATGCATCTGTCGCTTTTATCAGGAAAAGCAGTAGTCTTCCCAGAAATCCCCAGCCCATTTCCTTTTTTGTTTCGGTGGCTGGGAGTGTTGCATGGTCACTCCTTGATGCAGGAGAGCCTGCACAGTGAATGTTTGTTCTTCCAGCCTCTAGAATGGAGATAGTATATGAGAAAGAAGTTGGCAGTGACAGTTGTGTTAGCCCAAAGAACAGGGTGGCACCCTGCTTATGTTGAGTTTTATTAAACAACTCCTATGTAGAGATGGGATAACTGAGGACCAGAGACACTCTTGCCTTTGATTCTTATATAAATTATTTACACGGTAAGAGTAAGACCTCTCACTTTACCTCTTTCTACCTTTCTAACTTCATTAGCAAGAAGAGTGTATTCCTGAAAATGACAGGGCACGTTGGTATAATTGTCACTATTTTGCATCCTTTTAACATTGGTTTGGACATTTTCTTTTACTACAAAGTAATTTTTAGTAGTCTTATAAGGAACAGACATAATTTTTATGTTCATCTCCTCATTAACTTGTTGTGTTTCTCTATGAGTGTTCCCTGTGCTTCTCTTTTTTAACCAGTGGCCCATTATGGGCATCATAATGTATGAACAATGTATGTCTAAGAATAAAACAATTTTAACACCGTGATTACTGGCAGCATTCAGCTGAGTTTCTGATCGTCACCACCTGCTGTAGTACTCCTTAGATATGAATTTGCATGTCCTCAAACCATTCTGCTTTGAAGAAAAAACTGTTGATTGATTTTAAAATACAAATTGAACTAGATGCCAAGTACTGCCTTTAAAGACTCAAGGCCCTCACCCCATTGTACCCTGCCCCACTCCTCCCAACAGAGTCCCTTGAGAGTGACTTTGGGAAATGGTGGTGGTGGTGCGATGGTGCTTTTATTTGTAAGAGCATGAAAATGAGAGGTTGGAAAAATATAAGAAATTCAAGTTTTGCTGAAGAGAATTGACCTGTGGAATATTGCAATGTTTTAATGGAAAGAATTCAAAACAGATGGTCCCTGACTTGGTTTTTCAACTTTATGACGGTGTGAAGGCTGTACGCATTCAGTAGAAACTCTACTTGGGAGCATGAGTCTTCTCCCAGGCTGGGAGGACACAGCCCGACACCCTCTGGTGACGACGGGCAGCAGGGGGAGCCACGGCTCCCAGTCAGCCATGTGATCGCGCAACGCTCTCTGCTCAGACACCCATTCTGTTTCTCACTTCCCAAGTGAATACAGCTGTTCAACATTTTCTGACAAAATAGGCTTTGTGTGAGATGATCTTGCCCCACTGTGGGCAAACGTAAGTGTTCTGGGCACTTAAGGTAAACGAGGCTAAGCTATGATGTTCAATAGGGTTGGTGTATGGAATGTATTTTCCGTAGGATATTTTAAACTTAGGATGAGTTTTTCAGGAAGTAACTCCTTTGTAAGTCAAGGAAGATCTTTATTTTAAATACTAAGTGTCTGTTGTGGGTTGAAAAGCTAGGGACATTTATTTTGACCATTTAGTGTCCAGAGAATTTGAATAGGAAACTAGTGAGCTGTGGAATGCCCCCTCTGTCTATTCATCGTTGGGCTTTATATGTACCTCTCTCTCAAGCCTCAAAACCTCTCTCAATGAGGTAGGTATTTTCCCCATTTTGCAGAGAAGGAAGCTCAGAGAGATGAACTTTTCCAAGGCCTCAAAGCTACACATCACCGCACTGTTATGAAACCCAGAGGTGACTCCAAGACCTGTGGTTCTCCTACTGAGTTAATCTGAACGTTTGCAAAGTCTGCAGCTGTAATTGTTTTTGTAGTTAATGTTCTTGAACTGGCAACAAGTAAATAGTTTATTTAATGATACTCTCAATTTGCTTGGGCAAATTGAGATCATGTATTATTTATTTGGGTCAATAAATGTATTTTTTAATATTTAAGTATGCATTTGATTTTTTTCAGGTCTTGCTTTTTGTGGTAGGGAACCAGACTTTACTAGTACTCTCTTTGGAGGGGCACCTCTCTTATCAGGCACAGATCTTACCCAAATAATTAAATACATGCCGTGTCAGTTGAAGCACAAAGAACTACAAGCTACTGTTTTGTCCTTATTCTTTTCTGCTGTGAATCTCACCAGGTTAAAGTTGGGTTTTCACTGTAGGAAAGAACAAATGGCAACTTTGTGAATTGTGGCGTTTGAGGTTTGACTGATAAGCAAGACTACTCCAGCACTCAGTAGGAATAGAGCTGTTGTCGAAGACACAGGAAGGTCTGTTGTAAGTGAAAGGAGTGATCTTTGGCATTTGGCCATCTGAGTTTCACGATAACATGAAGAAGCAGGAACCTTGGAATTGTTCTTCTTTATATTCTGTTCCTGGATAATTACCAATTCTACTAAGATTTTGAAAGGTCCTTTTATTTTGTGATTGCATCTTTTGGCAAGAGCTCTTATTATCTTATTATGCAGTTTGTCTCCTTTATGATGCTCAGGTGGGAAAACTTTCAGCCTCAGCAACTGAAAAGATCACTGTGACTGAGTGTTTTGTGGTGCTTTTGCTTGTTTTGCTGTTGAGCAAGCAGAGTTCAAGACAGGTGAATTCTTTCCAGATGTGCTTTTGAATAACTGGACAGACCCTGGGGTCTCTTCAAGAATAACACAAGTGGCTGTGCTCTCTCCCTCTTCCTCTGTGCACAGCTTCCTGTGGTCACTCTGCTAAGGGTTCTGTAGTTGTGGGCTGATTCCACAGTTCATACTGAAAAATAGTTCATCCAAGCAGCCAATCCCTGAGCTTGGCTAGGTCTGCTTATTTGTTACCAAAACCTGTCACTGTCCAGGAGACACAGCAATTTTGCTTTCATTTGCTTTGTTACCATTTTAGGCATGAAATGGAACCATTTCCTGCCAAACATAATGTCCCTGTGTAGAAATAAATACTTCATGGGTTTTAAGGAGTCGAGAGTCAGGCCCATGAGTAACTGAAACTGTAATGACTCAACTTGACACTGATGGCCTTTTCCTGAGGTAGAGAGGAGGGGATGTGGGAAATGAGGCTCCACCCACAGTGCTCAGTGTCCAGCTCAGCCATAGGCAGCCAGGGTTGCTGAGCCAGAGGGTGAAGCCAGCAAGCTGAAGGCATGTGCCACCCTGATTAGACATGGAAGATGGGGCACACTCAGCTCCATGTTAATGACATTCATTCATTCTGTAGGATTTAATGGAGCTTCTACATGGGCCCAGGCCTTGGGCACATGCCAGGCCTATTCAAGGGAGAAATGGGGGCCCACCTCAGCGATCAGGGGTCAGTTCTTTGGGAAGTTTTTCCTAACAATACCCTGTATTCATGGAAGACTTTGTGTTGTTCTCTTGGGCTCTCCTTGAACACAGGGCTTACGCTGTTACAGTATGCTTCTCTGTGTCCTTGTTTATCTCACTCTCTAGACTCTGAACCCTTGAGGACAGGGATAGTTTGTATACTTAGTGCCTAATACATGTTATATGTTCAATAAATGTCTGTTAAATAATGAAATGGCAATATTCAGCTGCTTTCTTCCACAGGTCCTCCATCCCTTCCAAGGAAAAGAAATATACCAGAAATTCTACCAGTTACACACAACTGGTAATCAGAACTAATGAAACATAGTAGTATGGACATGAGCAGAGTTGAAAAATAAAGGTGATCATAAAATATGTGGCAATTGCACACAGCACATATGAAGAATTCTTCCAAACTGGGCTGAGCCATATAAAGGAACACTTGAATAAATGTAGAAACATGTCATGTTTTTTGGTGAGAATTGTTAATATAGAAAGTATATCAGTGTTGTTCTTATCTACATTAACCCAAAGTTTGAAGCAATTCCAGCAAAAATTGCAGTAGGATTATTCTTCTATGAATTTGATAGAATAATTTTAAAGTTCAGAAAACTATTGTTTGAGATTAGGGAAGAATGAAAAAAACAGGAGATTTTATCTCATCAGATTTTAAAATATTACAAAATACAGTAAATAAAAAATAAAATAGCATATAAACTCAGAAACAAGAGGCCAGTATAACCTGGATACCAAAACATGACAAAGACATTGTAAGAAAAAAATCAGACTTCATTAACATAGATGCAAAAATGCTTAACAAAATATTAACAAGTTGATTATAGTAAAACAGAAAAATGGTAATATATCATTACCAAATGGGGTTTATCCCAGAAATTCAAGGTTGGTTTAACATTTGAAAGTCAGTGTACTTTATCATAGTAACAGGATAGAAGAGCATTTAGAATGGCATAGCTACAACAGGAAGCCTAAAAGCAGGCTTGGGTATGTATGGAAACCTCGTACAGACCTGCAGTGTCTTATTTGAAATGTTTGGGGCCAGCCATGTTTCAGAATCCAGAGTTTATTTATTTTTTATTTATTTTTTTTTTTTTGTGGGGGAGGGCAATTTTATTTATTTATTTGAGAGAGAGAGGGAGGGTGCAAGCAGGGGAGGTGCAGTGGGAGAGGGAGAGAATCTCAAGCAGACCTGAGTTGAAACCAAGCTGAATCTCATGACCTGAGCTGAAACCAAGAGTCAGATGTTTAACTGACTCAGCCACCCAGGTGCCCCCAGAATTCAGAGTTTTTAACAACCTTTCATAGTCATGTACCTGTTTGTTTCCATAGCTAAACACATTAACAATGACACTAAACGGAATAAATAAAGACTAGAAATAGCCTCAACATTGGCTTCGGTCAGACTTTGCTACCAAATAAGTTTTGGCATCAATCTTTAAAAAACAGATAAAAAGTTGTTTGTTCCCAGAGCTTTGTGATATCAAAATCACAGGTAAGGAATTATCAGCTTTTTGATATTGAGGTGGCATTTCAAATCAGTGATGAAGGGTTTTTGAGGGTGCCTGGGTGGCTCAGTCCTTAACTGTCTGCCTTTTTGGCTCAGGTCATGATCCCACATCAGGAATCAAGCCCCACATCAGGCTCCCTGCTCTGCGGGAAGCTTGCTTCTCTCTCTCCCTCTCGCCTTGCTTGTGTTCCCTCTCTCACTGTGTCTCTCTCTGTCAAATAAATAAAACAAAATAAAATAAAAGACTTAAAAAAAAATAAAGGGTTTTTGAAAGGTGTTGGAATTACATACTAGTCATTTAAGAGAAAAAAAGATAAAATTAAATCCCAACTTTGTTACAAAATTAACTACTTATTATTTTACTGTTAAAAAATTGAAGTCTATAAAAGCAGTAGAATAAAATACATGCCTAGTTTTTATTTACAATCTTGTTTTTGTGGAGCTCTTTGGAAGCATGACACCAATGGCAGATACTAACAAATTAAAAAAAAAGAAGATTTAACTACATGAAAATTAACTTCTACATAACAAAGAATCCCTTAAATAAAGTTAAAACAATACCAACATGGAAAGAATGCTGGCAACATATATGGCAGCCAAAGAATTATTATTGTTCATAATTTATAATGAGCTTTTTTTTTTTTTTTTTTTAAGAATTCATTTACTTATTTGACAGTCAGATCACAAGTAGGCAGAGAGGCAGGCGGGGGGGGGGTGGTGGTGGGGGAAAGGTGGTGGGGGGGCGGGGGTGAGGGAGTGGTGGGAAGCAGGCTTCCTGCTGAGCAGAGAGCCCGATGCGGGGATCGATCCCGGGACCCTGAGATCATGACCTGAGCTGAAGGCAGAGGCTTTAATCCACTGAGCCACCCAGGCGCCCCAGTATAATGAGCTCTTAATATACAACAAATGAACAGATTAAGAAACAACAAATGAATTCTCTAGCACGAAAATGGACCAAGGATATGAAAAGGCAGTTAGCAAGAGAAGAAATACAAATGGCTACTAAGACTCTTCTACTACTCTGACAACAACCTTGACAACTACAACTAGCAGCCGCCATTTACCGAGTGTTTTTTGTGTGTCAGGCACTGGGCTAGGGCTTACATACAGTGCTTCAGGAAATATTGAGACAGCTGCAGTGATTTACATTTTGCAGTGGAGAGAGTCCAACTTAGGGAGTTCAGATGCCTTGTCCTAGGTCATGCAATTACCAGGGTTTCTGTAACCCAGGACTATTTGCCTCCAAAGCTCTCACTCTTCAGTAGACACTGACCTCTATCTAGCAATGTATTTATGAAAAGAAAATGCAAATGAAAGCAACCTGAAGTTACCATTTGTTTTGTCTATCAGATTGGAAGTGAGTTAAAAAAAAAAAAAAAAATCTTATTGCTAGGAAAGGTCCCGGTATAGAAAAGTGTACTCTCTTCTATAGTTGGTAGCTGTGTCCACTGACATGATATTTCTGGAAGGCAGTTTGGCAATATGTATCAAGAGCCACATCCTTTGACATAGTATTTCTACTTCTAGGAATTTGAAAGGATTAATTTGACATGTAGTCATATGTATAAGAATGTTCAATTCAGTATTTATAAAAGCACAAGTTTGAAAGAAACTTGTCCATCAGTGAAGGACTAAATCAGTTATGGGAGAATTGAAGAGGTAGAGCTGTATTTATTAATTTTTTAATAATGTCCCTGATTTACTATTGGATGGAAAAGTAAAACAAAGCCAGTTGCAAAACAGCCCATGTGGCGCAACCCTATATTTGAGAAACTCGGTGTTTACATACCCACACATGCCAAGAAAAAAGTCTGGGACACGGTGTTGACAGTGGTGTAATTATAAATGATTTATTTTCTTTATATTTTTCTGCAGTTTTTCTGATTTCTTTTTGCTGTACAAATATACCCTGGTTTTTAAAAAGTATTTAAAAATACTTGTTATAATTTTCCCATACTCATGGAACATTCCAACTTGAAGTTTAAGTACAAAATTTAGAGATTTCATCCAGGTCTGTATATTTACTTTGATTTTGTTAGGGAGTTTTTAGGTTTTCCCTGTACTTACATTTTACTCTTTGAGAGTTGGCATAAGTATAAGTTCACACATACACATGATTTCCCGTGTGTTTTTCTAAGAATTGCCGGAATTTTTTCACTGATTGGGTTTAAAGTAATGGTTTGCCAGCTATTTGATTTACAAATCCAGTTATTGTGAAATTGACATGAGTAAACTTCTCAATAGATGCAGGGGAGTCCTATTCATGCTTGACCAATCAGCAGTTCAGCAAGGTCGGGTTTTTCTATTGGGCACCTTTTTTTTTTTTTTTTTTTTTTAAGTTAAGTAATCTGTACTCCCAACATAGGGCTCAAACTCACGACCCTGAGATCAAGAGTTACATGCTCCACCAACTAAGCCAGCCAGGTGCTCTGGGCTCACACCTTCTTAATAACAAATGGAATTTTTATTTTATTTTTTTAAGATTTTATTTATTTATTTGACAGAGAGAGAGAGAGAGATGACAAGTAGGCAGAGAGGCAGGCAGAGGGAGAGGGGGAAGTAGGCTCCCTGCTGAGCAGAGAGCCTGATGCGGGGCTTGATCCCAGGACCCTGAGACCATGACCCAAGCCGAAGGCAGAGGCTTAACCCACTGAGCCACCCAGGCGCCCCAACGAATGGAATTTTTAAAAAATGGTCTTAAATATTGCTGAAGAAGTCCCCCTCAAGGAACCTCCTGGTTTAGAAAAGTATTCTTTCTGATAAGGAGGTAGTCATGTTGGGAATATCTCCTGAGGCTTGATACATAACGTAGAATTTATTATGAAACTCTGAAAGCTGGTATTTTATATGGCTTGTGGGCAATTTGCACAGTGATGTGAGCATCTTCCTAACCACTTAACATTGTTTAATGATGAGAATTGTAGGCTAAGTAACTAGGGTTCATTTTGGTGGTATCTCTGAAGATGTGGGTGCAGAGATATGAGTTCCATTTGAGCTGTTTTTTTAAGAAATATTTTTTTTAACTTATCAAATGAAAGAGGAAAACACTTGAAGTGGAAATACTGGGTGTAGATAGTTCCAAAGGCCATTCGGGGCAACCGAGCAAGGTGACAGTCACCACGAACGTGGTTAGTAATGGGCTTTTAGAGACAGTGTCTTAATGCAGTAGTTATTTTGAATAATCTTTGAAATGGTTTATTGACCCTGTTCTTCTATTTGACATTCTCTTTCGGAGGTGTACATGTCACACTGATCTCATGTGAATAGTGGAACTCTTATGTAGCAGTTAAGAGGGTGCATTTTGGAGTCAGGTAGACCTGAGTTAAATAAAATCCAGTCTCTACTATGTAGCAGTGTTGTTACTTTCAGAAAGTTAAAAAAGCCAGTCTCCCTGGCTTCAGTTTCTTCATCTCAAAAGTACCAACCTTACAGGGTTGTTGAGAGGATTAAATGAGAGGATTTTTGTAAAGAGTTCAATAGCATCTGGTACGTAGGAAATGCTCAGGTTGCTCTTATCACATATAGTTCAATCTCTTTTAGAATATTTTCATAAGAAGTGATATATTGGAAAGAACGTATACTGTATTATCTCAAAGACCTGGATCGGAACCCTGCCTGTGTCTCTTAATAACCCTGAAACCTTGGGCAAGTCACTTATGCTCGGAGGCTTAATTTTCTCCTGTGAAATGGGGTCAGTAATGCTTACCTTATCAGATGTGAGGATTAGAAGTAATAGGCTAAGTATCAAACTCTGTGTTTGGAGTAAGTAGGTATTCAATGAATGGTTACTATGTCATGGTTATAAAACTGAATATCAAAGAACATCTTTAGGCTTTTTATATTTTCCCTTTCATCTTTGTGTTTTACCTTGTAATTCTTTAAGAAATTGAGTGCACATAGCCAAGACTGTGCAATATAAGAAAAGTTTAAGAAGTTCTCTAAAAATTTATTATAATAGTACATTTGGTAAAAAGAATAAGAATCTGAAGTGATGGATGGTATTAGAGAGAAGGATGTGTATGCAGGGCCTGGCTTTGGTGTCCTTGTCAGGGGCCGGTCTCTCAGGAGGAGGAAGCAGGAAGGGCAGTGGTTTCACTGCTCGCAGCCACCCCCTCTTACTCCACTGCCCAAGTGGATGCCACAGGTTCCTGTTCCTGTGCTGGCTGGGGCACTGGCCGGTCCTCTAGGGTAGTTGCTGGATGTGCGCCAGCAGCGAGGGAGGGCCTGGCTGGCTGGCAGGCATTTGTGATTTGGTGCTATCGCATTCCCCTGTGCAGGCTGCTCTCCTGGGTGGGCTTCGTCCACGTGTGGGACCTCTGGCTTCGTGTTTGCACAGTATGGTGCTCGATGCGATCCCTTAGTCTGCCTGTCCTCCCTCCCTTTCTTCTGTCTTCCCATCTATCCTTTAGGTGCTAGTAATAGCGGTGAACAAAACAGATAAAATCCTTGCCTTCAGGAGCTTACATTTCAGAGATTTATAGCATCCTCAAATGGAGTGTCTCATTTGCTGGCTGGCTCGCTCAATTATTTATTTATTTATAATTATTGAGGTATAGTTGACATACAATGTTATTATTAGTTTCAGGTGTACAACGTAGTGACTTGGCAATTCTGTATATTACTCAGTGCTCACCACAGTATGTGTCATCACCATCTGTCATTATGTAATGTTGTTATAATATCATTGACAGTATTCCCTAGTACTTTTCATCTCAGTGACTTCTTCATTTCCTAACTGGAAGTTTGTACCTCTTAATCCTCTTCACCTATTTAGCCTATAACTCCCAGCCCCCCTCCCTCTGGCAGCCATTAGTTCTCTGTATTTATGATCTATTTCTGTTTTTCTGTTTGTTTTGTTTTCTTAGATTCCACGATATAAGTGAAATCATATGAAATTTGTCTTTCTCTGACGTATTTCACTTAGCATGATGCCCTCTAGGTCCATACATGTTGTTGCAAATGGCAAAATGTCATTCTTTTATTTATGACTGAATAATACTCTGTCCTAGATCTCTCTCTCTCTCACATCTCCTTTATTCATTCATCTATCAATGGAAACTTGAGTTGCTTCCATAATTTGACTATTTATTATAAATAATGCATTTGCTTTTTACAACAAGTATGTGAATTTGGATTTTTTTAGTACTTTGCTTTGATAGATGAGGAAACAGATATTTTGACATTAAATAACCTACGCAGGGTAATAGTGCTACGAAATAGAACCCATTATTTTTCATTCTTAGTTTTAGCCCCCTTTCTTCTGTGACAGTCTGCCTTCTATTCTAAATATGTTTTCTATCATCAAAATGCTTTTTTGCACCACGTGCCTTTTCTAATACATCAATTACAGGTAGCCAAGGGAATTGGAAAGAACATTAAATGAGTTCAGTGGACTTGCTTTAATCTTCGCTCCCATTGCTCTTAGGGTGAGATTTGAAATCCACAAGGTTGTCTGCCATGCCCTACGTCAGCTGGCTATGACGACTTCACAGCTTTAACCTGGGACCCTTTCGCTCTCACTGCCTGTCTTCCAGACACACTGGCTTGCCTTCCTCACCTCAGAAGCACTGCGTTCTTTCCACATTCAGGCCTTTGCTTATGCTGTTCCCTCTGCTTAGAATGCTCTTCTCTATTCCCTTTCCTCTCCCTCCACCCCCCGTCTTCATCCAGCTTCATTCAACTCATAGATCTTGGCTTTCAAACCACTTCTAAGGGGAGGCCCTCCCCATCCTCCAGTCCAGGTCAGGTCCTTTGCCGTATATATGTTTTCACAGCACTCTGGTTTTCCTTCACAGCACGCTGATCCCAAACCATGGGCTTATTTACTGACTTTCTCCCCTCTTGGAATGACTAGAAGATAAGCTCCATGGGGGCAGGAACCCTGGTTATCTAGTTCGCACTACTGTCTCTTCAGCTAGCACTGGGCCTTCTAGCAGATGCTCCAAAAAATGTGAGCAAACAGGGATACCTGGGTGGCTCAGTTGGTTAAGCAGCTGCCTTCGTTTCAGGTCATGATCCCAGCGTCCTGGGATTGAGTCCCACATCGGGCTCCTTGCTTGGCGGGGAGTCTGCTTCTCCTTCTGCCTCTGCCTGTGCTCGCTCTCTCTCTCTTCCTCTCTCTCTCTGACAAATAAATAAATAAAATCTTTTAAAAAAAAATGTGAGCAAACAGATGAGTGATTACTCTAGCAGCACAGAACTGAGAGCAGCATGAGCAAATTTAAATTTAAATGATGGTTTGTTCAGTTTTGCTTCCCTCCAGAATGTGATTCTAGCAATGAAGGCAGCGTATGAAATGGTGGAGGTTTCTCATGTTTTACTCATGTTTAAAATAAAGAATGGGAAAGCAGCTACTAAGATTTGGAAAGTTAGTAAAGTGGCAGTAAAAAGTGACAAAGGGGGAAAACAAAACCCAATACAGAGCCTGGGGGAAAAGAGAATAAACCAAGTTATTTGTTTTTGTGTCTGTTTCCCACTAAGCTGTGAGCAATTTGGAGTCAAGTATCAAAACGTTTTTGTGTTTATATCCTCAAAGAGAGTGAAGTGCCTGGCTCAGGTTAGCTGTGGAATAAATGTTGAATGAATGAATGAATGATACACACCTTTGTTCTTAATGCTGATATTAGAAATAGGAATAGCATGTTTATGGAAAGAATACTGGAGACCTCGTTTTAAAACTGCATTGAAAGTGAGAACAAGGGACGCCTGAGTGGCTAAGTCGGTTAAGCGTCTGCCTTCAGCTTAGTTCATGATCTCAGGATCCTGGGATCGAGTTCCACATTGGGTTCCCTGCTCTGCGAAGAGCCTATTTCTTCCTCTGCCTGCCTCTCTCCCTGTTTGGGCTCTCTTACTCTCTCTAACAAACAAATAAATAAATAAATAAAATCTTTTTTAAAAAAAGAAAGTGAGAGTAAGTATGCCTACCAAGTGGGCTTGTTGGGAGGATGGTAGGTAGATGATGCACATAGAGTGCTTAGCAAGTGCTGGGCACATGTAATAGGCCATCAGGAGATTTTGAGCTCCCCTGTTCTGCCTCTCTCCCTTCAGTCAAGTCCCAGAAAGGCTTTTGAGAAAGGTTTGTACGTTGTTAAAGTAGAGAAAAAAAATCTCAAGGCAGAATCATAGCAACAAAGCTATGACAAAGCTTGGCTACTTGTGTTTGTCAAAGCAAGCATGACGTCGGGATGCTTACACAGCAGTGCAGCACATTGTGTAGGAATTGGGGAACAATTATTCCTATTATTATTCCTATTATTCTTGTCTATGGTCAGCCTATTACCAGAAAAGAGAGACCAAGCTGATTTATAAAGTCCTTACGTTCAAAACTTTCTGTTTTGACCTCCATCATTTCTGTGTTTCCTGTCTCTTCTTACAAATACCGCCTCAACCCAGCTCTTCCTCGGATTATTTCTTCTACTGCTTCCTATAGTAGTTTTATTCTGTTCTCTGCAGTAAATTCTCTCTTTTATTTCCACCATTGCCAATTCAAATAGTTACGGTGGGCTGGATGGAGGGTGTGGTAAGTGTTGATGGATCCACTGATTTTCTTCAGTTCTGACTTCTCTTAGGCTCTGACTAGGTAAGTCAGTTGTTCTCCAGTAACCTAGCCCTCTATGTCTCCCATCTAATGAGACAGAGAAGTGTGAAGTGTGGCAAGGTTTTTGTTTTGTTTTGTTTTGCTCTGAGGCTAGAGTGAGAACAAATGATTTCTGACAATAACCTGACAGACTTAGCATCAAGCAACAGAATCTATATGAACCTTGTTCTAGACTCATTATGGTTGAAAGCTGGAAGCCATTGTACAGCCACATCAATTCAGTTCTCTCTTTTTTAAATGTTAATTTAAATTTATTTTTATTTTATTTTATCTGGTGCAAAATATGCATGGCACTAGAGATTTAAAAACAATCAGTTCCTTCAGGAATGTGAGTCCAGCAGGGGAGATGGACGCATGAACAAACATGGTCCTTAGTGTCTGAGAGGAGTAGTGTAGGTCATGTACGAGCAACCAAGGAGACAGTGATGGCTTAGGTCTGGGACAGGTGAGTGATGGTGCTATAGGCCAGCTGTTGAAGAATAATTAGAGTTTGCTATATGAACAAGATTGGAGAGGGTATTTAAGTAGAGGAGACAGTAGGTGGAGAGACAGGGAGCTATGGGATAGCATGATGTTTGTGCAGGGAATTCCAAGTAATTAGCTATCTCTAGGTTGTTGAGTATGAAGACTGTTGAAGTCTGGCAATGCAAGCTAGGTCGTGTAATTTCTTTTTTGGAGCCTTAAAAATTCAAAATAAAGCATCCACATCTGCTTAGGATGGTTCAAGCAGTATTTTTGCCAAAGGTAGAGACCTACATACAATATGTGTCAGATGAAAGTCAATGAGTCGATGACTATTATGTAAACATTGAAGTCGTATTAATTAATTTAAAGAAAGGACTTAAACGCTGCACTTTACTCTGCTGTTCTGGTTTTCAAGTCACCTAACTAAGGTGGTCTCTTGTCTGGAACTCTGCTCCTTCTTGGGGAAACAAATACAATCATAAAAAGCAGTACAACTTAGTGTCTACCTTTCTTCATTGGGAGGCTTGGTTCTTTGGAGCAGAGGTAGTTCCCATGGAATCAATCTAAGAGTCCGAAGAAAAATGGAGGGTGGCCTCTCCTTGTCCACTCTTGGCTGCCTCGGTGGAAAGAGGAACCTTCGATATGGTTTACCTTTCAGTCAGCCATGTTGCCTCTGTCACCGCCCTCTCAGGCGGAGGAACTGGGTCGTCATTCCACGGCCCTGAGCCCTGGAGCAGGACTGCTGTGCCTGCAGTGCAACAGCTTTTTATGGAACAGGGAATGTTGTTTAGGGAACTTAGGCAGCTGGAACCTGCTGCATTAGCAGTTTGGACTAAGGAAGAGTTTTGGAGTGAGAAAATAAAGCTCATTATATAATTTCATTGGGGTATTTAGAAGGCTGAGAGGGGAGGAGATGACAGTATCATAAAGGCAAGCAGGAGAGTTTCGTAAACAGCTCCCTCTCTATTCACTTTTACTGTAAGAGCTGGGTTTAAATAGGGTGATCCCGTGGCCCATTTTGAAAAGGGCAGTCATGTTCTTCTGGTGTTCTTAGCTGTTTTGTCAGTTGGAGCAAAACAACAGTGCGGCTCATTTTTTGCAGGGTTAGAGGAAAAAGGAAGGGCTGGCAGAAGGATGGGGTGGGAAGCTGGAAGAGAGAGGAGAGGCCAAAAGTGTCAGACTGTGGGGACAAGGACCTGAAGGAGGCCCATTGGCCTCAGGGATGGAGCCTGGAACTCTGCCTTTTTAAAGCCTGTTGACGATCTCATCCTAATTTAGCCTTTTGTGGAATCTTCCATGAGAAGCAGTTGCCAGCTTCAGCCTTTCTAGAGAATAGAGCCTGCTCAACTCTGTTATGAGGTCTATCCAGAAGAAGTGGCAGAGCTGGCCCCCTCCTTAGAACCAGGTTAGCACTACGTGAAGTGAAAATCCTCTCTCCACTAAGGAAACACACCCAGTTCTTCACACCTGCCCCCCAACCCCCGCCAAAACCCCACCAGCCCTCAGCAAAAACTAAAGTTGACATCACCGTAACCTTTGGCTATTCTTTTTTGTGCGTAAAGTGTCAGCCTCCTGTTTTATAAAACTTCATAAACAATGGAAATCTTATTTCTCTCCAGAAAAATCATGTAAGAAAACAGGGACTAGATTTAAACAGAATAAAAATCATTAATAAGTCAGAGCGTCTGACTTTAGAAAAGAAAAAAGGGGAGCAAAAAGAAAAAAAAAATGTGTGCTCTTGTTGACCTTAAAATGTGTCTTAAGAGGAAATCATTTAGATTACGAGTGGCTTCTTTTTTAATCCTACTAATTACTTGATTTTTAAAGAATACAGAGAGTTGAAGAATGAGTTTTATATTCTTTGTTTCTTCCCTTCTCCTCACAGCCAAACAGACAGATATGTGATTGTAGAGACTCTTGAACTGAGTATTCTGACTTTGACAATGGTCAGGACCCAGTGGGTGCTGTGAGGTGGGGAGCTTCCCTGAGGAAGAACCAGGCTGCCCATACTCTCTTTCCATCTTTCTTCTACACCCAAATGTGACGGTTTTGAGCCGTGGTTAATGTAGCCTCTTCTTTAAAAAAATGTGTACTCTGCCCGTTTCCAACAGTTTTGAGGTTGGTACCCACTAATCTTAATAGGACATACATATTGAAAGTATAGAACATATTATTTAAAATCAAATACAATGTGTTATTTAGGTTTTAATAAATTATCCTGTTTTTATAGGGTATGCTGATGGTCTAAATAAATCTAATTTTTATTGGCGTTGAAAGATTTCTTTAAAAACTATTAAGATTAAATATCAATATCATATAAATCTTTCTAGGAAAATATAATCAAAAGCATCAAGGCTGTCTCCTACTGTTGGTGGTTTCACTTATCTTGATTCTCAGAGCTGTGACAAGGTCTGTGAATTTCAAGAGTTCAGAAAGATAAATAAGAATAACTTGTAGTTTTGAAATGGAGAAAGGGAAAGATCCTGGAAGTTGTTTTCTATTCTTAAAGTAGTCATTCTCATCTTAAAAATAGAAAAAAACCAGAAAATTATTTTTCATATATTAAGAAAAAAATGAGGTTATACTTTCGATTTAAATGCAAAGACCAATATTTTCTAGATGATTAATAATCAATATGGAGGCTACTAATTGCAACTCTGTTTTTGATTTATTATAAATATGCCTTCAATTTTCTTCCTCATTACCACTCGCCGCCTTTAATTACAAGAGGGCTTTCATTAAAATACTTGAATCATTTATTTTGAAACATCCGACTTTAGAAAAAGTTTACGGATTTTTATAGCATAAAATAGAAACATTTTTATTTTAGAATACAAATCGTAAACTAAAACTTCACTTGGAGAGTTTGGCCAAAGATACAAAAATATGTAGAAAGAAAAGTATATTTAATACTGTGCACATTTTTATAACAAAGCATATGACATTTGGATTTAGAGTTTTAACTATAATAACCTCTTCTGTTTAGTAGTGATTTTTAAAATAGGGGGAAAAATACTGAAGCAGACCAGGTGCTTACTAGATTTTTATCTTGGTTGAGCTGAAATTAGATAGAGAAGCAGGATGATTAGAATAACTTTTTTATCAACATCCAAATATTCCTCCTTTTAACATTTCACTTAAATGTGAAGAAATACCAGAAATGAGAGACCCATTAGCTGTGTGGAAGGAATTCTGAGGGTTATAAGCTATCCATAGTTTTCTATGGCATGAAGATTGTTTTGTTTTTTTCAAAAATAATTTTGGAGGGGGATTTTAAGATTTGCTAACCTTCCCTAATACACTTGCCAAGGGTTTTATTTTAAATAAAACATTTTTTAAAAGAAGCCTGGTCAATTCATTTTCGTTTGCAGTCATTTCTATTTTAGTGTTGCTGTGATTGATACATGAAAATTAGATAGAATGGAATATATTTCTGTGAAAGCTATAGTCTTAACAGCAATATCTACCTAGAAAACGCAGGAGTCACCCTAGATCAATTAGAATCAGTTTGAAGTTCTCTTGGCTTCTTTTTTAAAGCCAGTGTTGGCTAATAGCATTGCGTGGCAAGTTATTTACTCTTGTCACAGGCAGTTTAGTTATTTTTGAATACCTGTAGCTTTTCCCTAATAGTTAGAAATAAGTCTATTTGTGATATTAAAAAAAAAAAACACCTATGTACACATGATAATTTTGTTGTGTAAAATACTTAATACCTGTTAAAAGCTGCTTGAGTTGACTTTCAGTTTTAAAGCAGCTCGGTAGTTTGGTGACTCCTGCAAAGGATTCTGGCTTTCTCCGTGGCCTGCCAGCTAAATAATTTTTGCAGTATCTTCCTTTGCTTTCTTATAAACATTTAAAAATTTTACTTGCTTTTCCCTACGTCCAACCATTAAGTTAGAAAGCACTGAAGTTACTATAAAATTGCCCCTTATTTTTTCATCCATCAGGGAGGAAAGATAGACTCTGTGTATCCCCTGTGAGTTGTTAAAACAGAAATACTTTGGGCTGCTGTTCTCATGGAGTGGTATACTTGCCTTGTTACAGATGAAATGATTTTGTCCAACTGCCTTGCTTTCAAATGAGTTTTGTTGCTTTCTTGCTTAGGCCAGGATATTTAATTTTATATTTGTTGAGAGTATCTTGTAATACACTTCTTCCCCATCACATCCTCCCAAGTTTGGGATAAGCATAGAATCCTTTCAGGACTGCACAGGTTAACTGTTTTTACTAGAAAGCAAGACCCATGTAAAATAGTGGCTAAAGATTATGAGTCTTTCCTTAAAGGTTATCAAGGAAAAAAAGTTAAAATGTCAAAGACGGTGCTATGACAATAAAAACCTTATTTTCTCCATAACTAAAGTATCTCACAGAAGGCCTTGGATCTTATTCTCAGCTGTCAAAAATGTTTAAATATGAAAGTAAAGGTGGTTTGGAGGTGGACTCCATTCTGTCCTGAAGGTCCACTCTTCTCAAGGTGTGTAGTTATTAATCTTGGTTTGAATTTACACATTCTAGAGGATGAGATTGATTTGCAGATCGTGTTGATGGAGGTTAGTGCCTGGGGTTTAAAATGAGGCGGCTGATGTAATATTACTCCTAAGCCTTTTTGCTTCTGTTTTTGACTCTCTGAAAATGCTGTTACATAGTTTTGTTCTTCTGTTTGCCTCTAGCTGTCGTTAAAGTAAATAGGCTTAGAAATCAAACATTTTACTTATTTGTAAAGTAAGGGGCTGGACTGTACCCTTTCTAGTCTCTTTCCAGAGACCAGAATCTCGGATTCTGAACTCACATTACTCGTTCTACACTCGACCTTTCTACTCTGCAAGCCCCGATTTTGGTTATCTGATTTGCAAATCAGTGTTATGGGAAGTTCTCTGTTGTGATGCAAAACCCCTCAGCTTCAGGTCCTGGCTGATATCAACAACCCAAAGGCGATATTCAAACCACCTCGGAAAGAAAAAGCTTTTCAGAAGACGGCAAACTTTGTTTTCATGTTAACCCAAAACGAAGTTCTCGAGCGGCAGCGTTGAGCTCTGCAGGGTAATCCAATCTATTTTAATGCAAAGATTTTCCAAGAAGGCAGGAAACAGTCAAGGGGAAGGCTTTCAGGCATCTGCTGTTTCGTTTCCAGATCCCTTGTGTTAATTTAATGTTTCTAGGGAACCGGTCTCTTTCTTTTTTCTCAGAATGCCTTCTCTAGGAACTGGTGAGTGCGGTGGCGCTGTGTGAACAGCAGACAAGCACAGAGTCGGGCTGGGGTGCTCGCCGGTCCAGTGTAGCCTTGTCTGGGAGGCGGCTAGTCACCCCGCCGCCCCAAGGGCGCACGGGGTATGATCTGCGGGTGACTGGGTCGTTTCTCCTCGTTCTCAGCATATTACGCAAAGGCAGTACCAGGAGTGACAGAGGGATACTGGAAAGCCATGTTTATTTGCATTTGTCCAATTTGGTCTTAGTGAAAGGTAAATAGGAAATGATTGGCTTGTCCTCACCCCACCAAAACCGGGGAAACTCAGCCAATCTCAAGGAAACATACCAAACCTAACACAAACCTGAGTGTAATGTGAACCTTGCAGAAACACTTGGCTTTGTGTTTGGGAAAGAGAATACAGGGGAAATTGGCATTCCTTACAGCAGCCCTCTGCCCACCTTCAGTAAATGAGCAATCACGGGTTGCCGGGGAGCTTCTTGCTGTGGTGTGATGAGCAGGCTCTGCAGATTCTGTTTTGAAGGGGCAGACTGTCCTCGTAGAGTCAGGTGTTTGTGCACCTTGGGAACGGGAACACATTTTGTCCTGGGTCTCTTCTCATCGGGGCAGGTTCACCTGGTCTCTCTCCCCTTCTCGTCTTCCACTTCAGAACCAGAAGTTCCAGACTTCACTTTTGAAGAGGAACTCTGCACAATCAAAAACAAAAGGCTGCCCTTTAAAATAGTTTCATTTTTGTATACTCCTATGTTACTCCTGTTTAGACACTCAGAATGCTAATAATTGATGTTGTGAGAACGGCCGCGTCTGTTTTCTTGTTAAAGTTTAATGAGTTCACATGCCCTGTTCTATAGAGCACTAGTGCCTTAACCAGCCCTCTGGTGAAGCCAGCATTGTAGCGGGCAGTCGGTGTAACTGTTACCAAGTGGATGGAATCACAGAATTTTGGATTTGGAATGTAGAGGTCATTCAGGCCAATTTTTTTTTTTAATGGAATTGTAAGAATCTTATAACATTTCTGACTGCTTTTTGAGGCAGTCCATTCGTAGCTGGAGAGCTCTAATTATGAGAATATTATTCCTTATATTAAATTGAATTCCCAGCATAATTAAAATAATTCAGGATAATGTCTGTAATATCAACTGATTAGTAACTTAATTACACAGCAAAGCCCCTTCCCAGCAGTACTTCATTTAGTGCTTGATTGAATCATCAGGGGATGGGAATCTTGGGGGACATCTTTTGAATTCTGCTGAGCACACCCATCTAGGCACAGTGTTCCTGTGACGCTAGTAGCATAATCTATTGTTCTAAAGAGACTTTAAGCATCTTATGGCTTAGAATTTTGCAAGGTAAAATTTAAAAAGGCCAGAAATATGAACTATTGCTTAAGAATTTTTAGGGGTTTAATGAAACATTCACCTATAAATTTTTTTTTTTTTTGAACTCAGACTCTTAATGTTGCAAAATCTTCCCCAATCTTCTTGTTTCATTTTGTTTTTGGCATCATATTGTGTAGCATCAGATAGATTTCAGTTTATTCTACTAATATTATATATAATGTTGATCACTACATTTTAAAAAGAATAGTTTCCCTCTGCAGTCTGATTTCAGCCAGGGAGAGTTTTTGTTTTGTTTTGTGTTTTAAAGATTTTATTTATTTATTTGAGAGAGAGAGAACGCATAAGAGAGGGAGAGAGAGATCATGAGCAGGTAGAGGGAGAAGCAGATGCCTCGCTGAGCAGGGAGCCGGATGTGGGACTTGATCCCAGGATCCTGGGACCAGGACCTGAGCCCAAGACAGACACCCAACCGACTGAGCCACCCAGGCACCTGAGTTTTTGATCTATTCAAATAGAATTCTGTCAGAATCCAGTTTTGGGTTAGAAACTAGGTCCCGTGACCTCGCTGCCCCTTACTCATACCTGAGATATGCTGGACTATGGGACTTCTGTTTGTAGGATCCATATAAACCCGTTTTCACTTCTTGTAGTGCTTCATGGTTACAGTTTGGGCCTGGGGAGGGCAGGCTTACGTTATATATCCTGATTTACTATTTATGAATCTTGATTACCATTTGTTATTAAATTCTAATTTTTCCTTTCAGAAATTTTTTAACTAGACAACTCTTCAGAAGTATGGATTATTCATGGAAAAACTGAACCACTGAAAAGAAAATAAAAGGTTGATCACCAGATGCAGCCATAGAACCGAAAGTGTTCAGCTCTTAGAGATTTTATGAATACTCTTTAGGACTTCCCCATCTTTCAGTAGCTCCATTGTCTTCTAGTAAGTCCAGCAAGTATGGGGCCTGGTGTGAGCAGTGGGGATTTCATAATCTTAGGCTCAGATGTGGTGCTGTGGAAAGTAACTGTGGTCTGGGGGTATGGAGTAGAGAGATACACGAATGCTGAGACTTGAAATTCGTGTCTCCCTCCTCCTTTGGGGTAAAGTGATGGTCAAATCTTAACCACGTATCTTGGGTGACTGTGTATTTTTGAAACATGCAACATTGCTGAGATGCTGTTTTTGCTTTCCCTAATTTATGATTATTTTCATATAATGGAAGATGCCATGGACATTTTGGTAGAGGAGGTTTTAATTATGGCTCAGTATTTGTGTAGTTAATCAAGTAGAATGATTTAGAGTTCTGTTATTACTGAAGCCTCTACAGTGGGGAGTGACTGGATCCATGCCAGGACATTATTAAGTATACAATTACTTATCTTTTTATCTAAACTCCACCTTATTAAAAGAAGAGTTGGGGGAAATTTACACATACAAACACACCCGACTGCCTCCACTACTACCACCACCACATAAAATAAATAGATGGAGAAATTGGGCCAAAGGAAAATGGGAGAAATACAACAAGGCTGGTGTGGGTAGGGTTAGTATAAAGAACATACAGCATAAAATACTATACAGGCTCTAGAACTAGGTTATAAATTTGGCTGTGGTTTTTCTACCAAACAAAATGGTAGATTCATCACAGGATTCATCACATTCATAAGATAATTATAAGATTGGAATTTTGCTTTGAACATATGTTGTGTTGAAAAGGTCATTTGATGCTTTCCTTCTGCTGGAAAGGTAAACTTTGAATGTCAATAAAAACCATAAAAACATAATTTTGGCAGAAATATGAGTGAACAGAATGACAGGATGGAAGCAGTTAGCAGAATTTCTACTGTTACCTCTCTTTTCTTTGGTCCACATTCTAATATTCCCAACGCTCTCCTCAGTGCACAGAGAGGTTCAAGAAGATTGGCCATATTTTTTGGAAGCTGAAGACTTCCTTGAAGATTGTGTGGGATTGGGAAACCGAATTTGATCTTTTTTTGCAGGATGGAAACCTTTTATCATGACAAATTTTTCTTTATTGTATATTTTTATATAGTTTCCAACCCATGAATTAGTGGTGTCCCAAAAGTTCATTTTTAAGTTGCTTGTTTGAAATTAAGAATATATTTTCCTAAAGAAATGATGTTGTCCATGACCTAATTTCAGACTTGCGATGAACTCAAGGTTCAAAGAGGTTAAATCTGAGTAAATACAGGTCTGCAATTCTGTGTTCAAAACCTTTGAGGCTGTATTTTGCTGACCCTGGATTTTTTTTTTTTTTGAAAGATAATATTGTGTATATACCAGTTATTACATAGCACTGCAGTGTGGTCTGCAGCATGAGCCTATAATCAAACACATTAATACTTTGCCGTATAACTGATGAATATTCACACTCAGTGGAATAAATAAAAACTATAAATAACCTCATGTCAGTTCAGTTCAGGATCTGTTGCCAAATAAATTCAGGCCAAATGAGTTCAGGTCAGGTCAGGTTTTGCTGCCAAATGAGTTATGAAAAAACTTATGGTTTTCAGAGTGTTTTGGATTTCAGATTAGTGGATCTCTATTATTCTTTTTCTTTCTTTCTTCCTCTTCTTTTTTAATAAAAAGGCCACTGGTATTATAAGCCCTTACCACATGTAATGTAACTTTATGGAAAAATGTGTTGAATTCCAATTAAGGAAGCCAGGAAGCCATCACTCTGCAGCAGGAGTTTCCATGATGCTGGAGTCAGAGCAAAACTGCTGTCTCCTGTATCCCAGGGGGCGCTCCTGTCAGGCAGGTGCTGGTGAAGGTGCAAGGCCGGCGGTGGGGTGGGGCGCTGGTAAGAAGCTTCAGGGAGAGTGGGGAGAACCGGGTGGGGGATTTTCTTTGCCTTCTCTTACTCGTTTCTCTACTCCTCCCCCGCCCCCAATTTTTCTTTCCTCTTAATGTTGGGGGTGGGGAGCAAGGCGGTGGTGTCAGGATGGCATTTTCCCTCCCCTCTACTATTCTTTCCCCACGACTGCCAGTAAAGACACCAGATGATGCCAGAAATAATACAGCTTTTCAAGGTAGTTAAACCTGGGTTTAGATCTTGCCTCTGCTACCCTCTAGTTGTGTGATCTTAGGTGGTTTATGCAACTTGTAAAATGGAAAAAAAAGAAATCCCATCTGCTTTCTAGGGTGGCTGAGAAGATTCTAGATTCTGAGGTCAGTGTGATGTTATTATGAAAGTACCTCACACAGAATGGGTGTTTAATAAATAGTAGTATCTGTCAGCATTGTTGTCCCCTCTCCTACCACCCTCTGCCCCCAAAACTGGCTGAGGTACAGGGAACCAGGACCCAGGTGGAGAAACAGTGTATCTAGAAGTAGGGGGCAACGAAGCTTCTCATGGGATGAGTGTCGCAGCTGCTGTGGAGAAGTGGTCTGCAAGGGCACAAAGGCTCTAAAGTATGGCATTTGTATCTGGGCTGACCAGGGTATCCTGTCCCTCTTTAGAGCCTGATCTTGGCTTGGTAGACCTTTAGACTTGGAAGCTTTTGGAGAAGAGAATATTCTGCAGGCTTTTCTGAGATTTAGGTTGGAACCAGATGTCTTCAGGGCTTGCGCAAAGCTGTTTGCAGCCACGAGGTCTGATACTGTCTCATGGGCCAGGGCCTAGTAGGAGTCAGAGTAGGACTTCCAAGAAGCCACAAGAAGTTGCACTACTATTCTAGGGCTTTGACGTGGGCCCTGTTTGGTGGTACTCTAGTTCTTCATATTAACTACATGTATTCTTCCAATAATATTAAATGCTTAGTATATGTTAGGTACTGTTCTGTGGATATAATGGTTAATGATGTAGACAAGATCCCTGCTGTCATGGAAACAAATGAAGATACTAAGTTAGAACATAATGAAATATAGGTGGGTAGGTGGGTGGGTGAGGGCTCCTTGAGATGGGGTGGTTAGGAAAGATCTCCCTGAGGAGGTGATACTGAAGTTGGATTTTGAAGGATGGGCAGAGTTAGCCATGTTAGGATAATCCTAGATAGAGGCCATCAAGTTTGAAGGACCTAAGATTGGGAGGAACTTGGTGTTTTCCTAGACCTTCAGAAGCCATGTTGGAGTTTCATGACCAGAGGAGACAGGATCAGGGATGGAGGGAAAGGCATGCTGGGGTCAGACCTTGCTGAGCCTTGAAAACTCGAACAGAAGTATGGATTTCATAGGAACAGGAGACTCCGAAGGTTTTTAAGCCGGGAAGGGGCATGGTTTGCGTGAGTCCGCTCTGCCTCTTAAGTGGACATCATGTAATATTAAAAACTGGCAAGGTGTTAGGTTCTTTTGGTAATATTCAGTATTTCCCTTGTTTTTAACTCAAATGTAAATAATTTGAAGCTGTGTGTCCCTCTGTATTTTTTAGATTTTCTCTTCAAATCCAATTAACAATGATCATTAAATTGCTTCTTGGTGAAAGAATGCATGAGCAGCCAGTTCTGTAATATTGAGCAATTCTTCTGTTACCTGCTTTTTGCTTCCAGCTCTGGATGTTGTTGTTTCTCCTCCAGTACACCCCTTCTTTGCTGCCAGCACTGACATGCTTTCTCTACTCCTCCTTCCTCTTCTCCTTCCTTGGTTTTACAGTTGTGATAGATTTTTTTGTTTGTCCGTTTCTTTCAGGACCTTTGGGACTTTCTTTCTTGGCTATACTGATTTCCTTTGTAGAATTTGGTTCCACGTAAGAGACCTAATTAGCTCTTTGTACATAGTAGGCACTCAGTAAAGTTTTGTTACGTGAATGAATAAACAGCAAAATCTGCGGGGCCTTTGTGATGAGCATGAAGAAGGCTGTCATGTTTATACCCTTAAGCAGACTGTTGTCTCAGCAAGTCCACTGCACGACCGAACATCATTGTTTGGCATAGGACCCTAATAATGGGAGGTAAGTACAAGGTGGAAAGGGATTTTGGGGAGTAAATTTGACACCTGAAGCTCAGATCTAGCCTCTGTTTTGGTTAATTAATACACTTAACTAAAAGTAACTAAAAGTGTGTTTTTCAGGGAGAAAAGTATAGTTGTCATCATAATGGACAACTGAATCAGGATTTTATTCAGGTGAAGAAAAATATTCTGAAACTTGGTGATAGAATAACAAGACAAAGGTCTGACCTTTAAGGTCACACTAGAGCATTGTATGATAAGCCTAAGGGTGATCTGATTGTCTGGAGAATGTAACTTTGTTTTACCTACTACATCTGCTTTTAATTAGTCCTCAGACGCTATTAAAGTTAGAAGTTAACTTATAGAAAATTGTTAGGATACAAATGATTTCTCTCAGGTAGAAGAGATAGCCCCAAGGGTTATGTTTTACCCTTATAGCACATTAACTGGTTTTGTATATAAGTTAGCAATGCTGTTCAAATATATTTTTTTAATTAACTAAAACCATTTCTTTTCCACCTTGCTGTTTTCCTTATTAATGAGTTGCATAAGTCTCTGACATATGCTCAGTATATATTTGTATGTGAAGTATATTTTTAGCCTTTTAAAAAATCATATTTTGACATTTGTATTCAGTCAATTCCTTAGACCTTAGTGTATACATCATTATCCAAATTACCTAATCATATGCTACCATGTAACTTCTGAATGGAAACATCATAGATGTCAAAGTAAGGGGAGTTATGGTATGACACAGAGGTAAAATTTTTGATTATGGTAGAGCTGTATTTTAGGAGGTTCTCTGAGGGCATCTGCCCCTGTACAAGTTCAGTGTAAATAATCATCATGAATTTTAGCTGGTCTCAGGGAAAGCTCTCATTGAATTGACGTGGGACTGGACCTGTATTTACTGTGCTCTTTCTTGTATGATAGCAAAAGAAATAACTAAGTAAACTTGAGAGTCTTTCCACAAATACAGTCTTGCTTATTTTTCCCCCTACTTCCCCCCCCCCAAAAAAAAGGCATGCACATAATTATAGGAAAAAGTGGATTCTGAGTTGTTTACCATAAAGAATTACTAGACAGGAATTACTAGCACAGGAAGTCACTAAAATCTCACCAGTTGCATCTGGAAGTTTAGCACTGCTTGGGATTTCTTTCCTCAAAGGTTCTTTGCCTACCATGAGGGCGGTCTGTCACCAGCTGATGCTGTTTTCATAGCCTCTTCATCTAAATAAGTTCAGTTAAAAGTCACTACTAACTGAAACCTACATTAGTCTGTGGGGTGCCCGGTTGACTCTTTATTTGAACGGATGACACAGGAAGAGAAAAACTAAGGAAATACAATGTTCATTTGGTATCTTTTGGTAAATTATTAACTCTCCTTTTGGTAATTGTTAATTATCCATCACTGTGCAAAGGAATCCTACAACTGATCTCAGTCAAAGTTCTAGTATAATGCTTTACACACTTGAATCTAAATCCTTTTTTCTTTTTTTTTTTAACTTTAAAAAAAAATTTATTTGAGAAATTGAGGGAGAGGGAGATAGAGAGAGAGCATGAACAGGGTAAGGGGCAGAGGAAGAAGCAGGCTCTCTACCAAGCAGGTTGCCCGATGTAGGGCTCAGTCCCAGAACTCCAGGATCATGATCTGAGCTGAAGGCAGACACTTAACAGACTGAGCCACTCAAGTGCCCCTTGACTCTACAGACTTAATTTTCACTGCTCCTCTCAGGATAGCTCAGGAATTTGAATCTTTTTTCAAGAGCTTTATTGTCATCTTCAACAGTTTTTATTTTTTTCCCCCCACACTGTAGTCACTTAAGGATGTTTATATACCTACTTTGCTAGGACTGTGCAGTTTTAGGCCCGTTTACTCAACGTCATTCTCAGTAAGGCTCCTTTTCAGAGGTATCCCTGTTTTTATGGTAAACTATATGGTCACACTACTCTACCATGGTTAGATGTGGATAAAGCTTATTGACCTGAATCTTGTCTGCCTGCTTTGGTCTCTCAGCTTCTTTTTTTCGCTTTCTACACATTGCCGAAGCCACAAAAAGAATCAACAGGTGAATGAATGTGTTTTCCCAATTCATTTTACTGTCATTTTTTATTCTTTTAAAAAGAATTGTCTCATTTATTTATTCATACATTAAAGTAGCTAGAATCATTGAGCGCTTCCTACATTCCTGACATTGTTCTTTCCTAGGATTACTCAGTTCTCACAACGGTCTTATGAGACAGGTGCTGTCATTATCCCCATTTTACAGGACTGCACAGATGAGTAACTTGTCTTAGATCACACAATGTGGAGCATACCTTTGAAGCCGGTTGGTCTGACTTTTGAGTTCATGCTAGTGACTGCGGGTATATATGTATTGTTTATGCAGATGTATGTAGTAGCTGGATCTAGGATGGATTGATAGTGAACATTAAGTGGTTCATTTGTCAGCTAGCAACTTAACAGTATGAAGTTTTATATTAGCTATCTATTGCTACATAACAAATTACCCCCAAACCTAGCCGCTTATAACAGTAAGCATTTATTATCTCCCACATTTTCTTCTGGTCAGAGATTTGGAAGTGCTGTGGCTAAATAGCTCTGGCTTGGGATCTCTCATGACATCTCAAGATGTCAGCTGGGACTGGAGTGATCTAAAGGCTGGCATGGAGCTGGAGAATACACTTCGAACATGCGGTGTTCAGTATAAATGCCTCGCATTATACGTTTTGATTGTAATCTAAGTGCCTGGCATTAAGCTTTTCATTGCTGATGCATTTACTTCAAAGAAACCCATCTTGAATCAATATACTTCTCGCTGCATAACACAGCTACTAGCAAAACTATAAGGAACCAGGCTACCCCCACCCATGAAGTTCCCCTTTTAGAAAGACCTGGTAACCTAGATAACTGACCACTTGGGTGGCCCTGCTTCTCCCTTCTCATGCCTTAATGCTTTAAATTTGCCAGTGAAGAGAGGACCCATGAAACTCTAGGCCCCAACCCTTAGACCCTAATAAAGGCAGAACCTCAGGTTCTTCCTTCCCTCCTCTCTCTCTCTACCTCTGACCTGGGTGTGTGGCCATTGGGCATCCTGCACATCCTCTGGGGTTTGTGAGTAAAAATCTTATTCTTTGAAGTTCCCCGATGGTTTGCTGAAGTTGTCCTGCAGTCATAAGAACCACAAGGACACTGGCTTCGATCAGGGAAATGCTGGGACTTGCCACAAGTAATTGGGCCTAGGGGATGCCTTCCTCGCCCATACCATCACTGTCAGTAGACTGAGACCGACATAGCGCCTCACATGGGGTTGGGTGTTGGCAGGTCTCCCTTCCTTCTCATCTGAGCTCCTTTATGAGCTTCAGGATGGAGACCAGCTTCCCCTAGAGCAAACAGTCTCACAGAGCAAGGTGGAAGCCAGAATGTCTTTTATGACTTAGTCTTGGAAGTCACACTCCTCTGTCATTTCAGGAATATCTTATTGGTTACACAGTTCACCCCTGGTGGGGTCGGGTGGGAGTCTTACACACCAGTGTGAACTGGGAAGCAAGAATTAGTGGCTCATTTTGTAGGCTGGCTATCAGAAAAAGATGAATATATTTTAAAGCAGTTTTTAAAAACTTAACATTTTGAAATATAAAACTGAGGGTTTTTACTCACAAATTAACAAAAAACTTATTTTTTAAAGTATACCCATGTCGCATTGCTGTTCTCAGTTTCTACTGATACCAGAATAATTTTGTATTTGCATAAAAGCTATAGTTATTAATCTTCTGTGCAGACTGAACTTAGAAGTTTTATCCAAGGGGGTGAAGCAGGGCATTTGCTGAAGGTTTCCAGGTGGCATTCCAAAGTATAGTAGCATTAAGGACTGGAGATGGTGACTGTCTAGTTAACTAATAATGCAGAGAGGTCCTCCGGGTTCACTTTAAGGCCTTTCTATTTTAGGCCTGCTAAGGATGTCAGCCATGTTAGTATTAAAGCCAGGGATTTTACGTTGTGATAGTGACCATTGAGGAATTTTGGTATCTTGTTTTGCCAACTACTGAGACCGTATCTTCTGTTGAGTCTTAAGGACAAAAAGACCAGTCAAACTAACTCTGTGTTTAACTGTGAGAGGCAGAGTCCCCTGTGGATTTAGTGAGTTAGCAGACATGAGGCATTAGGACATAGACTTGTACTAACGGCTGCAGCCTTTGCATTCCTTGGGTGAAAAATATGCTCTAACCAGTTAGGACAAGGGCTCTATCTGATGGTGAACAGATACAGTCTGGCATTTCCTCTGTGCAGGCTTTTATCTCCTTCTGATTTGGAAGGCCCCTCACCTGTGTCCTAATTTCATTCTGTACCCTGCATGACAGTGAAGGCCTCGGGCAGAGCTGGCAACAGCTGTCTGTTTCAGGGCATTTCTGCTCCTCTGCTGCACCCCCAGTATCTGAAACAAGGCCTGATCTGTGACAGATGGTTAATAAATATTTTTGAATGAAGAAGGGCAAAGTCTTTCCAAGGAGTAGGGAGCCTTTGTATCCAGGAGTAGGACAGGGAAGAGCAGTCCAAAGAGGAAGTGGGTCCAACGGGGGGTGGCGGGGGGAAGCTGATAAAAACGTGCCAGACAGGCGTATAACCATAACCTCTTAGCTTGTTAGGGATTGAGGGAACTTCCAAGTGGTGAGAACACATGGCCTCCCTGCCTTCATCTGTCCTGGGATGCCCCTCTGCTCCAGCACACCTGCAGCGGGGGAAGCCTTGAGCACCCTCTTGAGAGGAACACACCACTGACCAAAACAACCCTCAACTTAAACAAGATTAATTTCTTTGCCAATCAATAATTTTGTTGGCTTTATTACCACTATCATGGAGGAATGAATTTTTCGTGTAGGGGGTAAATGAATTGTAACCTTAAAGCACCATAACTTAAAACTATTGCAACTGTTTTGTTGGAAAATTTACTAAAACATGTTGTTCATTTCCCCATCTTCTTAATGAAGTATTTGGAATACCATCTAATGTTTTCCTGTTACTTCAGGATCAGTTTGGAAACATGGTACCGCGATATAGTGATACTTAGGGTCTACTCCAGGTGGACTTTTCTCATGACACCAAGTACCATGTGTAGTTGTTGTTGTTTCTGATTCTCATGCCTATTTTTCATAGTTTTGCTGTCGCCTCCTCTCTGGCAAGCTATTAGTGTTCCTTTCTGATATTGCCACATGCCTGCCTCAAGAGCTTTAGTCCCCAACAATATATTCTCTTGGATTATATGTAGGAAAGTGGATGATCGGGGTTATTAGGTTTGTCTAAAACATGCAGGTATTTTAATGTAGGGATTTTGTGTTAATCTGTGAGCCTCCTTCCCTATTTCTGTAACCTCTGGTTTTTCTCAGTAGTATTTTAGAAAGTTGGGCTCATCAGACATGTAACTTCTGGATAAGTGAGGTATTCATGACTCTTGCAATTTTTTTGTTCCGAATTTTGAAAGTAGTAAGATATCATTATGAAGAATGCACTAATTTGAGGGACTAATTTTCTTAGCCCCTTCTCATCAGAGCTTGAGAAGGAGAAAACAGACATAGAATGTTGTCCATCTAATCTGTTCCTGTAGGAAAAGAAGTATAGGAGGAGGAAGAAGGGAAGAGAAAATGTGCAAGGGAGTGTCATGTTCTAATAGATAGTTTTGAAAGATTCCTTTGGCTTTGGAGTGGAAAAATGGATTGTTGAGGATTGGGAAGGAGCAGGGAGGCCAGTCAAGAGGCCATGGCAGTTGTCCAAGTGAGGGATGATGGTCACTTGGACAGGTGCAGAAGTGGTACAGGTAGCAAAGGGTGGTTGGACCCAGTACATATGGAGCTAGAGCAGGTAATATGGTACACTGCTTCTTTTATTCAAGTTTAGTAATGTGTGTTCATACCCTACATTTGTATTTGCTAAGGAATTAAGTATATCAGTTACTCCTCATTGCTACTATTACTGCTATTACTACCATGGTTGATTTGCTCCAAAAGGTACAAAACCGAGTAAAGAATGAAGACCAGTCCCTACTCTGTGGACAAGCAATCTGAATATTTGAGATTAGAATCCAGAATTTGGTTCTGAAGATTTACTAGAACATACGTTTTTAGCAATGAACATGAGTTTTTTTTTTTTTTACTCCTTGCAATTCTTACTGTAGAACTTACCAAACAAAGATAATGTGGGGACTTGTCTAGAAACCGCACAGTTTTTAAGGGAGTAAACATAAGTCTCTACATCAATAACTTAAATATTTAAGGATAGTATCATAGGATACTATCATAGGATACTAAGACATATAATTTATAATTTGACTCATTTCTTTTAGTTAAAACTTCTGTCGTTCTTTTATAGTTCATGGCAGCTTTATTTGTTTATTTTTTAAAGACATATTTATTTTAGAGAGAGCCCTTGCCTGAGTGGGGGAGGGGCAGAGGGAGTGAAGCAGCTGCACACTCCTTGCTAAGTGTAGAGCCTCATTCATATCTTTGTCTCAGGACCTGAGGTCATGACCTGAGCCTAAATCAAGGAAATCAAGAGTCAGATGCTCAACTGACTGAGTTGAGGTGCCCCAGGTACCCCAGGTGCCTCAGTGGCAGCTTTAAATAAAATAAGATCATCTCAGTGTTTCAGAGTTTTAGTTACAGTTGAAGGTTTTACATTTGGCATTATTCAAATTATTTGATTTGTTGTTAGTGTGATTTATATGATTTTTCATTAGTTTTAGATTTGATAGATTTTGATGTGATACTACTTTATATCAATTTATATTCAAAAGCTTCTTTAAGATCCTGGGAGTATGTAGTTTAACTTCAAGAATCCAATTTTATGATATTATTTTATTATAAGAAAAAAGTATGGAACCTTTAGGCTGGGACTGTTCACAGCTAACTCTTAGAAATCAGATTAAGTCCTTATCATTTTGTAGTTATTATTTGTTTTGCTTTTATAGTACCTTGTTTCTTCTGAGCTATCTTTACAGCTTTCTGGGAATTCAAGGACTAAGAAACATTATACTAAGAATTTGAAATACCAGGGCATTTAATTTTGTGGGAGTGTACAGTGTTTGTTACTTTTTGTTACTTTTTTCTTACTTTTAAGTTTTGAGGACCAGCAGAATGGAGAACTGTATTGTGTTACACAACATGAAATGTTATAAGTATGTTTACTTTTATTGCACATGATGTAACTGGACTGGAAAAAGACCAAAGAAATAATAATTGTTGATACAATCTTGCCGAGGAGGTGGGGGGAGGGCACAGGGAATGGGGAGTGTTGCACAAGAAGAGAACAAATCTTTTACAGTTAAAAAGACTTGCATAAATGAATGAATAATAATAATAAAACCTTTACCTAGCTTTTATGAAATTTATAAACTTCTGTATTTCTTTGCTTAGGTACTTGATAAAGGGAAAAAATTCCTCTTGGGTTCTTTAGATGAAAAACTGATTCCATTATTTTGTTCTCTGAAGCTCTTCATCTTCATGTTAGTCACCAGAGAATACTATTTGACTATTTTGAAATCATTTCTGTTTCCAACTTAGCTTGCACTTTGCCCACTGAGAGCCTTTCCTCATCTCATTCTTCCTTTTCCTTTGCCCCACTGCTGGCTTTATTACCACCACTTTTCCTATAGCCAAGGAAGGAACTTGTTAACCACAATTTTCTCTTTTATGAACAGACTGAAAAATCCCTTTGGTACAATGTATTCATAGGCACACTCCCTCCGTCCGATCCCAGAAAAACAAGCAACAGGAAGTACAGGAAAACACACAGCTCAACTCCACGCGGATAGAAAAAAGTGTCCAAAGGAGAATGAGAGAACAACAAAGACTGTTCATTTGATTTCCAGGAATGGAAATTATTGGTCGTCTACTCTTTTCAAAATAAACTTTCATCTAGAGCTGACTGCTTGTTAGTTACTCCCCTGGATGCCGAGGAGTGCCAGCTATCCTTGTTGGGCTTTCAAGGTCGGTCTGCTAATAGTAGACATACTGGGCCGACGCAGCCGCAAGAGAAGTGGAGAATAGTCATCACTTGTCCATCTGGGCTCCAAGGTAAAATCAGCACAAGGGTGTGGGGTGAATGTTCAGTTGAAATGAAAAGCACATAGAAAAGAGGATAGGGAAAAATACAGAAATGTTGGCCAAAAAATTACAGAAGAAAACCATTACCTTACTGATCTGTGTGTTATGTTCTGTTCCTTATGATTCCTTCCTTCTGTTCTTATCTCTTTCTTACGATTTCCTACCCTTTTGCTCTCTCCTTTTTTTCCTCTCTTCCTTCCTCCTTTCCTCTCTCCTGATCCTCTTTTCTTTTATCCTTCTTCTTCTTCTTCTTCTTCTTCTTCTTTTTTTAAGATTTTTATTTATTTATTTATTTGAGAGAGAAAGAGAATGAGAGAGAGTGCATGAGAGGGGAGCGGTCAGCAGGAGAAGCAGACTCCCTAAAGAGCAAGAAGTCCGATGCGGGACTCAATCCTGGGACTCCAGGATCATGACCTGAGCCAAAGGCAGTCACCCAACCAACTGAGCCACCCAGAGAACCCTATCCTTCTTTTTTGAGCTTACTATGGTACTCTGGTGGAAACAAAGATGATTAAGAATGAATCTAACTTGGTCGATGACAAATTCACACACAAGTAACTGTAATACGAGGTCCTCCATGAGAATAGGACTACTGGAGAGATAGAAAACAAAGTTCTGTGGTGGGTTTGAGAAAAATGACTTCATCTACCTGTGGAGGTTCACAATTAGACATGATTTTTTTTTTTTTTGCATTCATTTGTTCATTCATACACACACACACACACACACACACACACACACACACACATATATATGCCCTGGCTATACACCAGGCATTCTGCCAGGGACTGAGGGGACAATGTAATAGTGTTGACAAGTCAGGTATGGTCACCTCCTCCTGGGGGCTTATGTGCTAATGGAGAGGCAGGGAAGGTTGTAAAAAAAAGAGACATGAAGGGAACAAAAACTCTGCAGTGTCAGCAGAGGGGGAAGCTGTCTTCCTAGGGTAGGGTAGGCTAGGAAGGCTCCTTGAAGAGGGCTAATGAGGAGACATCTGAAGGATGAGAGGAAGCCAGTCTTGGGGAGTGCCAAGAGAAGACTGTCCGGGTCAGAGGGAGAAGTAAAGACAAAGGGGAAAGCACCCTGGGGGGGAGAGTGGACCACTCTGCTGAATTGGCAGGAGTCAGGATGACTGTGGCAAGTAAGATAGGAGTGTCCAAGATGAGATCCAAGAGGGAAGTGGGTCTGGAGTTGGGGTTGGAGGTGCAGCGGGAAGCCACGGGAAGGGAGTACTTGGTGGGATTTTATGTTTTAAAGTTCAATCTGTTTGATGTTTGGAGAGTCTGTTTTAGGGAGCCAGAGTGAAAGCATGGAAATCGCAATAAAATCTGTACTACAGGGGAAAGAATGGAGTATTGAGGAGTTCAGTGATTAAGAAATGTGTTATAAACATTATAATATTTTATCTGGTCTTTTAAGAATGATTGGAGTTTCGACAAATGGAGATTTGGAGAGAAGGGAATTTCCAGAGCCAGAGGAAGAATAATGAAGGTATGTAGGACGAGAGGCATGAAGCGAGTCTGGAAAAGGGTCAACCTTTTTAGTGTGACTAGAGGGGAGAGTGTATGTAAGGGCAGGAAAGTGACCTTTCTGCCTTATAATAGAAGGTCTTGAATATTAGGCTGCAATTTTAGGAGTTTGGCAAATACATCTAGAAGATAGTTTATTTCATTTAGGCATTTTTCCTTTGCTGTGAGAAATCTTCCTAATTCTTACTTTTGTTTTGTATAAAAATTAACCAGATTAGCAATTCTTATTGTCTGTCTTTAGAACATGGGATGTCTGAGCTATTAGGCTCTTTATATACTCTGCCCTACCCCATAGTCACTGGCATTGACTGTCTCTCCACTCACAGTGTATTCCCCCAGAGCCCAGATACAGGATGGTGGCCTCAGTAGGAACTCACATTTGAGGGTCTATGTCTTTGGTGGTTTGTTTGCTTATTCATTAATTCAGCAGGCATCCATCGAGCACCCGCCCTGTTGTAGGTACTGTTTATCTTAGGTGAGTATGAGGGGCTCCCCACCTTCCGTATGACTCGCTGTTTTCTACCAGTTTCGTTAGTGGTGAGGTGGGGGATACCATGCACCGTGACAGGCGACGTTCACCAAGGGTGGGAAGGCCTCCTCGGGGAAGTGACATTTGCACTGAAAGCTAAGTGATGATCAAGGGGAAGATTGGTCCCAACCGAGAGCCCTGCAGTGCCCAGGCTGTAAGACTGAGCTGAGCATGTGAGAGAGGGGGAGGCTGCTGTGTCTGGGGTTCAGGGAACAAGGCGAGGAGTGGTGGGAGATGAGACTGGACAGGTTGGTAGGGTCCTAGCCCTGCCTGCAGATTTGCAGTGCCCCAGCTGGCTCAGGCCACACCCTAGAATCTACGTGGTGGGACCAGACATCAGCATTTTTGAAAAGCTCCCTGGGCAACTCTAACGTGAATTTGGATTTATTCTGATTGTACTGGGAAGCCTGAGGAGGAGAGTGAGAACATCAGGTTGTCATTCTTTAAAAGATCACTTTGAGGCTGTGTGTAGTGTGAAGGGAGGAAAAAGGTAAAGGGTGTCATGTGGAAGACGAGTTAGGAGGCTTTAATCATGCTTTAGGCAAGAGATGATGGTGGTTTGAACTAAGGTGGCATTGGAGGCCACCGTGGGAAGTGGTTACTTTTAGGAAGTGGGGAGTGGGGCTAAGAGAGAAGTCAAGGACGACTCCTAGTTGTGCGGCCTGAACAGTTGGGTTGGTGGAGTGACTGTTAATTGGGTTAGGGGGAGTGAAGGAAAGCCAGGTTTGGTGCTACAGGGAGCGGGAAGGGGGATCAGTTGGCCTGGATTGTCATCCCTTTGTCCTCTGACAACTGTAAGACACAGCTCATGCGACTTTGTAAACTCTTAAGTTCATACCCCCATTATAGCACTGTTAGGTTGACTGCCTCGTATGGACTCGCATATTTTCAGCAAAATTCACTGTGTGACCAAATTGGTCTTATGAGCACTCATTCCATTTTATCACAAATAGAAAGAGGGAAAATTCTCAGTGATTTCCCCAATTTTAATTCTCTATTGCTCAGTATGCTTTGGGCCCTGATGTATTTCTTGCTGATTTTCAGAAAAATTCTGTCATGCTTTCAGATAAAGGAGGGGCAGATGAATACTGTGAATTCAAAAATTGTGGTATCTTCTTGGAGAATGAGCTTTGCTTTCCTGCCATCTTCTGTGTTTTTGCTTCTTCCTAACATTAAAGCAAGCACAACCCTACTACAATAAAAACCTAAAACAAAGATCCAACCCAGCAGAATGTAAAAGCCCAATAAGCTTAAAATAAATTTGAAAAGATTAATAATTTGAAACTTTTTTTAAGCTCAAGAAAGGATTGTCCTTAAAAAATTGTTTATTTATTTATTTATTTTGGCGGGGGTTGTGGGGGAAGAGAGACCAAAAGTGAGGGGGGAGGGGTAGAAGGCGAGGGAGAGAGAATCTCAAGCAAACCCTGTGCTGAGCATGGAGCCCAGCCATGGGGTTCAGTCTCACGACTGTGAAATTGTGACCTGAGCCAAAACCAGGAGTTGGATGCTTAACCCACTCTGCCACCCAGGTGCCCCTGGATTCATTGTCTTTGAAGTGATAGTCTGCCTCTTTTGGGTTCCATCACGATGTAGTCTGAATAAAGATAACCTGAAGATGGTGTGATCAGGTGTAACTACTACTCTGGGTTATGTTAGCAAGTGAGTAATCAGTAAACACATATCGCCATCATTTCTGGGGTGAGGCTGAGAGCAGTAAAGAAGCAGAAGGCTTGTTCCTTGCTTTTAAGGGATTTGCATTCTATTGCAGAAATATGCCCAACTGACTTTCTTTCTTTCCTCCTGCCTCCCTTCCTTCCTTGCTTTTCTTTCTTTTCTCCTTCCCTTCCCCTTCCTTCCCCCATAGCAGCCAATGAGGTGAGAATCTGTGGCTGTCCTGTTTTGGAATTTGCACTCAGTGATTCCGGAATGATGTATTTGGGCATGGGTGAAGACTTCCATTCAATTATCTATTTCATTTCATTTCATTTCATTCATTTCATTACATTTCATTTCATCATGATAAGTGTACTCTTTAATCCCCATCACCTATTTCACCATCCCCCAACTCCCTTCCCTCTGGTAACCATCAGTTTGTTCTCTGTAGTGGAGAGTCTGTTTCATGGTTTGTTTCTCTTTTTTTTCCTTTGCTGGTTTGTTTTGCTTATGAAATTCCACATATGAGTGAGATCGTATGGTATTTGTCTTTTTCTGACTGACTTATTTTGCATAGTGTTATACTATCTAGCTCTATCTATATTGTTACAAATGGCAAGATTTCATTCTTTTTTATGGCTGAATAATATTCCTGTGTGTGTGTGTGTGAGAGAGAGAGAGAGAGAGAGAATGGATATAGAACCCTCTATATCCATTCTATCATATCTTGAGGAACCTCCATACTGTTTTCCATTGTGGCTACACCAGTTTGCATTCCCATCAATAGTGCAAGAGGCTTCCTTTTTCTTCACATTCTCACCAACACCTGTTGTTTCTTGTGTTGTTGATTTTAGCTATTCTGACAGGTATGAAGTGACATCTCATTGTAGGTTTTTTTTTTTTTCATTGTAGTTTTGATTTACATTTCTCTGATGACAAGTGATGATATTGAACATCTTTTCATGTGACTGTTGGCCATCTGTATGTCTTCCTTGGAGCAATGTCTGTTCATGTCTTTTGCCCATTTTTAAACTGGAATATTTGTTTTGTGGGTACTGAGCTGTATCAGTTCTTCATGTATTTTGGATACTAACCCTTTATTGGATATGTCATTTGTAGATATCTTCTCCCATTCAGTAGGTTGCCTTGTAGTTTTGTTGATTGTTTCCTTTGTTGTGCAGAAACTTTTTGTGTTGTTGTAGTCCCAATAATTCATTTTTGCACTTATCTCCCTTGCCTCAGTAGACATATCTTAGAAAAATGTTGTTATGGCCAATGTCAGAGAGATTACTGCCTATTTCTCTTTAAGGATTTTTATGGTTTCAGGTCTCACATTTAGGTCTTTAATCCATTCTAAGTTTATTTTTGTATTTGGTGAAAGAAAGTGGTCCAGTTTCATTCTTTTATATGTGGCTGTCCAGTTTTCCCAACACCATTTGTTGAAAAGAAATTTGCATTCTATTGGAGAAATATGCCTGACGGACTTACTGACTTTCTTTCTTTCCTCCTGCCTCCCTTCTTCCTTGCTTTTCTTTCTTTTCTCCTTCCCTTCCCCTTCCTTTCCCTTTTTTTTAATTGGCCATATAATTGTGGGTTTGTTTCTGGGTTTTCTGTTCTGTTGTATTGTTCTATGTGTCTATTGTTATGCCAATACCATAGTGTTTTAATTATTACTGCCTTGTAATACAACTTGAAATTCAGAATTGTGATACCTCCAGTTTTGGTTTTCTTTTTTAAGATTGCTTTGGCTCTTTGAGACCTTTTGTGGTTCCACATAAATTTTAGGATTGTTTTTTCTAGTTCTATGAAAAATGCTATTGGTATTTTGATAGGGGTTGCTTTGGGTAGTATAGACATTTTAACAATATTTGTTCTAACTCATGAGCATGAAATGTCTTTCCATTTCTTTGCATGACCTTGAATTTCTTTCATCAGTATTTTGTAGTTCTCATAGTACAGGCCTTTATCTGTTTGGTTGAGTTTATTCCTAGATATTTTATTGGTTTTGGTGCAGTTATAAATGGGATTGTTTTCTTCATTTCACTTTCTGCTGCTTCATTATTAGTGTATAGGAATGCAACAGATTTCTGTACATTGATTTTGTATCCTGAGACTTTACTGAATTCATTCATCAGTTTTAGTAGATTTTTGGTGGAGTCTTCAGAGTTTTCTGTATAGTATCATGTCATCTGCAAATAGTTAAGAGTTTTACCTCTTCCTTACCAATTTGGATGCCTTCTATTTCTTTATGTGGTCTAATTATTCTGGCTAGGACTTCCAGTACTGTGTTGAATAAAAGTGAGAGAGGACAGCCTTGCCTTGTTCCTGACCTTAGGGGAAGAGCTCTCAGTTTCTCACCACTGAGTATGATGTTTATGACTGCCTTTCTCGAGCCAGGTAACAACTATATGAGATATAATTGGGAGCTAAATTATGGAAATGAGAACAGTGGACGTTCACAGGAAGGGGAGGTCAACCCGGAAGAGCTATGAGGTCAGGAAGGGCCTTATGGGCCATATGGCTTGGCTCTCAAATGTTTGGTTGAATCAAGGTGGAAGTTGAGCTGGAACTTAAGTGATACATAGAACTTTATTTAATGTTGTGTTAATATTTAACATTTATTTTGAACTGTCAACAGGTACACAAGTTACACATGCTAAAGGTCTCCTTCCTTCTCCGGTCCCTAGTCCCTCAGTCCCCTTCCAGAGGCAGTGCTCAACAGTCTCTTCCAGATATCATGTAATATGTCCCCACATATAGATAGCATTTATTATTTGAATTAATGAAGTCATTTCATTTTTTAAATGTATCCCTTCCTAAGTGCTAAAATAGTAAAGAACATGTACTCAAAACAAAACAAAAAGAATCCAATTAATCATTTCCCTGTTGGGAGACCCCAACTATGCTAGTCTAATTTATTGGTGGTGAGCAACACATGAGTGAGAATTGCTGCCCCTGTGATGTTTGCTTCCATGCCCATTGGAATATCGGTACGTGGAAAGTAAGCAACTGTGATCCCTCAGCTGCTTGGAGAATGATGAGAATATTGTCTTGAATGCTGTGCTGTGCTTGAACATCACAATTATTTTCTCTAGTCTGTACCACAACTCCACCCAGTGGGCCTTTTCCTTCTTTTATAGATGAGGAAGCTGAGACTCAGGCCATACTGCAAATAGGAGGTACAGTCAAGGTCTGAGCTGACTTGAGCTGGAGTCACTTCAGCTGATCTACTTTATTCTGTGGCTTGAAGTTCTGAGACATTGTTGTGAACTTGTGGTGACCCAAGAGGAAAAAAAATGAGCAGAAGCTTTGTTCCTCTCTATTACAAAAAATCTGCCAACAGGAAAAGGGCAAATTCATAGCTCTGTTACAGGGAACTGTAGGTCAAGGCAGTGTGCATGTGTATATGTATGTATATGTTTATGTATGTGTGTGTATGTGTATATATACATATATGTGTATGTATATATGTGAATTATACAGACAAACCTTTCTCATTTTGAGTTTTTGAACCTGGGATGATGAGAGTCTCATGAATCATAAATATGTACTTCGAATTCTAATTAACTTTTTGGATTCAAGTTTAGAAATTCTTTCTGTTTTTTCTTTTTGTCCAGCATCTCTCTTGGCAAAAGATTGTTTCCCACTTTTAAAGGCAAAAAAATAAAATTGGAGGATGATCGTTGTCTTCTTGCTTTTTCGCACAGGCGCCATCTTTGTTAGTGTGCTCATGTGCGCCTGTGGTCCCAGGTGGCGAGTGCGATGCCAAGACTGTGACAGGAGGTGATGCCAGGCTCCACCCACTGCAGCAGCTCAGCAGCCATGCATGAACTGGTGTTGTGTCCAGGGTGGTGGATTGTAGAACCCGGGGCTGGAGAGAGAGCTCCCCGGTGGCAGCTCTTTGACAGGCTGTTTTATTTGTTTGGGGCAAGCTGATTAGGTCTAGTTAAAGAACATGGACTCTGAGTCTGAATCCTAGATCTTCCACTTACTAAGCATGGGACCTTGGGCAAGTTATACTCACACAATGGACAAGTTATAATGTACACCTCGAAGCTTTAAGTGAATTAAGTAAGTATAAGTAAAACACTTAGAACAATGTTTAACTCAAAGTAAGCATACCCTTGGTTACTGTTAAAGTTTTGTCAGCCCCACCCGATTCTCTATTCTCTTTTCCTCCTTTCTTTGTGCCTGGGATATGAATGTGGCATCCACAGCTTCCTTTGGGACCTCAAGGGAGAGGGGGAAGAACGGCAGACTCACTGGCTCTGAAAGTGTTGGGATGTTCACCAGTGTCTCTTCCTGACTTGTGCCCTTGTTAAATGAGAGGAATAAGCCTTATTTCTTTCAGTTGCTCTGTTATTTCTATAGCCCAGAAGGAGAGAGAAAAGATGACCCGTTCAGGGTGTTTTAAGGAGTTTGGTTTGGTTAGCAGGCAAAGTGAGAGGGGCCAGCGAGGTTGAGAGATGACTCCAGAGCCATTGCATACCTTAGATTTTGAAGGGTTTTTAAAACCATATTATGGACGTAGGACTTTTTTTTTTTTTTTTCCTGCTGAGTTATTTTAATCAGGGGATCAGACATGATCAGAGTTTTGGCTTAGGAAAAATCACTGGCCACTCTGTGAACAATGAATTGGAAATGGCAAGACTGGAAGCAGGGAGACCTGTTTGAAGGCTATCACAGTAACCCCAGGGAGTGGTGATCCTGGCCAGTGGGGATGGAAGGAAGTGACAGAATTCTAGAAATGTTTAGGGAGAGAAAAGAGGGAGATGAAGGACTTGAGTAACGGGAATTTCTGGTTTGTGTGGGGGTTGGATGGTGGTGTTCTTTGATGACAGACGGCATACAGAAGTAGTACTTCTTAGTCTTTCCTTTATCGATGGATTTAATAAACTCATCGCAGAGTTTCAAATATCACATTTCTTCATGCTTCCTCTGTGTTCCCCTCCTCTTTCCCCCACCTCCTCTTTTTTTCTTTCTTTTTAATTTTTCATGGAGGGAGGTTTTGGGTCTTAGTTGCTCAAGAAATTCACCTTCATGCTGGGAAGGCATCTGTGATATCCTTAGAACAATTTTCTCCCTAATTGTAGAATTATTTATGATGTTTGGCAAATACTATTTCTTTGACTGCAGGGAATGGAATGGAGATCATTAGTATTTAAAAACTCCTTTTGTCTCTCTTAATTTTTTGACGTTATTTTACGAGCAAGGAAATTATGGGATTTCTGTGAATGTGGTAAACAGGACAAATACCTCATATAAACCAAAGGCATCCATCCAATTTGGAATTGTTTGGAAAAGAAATCCCCATGGACAAATGAAAGTAAGGGGTCATTAAAGTTTTCTGATTCAGAAATTGAGATATGGCTGAATGGATATTTTAAATTTTGAGCATGGTTGTAAGTTAGAAATGTAAGATGTAGGCTAGGTCCAATCTAGAGAAAGAAAAAGACTTAATGTTTTTTGAAATTATTAATGATTAGATTGTGAGCTTGATATGCTTAAGGATAAACATCATTTTAGTGCTAACTGCCTGCTTCTCCAGAGGTAAAGGGCTTTTTGAACAGTTATTCAGAGAGAGGTCACGAGAGATTTACTAGTTTTCTTGTGTGTGTGTGTGTGTATGTGTGTGTGTTTATGTGTGTGTGTGTGTGTGTGTTTTAAAGATTTTATTTATTTGACAGACAGAGATCACAAGTAGGCAGAGAGGGAAGCAGAGAGCAGGGGTGGGGGGGAGCAGGCTCCTTACTGAGCAGAGAACCCGATGTGGGGCTCCAGCCCAGGACCTTCATTTCATGACCTGAGCCGAAGACAGAGGCGTAACCCACTGAGCCACCCACGTGCCCTTCTTGTGTGTGTGTGTGTGTGTGTGTTTCAGATTTTATTTATTTATTTGACAGAGAGAGAGATCACAAGCGGGCAGAAAGGCAGGCCGAGAGAGACGGGGAAGCAGGCTTCCTGCTGAGCAGAGAGCCCAATGTGGGGCTTGATCCCAGGGCCCTGAGATCATGACCTGAGCCGAAGGCAGAGTCTTAACCCACCACCTGCCACCCAGGCGCCCCTTCTTGTGTGTGTGTGTGTGTGTGTGTGTGGTTTTTTTTTTTTAAATTTTTAAATTTTTTAATGAACATATAATGTATTATTAGCCCCAGGGGTACAGGTCTGTGACTTGCCAGGTTTACACACTTCACAGCACTCACCATAGCACATACACTCCCCAGTGTCCATAACCCCACCACCCTCTCCCGACCCCCCTCCTCACAGCAATCCTCAGTTTGTTTTGTGAGATTAAGAGTCTCTTATGGTTTGTCTCCCTCCTGATCCCATCCTGTTTCATTTATTCTTTTCCTACCCCCCAAACCCCCCATGTTGCATCTCCACTTCCTCATATCAGGGAGATCATATGATAGTTGTCTTTCTCTGATTGACTTATTTCACTAAGCATAATACCCTCTAGTTCCATCCACGTCGTCACAAATGGCAAGATTTCATTTCTTTTGATGGCTGTGTAGTATTCCATTGTATATATATACCACCTCTTCTTTATCCATTCATCTGTTGATGGACATCTAGTTTCTTTCCATAGTTTGGCTATTGTGGGCATTGCTGCTATAAACATTCAGGTGCACGTGCCCCTTCGGATCACTACGTTTGTATCTTTAGGGTAAATATCCAGTAGTGCAATTGCTGGGTCATAGGGTAGCTCTATTTTCAACTTTTTGAGGAACCTCCATGCTGTTTTCCAGAGTGGTTGCACCAGCTTGCATTCCCACCAACAGTGTAGGAGGGTTCCCCTTTCTCCGCATCCTCGCCAGCATCTGTCATTTCCTGACTTACTAATTTTAGCTATTCTGACTGGTGTGAGGTGGTATCTCACTGTGGTTTTGATTTGTATTTCCCTGATGCCTAGTGATGTGGAGCACTTTTTCATGTGTCTGTTGGCCATCTGGATGTCTTCTTTGCAGAAATGTCTGTTCATGTCCTCTGTCCATTTCTTGATTGGATTATTTGTTCTTTGGGTCTTGAGTTTGCTAAGCTCTTTATAGATTTTGGATACTGGCCCTTTATCTGATATGTTGTTTGCAAATATCTTCTCCCATTCTGTCAGTTGTCTTTTGGTTTCGTTAACTGTTTCCTTTGCTGTGCAAAAGATTTTGATCTTGATGAAATCCCAATAGTTCATTTTTTCCTTTGCTTCCCTTGCCTTTGGCGATGTTCCTAGGAAGAAGTTGCTGCGGCTGAGGTCGAAGAGGTTGCTGCCTGCGTTCTTCTCAAGGATTTTGATGGATTCCTTTCTCACATTGAGGTCCTTCATCCATTTTGAGTCTATTTTCATGTGTGGTATAAGGAAATGGTCCAGTTTCATTTTTCTGCATGTGGCTGTCAAATTTTCCCAACACCACCTGTTGAAGAGGCTGTCTTTTTTCCATTGGACATTCTTTCCTGCTTTGTCGAAGATTAGTTGACCATAGAGTTGAGGGTCCATTTCTGGGCTCTCTATTCTGTTCCATTGATCTATGTGTCTGTTTTTGTGCCAGTACCATACTGTCTTGATGATGACAGCTTTGTAATAGAGCTTGAAGTCTGGAATTGTGATGCCACCAACTTTGGCTTTCTTTTTCAACATTCCTCTGGCTATTCGAGGTCTTTTCTGGTTCCATATAAATTTTAGGATTATTTGTTCCATTTCTTTGAAAAAGAAAGATGGGATTTTGATAGGGATTGCATTAAATGTGTAGATTGCTTTAGGTAGCATAGACATTTTCACAATATTTGTTCTTCCAATCCAGGAACATGGAACATTTTTCCATATCTTTGTGTCTTCCTCAATTTCTTTCATGAGTACTTTATAGTTTTCTGAGTATAGATTCTTTGCCTCTTTGGTTAGGTTTATTCCTAGGTATCTTATGGTTTTGTGTGCAATTGTAAATGGGATTGACTCCTTAATTTCTCTTTCTTCTGTCTTGTTGTTGGTGTAAAAAAAAATGCAACTGATTTCTGTGCACTGATTTTATATCCTGACACTTTACTGAATTCCTGTACAAGTTCTAGCAGTTTTGGAGTGAAGTCTTTTGGGTTTCACACATATAATATCATATCATCTGCAAGGAGTGATAGTGTGACTTCTTTTTTGCTGATTTGGACGCCTTTAATTTCTTTTTGTGTCTGATTGCTGAGGCTAAGACTTCTAGTACTACGTTGAATAGCGGTGGTGATAATGGACATCCCTGCTATGTTCCTGACCTTAGCGGAAAAGCTTTCAGTTTTTCTCCATTGAGAATGATATTTGTGGTGGTTTTTCATAGATGGCTTTGATAATCCTGAGGTATGTGCCCTCTATCCCTACACTTTGAAGAGTTTTGATCAAGAAGGGATCCTATACTTTGTCAAATGCTTTTTCAGCATCTATTGAGAGTATCATATGGTTCTTGTTCTTTCTTTTATTAATGTATTGTATCACATTGATTGATTGGCGGATGTTGAACCAACCTTTCAGCCCTGGAATAAATCCCACTTGGTTGTGGTGAATAATCCTTTTAAGGTACTGTTGGATCCTATTGGCTAGTATTTTGGTGAGATTTTCACATCTGTGTTCATCAAGAATATTGGTCTGTAATTCTCTTTTTGGATGGGGTCTTTGTCTGGTTTGGGGATCAAGGTAATGCTGGCCTCATAAAATGAGTTTGGAAGTTTTCCTTCCATTTCTATTTTTTGGAACAGTTTCAGGAGAATAGGAATTAATTCCTCTTTAAATGTTTGGTAGAATTCCCCTGGGAAGCCAGCTGGCCCTGGGCTTTTGTTTGGAGATTTTTGATGACTGTTTCAATCTCCTTACTGGCTATGGGTCTGTTCAGGTTTTCTATTTCTTCCTGGTTCAGTTGTGTTAGTTTATATGTCTCTAGGAATGTATCCATTTCTTCCAGATTGTCAAATTTGTTGGCGTAGAGTTGCTCAGTATGTTTTTATAATTGTTTGTATTTCTTTGGTGTTGGTTGTGATCTTTCCTCTTTCATTCATGATTTTATTTATTTGGGTCCTTTCTCTTTTCTTTTTGATAAGTCTGTCCAGGGGTTTATCAATCTTATTAATTCTTTCAAAGAACCAATCCTAGTTTCATTGATTTGTTCTATTGTTTTTTTGGTTTCTATTTCATTGATTTCTGCTCTGATCTTTATTATTTCTCTTCTGCTGGGTTTAGGCTTTCTTTGTTGTTCTCTCTCCAGCTCCTTTAGGTGTAGGGTTAGGTTGTGTATTTGAGACCCTTATTGTTTCTTGAGAAAGGCTTGCACCACTCTATATTTTCCTCTCAGGACTGCCTTTGCTGGGTCCCATGGATTTTGAACTGTTGTGTTTTCATTATCGTTTGTTTCCGTGAATTTTTCAATTCTTCTCTAATTTCCTAGTTGACCCATTCATTCTTTAGAAGGATGCTGTTTAGTCTCCATGTGTTTGGGTTCTTTCCAAATTTCCTCTTGTGATTGAGTTCTAGCTTTGTGGTCTGAAAATATGTAGGGAATGATCCCAATCTTTTGATACTGGTTGAGACCTGATTTATGACCCTGGATGGGATCTATTCTGGAGAATGTTCCATGTGCACTAGAGAAGAATGTGTATTCTGTTGCTTTGGGATGGAATGTTCTGAATACATCTGTGATGTCCATCTGGTTCAGTGTGTCATTTAAGGCCTTTATTTCCTTGTTGATCTTTTGCTTGGATGATCTGTCCATTTCAGTGAGGGGAGTGTTAAAGTCCTCTACTATTATTGTATTTTTGTCGATGTGTTTCTTTGATTTTGTTATTAATTGGTTTATATAGTTGGCTGCTCCCATGTTAGGGGCATAGATATTTAAAATTGTTAGATCTTCTTATTGGACAGACCCTTTGCATATGATATAGTGTCCTTCCTCATCTCTTATTATAATCTTTGGCTTAAAATCTAATTGATTTGATATAAGGATTGCCACCCCAGCTTTCTTCTGATGTCCATTAGCATGGTACATTGTTTTCTACCCCCTCACTTTAAATCTGGAGGTGTCTTCAGGTCTAAAATGAGTTTCTTGTAGGCAGCATATTGATGGGTTTTGTTTTTTTTATCCATTCTGATCACCTTTGTCTTTTGATTGGGGCATTTAGCCCATTTACATTCAGGGTAACTATTGAGAGATATGAATTTAGTGCCATTGTATTGCCTGTAAGGTGACTGTTACTGTATATTGTCTCTGTTCCTTTCCGATCTACTACTTTTAGGGTCTCTCTTTGCTTAGAGGACCCCTTTCAGTATTTCCTGTAGAGCTTGTTTGGTGTTTGCAAATTCTTTCAGTTTTTGTTTGTCCTGGAAGCTTTTTATCTCTCCTTCTATTTTCAATGATAGCCTAGCTGGATATAGTATTCTTGGCTGTATGTTTTTCTCGTTTAGTGCTCTGAATATATCATGCCAGTTCTTTCTGGCCTGCCAGGTCTCTGTGGATAAGTCCACTGCCAATCTAATATTTTTACCATTGTATGTCACAGACTTCTTCTCCCGGGCTGCTTTCAGGATTTTCTCTTTGTTGCTAAGACTTGTAAATTTTACTATGAGGTGATGGGGTGTGAACCTATTCTTATTGATTTTGAGGGGGGTTCTCTGCACCTCCTGGATTTTGATGTTTGTTCCCTTTGCCAAATTAGGGAAATTCTCTCCAATAATTCTCTCCAACATACCTTCTGGTCCCCTCTGTCTTTCTTCTTCTGGAATCCCAATTATTCTAATGTTGTTTCGTCTTATGGTGTCACTTATTTCTCGAATTCTCCCCTCGTGGTCCAGTATTTCTCTTTTGCTCAGCTTCCTTATTCTCTGTCATTTGGTCTTCTATATCACTAATTCTCTCTTCTGCCTCATTTATCCTAGCAGTAAGAGCATCCGTTTTTGATTGCACCTCATTAATAGCTTTTAAAATTTCAACTTGGTTAGTTTTTTTTTTCTTTTATTTCTCCGGAAAGGGCTTTTATTTCTCCAGACAGGGTTTCTCTAATATCTTCCATGCCTTTTTCAAGCTCACCTAGCACCTTGAGAATCATCATTCTGAACTCTGGATCTGACATATTACCGATGTCCATATTGAATAGGTCCTGAGCCTTAGGTACCGCCTCGTGTTCTTTTTTTTGTGGTGAGTTTTTCCACCTTGTCATTTTGTCCAGATGAGAATATATGAAGGAGCAAATAAAATACTAAGCGGGTGGCAAAGACCCCACGAAAATGTGCTTTAACCAAATCAGAAGAGACCCCAAATCATGGGGGCGAGAAAGGGGATAAAAAGAAGTTCAGAAAAAAAAAAAAGAAAACAAATAAAGAAAAAATATAAAAAAGGAAAAAAAAAATATATATATTAGACTGGTGACTAGAACAGGGTCACCCACTTAATTTGGGGAGTATTTTGGTCTCTTAAAAGAAACTACCTCCCAAAATTTTAAAGAATGAAAAACACGTATAAGGGTAAACACAATGAAGTGATGGAATATGCCTATAAAGATGAAAAAAATTTTTTTTTAATTTCTAAAAAAGGAGTTGATAAAGTAAGTTGGTTGGGAGAATAAAGAAAAAGAAAGTGGAGAGAATTTGCTTGGGATGGAGACTAGAACAAGCCCGGAGCTAGATTTAGGGTATGTTTTGATCTATTAGAAGTTGTACCCCAAATTTTTTAGAAGAAAAAACCCTATGTGTATACAAAAAATAAAGTTAGATACAGTGAAGGATAAAATATGACTATAATAATCGAAGTTCAAAAAAGATTTTTATTATTATTATTTTTTTTTTATGAAAGGTATTGTTAAGATAAACTAGTTAAAAACATTAAAAGAGGAAAGGGTAAAAGTTAAAAAAATTTAGCAAAAGAAAAAAAATAAAATTAAAAAACAATTAATTAACCGTAAGACTAAAGAATCATGGGGAGAAAGCCATGAATTCCATGCTTTGCTTTCTCCTCTTCTGGAATTCCGCTGTTCTCCTTGGTAAGTGAACTTGGTCTTGGCTGGATTTCTTGTTGATCTTCTGGGGGAGGGGCCTGTTGTAGTGATTCTCAAGTGTCTTCACCCGAGGTGGAATTGCACCACCCTTACCAGGGGCCAGGCTAAGTAATATGTGCGGTTTCCCTTTTGTTCCCTGAATGCCTTCCGTAGAATTCCGGAGGATGGGAGTGAAAATGGCGGCCTCCCAATCTCCAGCCCGGAGGAACTGAGAGCTTGGGGCCCCACTCCTCAGTGTGCCCTCAGAGTAAAGCGCTCAATCACTCCTGTCTCCCTGGCCTCTGGCCACACTCCAAGCTCACCCAGCCTGTGACCAAGCATCTCTGTCTCTGGCACACAGCCCTGCCTGGAGTCTCCGAACCCTGCAGATCCCTGAGCTCTTCCAGATGGTGTCTCCCCGGATCTTGTGGGGGACCCCACTCACAGAGCACCGGCCTGTGCCATGGATTATGGTTCAAGATAACCCCGAGTTGAGAGCTCACTCCTCAGCTTTGTCTCTGTAGCTGGCTTTCCCACTCTAATACCTGAGAGCTCTGTGACACTCAGACACCCCCGATCCTTCTGTGAACCCGCGGGACCTGGGGCCATGCTGACCCTGCGTGGGCTTCACCCCGGTTTAGCCTCTGGAGCGATGTCCCTCAGTGGAGCAGACTTTTAAAAGTCCTGATTTTGTGCTCCGTTGCTCTGCCTCTTGCCAGGAGCCAGCCCCTCCCCCCACGCTCTATCTTCCCATTGCTTTGGATTCACTTCTCCCCCGGTCCTCCCTTTCAGAAAGTGGTCGATTTTCTCTTTCTAGAATTGTTGCTCTTCTTCTTTTCGATCTCCTGTTGGATTTGTAGGTGTTCACAATGGTTTGATAAGCATCTAGCTGATCTCCTGCTACCTGATGTTGTCTCAGCCTGCTACTTCTCTGCCATCTTGACTCCTCCCCTCTTGTGTGTTTTTAATGTAGGTTTAAATTAATGATGATGATGATGGTGGTGATGTCTTATATTTGTATAGTATTTTCTAGTTTACACTGCTCTTTAAAATGAATGATCCATTTCGCTTTTGGTGAAGTAGGCAGGGCAAATTACTTTAGAGGTGAGGAAACTAAGATCCAAGGTATACCTCAGGCCATTTGATTCCTAGAGCAGTACTTTTTCCAGTAAATACCAATATTCCCTGTGCCTTACAATGGTATGCACAGTGAAGCTGTGTGGTGACGGGGAGCCTTTTTAGGGAGGGTGAGGGAATGAATGGCCTTCTGGGTGTTCTCCCCCCACCCCACCATTGCCTTAGAAATTTACAATATAAAAAGCACAGCTCCAATAACACCCAGGAATGGAAACAAAAAAGATGTTAGACTAAGTATGATTGGCTATTTTTTATTTTGTTCCCCAATAAAATTTATCGTTTTTTTTGTTCTCTTTTCTTTCTCTAGCATTCTTTAGGGAGAACATTTTTTTTTTTTTAAAGATTTTATTTTATTTATTTGACAGAGAGAAAGAGAGAATCACAAGTAGGCAGAGCAGCAGGCAGAGAGAGAGGGAGAAGCAGGCTCCCCGCTGAGCAGAGAGCCCGATGCGGGGCTCGATCCCAGGACCCCGAGATCATGACCTGAGCCGAAGGCAGAGGCTTAACCCACTGAGCCACCCAGGCGCCCCCTTTAGGGAGAACATTAAGCAGTGCTGTAGATTTAAGGGGGAAAAAATAGGTGCAAATTACTTAATGTGGAGAATGGTTTATTTATTAACTTCTTTTCTGTGAATTAAGAGAAGACTGCTATGTATGATTTTAGCAGAATATCTTGGTCCAAATTGAGGAACTCTAACCAGTAATCTTTGGGGTCATAGTTTGAGAACCATTAATAAACATTTTGAAAGTGGTTAAAATGGACATTCCTTGAAAAGGCAGTTTACTGCCTTTTGAGGAACATTTGTATAGCTTTCAACATTCATATTTAAAAGAATAGCATTATAAAGAAAGGTAATACTTGAGAGATTGCTAGTGAATATTTAATGAAAAACTCTAAACGCCTGCCTGTTGCCCTTGACATCCTCATCTTCTGACAGCTTCAGCTAGCCAAGTTACTAAATCTCTGGGTATTTTTGAGACATACCCTAAGCCTTCCTTAGTGAATCTGAAGATTCTGGGGCCAAGCTGAGTGGATAGATGGTTCCTTATGCTGTGTCTTCTCCCTCCCCTCCCACCCCATTACAGTGTCTTCTGCTACACATAATTTAGCCAAAAATGTGCAGTCTTTTAATGAGGATGTAATAAGGGAATACTCAGTGTAATTCAAGGTCTTGCTTTTTCTGATGGAAACAAAAACTAAAAGACTCCCTATCACCTATCCCTGTCACCTATCACAATATACTTTTTCTGGGATTTGTCCACTGGGCCGTATCATCTGATTTGAATGGTCAGCTGCCTCTGGCCTCTCTGAGACTATCTTCTGATTTTTTCTTTTTTCTGTCCTGCAGTCCCCTTTTTGAATTGGCAAGGCTTCTAATGCTTCTTTCTAGTTCTCTTCTACCTCTGGTCATGGTTAAAACTAACTCTAAAATGTAGCTGGTCCTGGCGAAAGTGGTCACGTGTCATTCTTTCTTAAGTAGTCCCCGTTCTCAGAAGATGGGTATTTGAAGTGTAAATGGCATCAACTCTCCTTTTCTGGGTAGTAGAAAGTCAAACCTGGAATATAAGCTCCGCAAGGGCAGTGAACTTGTTTTATTCATCTCTCTCTTCCCTGGGCCCAGGAAAATGCCTGGAACATTGTAGAGGAAGATTGGCTGGTTGAAGGAATGAAACTTTCCTGTGGGGCTCCCTGGAGACAGCTGACTCAATTTTAGAGATCTGTGTATCAAGTCTCGTGGTTGCAAGTGACAGAAACAGAATGTACTTGGTCCATTTCTGTGATTCTCTTCCTCTTACTTGTACCCAAGCAGAGACAAGGCCCTTGTTCTTTCTGTAGTTCTAGGCAGAAAGCCCATTGCCTGTGCTCTCCAAAATATTAAATCTCACATTCACAAAGAATCTGGTTTCTTTGGGTTTATCTGTATGTCCAAGCTCTAGCCATACGTAAAAGGTCTCAACAAATTTATTTGTGATTTCTTCCATCCCTTCCCTTCTCCAGATCAGGTGAAATGTTAAACTCTTGGGTTCTATTCTTCACTTCCTTAAAGCCTTAATTGGACCCCATTCTTAGATAAGAAGCCTTCTGATTAACCTCATCTCCCTTAGATCCCTCATACCTACCTCACTTGGTGTTTCCTTAGCCAATAGGTTGTGCTGTTTTGCCTTGCATCCATCATAGTATGTTATGTATATGTTTTTTCTGTCTGCCCCCTTTTAATTAAAAAAAATCATTTATTTTATTCCACAACACATAAATAATAGTCTCAATACAACAATATGGACGCTACCACTGACAGAATGACTACTGAGAGCAACTTGAGATTTTATTTTTTTCAGTTTTGTTTTCTTTCTTTCTTTCTTTTTTTGTAAAGATGCTTAAGTTCTACCCTCTTAGCAAATCAAATTTCAATTATACAAATACAGTATTATCAACTAGAGTCTTCATGTTACACATTAGATCTCCAGATCTCACTCATCTTATAATTGAAAGTTTCTACCCTTTTACCACTCTCTCCCCTTTACTCTCATTCTGCAGTCCCTGGCAACCACTATTCTACTTTTTTAGTTGAGTTTTACTTTTTTTTCCTTATATTCCACATATAAGTGATATCATCCAGTATTTGTCTTTCTCTGACTTACTTAGCGTAATGCCCTTCAGGTTCATCCGTGTTCTTTCACGTGGCAGGATTTTCTCTCTTTATAAGGCTGAATAATATTCCATTTACATATATACACACTTATTGTGTGTGTGTGTATATGTATATACACACACACTTATTGTGTGTGTGTGTATTATATATTTGCCATCCATCAACAGACACTTAGGTTGTTTCCATACGTTTACTGCTGTGAATAATGCTGTAGTGAACATGGAAGCCAGATCTCTCTTCAAGATAGTGATTTCAGTTTCTTTAGATATATACCCAGAAGTAGAATTACTGGATCATATGTAATTTGTCTTTTCAGTGTCTTGAACCTCCATACTGTTTTCTATGTACCAGTTTGCATTTCTCCTGGCAATGCAGGTGTTTTCTTTTCTCTACTTCCTCACCAGCATTTGTTATCTCTTATCTTTTTGACAAATCCTAACAGGTGTGAGGTGGTATCTCACTGTGGTTTTGATTTGCATTTTACTGATGATTAGTGATATTGAGCACCTTACAATGTACCTGTTGGCCATTTGTATGTCTTCTTTGGAAAAGCATCTATTCTGGTGCTTTGTGTATTTTTAAAATTGGGTTATTTAGTTTGTTTTGCTATTGAGTTGAGTTCCTTATGTATTTGTGTGTGGGGGGGTTTCCTTTTTTTATTTAAATTCAACCAACTAACATATAGTGTAGTATTAGTTTCAGAGGTAGAGTTCAGTGATTCATCAGTTGCATAGAACACCCAGTGCTCATTCCATCACAGGCCCCCCCAATGCCCATCCCCCAGGTACCCCATCCTCCCACCCATCTTCCCTCCAGCAGCCCGCAGTTTGTTTCCTATGCTTAAGCGTCTCTCTATGGTTTGTCTCCCTCTCTGGTTTCATCCTGTTTTATTTTTCCCAGCTTTGTTTCTTTTACTAACCAGAATCATGCTGTATGTATTGTTCTTTGATGGGCTTGTTGGAGATGTTCTCAGCCTAGCACACTCCTTTTCTCCATGATATATTCCACAGAATTAGTGTCACTATTTGGGTTGCTTCATTCTGCTGTTCTAATTACGTCCAGTTTTGCGCACAGACTTGAGCACAGGGGCTGAAATTTGAGGGGAAGGGTGTCAGTTTGAGTCCTCGTCAATCTGTGGTGAAGGCGTGTTGACTTGGCACTGAGCAGGTGGCAGGCCGTGCATGCTCACGTGGGCAGGGGGGTGGCTGCATTTTAGATATTAACCCCTTATTGGATATATGGTTTGCAAGTATTTTTTCCCACTTGGTAGGTTGCCTTTTCATTTTGTTTATGGTTTCTTTGTTGTGCCTTTTAGTTTGATGTAGTTCACGTGTGTATTTTTGCTTTTTATTGCCTTTGATTTTGGTGTCAAATCCAAAAACTTACTGCCGAGACTAATGTCAAGGAGCTTACCCATATTTTCTTCTGGGATTTGCAGAGTTTATGTTCAAGATTTTAATCCATTTTGAATTGATTTTTGTGTATGGTGAAGATAGTAGTCCAACTTCATTCTTTTGCTTGTCTAGTTTTTCCAGCATCATTTACTGAAGAGACTACCCTTTCAGCATTTTATATTATTGGCTCCTTTGTCAGAAGTACATTGACCATATATACATGGATTTATTTCTGAGTTTTCTATTCTATTCCATTGATCTATGTGTCTGTGTTTGTGTCAATACCATGATGTTTCAATTATTATATCTTTTTAATGTAGGTTGAAATCAGAACATGTGATGATTTCACTTTTGTTCCTTTTCAAGTTTGCTTTGGCTATTTGGGGTCTTTTGTGATTACATATAGTTTTAGGAATTTTTTTTTTATTTCTGTGAAAAATGCCATTGGAATTTTAATAGGGATTGCACTGAATATGTAGATCACTTTTGGTAGTATAGACATGTCAACAGAGTTAATTCTTCCAATCTTTGAACACATAGTATCTTTCTATTTGTGTATTCTTCAGTTTCTTTCATCAAAATCTTATAGTTTTCAGTGTACCGGTATTTCACTACCTTGGCCAAATTTGTTCCTATGTATTTTTTTTTTTTTTTTAAGATTTTATTTATTTATTTGTCGGAGAGAGTGAGCACAGGCAGACAGAGAGGCAGGCAGAGGCAGAGGGAGAAGCAGGCTCCCTGCTGAGCAAGGAGCCCGATATGGGACTCGATCCCAGGACCCTGGGATCATGACCTGAGCCGAAGGCAGCTGCTTAACCAACTGAGCCACTCAGGCGTCCCTGTTCCTATGTATTTTTTGATGCTATGGGTAAATGGGATTGTTTTCTTATTTTGTCTTTCTGATAATTTGTTGTTAGCATATAGACATGCAACTAATTTTCTATATTCGTTCTTTATCATGCAACTATACTGAATTTTTAAATTCTAACAATTTTTTTCGGTGGGGGGATTCTTTCATGTTTCTGTATATAATATCATGTCCCCTGTAAACAGAGACATTTTTACTTTTTTTTCTATTTTGGTTGCTTTTTATTTCTTTTTCTAATTGATGTAACTACGACTTACAGTCCTATGTTGAATAAATGTGGTAAGAATGGTCACTGTTGCTTGTTTCCCATCATCGAAGAAGAGCTTTTAGCTCTTTACCTTGAAGTATGTTATTGGCTATGGGCTTGTCATATATGGCCTTTATTATGATAAGTACCTAGTTTGTTGAGAGTTTTTATCATGAAAAGATATTGAATTTTGTCAGATGCATTTTCTGTTATCTATTCAGATGAAAATGTAATTTTTATCCTTCATTTTATTAATGTGATGTATTCACATTTATTGATTTGCAAGTGTTGAACCATCCTTGCATCCCAGGAATAAATCCCACTTGATCATGTTGTATGATCCTTTTAATGTGCTGTTGAATTCAGTTTGTTAATGTTTAGTTGAGGTGTTTGTTTTGTTTAGTTTGTTTTAACATCTATCTTAATCAAGGATATTGTCCTGTAATTGTCTTTTCTTGTGATGTTCTTATCTGTCTTTGGTATCAGGGTAATACTTGCCTCATAAAATGAATTTGGAAGTATTCCCTACTTTTCTGTTTTTTGGAAGAGTTTGAGAAGGGCTGGAATTAATTTTTCTTTCAATGTTTGGTAGAATTCACTAGTGAAACCATCTGCTCCTGGATTTTTCTTTGTTGGAGGTTTTTGATTACTGATTCAGCTTCCTTACTAAAAATTGGTCTGTTTGGGTTTTCTCTTTTTTCATGATTCAGTCTTGGTTGTATGTTTCTAGGAATTTATTCATCTTTTTTAGGTAATCTAATTTGTTGGCATTGTAACTGGTCATAGTAGTTTCTTATGATCCTTAATGTTTTTATGTTATCAGTTGTAATGTCTCCTCTTTCAATTCTGGTTTTATTCATTTGAGTCATTCTCTCTTTTTTCTTAATCTAGTTAAAAGTTTGTCAATTTTCTTTATGTTGTCAAACCATCAGCTCTTAGTTTCAATGATTTTTTTCTATTGTCTTTTTAGTCTCTATTTCATTTATTTCTGCTCTGATTTTTATTGTTTTTTGACTTTTCCTTTGACTCATTGGTGGTTCAGGAGCATGTTGTTTAGTCTCCACATATTTGTAAATTGTCTAGTTTTCTTCTTATAATAATTTATAATTTTAGTCCATTGTGATCAGAGTAAATGATTGATATGATTTCAGTCTTTTTAAATTTATTAAGACTTGTTTTGTAGCCTAATATATGATCCATTCTGGGGACTGCTCCATGTGTGCTAGAGAAGAATGAGTGTTCTGCTCCATGGATGGAATGTTCTCTGTATATTAGGTCCATCTGGTCTAATGTGTAATTTTAAGTTCAGTGTTTCCATTGATTTTTTTGTCTGGATGATTTATCCTTCATTGAAAGTGGGGGTATTGAAGACCCTTGCTGTTACTGTATTGCTGCCTCTTTCTCTCTTCAGATATGTTAATATTTGCTTTATAGATTTAGGTACTCCTATGTTGAATGAATAAATATTTACAATTGCTACATTTTTCTTGATGAATTGATCCTTTTATTATTATATGATGTACAGTTTATCTCTTGTTACAATTTTCTTTAAAGATTTTATTTTCAAGTAATCTCTACACCTAACATGGGGCTCGAACTCATAACCCTGAGATCAAGAGTTGCATGCTCTACCTATTGAGTCAGCCAGGTGTCCCTTTTGTTAAAAGGTGTCCCTTTTAACTTAAAGTCTATTTTGTCTGATATAATTATAGCTAACCCCTGTTTTCTTTTGGTTTCCATTCTCATGGAATATCTCTTCCTATCCTTTCACATTTGGTCTATGTGTGTCTTTAAAGCTAAAGTAAATCTTTTATAGGCAGCATATGGTTGAATTTTGTTTTTAATCCATTCAGCATCTTTTGTTTGGATAATTTAATCCACTTACTTTTAAAGGAGTTTTGATAGGTATGGACCTACTATAGCCTTTTTGTTCATTGTTTTCTGGCTGTTTTGTAGTTTCTTTTCTTTTGTCTTGGTTTCTTCCTTTGTGATGTGATGATTTTCTGTAGTGGTATGCTTAGATTCTTTTTATTTTTTTGTGTATCTCCTATAGACTTTTGCTTTGTGGTTACCATAAGAGTCACATAAAATATGTTTATAACAGTCTATTTTAAGTTGATAACAATTTAACTTTAAATGCATATGGAAGCTCTACATTTTTACATTCCCTTTTCCCCCACATTATATATTTTTGGTATCATATTTTACATCCTTTTGTATTGTGTATCCATCAACAAATTATTGTACTTATAGTTAGTTTAATACTTTTGGTCTTTTAACCTTTATACTAGAGTTGTGATTTACCCACTACCATTACACCATTAGAGTATTCTGAATTTAACTATATGTTTACCTTTACCAGGGAGTTTTATACTTTTATATTTTCCTGTTACTAATTAGTATGTTTCATTTCAGCTTGAAGAACTCCCTTTAACATTTCTTAGTAAGGCCATTCTAGTGGTGACAAACTCCTTCAGCTTTTGTTTAAAAAACTTGAGCTCTCCTTAAGTTATGAAGGACAGCTTTGCTGGACAGAGTATTCTTAGTTGGTAGTTTTTCTCTTTCAGCTTTGAGTATATCATTTCACACCTTTCTGGCCTGCAAGTTTCTTTTGAAAAATCTGCTCATAGTTTTATAGGGGTTCTCTTGTATGTAATGAGTTGCTTTTTTCTTGCTGTTTTTATGTATCTCTCTTTGTCTTTAATTTTTGACAGTTTAAATATAATATTTCTGGGTCTTTTAGATTAATCTTATTTGGTACTTTTTGGGCTTTTGCCTTTGCATGTCTGTTTCTTTCCCCATGTTAAGGAAGTTTTTAGCTGTTACTTCTTTGAATAAGTTTTCTGCCCTTTCTTTCACTTTTTTCCTGGGACTCTTGTAATGCACATATTGGCCGGCTTAATGGTGCCCCATAAGCCCCTTAATCTGTCTTCATTCTTTTTCCCCTTTTTCCATCTGATTGGATGAAGTCCCCTGCCCCGTCAAGTTTGTTGATCATTTCTTCAGCTTGATTTAGTCTGCTTTTGAACTTCACTATGGAATTTTTCAGTTCAATTATTATATTCTTCAGCTCTATGAATTCTGTTTGGTACTTTTTAATATTTTCTATCTCTGTTGAAGTTCTCACTTTGTTCCTTCATTGTTCTTCTGACCCCAGTGAGCATTTTTATGACTCTCTATCAGATAAATCACTTATTTCCGTTTCATTAAGATTATTTTCTGGAGATTTATCTTGTTCTTTTTTTGGGAATGTATTGCCCTGTTTCTTCATAATCCTTGACTCTTTGTGTTGGTTTTTATGCATCAGGTAAAACAGCTATCTCTCCCCTTCTTGACAGACTGGTTTCATGTAGAAGATGAACCCTGTTAACCAGCCTAGCCTAAGCTCCTGGCTGTCTCTCAAACTTGTAATTGTCCAAGCTGCCATCTTTGTTCTTGGTGGTTCCCAGTCATCGAGTGTGTGTAAATGTTAGGGGTTAGTTGGACAATGAGGTAGTCAGTGCCAGGATCACCAACAAGAAATCGGGGAGCTGGGATGGCTGAGACAAGACCTCACTAGCATACTGTTTTACAGCTTAGACAAGACCACAGTAGCGTCCTGTCTAGCAGCCTCTGCAGAAGTGACTTTTGCAAAACATCCCAAAACAAAACAATTAACCATAAAACATTGGTCATTATCAAAAGTTGAGGCAGTTGGTCTCCAGATGTCAGCCCAAAAGACCATCAACACGTGAACAATAACCTAAGCCCTGGCACACCTTTAACAGCGAGGCCATAGAGGGCCTGCACTAAGCATGCTCAAGATAGTTCCGCCAAAGAGCTTATAAACACCCCTAGATTTGAATGCCAAAATGGCAACCCTCTCGGGTCCCCTCCCTGTCTGGGAGCTTTCTATTATTGCTCAATAAACTTAGCCTCACTGCCCACCACTCTTTGTCTTGTCTACCTCTTTATTCTTTGGAGTGGCATGACTAGGAACTGTGGGCACCAAGGGAATAAAAATTCTGTTATCTATCAGTCTTAAAAGAGTTGGGGGAGGATTGCAGTCAGTACCTCGTTGCAGGCTTATGTCAGGCAGCAGCTGGGAAAGTATATATGCTCTACAAATATGCACTTTAAGCCCCTTCCTGCTCCCTCTGCACCGAGCCTGGGCATATAGCTCTATGCGGTGGGTAGTCCTGCTCCTGTTTAAAACTGCTTCTCTATCTGCATAGTTCTGTAGGACTCACGAATGCAAGCCACCTCGACTATCAAAACTGCATCATCTGTAAGCTCATGCCTCGAGCCAGCCATAACAGTTGGGGAACTAGATGTGTAGAGAAGCTTCTGAGCAAATACTAGTGACTTGGTTTTATTATTGGGGTGGGCCAGAGGCAGGAGGAGGAAGGCCCACTGGCACTCTTGGGCTCCAGGGAAGTTTGCAGTTAGCCCCACAAGCACGCTAATTAGAAATGGATCCTCAGGGAGCAGCTCAGGGAAAATGTAGTTAAACCCACTTGCAGTGAAAACTAGGCGATGGCATTTTTGCCTGTTCTTTTTGTGTTGAGCTGAGGGGGTATAGCCACAGTGAGTGCCCCTGGGTGCCTGAGAAGAACTGCTTCCCTGTTTGCTGTAGTTCTGCAGGACTCAGGAATGTAAGCCCTGTTGGCTCTCAGAGCTAGGCAGTCTGGGGACCTGTCTCAGGTGGCAGTCCCAAAAGCTGGGGTGCCAGACAAGTGTTTAAGCTCCTTCCGTAGAGATGCCGGCGAGCTGGTCTTATCACTGGAGTAGGCCATAGTGTGAAGGTAGGGGAAGTGATCGCCAGCTCCCCCAGGCTCTAGGGTGGATTGCCGCCAGCCCCTACCTAGATGCAGGCCAAATTAAAGTCAGACCCTCAGGCAGCGGCTTGTAAAGTGTGCACACAGATCCCTTCTAGGTAAAGACTAAGGGATGGATGTTTTTGCCTGATTTCTCTGCACTGAACCCTTGGGGGATAGCCTTGGTGAATGCTTCTGTGCTTATTAAGACCTACTTCTTTGCTGTAATCTTTTTTTTTTTTTAAGATTTTATTTATTTATTTGACAGAGATCACAAGTAGGCAGAGAGGCAGGCAGAGAGAGAGGGAGAAGCAGGCTCCCCGCTGAGCAGAGAGCCCAATGTGGGGCTCGATCCCAGGATCCTGGGATCATGACCTGAGCCGAAGGCAGAGGCTTTAACCCACTGAGCCACCCAGGTGCCCCTGTTTGCTGTAATCTTATGGGTCTTATGGGTACAAGCCCCATTGGCTTTCAGAGCAATGTGTTTGGGATCCTGTCCCTTGGGTGAAGGTTTTAAAAGTTGGGGCACTGCACATGTGGTCTAAAACCTTCATCCCTCAGGGAGAAGCTGGGAGTCAGAGTTCCTTCTTGATTTTATGGCACAGTGTTGGGGTAGCATTATGGCAAGATGTGTCTCAGCCTTTTCTACCTGTTTTAATGTGGAGATTTTCTCATTTGCCTGATCTATAGGTGTCATTCACCTAGTTTCTGGATTTTTCTCAGAGGGAATTGCTCTGTGTAGCTGTATATTTGGTGTGTCTGTGGGAGGAGGTCCCTCCCTCCTTTTTGTTACAGTAACATTTCTTGAGGTTTATTGTGTGTGAGGTACTGTGCTTTGGCTTTAGATCCTACATTATCGTGATAATTCCCATAGCAGCTGTTTGCAGTAGGTGATACGATCCCCACTTTACAGTAAAGAAAACCCAGTGTTAGAGGGGAGGCATGCCCAAGGATATACAGCTAGCCGATGACAGAGCTGGAGTTTCAGTGGATATGTTGACTTAATGGCTGTAATCATCACATTTCACACTCGAGGAGGGGAGGGTGCAAGGCATCTATTTTCCCCAACTCCTACCACTTTTCTTAAAGTGGCCCCATAACAAGCTTCTTATGACTTGAAAAAGATGTACGAATACAAGTCCTGTGAAGAAATACACAAGAATATTTAATTAAATGTTACCAGAAACCCCTCCAATCAAGATAAACCAGTATTGATGTTTTGGAATATATAGTTTGTATTTCTTATGCAAAGACTTAAGTGTATATATTAAAAGTGCTCTTAAGGCTTAATGCATTCTGTTAACAAATGTCTCTTTAGTGTACTCAAAATTGTGTGCTTACTAAGAGCCTTTTGTGTTTTTTCTTAGCCCTGTTCATACCAATTGAACTTACTACTGCAATTATGTAATCTAAATATTACATAAACCAGTGAAATATGAGTATAAAAATAGAGCAGTTTTCTCCACTAAAATTAGGTTGAATGCCTTAGCAAATTGTGAGCAAGCCCGATCTCTGAAACAATTGCTCTGGAATTCATAGTGGATGGGATAACTGTAAAAGATTTGAGAAGCAATGTTAAAAGTCAGGAAGGATTCCATATTTGTATTGCTTCACAAGTGTATTTACATTTTTGTTCCATGTTAGCAAAAGTGAAACTGCAAATAGAGAAGATGGATTATGGATATGATTTATGCAGGAAAGATGATGTGGAATTCTAGTAAGCAAATACTCAAGTCCTTAGCGTTAAGTGAAAAAATGAGATGCTTTAGGCAGCAGGTGTTTTTTTTTGTTCGTTTGTTTTTATGAATCCTCACTTTCACTCGCTTTTGAAATCAAGCAATTAACTTCTAGTCCTAGATGTGTTAGATATGAATACTTCTATATATCTCAAAAGGGGAATTAGATCTAATTTGCTAAGCTACTTTTTTCCGTTTAATACATTATGGACGTATTTCCAAGCTGATAAATACAGAGTAAAATATTTTATGGCAGTGTAACTAACATACATTCAGGGAAGTGCACAGATGTAAGTGTATAGTTCAGTAAATGATCACAAAAGCAAACACATCCAGGTAACCCCCACCCAGGTCAAGCAACATTTCTAGTACCCCAGGAGCCCTCCATGACCTCTTCCCCAGCAGAGGTAACTGCCATCATGACTTCAAACCCTGTAGCGACTGTTTTAAACTTTGTGTAAGAGGAGCATATGAAGGTTTTGTTTCTGATTCTTGAACTCCATGTTTGTTTCTGAGCTTCATCTATGTTTTTAACCTGCATTATTATTTGTTCATTCATTGTGGCTATTGAATATTTTTTCATTGGGATGAAATGCCAAAATATTTACTTACTCAGTTGTTGATTGCCTTTGGGGTTGTTTCCAGTTTTGGGCTGTCATGAAAAATGTTGCTATGTGCATTCCTGTACGTGGCTTTTGGTATACATGAGAAGGTTTTAATTCTTGTCGTTTGTTTGTTTGTATGCCTAGGAATGGAATTAGTGCGTTATAGGATATGTTTGTGTTCAGCTTTAGGGCATACTGCTGAAGGCGTTGCCCCAGTTTGTACCCCATGGATGTGAGTCTCTGTTGCTCCGTATCTTTGGCAACACTCGGTGTCTTTGGCAACACTCGGTATTGTCGGTTGTATTGATTTCATCCAATCTAATAGGTGTATGGTAGCTTCATGTGATTTTAATTTGCATTTTCCTGGTAACTAATGAGGTTGAACAACTTTTCAAATGGGCCATTTGGGTATCTTTGGTGGGGATGGAGGAGGTTTAAAGTGCTTGTTTAAGTCTCTTGGTCACTTTTTCTGTAGGATTGTCAGAATTTTTCTTATTTATTTGTACTTCATATATTCTAGATATAAGTTCCTTTGTTAGTTACATATGTTAAAAATGTCTCAAAAAAAAAAAAAAAGAAAAGAAAAGAAAAAATATCTCCTTCCACTCTATGGTTTGCTTTTCTTACTCTTTTAATAGAGGTTAGTGGAAATTCCTAATTTTAATGTAATCCCATTTACCAATTTCCCCTTTATTATTAGTGCTTTTTGAGTTCTACTTAAGAAATCTTTGCTTAGTCTCAACCCCAAGGCCCTGAGGATACATGTGCCTGTGTTATCTTCCATCAGCTTTATTGTTTTACTACTTACAGTTAGATCTACAGTTCACTTGGGTTTAATTTATCCCTACAGCGAGGAGTTAGACAATTATGCGAATAGTGAGGAGTTAGACTTCAGTTTCATTTTGGAGCATGTTGATATCCAGCTGACCAAGCAGCACTTACCAAAAAGACCGTACATTCTCCATTGCTCTGCGGTGCCATCTTTTTCATAAATAAAGTATATATATATGTGTGTGTGTGTGTGTGTGTGTGTGTGTGTGTGTATATATGCACAGATCCAGTTCTGGACTTTGTCTTCTCTTCTGTGGGTGTACTTCTTTTGTGCTAATGTGAGTTTTGATTATTGTAGCTTAATTAACTAAAGATTAATTCTTCTTTGTACCAATTCCTGATGATACTGTTCAGTTCTTTGCATTTCCATATAAAGCTTAGAACCGGTTTATCAGTTTCTACAAACATACACAGAGACATACTAAGACTTCAAGGATTTTGATCAAGATTTCTTTGGATTAAGAAAGGTAGTGTAAGAGGGGCTCCTGGGTAGTTCAGCTCAGGTCATGATCCCAGGATCCTGGGATCGAGCATCAGGCTCCCTGTTCAGTGGGGAGCCTGCTTCTCCTTCTCCCACCCTGCCTGCTTATAAACTCTCTCTCTCTGTGTCAAATAAATAAGTAAAATCTAAAAAAAAAGGGATTGCTTTGGATTTATAGGTTGTTTGCTTTGACAATCAGATCTATAGGAGACTTGACATCTTTGTAATTTTGAGCCTTTCAGTTCATGTGCATGGAATATCTTTCCATTTGGTCTTCTTTACTTCACTCAGTGTTTCATACTGTCATTATTCAGCTTTATAATTTCAGTGGCTAGAGAATTGTGTGGGTAACACCAAAATTTATCTAATCAATAACTTTATGTTGTAAACTTAGGTTATCTCTATTTTTTCACTGTTATAAACAGTATTACTGTGAATGTTCATGTATATACATTTTTAATTACCTTTCTATCACCTTATAATTAACTCCTGAAACTGGAAAACTGGAATTTAGCTTCCCCTGCAAATTGTGCCATTTTAAACTCTCACCCACTGTTATGATAGTTTCCACTCTCGTCAACCTATGGAGCTAGTGATTTTTAAAAATATTTTTCAGGGTGCCTGGGTGGCTCAGTGGGTTAAACCTCTGCCTTCGGCTCAGATCATGATCCCGGGGTCCTGGGATCGAGCCCTGCATCGGGCTCTCAGCTCGGTGGGGAGCTTGCTTCACCCCCCCCCCCCGCTTTCTGCCTGCCTCTCTGCCTACTTGTGATCTCTGTCTATCAAATAAATAAATAAAATCTTAAAAAAAATATATTTTTCAGTTTGATGGGAAAAAATAATAACCGATTATTCTTTGAATTTGCTTTTTTTTTTTTTTTCACTAGTAGGATTGAGCAAGCCATTTGTAGGTCTGTTGTGAGTAGCCTCTACATAGCGTTTGCATATTTTCTATCAGGTTTTTTTTTTAATCTTTTTCTTAGGTGAAACCCTTTGTCAAATATATTTACAAAATATGAATCTGTACAACAAATGAGTTAACCAGCATCCTTTTGTTACTAGAATGGGCCTTTGCTGAAGAACAAAAAGAAAACCCTATTTCAAATTGGATTATTCCCCAAATCCTCTATGTCCTTCACATACCAAGTAATGTCTTAGTGATAATGTTACGGAACCTGGACTGGGTCCTGATGGAAGAACTAAGCAGCCCTCGGAGGCTTTGGAGGATCGGAGGTTTATTTAACACCAGCGGGCTCAGAGGAGAATGATCTCCAAAGGTCTGAGCCCTGAGCACATGCAGGGAAGGTAATTTACACCCTTCTACTTCCACACACTTGGTACTTCTGGCACCCATGGGAAACGGCGTGGGGAAGAAGAACCCAGAAGGGCTTTGAGACGGAGACTAGAATTCCCTTGCTGGTTTGGTCAGCCATCTTAAGAGTATAGGTTTTCCCTTATCATTCCCCACTTTGATGCCGCTCTAAACACCTAGTTTAGAGGGACATCATTTTCATCTACTATGGGCCGATAGCCCTGTAAGACTAATATCTGTGCGGTGGCTCGCCTGGTAACAGGGTTTTCTATGAACTTAGCAATCCATCCTAAGGTTCCTAAGGTTGCCCAATAAGCAACAACAATAGCAAGTTTCTGGGAGAAAGTCCAGTCAGAAGGGGAGCAGCATAAAGTCCGACACCTGAGGTGAGGGATATTGTGCCGATGACAGGCAGGGACCACTGCGAACAGATGTCCATCAGTCAGTGGGGTCTCGCCGAAGGTGAAGCTGGAGCGGGTCCGTAGGGTCTGGTTGGGCTTTCCACTGGTGTGATTCCTCTTCTGACTGGTGAGCCGTCTTTACTCTGGAGTGGTGGACCCACGGGGTGACACCTGAGACCTTGAGGACAGTAGGGGTGGTTAGAACAACAGTGTGGGGCCTTGTCCACTGTGGTTTGAGGGTGTCCTTTGTCCAATCTTTGACCCAACCTGAGTCTCCTGTTTGGAATGAGTGTACCTGAGACCCCAAGGAAATTGGAGCCCTTTCAGTGGTATATTTCTGTAGCTTATTTAGGATGGCCCCCAGTGCCTGAAGCTTTTCCCCTATTTCCTTATCTCCAATCTGATGTAGGTTCCCTGAAAGGCTTCTAGGCACGGGGGAGGCCGTCCATACACCAGTTCGGAAGGGGAGAAGCCTACTGTTCAGGTATGCAGTGAGTGCCTAGGAGGGCTGGGGTAGCAGATCTGGCCATGGAAAGTTAGTAACCTGGCTGAACTTTGCTAAGGTTCCCTTGAGGGTGCGAGTCATCCATTCTACTTTCCCTGAGCTTTGAGGCTGGTAGGAGCCTCCTGTGGAGGCTGAAGAGCCTGTGGAGCTTCCAGGTGATGTAGAGAGATTTGGTTAAGGTCTGTAAAATATCTGCTGCAAACAGGGGTCCATTGTCACTGTGGATGGTTAATGGCAGACCGGACTGGGGCACAATCTCTCGTAGGAGGACTCTGGTTACTTCCCGGCTCTGTTCCGTCCTGGTCGGGAAGGCCTCAACCCAACCAGCGTATGTGCGCGCTGTCACTAGGAGATATTTGTACCCCTCACTAGGCTGTATGTCTGTGAATTCTATTTCTAGATCTTTAGAAGTGGTTACTCCTATTCTCTGGACCCCAGCGGGGGCCATGGTACAGATCGAGCATTATTCTCAGCACACGTTATGCACCGCTCACTCGTGGCTCGGCATAGTGCCAGCAGCTGGCTGATATAGCAGTGCTTCTTGAGGAGGCCTCTACTGCAGTTTTTCCTAGATGCGTGAGTTGGTGGTACTCCTTCCCTAGATGCCCTCCTGTTGCTGTGGGAACGAAGACACACCCGTCTGGCATCACCTACCATCCCTTTTTAGTCAGGGTGGCCCCTGAGTCATGGCCCATTTTCTTTCTTTTTCAGTGTAACTGGGCAGAGGGGCTTCTTCTAGGGGTGTCAGGGCCATCGTGAGGGAAGGGACTTTGTCCCTACTGGCTGTGGCCTTGGCCGATTCATCTGCCAGACAATTTCCTCGTGCTCTGGGGTCATCTCCTTTCTGGTGTCCCTTACAGTGCAGGATTGCTTCTTCCTTTGGAAGCCAGACAGCTTCGAGGAGTTTTAGTATCTCCTTATTTTTGATAGCCTTCCCTGTGGCAGTAAGGAGGCCCCTTTCCTTAGAGATGGCCCCATGCATGTGCACAGTAGTGAAGGCAGACGGGGAGTCAGTGTAGATGATGACTTGGTTGCCTTCACTGAGGGTGAGGGCTCGGACTAAGGCATACAGTTCAGCCCGTTGTACTGACCATCCGGCAGTTAATGCCTGGGCTTCTAGGACTTCAGTGGTTGTGGTCACTGCATAACCCACTTTCCAGGCACCCTCTTTTAGGTAACAGCCTCCATCCCTAAATAGCGTGAGCTCTGGATTCTTTATGGCTTGATCCTGTAGATCCCGATGGCTTGCATGGACTTCATCAGTTACCTTGGATCAGTCACGGTTTGGCTCCCCATCTTCCATGGGGAGAAAGGTTGCTGGGTTTAATGTCCTTACTGTCTCAAGGCTGACCCGTGGGTTTTGGCAGAGGCGCCCTTGGTATTGTGCTAGCCGAGAGTTGGAAAGAAAGCAGTGCCCCTGTGTGTTCATGAGGGACATAACCGCATGAGGGACTTTGACGTTCAATTCTTGTCCCAGGGTGAGCTTGTTGGCCTCCTTCATGAGTTGGAGTGTGGCTGCTAGCGCCCTGAGACACAGTGGCCATCCTGCTGCCACGGGGTCCAGTTTCTTTGACAGATATGTAACTGGCTGTTGCCAGGGCCCAACAGGCTAGGTGAGTACCCCGAGCGCTATCTTTTCTTTCTCACGTACAAAGAGATTTGAAGAGTTTTTCTCTATCTGGTAGGGCCAGAGCTGGAGCGTGCCCCAGAGCAGTCTTCATCTCAGTGAAGGCAGCTTCTGCTTCTTCAGTCCAGGCAGGGAGTTTGTGATCTGGACCTCCTACGAGATTGTAGAGAGGTTTTGCTATTGCTGAGAACCCAGGGATCCAGATGCGGCAGAATCCTGCAGCTCTCAGGAATTCCTGTAGGACTTTTTTTGTCCAAGGCCAAGGCAGAAAGACGATGACTCTCTTTCTCTCCGGCCCTAATTCTCTCTCCCCTTGGGTGAGAGGGAAACCGAGGTATTGGACCTGTTGTTGGCAGATCTGTGCTTTCTTCCATGAGACCCTGTATCCTGAGTCTGTCAGAAGCTGTAGGAGGGCCTTGGTGCCCTTGGTACAGTCTTGTGTGTCACTGGCAAGAAGGAGGTCATCCATGTACTGGAGGAGGGTACACCGTGTGACCTTTCTCGGGAAGCTGGTGAGGTCTGCGATCAGTGCTTCCCCAAAGGGGGTTGGTGAATTCTTGAGCCCCTTAGGGAGGCGTGTCCAAGTTAGTTGCATCTGATGGCCCATATTGGGTTCAGTCCATTCAAAGACAAATAGTGGCTGGCTCTGGGGAGCTAAGCGGAGACAGAAGAAGGCATCCTTCAGGTCCAGGCAAGTGAATCATCTGGCTGATCCTGGGATTTGGCTGAGGAGGGTGTATGGATTTGGGACCACGGGGTGCAGAGAGATGGTCACCTTATTGATGGCTGGCAGGTCCTGAACTGGTCGGTATCCCACTTCTGGTTTTTTGACTGGCAAGAGATGGGGTATTCCAGGCTGACTGACACTCACCGGGATGCCTGCCTCCTTTGAGTTTGGTTGGGTGTTCTTGGATGCCGATCTTAGCTTCTTGCGGAAGGGACTATTGCCTTTGTCTTTGGGGTTGGGCTCCCGGGATCAATTCAACAATGATAGAGGCCCAATTCTGGGCTAGTCCAGGTGGGTTGTCCTCAGCCCATACTGTAGGAAAGGCAAGTCTGAATTCCGGCAGGCTGTTCACTTGTGCCTGAGCACAAAATAACTTTCGTTCTTCTTCTCTTGGCATGGTGGTCGCTAGTACCAAAGACCTGCCTCTTCTTGTCTTGGGTTTAATCAGAGGCTAGTATGCCTGGTGGGTTCAAAAGTTATTTGAGCCCCGAGCCTGGAGAGTTATGTCTCTGCCCAGGAGGGGGATGGGGCAATCAGGCAAATAAAGGAACTCATGTCAGACCTTGTGACCCCTGAGTTCACATTGTTGTGCTTGGCAGAAGGGTTGCTGTATTGCTTTCATCCCGGTGGCCTCAAGGGTAGTCGCAGTTCTTGTGCTGAAGGGGGCCACCAAGGAGGGGACAACAGAGTGTTTGGTCCCAGTGTCAACCATGAAAGTCATTGATTGGCCCCCTACTTTGATTCTGACTGTGGGCTCATGGGGGCCAAGGAGGAATGAGCCCGGTTCCCTACTTCTGCCAGGCCTATGAGGTCCTCTTCTTGGGGTTCTTCCTTGTAGTGGCTGGGCTTTGGAGCCTTTCCTCTGTCGGGACATTCATTTTTCCAGTGTTCCTTTTCCTTGTAGCATGTGCATTGGTCTTTTGCCAAGGGGATTCTGGGCTTCCCCCCTTTTGGTGGTGGGAGCCTTCCCGCTTTTGCATTGTCCTTTTCCCTCAGGGACATCGCGAAGAGGCTGACTTTTTTCTTCATTTTCTTATCGGTTTCCCTCTCGGCTGTGACCTCCCTGTTCATGAAGACCTTATCAGCAACCTCTGTTAGCTGGGTGATGTTCATCCCTGCAAATCCCTCCAGTTTCTGGAGTTTCTTCTGATGTCTGGGGCGGCTTGAGCCACGAAGGAGGGGTTTACCGTTTGTTGGCTGTCCTGTGCCTCGGGGCTGAACGGAGTATACACCTGATAGGCTTCGCACAGTCTTTCGTAGTAGTCCCCGGGGGACTCCCCTGGTTGTTGAGTGACCGTGGATACCTGGCCATATTCGTGGTTTCTCTGCTGCTGCTCGGGTTCCCTGGAGGAGGGCTTCTTGGTATCGGCGGACGTGGGCCTGTCCTTCATCCTTGGTGAAGCCCCATGTGGGGCGCTCCTCGGGTGCTGCTGTTCTAGCCCAGGCAGCAGGGTCGATAACTCCCACTGGTGCGTATTCCTCTAGGTACTGTTGTGCTCCTCTCATTATTCTTCTTTCCTCCATGTTGAACAGGGTGCAGAGTAACTGTTGGCAGTCCTCCCAGGCTGGCCAGTGGGTCTGGAAAAGGGATTCCATAAGGTCTATCATAGCTTGTGGCTTTTCAGAGTAAGAAGGGGTTTTGTGCTTCTAGTTGAGGGGGTCATTGGTGGAGAAAGGTTGACAGTACATCATGGAATGTCCAGGTTGGACTGTCCTATCTTTGTCACACCTTTCAGGTTCCTGTGCCTCCCATACCAGCATGTGTAGGGCACTTGCACCTGGGGCATGGTCTGGCTGCCGGTCCTGGAGAAAATCATCCTTTGGGCCTGGGGGTGCTGGTGGACTCTCTGGACCTGAGGGTGTCAGAGAGACTGATGGTGGTGGATTGTCTGGAACTGAAGGGTCCGGTGCAGTGGCTTGGGGGTTCATACGGAGGGGGCAAGATCAGTTCATCATCAGGATCTGTGGCTAAGATCTGTAGAGCCTGGGACTTCTGTCGGTTCTCTTTGGGCCACTTAGACGCAGCAACTAAGACCCTAGCCTGTTCCTCCTGTTGCAAGCGAACAGCTCCCAAGGAGGAAGGGTCTGGGTAATTTCCAGCCAGGAGTTGATGCATGGAAACTGATCATGTTGTCCTGGGTCCCTGGTTATGACTTGCCATACTCAACAGACTGTTGGGACCTGTTGGGACATCTAGTGTCCCTTCTGAAGGCATCCAACATCAAAGGTAGGCCACTCTAACTCACATAGGGTTCTCAGCTTGCCAGGATACATCTAACTCCATAGTCTCCCAAAAACCCCTTCTTGAAATTGTTGATCATGATTTCTAGGACTGTCGGTTTGCTCTGCTCTGATCCCATGGTGATGTTTCCCGTGTGCGGTGGCGTAGAGACAGACAAATGGTGGGTACCCCTCCAAAAGAGAGACCAGTTTGATGCCTATCTCTCTGCATTCCTGTAGGAGACTTGGGTGCCTCTTGGCCATAGCAAGTCTGTATAATCCCTGGACTGGAGTCCTGAAGGGGCTTGTCTTAGATATTATGAGGTCATCATAGAAATAGGTTAGGGCTCATTCCGACTCTGTAGGCTTCTGGGGACCTTTAGGGTGCCCGCCTGTGGAGCCACAGAATCAGTCCGCCTGACAAGGCCAGATAAACTGCACCTTCACTCATGCATTCACTCCAGAAGTTATTATAGTACCCCTCTAACCCCAGGAGGCCGTGAACTGTGGAATTCCTTTCCTTTTGGAAATTCCTTCCTGTCCCCCTTTTCGCGGGGTTCCAGACCTGAGGGACCTCCCTCCCCCTCCCCCCTGGGAGTCCCTACCTGTGAGCCCTCTAAGAGGACTCTAGGAGGTGATCAGTCTTCCCTTCCACCCTGATGGGTGGGCCTGACTGGGTCCTGGGGCCCCAGGCCTCACCTGGAATCCGACTTCTGGACCAGGTGTTCACCTGCCAAGTTGCCTTTGAGTCTGGCGGGAACAGTGGAGCAGGGCTGGTCTGAGGCGACCTGGTGGGAGACTGCCAAAGATTAAGCAGGGCATACCTTTTCTGTTACGATCCCTCATTCCATCACTGCCCCAGCATTGCCCCCAAACCAGTGGCAACAGTGGGGCAGTGCGGTTGGGTTTCCCCATGAGGGAACCAAATGTTACGGAACCTGGACTTGATCCTGGCAGAAGAACCGAGTGGCACTTAGAGACCTTGGAGGATTGGAGGTTTATTTAACACCGGCGGGCTCAGAGGAGAATGATCTCCAAAGGTCAGAGCGTTGAGCACAAGCAGGGAGGTTGATTTATACCCTTCTATTTCCGCATACTTGGTACCTTTGGCATGTGCTGGAAACTGGGTAGGGAAGAAGAACCCAGAAGGGCTTTGAGACAGGAACTGGAATTCCTTTGCTGGTTTTGTCAGCCATCTTAGAGTACAGTTTTTCCCTTATCAATAATGTGTGTAGTAGGAGGGATTATTAGCAGCTAGATATAATAGAAGAAAGATAATACAATAGAGTGGTAAGATCATTGAAATTAGAGCCAGAAGCCTGGGTACTACACCTGTCCCCACCACTCTTTACCTCTGAGATCTTGGTTAATCCATATACTCTCCCTGAGCCTTAATTTCTGTATCTGTACATAGCACAGTTTATATCAGATGTCTTACAGGGTTAAGATGAGCTCATACATGAAAAAAAGTATTGTAGACAGTAAAAGTTACATAATACAAATTATAATATGCTAATGTGTACGGTGTAACTGTAGCAAGTTGAAGGTATACTTCATTAAAACTACCGTCTTCTAGGGCTGGCTATAGCCATCCTGGTTGGCTCAGTCAGTGGAGCGTGCAACTGCTGATCTTGGGATTGTGGGTCAAGACCCATGTTGAGTGGAGAGATTACTTAAAACTAAAATCTTAAAAAAAGGGTCATCTTTTTTTTTTTAAGGGTCACCTTTTGAGGTAGCCTAAATTATAAATTATTCAGCCTCTTTCTGAGTCTGTGGTTTACTGGTTTGTACTTATTTGCATGATTCCTTTAAAAAGAAATGTTAAAAAATTGAAGCTGTTGTTCTTTGTGACAATTCAGAGTGTGTTTGTGGTATATTGGCTTCTAGGGCACTGAGCTGCTGTCTCCAGTATTGACAGTCTTTTGTGAGCTCATTAGCTACCGTTTTCGTAAAAGCCATTTTGATCTGTGATGAGAGTACTGCATTAAAAGGGCATTAATGTTGGAAATCTACACTTTGGTCAGTTCATTAAAATGCACTCTTCACAAAAACGCAATATGAATTTGCATTGCAAAGGATAACTTATTTCTTTTTAAAACTCTTGAAACCAGGTAATTTAATTATGTCTCTGCCATAGCCTTTTATCTTCCTCCTCAAAGGAACTCTGTCTCCTTTGACACCTCATACTGGAAGCTGGTCTTCTGATCCTCGGAATTAATTAACATGCAAATACTTGTCTAGAGATGTGGAAACACTGCTTTTCGATTAGCATTTAAATGTCATTCTTAATGATGTCAAATTGACTCTTTTTAAGGGAAAATTAAAGTGGTAAAGTTACCTCTTGATTATTTCCTAGACCATGTTATTGGTATTTCTGGTTATCTGGTCTTAGTGGGAGCTTTAATCTTCTACTGTTCAGGCCAAACTGAGTCAGATACAAGATTATACTTGATGGCAGCACAGCCAAGCTCTGGCCTTCCAGTGCCTACAGTTTCTAGGTAGGCTTACTTGCCATATCCTGCACTGCTTCTCAGTAACAAGTTTATTTATGTTGGAGTAGCACCTGCAGGAACTGTTAGCAACAAGTCCAAGGTACCTGGGAGCAAAGAGGGGTGTGTAGAGGGGCCTTGGTAGCAACTGTGTGATAAAGAATAAAGAAGATGAGCTTTGGAGTTAGATATTCAAATAGGTTTAAATCTTGCCTGTGCCACTTTGAAGCTCTGGGACCTTGATACATTCCTTCCCTTCTCTGAGACTCAATTTCCTCATCAATTTCCTAATCAATTTCCTAAAATGTAAATAGTAATATATACCACTCAGGTTGTTGGGAAGGTTAAAGGTGATCATGTATATAAGGTTCTACAGAGCGAGAATAGGCTATCTGCTCTAACCGAGAACCCCCAAATCTCAGTGGTTTGACTTAGCTTATTTCCTGCCGTGCGAGGGACGGAGGAAGGCCCTACTCCATGCAGACATGCTGTGACCCGGACTTCTTTCATCCAGTGACCCTGACATTCCCCAAGGCTGGATCATCGGATCATCTGTCTCCAGCTGGCCGGAGAGGGAAGATCCTAAGCCTGGGAGTGGCACAGAAGGCTTTACGGGCCAGGTTGGTGTTGGTGCACCTCACTTTTACTCATTTCTTAGTGGCCAGAACTCAATTCCCTAGACACCCTGACTTTCAGGTTAGCCCAGGAAATGTGTGTGTCAGAAGGAAAACAAAATGGGTCTGTTTGGTGAACACAGTCCTCCACTACAAGCATCCAGAAACATTTGTTGAGTAAATGACAGAAGGAAAGAATGGATTTTCTGTGGACTCTGAAAGCGTGAGAGCTAATAGAGAGCCTTAGCAGTGATCATGTTTTACTCTCTGTTTCTGTAGAGGAGGAGTCTGAGGACGTGGGAATTTAGTGGTCTGCCCAGCTATTAGTGACAGGACTAGAACTTGAACCCATTTATCCCAAGTCCTATTATTTATTCTGCATTTAATTATTTGAAACATCATTCTTTATTTTCTGCCATAAGGTTGCCCTTGTCTTTTGGCATATGAAGATGGAAATTTAAAATAGATGTTATTCTAGGGATGCCTGGGTGACTCAGTAGGTCAAGTGTCTGCCTTCGGTTCAGGTCATGAACCCTGGGTCCTCGGGTAGAGTCCTGCATCAGGCTCCTTGCTCAGTGGGGAGCCTGCTGTTCCCCCTGCTTGTGCTCACTTTCTTTCTCTCTGACAAAGAAATAAATAAAATCTTAAAAATATATGTTATTCTGGTCATTATTGGTAGACTTCAGTTTTCTTTGGAAGGAAGAATTTGCTACTTTAGGATAATGGGATGGATGGCTGGAGGCTCCATAGCTTGTCAGTATTTTGTACTGACAGTGAATTAATCTTCACTCACCCACTCCTGTGTTTGAGCTGTCTTTCTTTAGCCCCCTTCTATGTATACGGAATTCTGCAAGGCAGTGTGGATGGAGCAGTGATTAAGACAGAAACATTTGCAGCCTAAGGAAGGTGTCAAATATTTGATCAGTAATTAGTATATAAAATGAGAGCTCAGTGGAAGCAATAAGGTAGAAGTGATGAGCTGCTGGGGTGGGAGGGACAGGGAGTAAGGACAGCTTCATGGAGGAAGGAGGTATTTGAACTGGACCTTAAAGAATGAGTTCATTTATTGCTCTGATCTGCTCTGAAACATTCATATTTGTATTTCTGTAATCTGTGTAGGTAACTCCAGCTGGTGTTAACTGACTGTACATTAGAAAAAATGGGGAGAAGAACTCAAACACACAGATCAAAATCCTGATCAAGTCTCTTGTATAAAATGAGCATTTAGCACCCATTTTTGCCATTCAGTTATCATTTTGCCAAGTTTTGATGAGTAGATAATTATGTAAGACAACCTTTGGTACCAGTCAGTCATCATCAACAAATAGTGTATTGTGTGCCAGCAGGTTCTTGATATCATTCTTCTATGCCCAATGGGCTTTGCATAATTTTTGGTTAAAAGAGTTTGTAGAGGCAGGGGTGAGATGCATGAAATACCAGAAAATGGAATCAGTGAGAGGAGCGGGGCACACACTCCCACTGTAGAAAAGGCACAAACATGGATATAGGTTTGGATTTGGGAGTTGATTTTTGAAAGTTTTCTCTTATAGAAAGAATTCAATACAGAAAGGATATAAAATGCAAGTAATTGTCCCTTTCCCCAAACCTTTGATTATCATGAAAATAAACAGATCTTTCTAGACATTTTATGTGAACAAAGAAACACACACAGGTATATGCTTTTTTATGTAAGTGAACTTATTATATATATTCATTTTTCTGTAATCTCTTATTTATGTAGGATAGCTTTTTATGTTACTACATAGTTCTACCTCATTATTATTATTATTTTAACCAATGGCATAGTCATCCACACTGTATTGCTTTTCTGTGATTCTTATTGAACCATTTTTAAGTTTTTTTTTTCCCTTAGCCCTTTGCTATGTATTGTACACTCTGCTTCAGACAACATCGTTGTAGCCACCCACAGACTTTTTGTAGAGGGACTTTTTTGGTTAGGTACTTGAAATGGAGTTCCTAGATCAAAGAGTACATGTATTTAAAAGTTTGATAGATGTTGGTGAATTGTCCTCCAGAAAGGCTGTACTTATTTTCATTCTATCCATGGTATTTGTGAATTTCTTTTCCTAAGTATTTTTCTTTTTAAAGAGGATCCTGGTCTCTGGGTCAGAGAAGAGAGCCTACTAAAAACAAGTGGTGGCCAAGAGAAATGAAAATGTTCACACAATGATTTGTATGTAACAGCATTATTCATAACAGCCAAGAAGTGGAAACAAACCAAATGGTCAGCAACTGTTGAATCGATAACCAAAATGTGGGATATACATATAGTGGAATATTATTCAGCAATAAAAGGAATAAGGTACTACTATACACTATAATGTGGATAAACTTTGAAAGCATTATGGTAAGTGAAGGAATCAGTCACAAGCACCATACATAGTTATTTATTTATTTTTAAAGATTTTATTTATTTGAGAGAGGGAGAGAACATGAGCAGGGGGAGGGACAGAAGGAGCAGCAGACTTCCCACTGAGTAGGGAGCCCCCTACAGGGCTTGATCCCAGGACCCAGGGATCATGACCTGAGCCAAAGGCAGATGCTTAACCAACTGAGCCACCCAGGCATCCCTTAACATACATATTTATATAAAATGTCCAGAACAGGCAAATCGATAGAGGCAGAGAGTAGGTAAGTAGTTGCTTAGGATAGGGACATGGGGGCAGGAAGATTTGGGAAGAGACTGCTAATAGGTACGGGGTTTCTTTTTGGGGACGATGAAAATATTCTCTATAATTAGATTGTGGTGGCTGTACAACTCTGTGGGTATACCAAAACCCACTGAATTGCATATTTTAAATGGGGGAATTTTACGGTATGTGAATTAATTTATCAGTAAAGCTGTTGAAAATTGAGTGGTTGCCGAATTCATGGAATAGGCTGAAAAGGATGGTGATGTGGTTATTATCATGGGCTTATGGCACAGGCAGAAAGACCGAGTTGTAGCAGTGTAGCAGGGAATTTGGATGGGGAGGGTATTTCTCTGGACGATGCTGAAGTGTGTTCAGGTGGCTGATGCTACAGAGGTGGATGGTGGGGTTTCTCCACCAGCAGAATGGAGACAAGGGGGCGGTTAATGCCATGCCCTAGTTAGGGTGAGAATGGGGATTAGTACACTGAATTACTGACTCCTTGTCCTTGTTCAGTCCTTCAAATATACAGAAGATACTGTTCTTTGTTGACCTAGAAATGCCTGCGGTGCTCCAGCATTTGGAAAAGGAAGGTCAGAGAGAGGAAGCTGAGCTCAGCTGCCAAGTCAAGGAGAAGGGGAGGAAGGCTTAGGGTCACAAGGACACTGAGGCCCTCCTTTGTGAATAAGAGCTACTCGTCCACTTTAAATTCAGCAATTAAGCTTCTTCTACATAGTGGAGGTTCTTTTGGAATGTGTTTGCTAGCAAACATGATAAGAATGTTTAGAAGGAAATTATCATTTAAGTGGCCTCTGAGTTGTGCTGATTGATAAAATTGAGCTTAAGGGAAAGATGGCTGAACTTACAGTAAACACTGAAAGTTAAAGGTAAATCAATATACCTTTCTGTAGAAGCCCAGGCTTTTTTAATGCCTTCTTTACTTCTCTTAGTTCCCCCATCATCATGGCTGTGTAGCACAGATTAGATTAAAATGTAACATCTAGAACCTTCTCAATTACTCTCAGGTCTGAAGTGTAAGCATCAGAGAGAACTGAGGTAGGTCTCCATGGTTCCATTTTGGAGGGTAATCTCTTCAGGTGGCTACTACTGGTATACCAACAGTTTGCTTTTAGAAGCCCAGGACAGCCTATGCATGGGTCAGGACTGACCTAAGGGCAAAATTATTTTGTATCAGTCCAAAGTATGGGTGGGGTCTCCCAATCGGGCAGAGGCTGGTGGCCTTGGTGGTGAGAAAATTCACTCAAGACAGAACGAAAGAGATAGAAATTGTATTGACTATCCCACAAGGGAGCAGAGGACAGGACAGCAGAGATTGTCTGCCAGGAGGAAGCGGTGGGGTCATAGTTAAAGGGGGAAGATGAGGAGGTACGAGAACATGGAATTTTCCTCTTTTGGTACCTGTGTCCTGGTGTAAATAGCCCAGTGGTCAGCTAGGGCTTACGGATATTTTGAGGTAGGTTGCCTAATGGGCCTGTCTGTTTTCAGCCAGGGGGTTGGAGTCAGCGTGGGCCCTTCTTCCTTGTTTAGCTTTCCGTTGTTCAAGCTTGTTGCCTAAAAGCGGCCTCTTCAAGAAGGCTTTTTCTTGGTCACTCTATTTGATTCACTGCACAGAATAGGCTTTATTCTCCAAAACTTCATTTAAGAATATACCATAAATATGAAACTATTAGCCTTTGTACTTGAATAGGATATTAAGAGGAATCTTAACAACTTGTCAGCCTTTGCAAGAAAGAACTATTCTTCTGATTTTATTTTGACTTGCTAAAGAACCTTTAGCATTAAAAAAAAAAAAAAAAAAAAGAACCTTTAGCATTGAGAGAAACTTCACTTGGTGATTCAGAGCATGAGGGAAGGAAGAGACCGATTCTGGCGCATGCACGCTAGTTGAATAACTAACTGGTGGATTTTTTTTTTTTTACTTTTTTTTAAAATTTTTTATTTATTTTCAGCGTAACAGTATTCATTGTTTTTTCACCACACCCAGTGCTCCATGCAATCTGTGCCCTCCCTAATACCCACCACCTGGTTCCAACCTCCCACCCCCTGCCCCTTCAAAACCCTCAGGTTGTTTTTCAGAGTCCATAGGCTCTCATGGTTCACCTCCCCTTCCAATTTCCCTCAACTCCCTTCTCCTCTCCATCTACCCTTGTCCTCTATATTATTTGTTATGCTCCACAAACAAGTGAAACCATATGATACTTGACTCTCTCTGCTTGACTTATTTCACTCAGCATAATCTCTTCCAGTCCTGTCCATGTTGCTACAAAAGTTGGGTATTCGTCCTTTCTGATGGAGGCATAATACTCCATAGTGTATATGGACCACATCTTCCTTATCCATTCATCCGTTGAAGGGCATCTTGGTTCTTTCCACAGTTTGGCGACCGTTGCCATTGCTGCTATAAACATTGGGGTACAGATGGCCCTTCTTTTCACTACATCTGTATCTTTGGGGTAAATACCCAGTAGTGCAATTGCAGGGTCATAGGGAAGCTCTATTTTTAACTTCTTGAGGAATCTCCACACTGTTCTCCAAAGTGGCTGCACCAGCTTGCATTCCCACCAACAGTGTAAGAGGGTTCCCCTTTCTCCACATCCTCTCCAACACACGTTGTTTCCTGTCTTGCTAATTTTGGCCATTCTAACTGGTGTAAGGTGGTATCTCAATGTGGTTTTGATTTGAATCTCCCTGATGGCTAGTGATGATGAACATTTTTTCATGTGTCTGATAGCCATTTGTACATCTTCATTGGAGAAGTGTCTGTTCATATCTTCTGCCCATTTTTTAATATTATTGTCTGTTTTGTGTGTGTTGAGTTTCAGGAGTTCTTTATAGATCCTGGATATCAACCTTTTGTCTGTACTGTCATTTGAAAATATCTTCTCCCATTCCCTGGGTTGCCTCTTTGTTTTGTTGACTGTTTCTTTTGCTGTGCAGAAGCTTTTGAACTTGATGAAGTCCCAAAAGTTCATTTTCACTTTTGTTTCCTTTGCCTTTGGAGACATATCTTGAAAGAAGTTGCTGTGGCTGATATCAAAGAGGTTACTGCCTATGTTCTCCTCGAGGATTCTGATGGATTCCTGTCTCATGTTGAGGTCTTTTATCCATTTCGAGTTTATCTTTGTGTACGGTGTAAGAGAATGGCCGAGTTTCATTCTTCTACATATAGCTGTCCAGTTTTCCCAGCACCATTTATTGAAGAGACTGTCTTTTTTCCACTGGATATTTTTTCCTGTTTTATCAAAGATTATTTGACCATAGAGTTGAGGGTCCATATCTGGGCTCTCTACTCTGTTCCACTGGTCTATGTGTCTGTTTTTATGCCAATACCATGCTGTCTTGGTGATCACAGCTTTGTAGTAAAGCTTGAAATCAGGTAACGTGATGCCGCCAGTTTTATTTTTGTTTTTCAACATTTCCTTAGCAATTCGGGGTCTCTTCTGGTTCCATACAAATTTTAGGATTATTTGCTCCAGCTCTTTGAAAAATACCGGTGGAATTTTGATTGGAATGGCATTAAAAGTATAGATTGCTCTGGGCAGTATAGACATTTTAACAATGTTTATTCTTCCGATCCAAGAGCATGGAATGGTCTTCCAACTTTTTGTGTCTTCTTCAATTTCTTTTAGGAGTGTTCTGTAGTTCCTCGAGTACAGATCCTTAACCTCTTTGGTTAGGTTTATTCCGAGGTATCTTATGGTTCTTGGTGCTATAGTAAATGGGATCGATTCTCTAATTTGCCTTTCTGTATTTTCATTTTCAGTGTATAAGAAAGCCACTGATTTCTGTACATTGACTTTGTATCCTGCCACATTACTGAATTGCTGTATGAGTTCTAGAAGTTTGGGGGTGGAGTCTTTCGGGTTTTCCATATAAAGAATCATGTCATCTGCGAAGAGAGAGAGTTTGACTTCTTCCTTGCCAATTTGGATACCTTTTATTTCTCTTTGTTGTCTGATTGCTGTTGCTAGGACTTCTAATACTATGTTGAACAAGAGTGGTGAGAGTGGGCATCCTTGTCGTGTTCCTGATCTCAACGGGAAGGCTGCGAGCTTTTTCCCATTGAGGATGATATTTGCTGTGGGTCTTTCTTTCATAGATAGATTTTATGAAGTTCAGGAATGTTCCCTCTATCCCTATACTTCGAAGCGCTTTAATCAGGAACGGATGCTGGATTTTGTCAAATGCTTTTTCTGCATCAATTGAGAGGATCATGTGGTTCTTCTCTCTTCTCTTATTGGTTTGTTCTATCACATTGATTGATTTGCGAATGTTGAACCATCCTTGTAACCCAGGGATGAATCCCACCTGGTCATGGTGGGTAATCTTTTTAATGTGCTGTTGGATCCTGTTTGCTAGGATCTTGTTGAGAATCTTAGCATCCATATTCATCAGTGATATTGGTCTGAAATTCTCCTTTTTGGTAGGGTCTTTGCCTGGTTTGGGGTCAGGGTAATGCTGGCTTCATAAAAAGAGTCTGGAAGTTTTCCTTCTGCTTCAATTTTTTGAAACAGCTTCAGGAGAATAGGTGTTATTTCTTCTTTGAAAGTTTGATAGAATTCCCCAGGGAATCCGTCAGGTCCTGGGCTCTTGTTTTTTGGGAGGCTTTTGATCACTGCTTCAATCTCGTTACTAGATATCTGTCTATTCAGGTTGTCAATTTCTTCCTGGTTCAATTTTGGGAGTTTATAGTTTTCCAGGAACGCATCCATTTCATCTAGGTTGCTTAGCTTATTGGCATATAACTGTTGATAATAACTTCTGATGATTGTTTCTACTTCCTTGGTGTTAGTTGTGATCTCTCCCTTTTCATTCATAATTTTATTAATTTGGGCTTTTTCTCTTTTCTTTTGGATTAGTGTGGCCAATGGTTTATCGATCTTATTGATTCTTTCAAAAAACCAGCTTCTAGTTTCATTGATATGTTCTACTGTATCTCTGGTTTCTACCTCATTGATCTCTGCTCTAATCTTGATTATTTCCCTTCTTACATGTGGAGTTGGTTTGATTTGTTGTTGATTCTCCAGTTCTTTAAGGTGTAGAGACAGCTGGTGTATTCTGGATTTTTCAAATTTTTTGAGGGAGGCTTGGATGGCTATGTATTTCCCCCTTAGGACCGCCTTTGCTGTATCCCATAGGTTTTGGACCGAAGTGTCTTCATTCTCGTTGGTTTCCATGAATTGTTTAAGTTCTTCTTTGATCTCCTGGTTGATCCAAGCATTCTTAAGCAAGGTGGTCTTTAGCTTCCAGGTGTTTGAGTTCCTTCTGAACTTTTCCTTGTGATTGAGCTCCAGTTTCAAAGCATTGTAATCTGAGAATATGCAGGGAATAATCTCAGTCTTTTGGTATCGGTTGAGCCCTGATTTGTGACCCAGTATGTGGTCTATTCTGGAGAAGGTTCCATGTGCACTTGAGAAGAATGAGTATTCTGTTGTTTTAGGGTGGAATGTTCTGTATATATCTATGAGGTCCATCTGGTCCAATGTGTCATTCAATGCTCTTGTTTCTTTATTGATTTTCTGCTTCGATGATCTATTTCTGAGAGAGGCGTGTTAAGATCTCCTACTATTAATGTATTCATATCAATATGACTCTTTGTCTTGATTAATAGTTTTCTTATGTAATTGGCTGCTCCCACGTTGGGGGCGTAGATATTTAAACTGTTAGATCATCTTGGTGGATAGTCCCTTTAAGAATTATGTAGTGCCCTTCTGTATCTCTGACTACCGTCTTCAGTTTAAAATCTAATTTATCTGATATGAGAATGCTACCCCGGCCTTCTTTTGAGGCCCATTGGCATGAAAGATGCTTCTCCATCCCTTCACTTTCAGTCTGGGTGTATCTTTAGGTTCAAAATGGGTCTCTTGTAGACAACATATGGATGGGTCCTGTCGTTTTATCCAATCTGCAACCCTGTGTCGTTTTATGGGCGCATTTAGGCCATTCACATTGAGAGTGATTATTGAGAGATACGTTTTTATTGACATTGTGTTATCTTTGAAGTCTTTCTTTCTGTCAATTGTCTTTATATTTCTGTACAGTGCTATTCTTACGATTTTTCCTCTTTTATAGAACCCCCCTTAATATTTCCTGCAGTGTCAGCTTGGTGGTTGCATAGTCTTTTAAGCCTTGCCGGACTTGGAAACTCTTTATCTCTCCATCCATTTTGAATGTCAGTCTTGCTGGATAAAGTATTCTTGGCTGCATGTTCTTCTCATTTAGTGCCCTGAATATATCTTGCCAGCCCTTTCTGGCTTGCCAGGTCTCTGTGGACAGGTCTGACGTTATTCTGATAGCTTTCCTCTGCACGTAAGGAGCTTCTTTGTCCTAGCGGTTTCAAGAGATTGTATCTACAATTATGATTTCTCAATTTTACTATGAGGTACCTGGATGTTTTTTTGGAATTTATAATCTTGTGGGGGGAGACCGTTCTGCCTCTAGTACATGAACGCTTGTTCCATTCACGAGATTGGGAAAATTTTCATGAAGAATTTGTTCCACTATATCTTCTAGACTTCTTTCTTTCTCCTCCCCTTCAGGGATTCCAATAATTCTGACGTTGGAATGTTTCATGGCATCATTTATTTCCCTGATTCTGTTTTCGTGGCTTCTAAGCGGTTTGTTCCAGGCTTCCTCCTGATCCTTTCTCTCTATCTGTTTGTCCTCCAGATCACTAATTCTATCTTCTGTCTCAGTTACCCTAGCTTTTAGAGAATTTAGATTAGATTGGAACTCATTGAGAGCATTGTGAACCTCATCCCTGGTGGCCTTCAGCTCTGCCCTAACATTATGAATATCATCCCTGGTGGCTTTCAATTCTGCCTTAATCAATTCCGTTTGATCATCCATGGCTTTCTCCAACCTAGCTATTGCCTGGATAATTGTTAGCCTGAATTCTCTTTCCGACATATTGTCTATGTTGATAGCTGTTAGCTCTGTTGCAGAAGGCCCATCCTCTGTATTTTTCTTCTGTTGCGGATTCCTCCTCCTAGTCATTTTGGTGAGAGATGACTGGACAGTTGTAGCTGGATGTATCGACCGTGGTGCAGTCAAGGTGCACCCTGGAACGCTTCTGAGCACTCAGGATTCCCCACTCAAACGAGAGAAAAAAGAAAAGAAAAAGAAAAAAAAGAGAGAGAGAGAGAGAGAGACAGGAAAAAAAGGGAAGATAAAAGAGGAGGTTCAGCCCAAATGGGCCCCAAGGTAAGATTTATGACATATACAAACAAAAACAGACAAACAAAAAGACTGATAAAAGTATATGACAAGAGAAAAAATATATATATATATATAAGCAAAAAAAGTAAGAACCTTGTCAAAAAGAACCCCAAGTATAATATTTATATACTATCAGGACAAACATAAATACACAGAGACACTGGCAGAAGAAAAAGATGGGAGTATGGTTATAGATTCTCATTGTGGGTAAGGAAGGTTATTTTGATTCTTCCTGGATGTATCTTGATATCTTTGTTAAAAGACTCAACTTTCCTAAGATAAAGGGGGATTAAAAATTGGTTTACCTATAGGGGTAGCATTGATTGGAGAAAGGGGGTTACCTTGAAGTTTAACTCTATATGAATATTAGAAAATAAAAATAAAAAAGGAATAAACTGGACTAAACTAAACTAAAATTTAAAAAAAGAAATTAAAAAAATAGAAAAGCAAAAGAAAAACACAGGTGTATGTATCAAAAAGTTCAGGTTAGAAGTTTATCATGGAATTTGATGTACTGGACATCTCACTGTGATGGTAAATAGGTTAAAAAATTATCTATATAAAAAAAGAAAAAAAATGAACCAGGATAATGAACCAGGATAGGATAGGGAATGAGTTAAAAATAAAAGTTGTATCTATGAAGTAGTGTTGGTTGTTCTCTTGTAGTCTTTTTTTTTTTTTTTTTCTTTCCTGGTTTTGCTTTCTGGGGGAGGGGGCTGCCACGTGGGTTTTCAGTCAATGATGTTCCCTGAGTTAAGTCCTCCCGACCCCCTCAAGGGGGTGGGCTCTGAGGAAACCGGTTTTTTCAGGCTTTTGTTCTCTGGAGGTTTTTATTTTTGTTCACTTCTTTTCTCTCACCTTGACAGCTTTTGATGGTTTTTGGAGGTTTAGAGGAAAGCAAACTGCACCCCGACCTCCCTCTCAGAGAGAAGCCTCAGTCTGCTCCCCTGTGGGTGCTGTAGAGCCCATATAAATTCCCCCTTGGCCGCTGGCAGAGCAGGTACCTAGTCCCTGCGGTCCCTGGGGACGCAGGATCTCCTGCTTGTACGCAAAACCACGGCAGCGGCGGCTGTCTGGGCAGCTCCAGACCGCCAGAGTGGTTCCAAGCAGCGATCACACACTGAGATTTTCCCGCTGGCCGGGGCTGGGGGTGCCAGGTCTTTCCGGGTCTAAGCGCGCTGGACTTGCTCTCACCTCTCCCGGGGGAGTGTGTGGGGCGCGCGTGTCTCAGGCTCTAGCGCGGCGCAGGTCCCAGAGCACCAGGCTGGGCCTTCGTGCACCTCTCTCAGGGGAGGGTGTGGGGCGCACGCATCTCAGGCTGGTCGTTCGTGTGCGTTCTGCCGTCTGGCATCTGGCTCGGCTCCCAACCCCTCACAGGAGCCAGACTCCACGCGTTCTCGGGCGCGCTGGCGGCTCAGGGACCAAGACCTGGTTTCTCCGCCACACTCTCTCTGGCTCAGCACCAGGGGAGGCTGTCCTGGGTCCGGGGACTTAAGCCCCTGTCCCTACCGCCCCGATTCCCGCAATTTCCCCCCGCGATCCTTTGCTCTTTTTGAGTGCTTTCAACCAGACTCCAAGTTAATGCTGGTCCCCAGATGCAGGGCACTCTCGTACTGGGGTATTACTCTCCAATCGGTCGCCTCTGGTGGCTCCCTCACCCTTTTGTTTCTCTTCCGATATCAGTCCTACGTTCCCACTCCGCTTTACCTGCCCACTGGCGTCTTCTGCCCCTGTAGAGATCCAGACGTGTATTATTCTGATCTCAGCTGATTTCATGGGTGATCGGAGTTCTTTGGTAGGTAATCAGCTCACTTTAGGGTACAAGTTGAAACAGTGCCTCCTCCTACTTCCCCGCCATCTTGTCTCCCCCCTTCCAACTGGTGGATATTTTTATTTGTATTTCTATTCTTAGTCTATAGCCTGTAGTTAACTAGGGAGTAACTAAGCTCAGTGATATTTATCACACTTGGAGATCTTAATTTGAATATGTTGGTATCTAGACCTCTAGGAGAACTTAAGTTATGTTTAGCTGATTACTGAAAGGCACAACTTCTTCCTAAGGAATTCCCTTTCAGTAAACAATGAATAAAATTTGAACAGATTAAAATGCAAGATAATCAAAATTGCTCTTTATTTCTGACTGTGAGCTAAATCTTTAGCCACTATGCATAGCCACACAGAGTTTTTGGTTGGTTTTGGTTTGCTTTACTTTTTGGGTTGTTTCTCCTAAATACGTTTTCTAGATAATCATCTATAGCATATATTAGAATTCCTCCTTGTGTTCTTGTGGTAGGATTCTGGAAGTTGTAATGAATTCACAGGAGCACTCAAGAATGTAAGAAATTAGATGCCAATCATATCTCAATTTTAAAAAATAACAAAAAACATACAAACAAAACAAAACAAAAGAATGTAAAAGCAAGGTTTCTACCATTTGCTGAGTTGGGAGTATAAACTTTGATTCCATTGCCAACCCTCTTAAAATTGTGACTGTGAACTATGGTGACTTAACTTCAGAGCACAGCTGGTTTTTTTGGCAGTGGCACCAAAACATTTTAATTCTGCCTGAACAACTGTTAGCATTCAGTGTAGACAAGTGAGTAAGCGTCTTACTTTGCTGGTGGTGATACCGCACATGCTTAGATTTAGTGAAATGTCAAAATTGCCACAAGCCAAGATATAGTCATGGATGAGAACTTAACTTTTTCTGTGTCTGCTAAATGTTTTAATCCATGGAAAGCAAAAGTCTTTCTGTCATTTTCTTTTTTTAAACTACAGATGGAGGAAGCAAGGAGATAGAAATATTACTGTGAACTTAATTCTAGCCAACTGTTAGTGAAGTAGAATTGATTAAAATCTTGGGAGGCAGTTACCGTGATCGTGTTGTTTTATAACTACAGAAGAAATAAGAGTTGGATATAACCAAAGAGTTAACAGTAACTTCAGGAAAATACAGAGAAAGGGTAGGTATTTTTCAATGTCCAGAGCCTTGAAAAGAGGGCACTACAAAAAGAGAAAGGGAGAAAGAGAGAAGGAAAGAAAGAAAGGAACAATCTGAGGGCAAAAGCACAATTTTATTTTTTGAGGGGGATGGGTGAAGAAGAAACAAGGAGGGAACCACTTTAAGAACAAGGAAGTTTTTAGTGAGCTCGGATAGTAAGAGAACATGTACCCAAAGAGAAGCACATGCTCAACGACAAATTCAGAAGAGTGATATAAAACTTGTAAGAAAATATCTGTAATGCTCAAGTTCAGACTGAGCTAAGGCTGGAGAAAATGCTATAGACAACAGAAAAGGGCTCTTGAAAAGCTGTGTTCAAAACAAGAAGAACAAGTAAAGGCTAAGCTCGTTGCTCGGGGCGAATGGAATAACGTTAACATGACGAAAAGCAGACCTACTCAACTATTTGGCTTCTCTCTTTATCAAAGAGAATGATCTTCAAACTGGAATGTGTAACGTAAACATGGCTCAGAATAAATTGAAGCACACAAGATTGGGGATGATAATGACAGTTACAACTACAGTTTGTTGAGTTTCTACTCAGGACTGAGTACTAGGAAGGAGAACTTAGTTATTTTTCTTCCTAGTGCTTACAGCAGCTGTGTGAGGTAAGTATTGTTTTTAGCCTTATTTCAGAGGCAAGAACACTGAGGCCCAGGGAGATTTAATAACAAGCCTGAAGCTACACAGCCATGAAATGATTAGCTTAGACTCAGCTCCACGCCCAACTGGCTTCAGAGTTTGGCTCTTGACTGGACCCCCTGACTCCCATGCCAACAGCACCTAACAGTTTTCAACAGGATTGTGTCTTTAGCTTAATTTATATCGTAAGACACAGAAAGAAACAAACAAAACCTTGTAGATGTTAGTGAAGAGCCATAGTGTGTAATCACAGGGAAAAGAAGGAAAATGGAATATCAAAATGATAAAAAAACAGATAAAGACTGTCTTGATTTCTTTTTTAAAGGTTCACTTTGAGCTATCTAGAACAAATTGCTTGATACTGGTCTTTGGGATTGTACTATGCAGGCAAACAGTTGTAAATGAAAGTACGGATCCTCAGAAGGTGGCATGCCGAAGTAGACTCTAACCTTCTTCCTTTCCTTTCTTCCTTGCTATTTTTTTTAAAAAATATTTTATTTATTTGAGAGAGAGAGAGAACACAGGGACGGGTAAAGGGAGACAGAGAATCTCAAGCAGACTCCCCGCTGAGCACCGAGGGGGGCTTGGTTGCACGACCCTGAGATCATGACCTGAGCTGAAATCAAGAGTCCAACACCCAACTGAGCCAACCAGGCGCCCCTCTTCCTTGCTATTTAACTGGTAACGCTAGCATTTGTTAGAGGATTCCATATAGCTTATAAACGAGTTGAATTAATCTAGGCTCAGTTGGGTAGATTCATATTTAATTGAACTACTTTATGCACATTATTGACTTTAAATAGACAGGCTTTATTGAAATCAAAATACCATGTTTGTGGCATTCCCCCTATCTGTCCATATAGCAACTCTGTCAAAAAAGGAAATGAAGTTTTTTGGCCCGAGTTATTCGTGGTAAACCCCTGGCAATTCCTGGTATTTATCTCCTTGTAAGTGATTATGAATTGTCTGTGTCAGCATTCCTCCAGCTTTTTTCTGGAGAACTCTGAAGATTCTGGAAAAATTAATAGGTGTCATCTCCTGAGAGCACAGTTTGGGAAATGCTACTCTGTGTGATAATTTGTTGTTCAATTTTGCTGGGGGTAGGCATTAAGTTCATTGATCTATGATTTAGGGAATCAGACTCATCCATCCTTTGCAAAATATGGATTGTTTTGGATTGCTTTGTCTTTAATTTTTCAGAGTATTCTACATCTTTATACATAGCTGTCAGTTAATTTAGCATCTAAATAGAATTCGTCTTGGCTTGGTAACTTGAACTTCTTTAAAGGAATCAGGCATATTCTTTCTTGTTTTGTATTTAATCTCTATTTTTATTTTATTTTCTGGGATTTGAGAAGGAATTAGACAGTATGTATAGTGTCCAATAGCTTAAGTTTGGAGCAGTCAATTTGAAGTTACATCTAGTGGTTTTTCACATCAAAAGAATGAAGTACTTTCTAGTAATTGGAACGTTCAAGCAGAGATTATATTATATCTGTTAGAGATATAAAGAGGAGATTCGTACACTGGATGGGTTTAGAGAAGATGACCTTCTACCTCTAAGAGTCATGATTACAGACATCTCTGTTTCATACATAGTCAAAAATAGGGTAGCTCTTGGGTATTGTCAAAGTCTTGGAAGTCGAAGACTATTTTGTTATGGTACCATTATTATGCAAGAAAAGCAGGAGCAGTCTCCCTTTTTGAAGAGTAATTGCTGCCTTGGTTATTCAAAGGGGATGGTTGGTTGGACAGTGGATCTATTTTATGGACCCTCTGGTTTATTCCAGTGAAATGATTAGTTGTCACCACTGCCTGCTTTTCCAATAGCACTATTTTAAGTGGCTTTTATTGATTTTCAAGGAAGAGAAGTTAAATTTTGGTTAGAAAACTGCGTATAACCTGATTGTGCCGAGATTAAAACTCTGCAGAAGTTGGAAATAAAATGATTTTGAAATTTTATTTCATTTTGTCCTATAGGTGGATTAGAAGCAATTCTTGTGAAATTTTGGTCCTATAGGTGGATTGGAAGCAATTCTTGTGAAATTTTTGCCAGGGTGAAGAGCTGCAGTGTTCATTTTTTCAAAACAAGCAGTGGTTCTTTGAAAATAGCTCATTTCCCCCCGCAGTAATGAATAAATCAGTAATGGGATTAACAGGATTGTATTTTATTGTTGAAACAAAACATTGTCAGAAGTTATAGCTGGTATTCAGGACCAGACTGAATGAACTTAGTGACAACATCAGCATTTTAAGAGTATAACAGCCCCCTACCAAAACAAACAAACAAAAAACCCCTTCTTTTCTTGATCAAGTGCATATAAAATATTTTACACACCCAACCCCAAAAAGAATATAATGGGGAATAGTTTTATGTTTAGTACACACGTGGTGCTTAACAATATGAAATGAACAAGGGACTGGCAAAGTATGACTGTTGAATAAATTGGACAAAGAATAATGTTGGGGAAAACATTATATGGTCTTGCTTGACTATAAAAATTATGGGACACTGATTATGATGGTACTGAAGTTATGAAATCTTTAGTAGGATTTTGTCACCTTTGATCCCAATTCCAAAGTACTTCATAGTGGTGATCATATGAGTGTTATAAAAATGTATTCAGGTGTCTCCTTCCTAGTAGATTGTAAGGGATGCCATTATAGGCTATGTCTTAGTCACCCCTGTGTTGTTCTTATGTAGCCACTAGGCTGATGATCACAAAGGTCAAAGGGGACCACTGTGTCATGATGGTCCCCTCTCCCGCATCTCCTCAAAACTCTGCAGTCTTTTTTTTTTTTTTTAAGATTTTATTTATTTATTTGGCAGACAGAGATCACAAGTAGGCAGAGAGGCAGGCAGAGAGAGACAGGGGAAGCAGGTTCCCTGCTGAGCAGAGAGCCCGATGTGGGGCTCGATCCCAGGAACCTGGGATCATGACCTGAGCCGAAGGCAGAGGCTTTAACCCACTGAGCCACCCAGGCACCCCAACTCTGCAGTCTTCTTAGCCAAGTTCTGTGGCAGTAACAAATGTTGAATGAACAAAGGGAGGAATAAATGAACAGGCAAAGCATTTTGTACTGGAAAACCCTTCTGGAAGTAGGACTGGCCAGTACAGGCATTGGTATCCTATGTAAGTGTGGCATGCAGGCACTGTTTCCTGGGACTTGTGATATGACTGCAGTCTTGCCTTCCTTTCTGGCTGCTTTTGAAGCCTTTCCTGAGGTCCTCCCCATTCTAAGATACAACAGCTGGTGGTTGGTCTCCTTTTCTCTCTTACTCTCTTTCTTTCTTCTCGGTATTTTTGGACTACCTCACACATGCCAAGTATATAATATATCTAATCATATATGATGCTCTTAGTTTAAAAAAAAAAACAACACTTTACTGGTATAAAAACAAAGACACAGGGGCGCCTGGGTGGCTCAGTGGGTTAAAGCCTCTGCCTTCGGCTCAGGTCGTGATCCCAGGGTCCTGGGATCGAGCCCCGCATCGGGCTCTCTGCTCAGCGGGAAGCCTGCTTCCTCTCTCTCTCTGCCTGCCTCTCTGCCTACTTGTGATCTCTCTCTGTCAAGTAAATAAATAAAATCTTTAAAAAAAAAAAAAAAAAAAAAACAAAGACACAGAGAACTACCTTCCACATGCTCACACAGAGATAAAGAGAAAGTACCAGGTTTTGACCCAATTGTCCATGGTTCTAAATCTCACATTCTTTCTGTTATACTCTGCAGCCTCCCTCGATTGTGCGCCGTCTTTGCCCTTCCATTTCTCTCTGACATCCCTGTCCTCCCTCATCTCCTGTTCCCTCACCCAAAAGACAGACTGAGGTAGATCCTTGGCATACCACTTTTAAAAGGATCCCAAAACTGTGCTCATCCTATATGATGTCCCCGGTGCTCAGCCCTGTTTAACTCTTTGGTCGACACTAGGCCATTTCCCACTTCACTTATCAGACCTTACTTGGGCTTTGTGTCTCCTGTTTCCAGAACAGCTCTGAACACTATGGAGGAATTCATCTTTCTACCAGGCCAACTGTGCCATTCTCCTCTGATATATGTCATGGTAACTCCCCCCGTTTTCTTCCAGAGGGGCAACATTGAGCAGTGGCTGAGATCATGGGCTCTAGAGTCAGAATGTCAGGGTTCAAATGCTGACTTTTGCTTTTTCCTGGCTGTATGACCTTGGATGAATTACCTCAGTGTCTCAAGTTCCTCACCTGAAAAGGGAAGATGAGAAAGTACCACCGTCACAGGATTGTGGATTGTAGATTTAATCCACAAAAAAAGCCCTTACAGTTAAAAAGCCCAGAGTCAAGTCCTTAATAAATGTCAAGTGTTGTTTTGAATAAAGACCAAGAGCCTCACTCATCATTTCAGGCTCACTCCCGAATTGCTTGGGTTTTCTCGATCTTTTGATTTCTTTCTTTCTTTCTCTCTCTCTCTCTCTCTTTTTGAAGATTCTATTTATTTATTTGAGTAAAAGAGAGAGTGGACTAGTAGGGGGAAGGGTAGAGGGAGAGAGACAAGCAGACTCCCCACTGAGTGAGGAGCCTGATGTGGGGCCCAATCCCAGGACCCTGAGATCATGACTTGAGACGAAGTCAGATGCTTAACGAACTGAGCCACCCAGGTGCCCCTGAACTTCTGATTTCTATTCATTCCTCCCTCCCCTCTGGCCTCCTGTGTCCTGCCTGTTCCTCCAGTCTGTGGTAGTCTGTGACATAGGCTTTGTCCACTCCTGAGCCTGGACCTCATCTTCCACCTGCATCCCACAGTCTGGATTGGGTCGATCTTCCCTGTCCACTTCTGTCTGCTGGTCTCCCTTACAGAGCTTTCAGAGCCTTCAAAAGTCCCTTTCCCTTAGTGAAACCTTTCTCACTAAGAGGGCGAGGAGTGAGTAATTCCCCTGCTTGTACGTTTTCTGAACATACCACATCACCTCACCAAAATGCAGTAGCACTGTGAAGTGTGTTTGTGAAAAGAAAATCATTTGATTTCCCTCTTTGTCCTGTACCTGATTATGTGCTTGGAAGATCAACGTTCATTTAGGACAGGGTACTTTTCTCTGTGTCTGTTCTGAGCCCACAGCTCGCAGAGAATATAGGCTCTGACTTCACAGGCCGCTCTCCCGGTGGCACTTGCACCTGTGATGAGTAAATTCCTGACTCGGAGAAGAGGTCATGTAAAATCATACCTATCCACTGAAAACCTAACCCCTAACCTGCATTCTGAAAATCGATGTTTAATGCTTTACTCAGATCCAGCATTTGAAAAATCCCCTAAAACTTGTTCATCTTGCATCAGGGATATTTAATTTCTGCTAACTAAAGATTTTTTTCCTCGGGGTAGATATAGAAAACACTGGTGCTTCTTCCCAGCCATCTCCCTCTTCTTTCGAAAGCTTTCATATTTACCCCTGTATATTGTTTGACCATACCTTGTGCTTCAGGCCCTGCGTTGGAGGAATGACTTTCCTAGTCACATGGTAGGAACTGTTCTGGATCCTTAAGAAAAAACTGCTACTGAATAGTGCATAGTCTTCTCCTTTGAAAAGATGACAAAAATTATAGTGGTTTTGCCTGTCATTTAAAAATAAACAGACTCTGAACTTGTCTGGATTTATTGGCTTTACGGAACCAGACTGAAAGTACACCACGCACCAAATTATGGCAGAACAAATTCTTCTTTAGGACATTTATGGCAGGTTGGGCTTTTCTTTCTTTCTTTGTGTGTCTCATTACTGGCAATGATTTCTGAAGCATCAAGCATTTTCCACCTTTGTATAAAATTAAGTAAAGGCAGACTCTTAGTGGCCTTGAATTACTTCTCCTCTCTGTGTTGAATCAAATCCTTGTTGTGACTGCCTTATGGTGTCCTAGACAGAGGTGGGTGGGTTTTCCTAAAGAGCAGGGAGTACTCTATAAAGCATGCATTTTGGATGCCAGCTGGCCAACCTCTTTTACCTTGATGAATGAATCAATTCCTTCAATGAAGGAATGCAGGCATTTAAGGAAAATTGTGTGTCTGTAAGATTAGTTGTGTACGTAGAATGTTTGTTAATGGAGAAGATGGGGATATTGCTCGAGCAGCTGCCTTTCCTATTACTAGATGTTAACACTTTAATTTTACTTTAGTTTTCAAACTGATCTCTCAAACATAATTGCATTTGAACTACACAGTAATCATGTGAAGTCGGTAGGGAAGGTATTTATTATCATACAGGGAATAACATACAGGGAATCCTTCCCAAAGAAACTGGGGCTGATCATGTTGGCTTCTATCTCCTGACTGAACAGAAATGGTGGTCTTGCCATTCTTTTTTTATAAAAAGAATTTTTATATAAATTTATAAATTTATATAAAAATTTTTATTTATTTACGTGACAGATAGAGATCACAAGTAGACAGAGAGGCAGGCAGAGAGAGAGAGAGAGGAGGAAGCAGGCTCCCCGTTGAGCAGAGAGCCCAACATGGGGCTCGATCCCAGGACCCTGAGATCACGACCTGAGCCGAGGGCAGAGACTTTAACCCACTGAGCCACCCAGGCGCCTCTGGTCTTTCCATTCTAAACACAGTGATTTCCCCACTAGATCGGGGAGTCTCACACTTGAATATTCAGAAGGCCTGGCATTGGGATGAGAAATTCACATTTTTGTCACACACCCCAGGAGACTGATGGTGATACAGGTGTGTGTTGGCCCACACTTTAGAAAACCCACTCTATGCCATGTATCTTGGGTTTCAGCCTCTTTTTATTAAGTGTAGTGCTTGGAAAATATCAGTTTTAAGGTGGCACGTTTAACATAGAGGATTAAAAAGTTCATTTAAATGTGTCAGAATCCACAGTGATACACAAAGTTATGAAAACATTGTTCAAAATAGTTGAAGACTGGAGACCTTCCAAATATCCCTTGACAGGGGAATGGTTGAATGGCCAAATGGTACACTCATAAAGAGGAATAATATACATTTATAAGAAGGAACAAGGAAAACCTGTATCTTTCCATGAAGTAATTTTTAGGGTCTATTGTTAAGTGATAAAATGGAAAAAGTATTTATAGAGTATGCTACTTGCAGTGTAAGGAAGAAAGGAAAATACAAACATATTTATGTATAATAAATAATATATAATTATAATATAATAAAAATTATATTTACGTATATATGTGTATAAACACACACAGCCTGTACCTCAGGGTGTTTCGTTTCTTTTGGTTTTTGGGTTTTTGGTTTTTCCCACGGAGTGTATTTGGGCACACCTGGGGCAAGGAGGCTCTGCCTCTGAAAGAAAGTGTTGGGCCCCTTCGTGGTGAAGTGGGGCTTGTGCTGGGGGCGAGATCCTGTGAGGCAGTGGGAACTTGACCTTCCTGTCTTGGAGCTGCATGACTGCCAGTTGGCAGCGCTTGCTGGCTGCAGTCTCCTCCTGCTTCGTGATCTGGAACAGTGGGCCCAGGCACTGTGCCCATAGTGCAGGTCTCCACAGCACTTGGGGGCAGTGCCTGCTGTGGTCAGGTCCCCGGACTCCCGGTGCATGCCGCGGGTGCCATTGCAGGAGGCCTAGATCAGCCAGGCACTCAGATTCTTCACCCACAACGAGAATTTCTCCCACACCCACCCACAGCAGTTCCCCTGAAGACTTTGTCTTCTTCAGCAGAGACGCAGAGTACCAGAAGCAGAACTTGGTGACAACATGATTAGGTGCAAAGATTAGCAGGTGATGGAGGGGAGGAGTGTGGCCTCTGGGGGTGGGCAGGCAGCGCCCAACTACCTTGTTCTTTTGCGGTGTGCCTGAGGCCCTCAGGGCACCCTCTCTGCTCTTGCTTCCACCCAAGAAAGGAAGTGTCAGGATAGGTTCTTTATAGAGAATTATAGCAAATAAATGCAGAAGGATGCTAGAAATAGAAAACCACTATTTTGCAACATCTACTGAAATAATGGAGCCAGGCAACAATCATTAATGGATGCTAAAATCTGAACTGAAATTGAAGCTTTGTAATTGAGAATCAGTGTGACATGTGAAACCAGTGATCACTAAAAGTAGACTAGCCAAACATTATACTCCTCCTGATGTGATCTGATTGAAGAGAAACAGCACCACTTATGTGGTATTATGCCCACATTTCTTCTACACAAATTTGAACCAGAATCTCAAAGTTAAGTATCCACCTATTAGTTTACAGGAAATACAGGAGACAGAGACACATGTTCAACAGCACCACAAGGGCATAAATTGGCCAAATCCAGAGTGTGGGAGTTCTTTTTTTTTTTTTTTTTAAACATTTTATTTATTTATTTCAGAGAGAGAGTGGAGAGAGAGAGAGAAAAAATGTGGGGGTGGGAAGGGACAGAGGGAGAAGGAGAAGCAGGCTCCCCCCTGAACAGGGACCCCCATGTGGGACTCAGTCTCAGGACCCTGAGATCATGACCTGAGCTGCCAATTGAGCCACACAGGCGACCTCTGGAGTGTGGGGAGTTCTTCAAAATTAATGACCCAATTTCTTCGGCAAATAAATGTATGGGAAAAAAGTAGGAAGGGGAATAGTTAGAAGTTAAAAAACTTAAGAGACCTATAAATCAAATGCCATGTCTAGACTTCATCTGAACAAAAATTGTATAAAAATACCTTTCTTTTTTTTGAACAATAGGAAAATGAAACATAACTCTATTACATGTTATTAAGAAATGACTGAGGGGCGCCTGGGTGGCTCAGTGGGTTAAAGCCTCTGCCTTCGGCTCAGGTCATGGTCTCAGGGTCCTGGGATCGAGCCCTGCATCAGGCTCTCTGCTCGGCAGGAAGCCTGCTTCCTCCTCTCTCTCTGCCTGCCTCTCTGCCTACTTGTGATCTCTCTCTGTCAAATAAATAAATAAATAAATCTTAAAAAAAATGTAAAAGACTTTATACAAAAAAAAAAATGACTGAAACTTTATTGATCTGGTAGTGGTATTGTGATATATATTTTTTTGAAGTCTTTACCTACAGAAGCACTTGCTATTGAATTGATACGATGCCTAAGATTTTCTTTAAACATATCATATCAAAAGAAAAAAAGTGTTGAGGGAAGCAGATGAAATCAGAATGGTAGGATGTAATAGTTATTGAGATTTGGTGGTATGTCCTGGGAGTTCCTTACATTTTTCTCTCTACTTTGTTGTATGCAGAAAATCTGCATAATAAAGAAGATCAACTTGTGCTGTTTTAGAGGCCAAATCCTGGCTAAAGGCCTGGATTGTAGCCATTGTTTGTATAACTGAGGGAGAGTCATGGCTACTCCCTTTTCTCCTACCTCCCTGTCATTTTGCATTTCTTTCATTCCTTCTGCTTCATGGGTTGTTCACTCTATCACATCTTGTACCACCACTGTGGTAAATCTTCCACCTTGCTGGTGTAGACACCAGCAAGGTGTAGACACTAACATTCTCACTATCCGGATGAGGAAACTAAAACGTGGGGGGTTGAAGTTTCTTTTCTTTTCTTTTTTTTTTGAAGATTTTATTTATTTATTTGACAGACAGAGATCACAGGTAGGCAGAGAGGCAGGCAGAGAGAGAGAGGGGGAAGCAGGCTCCCTGCTGAGCAGAGAGCCTGAACCGGAGCTCGATCCCAGTGTTAAGGTCCATGATCAAAGGAGCGAGACTGATACAAAGTGAAGGTCAAACAAAGCTTTATTTCATGCCAGCACTGAGAATCGAACCGAAGGGTCAGGGCTGCTTCCTACAAAGAGAAAGCAATGACCCCCAGCCTCATAGGCCAGCTTTTATAGAGCAAAGGCCATGTGGTTGAGCCTGGCCAATGAGATTGTAGCACACAGAGAAAGTTACACAGTCATGCTAGGTCATATACGGGTGGCCAGTTGGATTACAATTTACCCTATAGTAGCTGTTTGAACTAGCCTATCACTTTGGTCAGAATTGGCGTCTTCGTTTGGCACCCAAAAGGCGGGGTTTACATTCTTTGGTGGTTAGGGAGGTAGTAGGTGCACTTTACTGATTGGATGTCTCCACCTGGCCTAACACGTCCTGGTATCTGGGCTCTGTTATCAGGGGCTGGTCGGCCATATTTTACTGGTTTCCCAGACCTGTTTCTAAGTAAGTTCCTGTGGGAGGCAGGGTCAATCTAAGTTCACTGCATAAACAACAAAATGGCTGTTCTACCGAGATGGGGTTGCTCCAGCTAAGTAGGCCCTTACACCAGGACCCTGAGATCATGACCCAAGCAGAAGGCAGAGGCTTAACCCACTGAGCCACCCAGGTGCCCCAGAGTTGAAGTTTCTTGTCCACAAACCCATGTCCCTCTGTCACCAAAATGGAGCTCTTGTGGATTATTTCTTGCTGCTTCCCGGAAATAATCCTTTGATTTTATAGTTTTTCAATTTTTATTTTTTATTTTGTTTATGGATAAATTTTAAACACTGAGTAAATAAGGATAGATGAAATGGAGTAGCATCTGTGTATTCCTTATGTGTGAGAAAGATGTAAGGTATCTTTCTGACTGTGATAATTACAAAAGCGTAATCAGAGGCAAGGCAGTGATGGGACTAGAGTATGTAGCAACTTTCTTCATACTCATAAAAAAGTGAATCTCCGCAAATTGTAACTTAAAGCCACAAAATAAGGTTTCCTTATGCTTGTTCTTCAACAACAGTATTTGATCATCCTTCTAAAGTGGAGGCCAGAGAAAATTGGTTTATTTCATTTCTCTTGTGTCCGTAAAATGCTTTTAGGACTATCACAATAAAGAAATGCTCTGAAACAAACAAATAAAATCCTGAACTTCCCCTGAGCCACGAATTGCTTTATTTTCTTCCAAAATTATTTTGGCATTTGTCAAACCCAGGTGTGCCGATGGGCAAGTGCAGCCATGTCATTGTCATCTGTCATGTGCGATGCTCTAGATATATGAGATAGCAGCCATCAGTCAGGGAGTGCTAGCAAGCCACATCGCCGAATTCCTCCTGCAGGGCATGCATGAATCATACCCTCTGCTTTACGAGATTTAGTGTGACTTTCCAAAATACCTGCAGCGTGGCACTTCATGACTGATCCCATGTGATTTATGCCCCAGAGATGTCTGACTGTAATCTTAGGAAATTATATTAATGGGTTTGACATTGTTGTTTCCTTCAAGAATCAAGACACTAAATATAGTCAAAATGAATGACAAAAATTTACCAGGGCATGCCAGTGAGGGCATCAAAAATGGATAAATAATAAATAATAAATATTGAGTCTTGCTGTTTTCCAGAAGCTGTACCAAGTCCTCTAAACACATACTAATGTTTAACTGTCTCAGCGATCCTGTTTTATAACTGAGGTGGCTGCAGCACCGAGAGGTTAAGTGACTGCCTGAGGTTGCACACTTAGTAATGGCAGAGCTGGGCTCTGAACTCAGGCATTATGAGTCCTAAGCCTTTGCTGTCTCACCATTGGGCAGTCTCAGGCAGAAAGTAATCCCACGCGGTAATCCATACCTTTGGATTGGTACGGTAATCCATACCGTACATGTGCCTTTGCAGACATTAGGGCACGGTAGAAACCTGGGTCACATGCCAGAGCTCCATCTGACAGTTTGACAGGTATCTAAAGCTAATCAGAAAGAGATGAAGAGATTGATCAAGCACATGTGGCAAATCTTCTGTATTTGATACTCGACACACAGAGTTGATATTAGAACACAGGGTTCCAGAGTGACTTACTGTCCAGTGGGAAAGCCAGTTGCCCTGATGACCTTGTAAGACAGTTAAAGGACATAAGAATGGATATTCAGGGATGCCTGGGTGGCTCAGTTGGTTGAGCGGCTGCCTTCGGCTCAGGTCATGATCCCAGGGTCCTGGGATCGAGTCCCACATCGGGCTCCTTGCTCAGCAGGGAACCTGCTTCTCCCTCTGCCTCTGCCTGCCACTCTGTCTGAGTGTGCTCACTCTCTCTGACAAATAAATAAATAAAATCTTAAAAAAAAAAAAGAATGGATAGTCATTCAAGATTATCAGAAAGAAATTAGGTCAGAAATGAAATGAAAACAAAGGGCAAAGAAATACCATTTTGACATAAATAAAAGCATTTCTCCTGCTTAGTGAAGGGAGTGCCTTTTCATTCCTGATTTGTTGGAGAAGCATGGAACCTGTTTACTTTGAAATCCTAAAATCTCTTTAGGCCCAGCTCATTATTAATGTGGTATACTTTCCTCAAAAGAGTGATATTTTCACAAATGCTGTTTCTGGCTCCAGCCACGTGTAGAAACACTGGAATGAGTCCAACATGGTGTTTTGCCTTAAAAAAAAAAAAAATAGGAACTGTATTTGATAATGCATATGCT